>NC_142161.1:27957109-28614641 GCF_024610735.1 Ursus americanus
GCTTCGAGTCTCTGCCAGACCCAGGTGGTGATAACCGCCCACAGACTCTGTTGACCTCAACAGGTGATTCCTGTTCTCATGTGGGTGATCTTTGTTTATCTCCACAGAGGTGATTAGTTTGGGGAACAAATAAAACCACTCAGAACAAGAACCCGACCTCCCCCTTCCCACACCTTTTGATGCAGATCTTCGTGGACGCACGGACCGGATGGATGGATGGATGGATGGACCGAACGAACGAACGAACGAACGAACATCGGTCCACCACCGGCCCGTTCACCTACCTACCTACCTACCTACCTACCCACCCACCCACCCACCCACCTACCTACCTACCTACCAACCTACCAACCTGCATCTGCTACATTTTTTTCCTCACACATTTTCAAAGTGGAGATACAATTCGCACGCCATGATTCACATCCTCTTGAAAGTGTACGGTTCGGTGGCCTTTTTTATTTTTTTTAAAGGTTACTCACAAAGCTGCACGACCCGCACCGCCATTTCCAGAACATTTCCGTCACCTCAAAAAGAGACACCCCCCACCCCTCCCCCTTCCCGTCCGCGCCTCCCCCCCCCCACCCTCAACCTCACCCTGACCCTCACCCCGGCTCTCTTCACCATTCTCCCCCAACAGCCTCTGATCTGTTTGCTCCCTCCCTCTAGGATTGGGCTATTCCGTCTGGCTCTTTCCTACCCATGGGATCCCTAAGGCATTATGTCACCCTGGCTGTCTGGTTCCTTTCACTTAGCGTCATGTTTTGGGGGGGCTCACCCATGTGTTTGCATGGATCCGCGCTTTGCTCCTTTGTACGGCGTCTTCGTTTTCCACGATGAGCCATGAAGATGAGTGGAACGACTGAATGATTTTCCCCTGACCCTTTCTCTTAAAACTGGAAGCGGTGGAAAAATAGTATCCTCTCCGGGGACAGAAGTCCTAGCACCATCAGCAGATGCTGTGAGAAAGTGTTTTGCACGCTCTCACGTTGCCGCCTTCTTCCTTGGAAAAGGATTCACGGGCTATCCTGTACCCCTCGAGGCCATACAGATCTCATGCTCCTCAGTGGCTGTGGTCGTGTGTGTTGGATCGCGTGCCCCCCCCCCCCGGAGACCTACCGCCGCTTCATCTTCCTAGGCTCGTCCAGGAGTGAAATGAACAGCAGAGCGCTTTTCCCGACAGGCGGGCCCAAGCCGTTGACTGGGAAGGTTTCAAAGCCGTTCCCAGATGCTGCACATCTGGCCGGAAAGGAGGCAGGCTGTGAGGTTTGGGGTAGGGTGCTGCCTCTGTCCTTCCGCCATCCGTCGCCGTCACTGTGGAAAGCTATTTGTCGTGGAGGTGTGGCTTGCCATAGACATCCTGCCAGGGGCCGTGGGGCTTTTCGAGCTTTTCATTATTATCATTTTTGGTGGTGGTGGTGGTGGTGGTGGTGGTGGTGGTGGTGGTGGTGGTGGTGCTGCTGCTGCTGCTGCTGCTGCTGCTGCTGCTGCTGCTGCTGCTGCTGCTGCTGCTGGTTCACGTAAACTCTACACCCAACGTGGGGCTCGAACTCAGGACTCTGAGATCAAGAGTCAGCGCGCTCTACAGAGAGCCAGCCAGGTGCCCCTGAGCTTTTCGTAACCTACGGAGAGCACAGGTTTCGTGCCCCACCCCACCCACCCCCCATCCCCACCATCCCCACCCCCGCCCCCCCACCCCCGCCTTACGTACCTGTGCACGGACTCGATTTGGCCATAGCCTCGCCTCGGGTGCCCTTCAATGTTTCCAAACGTCGGCACTGCCCACCCTTTCCCCCCCAACCCCCCCCCCGCCCCTTCCCAGAAGAACTCACCTAGCTCGAGAGTTTCCGGGTTGCCTGGACACCTGAAATTGTGGGGAGAGTGGCGTTCCTGGAGAGGGGGCATGGAACACGGAAGCTCTGCCCCCAAGAGGACTGAAGGACGGAACCGGACTAGATCGGTTTCAAAGTCTTCCTTAGCATCCGTGCCGAATACATTCCGATGGCAGGGGCCTTCCCAACAGCTTTTGGTGTGCCCGACGCACAGAAGACCGTATCCTGCCGATCTTGTGACATGTCTGCAGAGAAAGAGTGTCGGCCTCTCGGAAAATAGAAGCCGTGAATGCAGACTGCAAGGTGGAAGAATTGGATTCCATGAAATAAGGGACCCTTTAGGGAAGACCGTGCCCATCTATCGGGGTTTTGTGGGTTTGCGTTTTGTCATCACTGATGTGAAAGCATCTTCTTAGCCATCGGGAGGGAAACCTCCACGAATTCGTACATTCACGTCACGCGGGGTTTGTGGGATTCGGTGGATCTGAGATCCACCCGGAGAATTCTGGCTCCTTGCCACGGAGCTGGCTGCTCTGTGCCTTTAAAAAGGAATCCTGCCTTGAATTTGAATTCGGACGGGAACGTGATCGACAACCTTTTCATGCGGGGTTGGCCAATTAAATTTGCACTGTCTTACAAAGCAGAGATGGTGAAGGGTCATCCAAGTCCATTCTGGAAGTCAAGAGCTTTGGTATCAAGAGCCTGAAAAACGCATCTTCCCCTTCTTTTGGACGAATCCAATTCTAGGGGTCGATTCAAAGGAAATCATGTTTTAGACGCTAACACGTCAAGCTTACTTTTACAAAAATGTGCGTCGTGGCATAGGGTTTAGGAATCCCTCGTGGGAGACTGACAACCGTACCTCCCTTACCTCCTGGCACGTGTGCACCCTCACGCCATGTGCCTTCGATGCTCCTGCTATCTGGAGGTAGGCTCGATTGCTCTGTCCCCTGGTTTTGGACTCGGTCTTGGGACTTGTCTTGACCAAAAGAATAGACTAGAAGTGAAATTTTACTAGTTGCACAGCCACAGCTGAAGAGGTGGTCCGGAAGCGTTCTTGACCCTCTTGGCAGGCCGTCCCGAGACCTTCACGGAAGAGAGCCAGTCTAGCTGACTGGGCCATGAGAGGCATCGACAAGAGAGGCAACCCGGTGCTCGGCCAGCACCGACTGCAGACTTGGGAATGTGGCCAAGTCGCACCTTCAAACTCAGTTGACCCTCCAGCTGAAGGCCACTGCTGGAGTGAGCCCGGGGTACACCGGTAGAAACCACGTGGCCACCCAAGGCAAGCACCAGGAAATGATAAAGAGATGTTGTTTCAAGCCATTGCGGTGTTAGGGTGATACACCCTGAGGATCAGATCGCTGCACAGCAGCAATAGATACGGCGCGCGCACACGCGCGCGCGCGCGCGCGCACACACACACACACACACACACACACACACACACACACACACACCGCCCCCCACGCACCCCGAACAGAAGTTGGAATTCACCTGAATGTGAAGTACATGATGCTCTAGTCACATGAATGGTGAAGTACATGATGCTCTAGTCACATGATAGAATAGAACGCAGATAGGACGCATTAGGATTGCGTAGACGGTTTGGAGGCACGGGATCGTGCAATGTGTTGTGTTGTGTTGTGTTGTGATACTTTGTGAAAAGCGGTATGAAATATTGGACGGACAATGGGCTCTCACTTAGGAGAAGACATCAAATCATTTCAAAGGCTATGGATGGGGAAACCAGTTCTTCGATCTTTTCACTTCTGTTTCTCCCCCTACTCTGTTCTTTAGGATGATACTTCGGCCTCCTCCCCTTTCTCCAAGCCAACGACCATACATGCTTTTTTAACACATCGGGTCCTAAACGGAAGCAGAACTTTGGCTACTGGTCTTGGGAACGATTATTTTATTTCCTAGATTTATACCGATCTGCCCAACTTTCGCCTCTCATGGCTCTTCTCTCTCTGCGGGACTAATGGGAGAACACGGGTCTTACGATGAAAGAAGCCCACTTGGGAGGGACTGTCACTTGTGGAAAATGAAATCCGGGCAAAGTAGTGAAAGCAGGATCGATAAAGAATATGTTACAGGTTAAAGATATTCCGGTTTGATTCCCCCCCCCCCCCAAGCAAGCAAGCACTCACTTTTGATGCCATGGCTTCGTTCGTTCGTTCGTTCGTTCGTTCGTTCATTTTTTAAAAGATTTTATTTATTTATTTGAGAGAGAGAGAGAGAGAGAGAGCGAGAGAGAGAGAGCGGGAGAGCACAGCACGAGCTGGGTGAGGGGCAGAAGGAGAAGCAGGCTGTCCGCTGAGCAGGGAGCCCGATGCGGGGCTCAATCCCAGGATTCCGGGATCATGACCTGAGCCTAGGGCAGACACGCTCAACCGATTGAGCCACCCAGGCACCCCATCATTTATTCTTTGTTAAAGATTTTATGTTTGGGACGCCTGGGTGGCACAGCGGTTAAGGGTCTGCCTTCGGCTCAGGGTGGGATCCCGGTGTTGTGGGATCGAGCCCCACATCAGGCTCCTCCGCTATGAGCCTGCTTCTTCCTCTCCCACTCCCCCTGCTTGTGTTCCCTCTGTCGCTGGCTGTCTCTATCTCTGTCGAATAAATAAATAAAATCTTAAAAAAAAAAAAAAGATTTTATGTTTATGTAATCTCTACAACGAACGTGAGGCTCGAACTCACCACCTCGAGATCAAGAGTCACACGCTCTACCGACCAAGCCAGCCAGGCGCCCCGATGCCATGTTTTAAATCTCTTTGCTTGCTTGCCTGCCTGCCTGCCTGCCTACCTACCTACCTACCTACCTACCTATCTCTACATCCAACTGAAACTTTAAATCCATGAGGTGGGAGCTTCAGCTATCTGGTTGTTGCTGTATCCCGAACATAGAAGGACGTTTGCCATAGAATAGCACTTTCAATAAATCATCTGTTAAGTGAATACTGATCAAAGAAATTGTCAACTTTTAACATTTGTGGGCCCTGCTCCCGGGCCTTCACATTTACCCAGGTCCAAATGACTCCACAAAACCTCAACACGTGGGCTCTATTTCCGCGCTGAGCACACATTGCATGTTTGCTTCAATTAAAAAAAAAAAAAAATCAAGGGGTGCCTGGCTGCTGGCTGGCTCCGTCCTCCGTCGGGACTCGGGATTGTGAGTTTGAGCCCTATGTTGGGTGTAGAGATTACATAAACATAAAATCTTTAAAAAAGTTTTTTCAATCAAGCCCTAAAAAGGAGGTTTCCAAACATAAAGATGAGAAAACAAAAGAAAACCTCCCTGGCTCCCATAAGATCAGAGTCACACAGCCTTGCACACACTAAAAACAGAAAATAAACTCCGTGACTTTCTGCAGTGTCCTTCATCAGGATGACATGTAACTCTTTATGGAAAACACACACACACACACACACACATCAGTGAGATCATATGATAATTTTCTTTCTCTGATTGACTTATTCCACTTAGCATAATACCCTCTAGTTCCATCCATGTCATTGCAAATGGCAAGATTTCTTTCTTTTCTTTCTTTCTTTCTTTCTTTCTTTCTTTCTTTCTTTCTTTCTTTCTTTCTTTTTCTTTCTTTCTTTCTCTCTCTCTCTCTCTCTCTCTCTCTCTCTCTCTCTCTTCTTTTTTAGGATGGCTGAGTAGTATTTCATGATAGATAGATGACAGATAGATAGATACATATAGCTAGATACAGATGTATAGCTAGATACAGATAGATATAGATAGATACAGATCTATAGCTATAGCTACCTATCTATCTCTCTATCCATCCTCCACATCTGCTTTATCCATTCATCTGTCAATGGACATCTGGGCTCTTTCCATAGTTTGGCTATTGTGGACATTGCTGCTATAAACGTTGGGGTGCAGGCACCCCTTCGGATCACTACATTTGTATTTTTGGGGTAAATACCCAGTACTGCAATTGCTGAGTCGTAGGGTAGCTCTAGTTTCAAATTTTTGAGGAACCTCCACACTGTTTTCCAGAGTGGCTGCCCCAGCCTGCATTCCCACCAACACTGTAAGAGAGTTTCCCTTTCTCCACATCCTCGCCAACATCTGTCCTTTCCTGACTTGTTAATTGTAGCCATTCTGACTGCTGTGAGGTGGTATCTCATTGTGGTGTTGATTTGTATTTCCTTGATGCTGGGTGACGTGGAGACTTTTTTCATGGGTCTGTTGGCCATTTGGACGTCGTCTTTGGAGAAATGTCTGCTCTTGTCTTCTGCCCATTTCTTGATTGGATAATTGGTTCTTTGGATGTTGAGTTTGATACATTCTGGGCCCAAGCGTTTTGGTTCGGGGCACCTTCGAACGTCGGTGGGGGTTCAAAGGGCCCTGCCCATTCTCCCACCCTGAACGAATGGCGGCGCCCCTCGCGGCACATGTGGGGTGGGGTGGCAGGGTGCATCCAGCACTGGGGTTTGGGGGTTCCCAATCCCCGGCGTTGTGGCGCCAGACCCCTTAGGAAGGGACCCTCAGGGGCCGTTCTACGGTTAGGGTTAGCGCCCAGGAGGCCGGCAGGCCCTATCCACCATCTGTGCGGCGAGCGGAGGTGCGGTCCGAGGTGAGGGGGCTGGGGAGCGGGAGCGTGGGCACCAGCGTTTTGGCACCTTGAGCCTTGGAATGTTGCCATGGCTCGGAGGGCCCTGCCCTTTCTCCTGAACTGAATAACCAGCGAAGCCCCTAGCGGCTCCGTAGCTGTGGGGTGGCAGGGTGAGTCCTGTGCTGTGGCTCGGGGATCCCCATTCCCCAGAATTGCGGGGCCAGGCCCCTTGGGAGGGGCTCCTCTTGGGCCGACCTAGGGATAGAGTTAGCACCTAGCAGGCCGGCAGGCCCAATCCTCTGGCTGGGTGGTGAGAGGTGGGCGGGCCGAGCTAAAGGCGCTGGGGAGCGGGATTGTGGGCCCCTGCATTTTGGTGCAGGAGGCTTCAAATATCGCTGGTTTCCCCAGGGCCCTGTCCCTTCTCCTGCCGTGAATGACCGGCGGCGCCCCTAGCGGCCTGGGTGGCAGTGTTGCGGCAGGGTGAGTCTGGCTCTAGGGCTTGGGGTCCCTGATCCCCAGCGTAGCAGCACCAGGACCCTTGGGAGGGGCCCCTGGGGGGCCGACCTAGGGTTAGGGTTAGCCCCAGCAGGCCAGCAGGCCCGATCTGCCTGCTGTGCGGGGAGCAGAGGGGCAGGCCAAGGTGAGGGCACTGGGGAGTGGGAGCGTGGGCACCAGCGTTTTGGCGCGGGGATCCTTTGAAGGTGACCAGGGACTAGGAAGGCCCTGCCCCTTCTCTCGCCCTGAATGACCGGCGATGCCCCTAGCAGCCTGGGTGTCCACAGTGTGGCAGGGTGAGTCTGGCTCTGGGGCTCTGAGTCACCAATCCCCACCATTGCAGAGCCAGTCCCCTTGGGATGTGCCCGACGAGGCCGACCTAGGGTTTCAGTGAGCCCCCAAGAGCACGGCAGGCCCTATCCACCGGGTCTGCATCAAGCGGAGGGGTGGGCCGAGGTGAGGGCGCTGGCGAGCAGGAGCATGGGAGCCTACGTTTTTGCCCTGGGGGCCTTCGAAATTCAGGGGGCCTTGGAGGGCCTGCCCGTTCTCCTGCCCTAATTGACCGGTGGGCCCCTAGCGGCTCGGGTGCCTGAAGGGCAGAAGGGTGAGTCCAGCACTTGGGCTCGGGGTCCCCATCCCCGGTGTTGTGGCGCCAGGCCACTTGGGAAGGGCCCCTCGGGGGCTGACCTACAGTTAGGGTTAGCACCCAGGAGGCCAGCAGGCCCGAGACACCACCTGTGCGTAGAGGGGAGAGTTGGGCCAAGGTGAGGGTGCTGGTGAACATGAGCCTAGGCCCAAGCGCTTTGGTTCCAGGCACCTTCGAATGTCGGCGGGGGTTCGGAGGGCCCTGCCAGTTCTCCCACTCTGAATGAATGGCGGCGTCCCTAGCGGCCCGTGTGGGGCGGGGCGGCAGCGGGCATCCGGCACTGGGGCTTGGGGGTCCCCAATCCCCGGCGTTGTGGCGCCAGTCCCCTTAAGAAGGGACCCTCAGGGGCCGTCCTAGGGTTAGGGTTAGTGCCCAGGAGGCCGGCAGGCCTGAGTCGCCGGCTCTGCCAGGAGCGGAGGTGCGGGCTGAGTTGAGGGCGATGCAGAGCGGGAGTGTGGTCCCCAGCGTTTCGGCGCCCGGGGCCTTCAAATGTTGCCATGGCTCGAAGGGCCCTGCCCGTTATCCTGCCCTGAATAACCAGCGGCGCCCTTAGCGGCTCTGTTGGCGGTGGGGCGGCAGGGTGAGTCCCGCAAGGCGGCTCGGGTATCCCCAATCCACAGCGTTGCAGGGCCAGGCCCCTTGGGAGGGGCTCCTCGTGGACCGACCTAGGGTTAGAGTTAGCACCCAGGAAGCCGGCCGGCCCAATCCTCTCGCTGGGCGGTGAGAGGTGTGTGGGCCGAGGTAAACGCTCTGGCGAGCGGGAGTGTGGGCCCCTGCATTTTGGCGTGGGAGGCTTCAAATATCGCTGGTTTCTCCAGAGCCCTGTCCGTTCTCCCGCCCTGAATGACGGGCGGCGCCCCTAGCGGCCCGGGTGGTGGCGGGGCCGCAGGGTTCATCTTGTGGTGGGGCTCGGATGTCCCCAATCCCTGGCATGGCAGCAACAGGCCCCTTGCGAAGGGCCCCTCTGGGGCCTACCTAGCTTTAAGGTTAACCCCCAGGAGGCCAGCAGACCGGATCTGCCAACTGTTCGGCGAGCGGAGGGGCGTGCTGATGTGAATGCGCTGGCGAGCTGGAGCGTGGGCCCAAGCGTTTTGGCACGGGGGGCCTTCGAAAGTCACCGGGGTCTAGGAGGGCCCTGCCTGTTCTCCCGCCCTGTGAGGACGTTGCCCCTAGCAGGCCGGATCACAAAGGGGTGGCAAGATGAGTCCATAGCTGGGGCTCGGGGGTCCCCAATCCCCAGCGTGGGATTGCCAGGCCCCTTGGGAGGGTTCCCTCTGGGCTGACCTACGGTTATGGTTAGCCCAAAGGAGGTCGGCAGGCCCGATCTGCCGGCTGTGCAGCGAGCGGAGGGACGGGCGGAGGTGAGGGTGTTGGCAAGCGGGAGCTTGAACCCAAGCGTTTTTGCGTGGTGGGCCTTCGAAGGTTGCCGTGGGCTCAGAGGGCTCTGCCTGTTCTTCCGCCCTGAAATAGGACAGCAACCCCAGTGAGTAGGGTCACGGTGAGGCGGCAGGTTGAGTCCGGCGCTGGTGCTTGTGGGTCCCCAATCCCTGGCGCGGCGGCACCAGGCCCCTTGGGAAGGGCCCCTCGTGAGCAGTCCTAGGGTTAGAGTTAGACCCCAGGAGGCTGGCAGGCCTGGTCTGCCTGCTGTGCGGGGAGCAGAGGGGCGGGCCGAGGTGAGGGCGCTGGCGAGCGGATCCTGGGCCCTAGGGTTTTGGCGCATCGGGCCTTTGAATGTCACTGGGGGCTCAGAGGCACATGCCTGTTCTCCCGCCCTGAATACCCGGCGGCTACCTAGCGGCCAGGGTGGCGGAAGGGCGGCAGGGTGAGTCTGGAACTGGGGCTCGGGGGTCCCCAATACCCACCGTGGCACTGCCTGTCCCCTTGGGAGGAGTCCCTCGGGGGCCGACCTAGGGTTATTGTTAGCCCAAAGTAGGCTGGCAGTCCCGGTTCGCTGGCTATGCGGCATGCAGAGGGGCTGGCCTAGGTGAGGGCGCTGGTGAGCGGGAGCGTGGGCCCAAGCGTTTTGGCGTGGGGGCCTTTGAAGGTCGCCGGGGGCTTGGGAGGCCCTGCCCCTCCTCTCGCCCTGAAAGACTGGCGGCGCCCCTAGCGCCCGGGTTGCTGCGGGGCGGCAGGGTGACTCCGGCGCTGGGCTCGGGGGTCCCCAATCCCCAGCGTTGTGGCTCCAGACCCCTTGGGAGGGGCCCCCTCGGGGGCCGACTAGGGTTAGGGTTCGTCTCCAGGAGGCCGGCAAGCCCGGCGCTAAGTGGTTCTGGCAATGTAACAAAAATGCCATACACTTATCTGTAAGAAATAACAGTGTACAGGAACCCTCTTAGCCCTAACATCATCCTTTGTGAATATGGAAGCCAGCCCCAAAGTGGTCGTGGAAGTCTGACGAAAGGGCTAAGCACTTTTCTCTGAGTCACCACACTATACAGGGAAAGACCAATGTACATCATCTTTCACGAGTAGGAAGCATTAATGAAAAGGTTCTGGAATTTCGAGGACTCTGACCCATCCTTATTGGTAATAAGCCACCCTGTGCAGGAAAACACCTTCAATTCTCATCAGCCTCCTCAATCCTGATTCCGATTCAACTTTGGGTGTGTAGGACTAAGGAAATGTCCACATCTTATTGCTAAGAAAGAACGATGTCACGGTAATGCCCTTCAAGTCACATCAGCCTTCCTGAAGACGGAAGCAGGAATCAAGGTGGTTATGTTACCATGAGGTAAGGAAGATGAGCATATAAGTGAGAAACAACAGTGGGCAGGACCTCTCTTCAAATGAACAATATCTTTGCTTAATGTTGAATCCCTATGGTAAGTGGTTGTGGGCATTTGTGAGGTCAAAATCTTGAGTGTTTTGTAAAACCGCTTGGTCACTCACAGTTGAGACTAAGGTAGTTGGGGACTCCTAAGCAGTGATTTGTCCACTGTCAAAAATATGAAAAGATAAAAGAGACAGATGAGGTCTCCTCAGGCATTGTCCTTTATCCTCATCCTCCGTGAGGATGGCCATCTCTGGACAGCTCAGTGGCAGGGTCTCATTCACAGTGGGGGCATCTGTTCCTCACAGACATCAGGCAGGGAAATGGATTTGGTTCTCTGTGCCAGCCCAGCCACAGCTGAGTGTCACAGCACCCTCTCGTGGGCTCATAAGAGTTTCACTGTCACCAGGCAGGTCATTGTATTTGATAAACCACTGTGAGAGTTTGCAATTGCCTTCATCTGCAACCTCCTAGAGGCAAATGCAGGGATCTGGTACCTTGTGAAGTCATGTGAAGGCATTGTGAGAAAGTGTCCTTTTGCTTAAGAAAAACATGGCTGGGGCTCCTGGCTGGCTCAGCCAGTTAAGCATGTGCCTTTGGCTCAGGTTATGATCTCAGGGTTCTGGGATCGAGCCCGGGCTCCCTGCTCAGCAGGAAAGGAAGTAGGGAAATAGCTTAGAACCCACAGAGAATGTGAATAAAGGGGAGTGAAATGGAATTTGGTCTGTGTTTTGCTTTAGGGATTGGAAGTTAGTTTTTTCTCAATTGTGATTGTTCTTGAAACAGAAAAGCTGTATTGGTTTTTTTTTAACTTTAATTTTTCTTCTAATAATAATTGTTTATTATGATATGTTAGTCACTATACAGTATTTCTTTAGTTTTTGATGTAGTGTTCCGTGATTCATTATTTGCATATAACACCCAGTGCTCCATGCAATATGTACCTTCCTTAATACCCATCACTGGCCCATCCCAATCCCCCACCCCTCTCCCCTCTGAAGCCCTCAGTTTGTTTCCCAGAGTCCATAGTCTCTCGTGGTTCATTGCCCCTTCTGTTTAGGGTCCATTGTCTAAAGGGACAGACAGTGGAAGTTCACAAATATAAGATCGAAATTTAATTGTTCGTTATAGATGCCGCCAAGTAGTTCCCAGACATTTCATTCTACTGTAGTATTTCATCATACCTGTGCAGGTGCACGTGGAAGACAACTGATGCGTGCATACTGATAATAAAACATGCCCCTCAGTAGTAGAATAATAGAGGATGCATATGTGTAAAATTATTCGACTACAGCTTCCATGCTTTCCCTTTGGTTCCTTATTATCTATGAAATTGGACAATTTTTGTTCTCTAGGCTTAAAACTCATTGTCAGTATTCAGAGTTTTCAATGCTGATCTTCTCCTGTATAAGTTACCAAAAACCTAAAATATGTATGAACTTTAAAAAACGCTATATTGAAAATGACAGCAGGGAAGTTCCATTTTGTGAATATTGTGTCAATGGATCTCTATTTTGACATCAGTGTTCATTAGGAATGATGACATTTCATGTGAGTATAAATATCAATGTGAAAAAGAAAAGGTAGGAAGAACCTTGAATGTTTAAGTAATTGGTGAAATGACAGGTGTGTGTGTGTGTGTGTGTGTGTGTGTGTGTGTGTGTGTGTAATTGATTTTCAGTGAATGGTTCAGCTTCTTGTAGGGCCTCCGAGAGCCCACAGTGAACCTTCCAATAAGTTGGTATCAATTTTCAAAACATGGGAATCTCTTAGTCCAGTAGTCCATCAGGCAAGCTTTGAGGTCTTGAAGAGTTTCAGTCCTCAGCGATGGTGTTGCAGACCCTTGTGAGCAAACCCTAGGGTATGCTCAGAGCCCTCATTAGCTCGTACCAAGGTGTGACGATTTCAGACAGCATTTCCCAAAGAAGTACCTCTTGAGTCTCTGTCCTTGTCAGTTCCCTACACTTCCTTACACTAGTTATGTGATCAGTGTGTTTCAGGATAATCCCCACATGTGATTTTTGCTATTTCCTACTAGTCCTATCTGTTTCTCATCTTCTTCTTTTATGGTAGGGGTTGGGAAGCAACCTGTGTGGTGTAGGAAGGGGTGTGGTAGTTGTCTGCCTTCAGAGGACCGAATGATGCCTAGAAATTGTACTGTAGTTTGAGGTCAATTGTCCATCCTCTGAGTGTCAGGAATTCCATCACTTTACTTTGATGCTAGTCTGTTCTTCAAGCTGTCCTCAGAAATAAGGACGTCATCCATCTAGGGAATACTGGTTTGTGTGTATGTTTTCATTTTAGGAAAGGCCTTGCTGTTCCTGAATATAATACTGTAGAGCACCCTTTCCTGTTCTTATTGGCCATCAGTCAATCTTTTGTGAAGTATTCGTTTATAAATAGACTTTCTATGGTTGATGAGCAGGAATTCTTTATTGACAAGTCTTTGTCAGTGTGTGTATTGCAAATCTTTACTTCCCAGAATGCGGTTCACTTTTTCATTTTCTTATGGTCATAAGATAAGGAGAAATGTCACATTTTTATGAAGTCCCACTGAATTCTTTTAAATGGTTAGTGCACCCTATGTCCTACCCCAAGATTGACAGGTTCTACATTTTCTTTCAGAAACTGTCCAATGGGAAGCTACAATCCATCTCAAATTTATAAATTGCATTTTTAATTCTAATAGGGTATTTATAGACTGGTTTGGATTTTCTATGTACACAATCGTATTATCTGTGAATAGTCACAATTATCCCCTCAATTCTTATACTTTTTGTTTTTCTTGCCTTCTAACACTGGTAAATTCTCCGATGCAACGTTGAATAGAGCAGCATTGTTTGAAGATTTTAATATACCTTTCTCAATATCTGACAGAAAAAGCAGTCAAAACATTGGTAACAAATGTGACCTAATTGACATGTAGGGAACATTGCATAATAAGTGCAGAATACATTATTTTCAAGTGGTCATAGACTCTTTACCCAAATAGATGATAGGTCGGGCCACGAATCAAGTCTACAAATGTTAAACCCTGAAATTAACTAGATTCTATTCTTAGACCACAGGGGAATTGAGCCACAGTCGTAGCGAAAAGAAAACCAAGAAGTCCTTCAATGTTTAAAATTAAATGGAACTTTTCTACATATCCTAAAGGTCAGAGAGGGAATCTCAATGGAAATTCTGAACCTTTTGTACATGAGGGCTCACACACAATGATACTTTATTTGTGAAGAGCATTATAATAATCTAGATAGGAGTTGAGCCTTAAGTCAGAGTTCTGCCTGCCCCAGCCACACCTGGCCGCCTTGGCCTGTGGTCCCCCTCAGCTGTCCTTTCTGGTGGCCCTGAGCTAAGGGGGTCAACATGGCCATATGGAAATGGGAAGCTCCCCACTCATAGTGATGACGGTGCCCCCTTCCCAGCTGCCCTTTTTTGGTGGCTCTGAGCTAAGGGGGTCAACATGGCCGTATGGAAATTAGAAGCTCCCCACTCTTAGTGATTACGTTGCTATCGTATCATACTCACCAGTCCAACAACATGATTTCTGAGTGAAATATGACACAAGAGTGACTTCTTGGCCTTCCTTCCGTTTGAAAATCATCTGGTGAGTCATCTATGAGAAATATGGATTCAATATGTGTTCTTTCTTCTGGAAAAGAAATAGACCTAATAGCAATTATGGGTTCCTGAGAACCTGTTCTTGAGAGACATCATACTGGCTCTTTGTAGCATTTTGCCTCTTAAACTTCAAACTAGGGTGTAGATTTTTTTAGGCACATTTTCAGACGGTTAGAAAGGGACTCAGATGATATGAGTCACAGAGGATTTTAGTGTCAGAAACCTAAGTGGGATCCCCAAATTGACTCCAAATCCCTTGTTGTTCCATACAGGGTACTATTTCCCTCTTATCTCTGGTCTTCTCGATCTGGAAACCTATCAAGTATCAGGATTTTCTTCTCATGTGGAAAACTGGAATAAATTCAGCGGGCCTTCTCACATCTGCCCATGGTGATCATTAAGATCATTATCTCAGTGGAGGACCTCTGGGTAAGATACTCAAAGATCCTAAGGAATACAGACAGTATAATATTTTTCTGGTATTAAAGTTACTGAAACCAGCTATCTTTTTTAGTCGATTAAGGCTCTGGTATGTTCAGAGGGTGCTGTAAAACAGGTCTGAAATAGTATTTAAAAACACTCAGCTCAGCCTCTTCTACAAAGTGAGCCAATGCTTATAAACATGGCTAAAATATTCCCTTACCTACAATGACTTCCCAGCCATCGTAGTGTTTATATGGTATGACTGTGACTTACATTAGTCAACATTTGCAGAGAAAGAACTTAGTGCATCCAGGGGGCACTTCATGTTGAAATTAGTTTGTGACAACGAGCTACTGTGTTTTATTCTTCAGTCCAAGGGAATGGTGCCAGACATCTCTAAGGTGTCTAGCAGTTCTACAATTCTGATTTTAAGTGGTCTGTGTGCTTCAGAGATTTGGGCAGGAGAAGGGCAGGAGTCCAGAGACTGTGAACACTTCTGTTACCTGTGCTGACCATGGAGCAGGCAGCCTTCCGTGGGCATCATTTTGATTTCTTGATACTCTTGTGAAAGGTGATTTTGTCTCAAATTCCTCCATTTAGGAGTAATTATAATGATAAACGGAATTTTTATCTTATATCATCTGTGGGCCCTGATCCTGGGCTCCCCGGGAAGCTATCCTTTAACATTTTACCCGGCTCAAAATGACTGGGCAACACCTCAAAGCATGGGCCCTGTTTCTGCCCCAAGCACATGTTGTACATCTGCTTTGAGAAGAAAACAATAACCAAAAAATGCCAACATAAATATAAGAAAAAATAAAGAACATCTTTGGCTCCCATAAGATTAAAGTCATACTGACATGTACATACTGAAAACATAAGAAAGAGTCTCTCACTTTCTGGAATCTAAGAAGATCCTCATTGTGGTGTGTAACTCTGTACGTAAAACAAAACAGAAAAAAATATATAAGCCTGCCCCAAATGTTCCTTCCCCGGAGCACTCCCTTCTTGGTGAAGATTGTGTCTCCCAGGCAGCTGTCCTGACTTGGGTTTGAATAAAGGTCTCTTCCTTTCTCTCTAAAATGTTTTTAAAAGTTCATTCACGCAGTGTCGACAATAACAGTGTTTTCTATTTAAGTGAGAAATAAATGTTCCACTCTACTTCCATTGGGAATAGACGAATTGAGGGTTTCTTTAGAAGAGTAAGTCTGCTTTCCAGAAAAGGCAAGGCCATTGGTCTATTGAGAATGAAGATAATTACTGCTAAACAACAAGTATGTGTTGCCCCTTCGCCCAGAAACCGAAGCAGGTGTGCAGGCTTTAGGTCAGAGGTGAATTCTTCTCCCCAGCTGACGGCACTTCTCTGCTCTGGCTCCAAGACACCCGAGGTTTTGAACGTCAGCATCGCAGTCAGCGAGGAAGCTTGTCACAGGACGCCAGTGTTCAGAGAAATCACAGGTATGTTTGGCAAAATGTCCTATCTATGTCAGGACTGGAGGTAAAACCTCTCTTTATCCCAAAACCTCCTAGGCTTTTCTCTTTTCTCTAGTTGAGCCACAAAGTAAAATTGAAGTAGCTGCCAGCATTCTCGGTTTGGTGGAAGAATTACTTAGTTTCCCTGCTGGTAGAATTTTGCTGGGGATCACAATTTCTCTGTTCATTTATTGCTTACAAATGTATTTTGACCATCTGTTTCCTAGGAACCCTCTTTTATTAGAAAGGGAAGGTGAGATTCACTCTGTGCCTGTTTGTAACATCTAATTTGTTCCTTCATCTAACAGTGTTTATTCAATTGGGCCTAAGATATGGTTGAGTGGCCAGCATCTAGAGTTAGATGGCTTTTTTTCATCTGATACAGACTTGGATGATGTCATTTGACAAAGGTGATGTTTCAACATTGATGAGATTATTCATCAGAAGAGTTAAAATTAGGGTGGAGGGAAAATTGAAAATTATCCAAAGCGGCCTGTTCCTGTTTAAAAGTTGAGCTTGACTTTCTAGTTTTACTAAATGTATTATCTCGATATTTTGAGGTGCCATATTCTCTCTATAGTTTCTTTGGTGGTGGAGTCAGAAGGAGAGTCTGGGAAGTCTTTTGGATAGTGGCATGCTGGTGGCTTCAAGGGGCTTGGCGTCAGGAGCCTTGGGGTGAAGTCTGCAACTGCTTGCCTGACCCTGGGTGCATCTCACAGAGGTTTTGTTTCCTCTTATTAAATTGCCCGCAGATAATGCTCTGCTTAAAGGGGAACCCTCCCATCCTGTTGGTGGCAATGCAAAGTGGTGAGCCAGTCTGGGAAACAGTGTGGGGGTTCCTCAAAAAGTTAAACATTGAACAACCACATGATCCAGCAATTGCTCTCCTAGGTATTTACCCAAAGGATACAGAAATGCAGATTCGAAGGGGGTCCATGCACCATGATGTTTATGGCAGTAATGTCCGCAGTAGCCAAACTATGGAGAGAATCCCAAAGTCCATGCACTGATGAATGGATAAAGCAGATGTGGGATACATATATATAATGGAATATGACCCAGCTTCAAAAAGAATGAAATCTTACCATTTGCAAGGATGTGGATGGATCTAGAGTGTATTAAGCTAAGCAAAATCAGTGAGGAAATACAAATATCCTATACTCTCATGCTTCTGGAATTTCAGAAAAAAAAAACAGATGAACAGAGTGGAGGGGTGATGAGAGAGGCAAACAAGGAAATAGACTCAACCTTGGAGAACAAACTGAGTGTTGCTGCAGGACAAGGGTGTGGGGGGAAGTGTTAAATGGGTGAGGGGTATTAAGGAGGGCACTTGTGATGAGCTCCGGGTACTGTATGCAGGTGAGGAATCACTAAATCCTACCCCTGAAGCAAATATTCCATGGCATGTGAACTAACTGGAATTTAAGTAAAAGAAGAAAGGAAAAAGTGTTCTGCTTCATGAAGAGTGAGGTAAAATTGTAGTGATTTGGGCTGTACTATTCTATAGAGGATAGATGTAAAACACCCTGTTTTAGGATACAATAGAGTCTTATCACATAAGGAGTCCTCAGAAAGCTGCAATGAAAGATTCGGATCTCAGAGCATGTTCGTGTTCCACTGATATGTTACAGTTTGCACAGGTAGGATAGAAGGTGGAGAGAAAGGCAACAGAAGGGGAAAGTATGTGTGAAACTTTCATTAGTTAGCGTTATAGCTTTCTCATGAAAGCCTTGCGCCAGTATTATTTTGGAACAAGAGGAGGAATCCGGGAACTTTGCAGGGGACAGGGGAGTTCCAGGTCTGGGTAAAGCTGACAGGGGTCCCTGAGGAGACCTGAATGCAATCTGCATCAGGGTGTGGGCAGGGTGGGCTCCAGGGGTGGCTGTGGGTCTCCTGGGTGAGAGTTGTGACAGGTGAGGGCTGTGTGCAAGTTCCTGGCTGAGGTCAAGTGAGGCACAGGCGGAGAGCTGGCAGAGAACCTTCTTCTGAGCCACCAGCCTCACCCAACACACACAGCCTCATCTTCTGTCCCTGTCACTCCAATTCAGACTTCTCCGAAGGTGAGTGAGAACACATCACGAGCATTCTGAACAGAAGGGAAAGCATGTGCAAAGGCTCTGGGGCAGGAGAATTCCAGGTATGTCCAGGAGCAGAAAGAAGGCCCTGTGGCCACAGGAGACAGCTTAGGACATGAGTTCAGAGAGGTAACAGAGGGTGACAGAAAGCCATTCCAGGGCTATAACCCCAATGGACCCTGTTTCACTGGGCCATCCTGGCTACAGTGTTGAGAACAGATGACAGAGGGTTGAAGATGGCAAGGCAGGTCAATGACGAAGCTTTTCCAGGAACTCAGGCACTGTGGACCAGACAGGTGGCCTTGGATGGAGTGGTTAGACCTATTCTGGGTCCATTTTGAAGATGGTGCTCACAGGATTTGCTGATGGGTTAGCTGTTAGGAGCAGGAGAACGGAGGAGTTGGGGTAACTCCAGCTGTTGTGGGTTGTCCTGATCGAGGGGAAGGAGAGGGTTTCTCGGGGGGTAGGAGGTAGTCTGTGTTCTGCATGCTGAGGAAGGTGCCTTTCCCAGTGGATCTGCTGAGGTTTGTGTCTGGGAGGGCCTTTCACATCTCCTCCATCATCAATGCTCAGGGACAAGTATCCCCCACTTATAAACGTTCACAGTAAGACACTGGGCTTTCTTGAAAGAAATACGTTATTACCCAGCTTCAGTAACAGGAAGAGACCTGAAGAGGATTTCCCTCTTATGAAAAAAAGGTGAACAGTGAGAATCGCGTTCAGCATCTGTTTTTGGGAGAAGCACAACAGAGGCGGCGTGCACCCCAACCAGCTTCTTTCTCTGGGAACCGCTCTCCGCATCCAGCCACCAGCACTTTGAATTGTGTCTGTGAGCCTCTGCTGTGCTTTATCTTCATTTATGCTGGGCCTCCCTTAGAAACTTGTGTCCTGTGGCCAAGAAAAGCCAAGGAGAAGGAATTATGGAGTCTGAGCACACTGTCTAATTGTTCGTGTAAATTAATGGTCATTCCTTCTTGACACCATTTCTGCTGTGCAAGGTTTCTCAGAATTCCTGTACTTTCAAAGAGCAGGGAAACCTATACCCCGTGCTGCGGGGTTAGTTTTAGTCTCCTGCTGGACAGACATTTCATGACTATAGGATTTTCTCACTCAAACATTGAGACTTTGACCACCTTCACCCGTTTCTACCACCCCATCCCCGAATCTGGCACCTACCAATCTGCTCTCAGTATCTATGCGTTCAGTATTTTTTTATTCCACTTGGAATGTACATGAGAGCATCTGGTATTGGTCTTTCTGTGTCTGAGTTACTTGGCATAAGGCCCCCAAGGTCTGTGTTTCCATGTCTAGTTCTTCTGAATAATGCTGCAGTGAACGTGTGAGTGAATCTGTCTTTTTAAGGCAGCATTTTTGTGTTCTTCAAATCAATACTCAGTAGAGCCATTACTGGGTCATGGGGTAGTTTATTTATTTTTTCAGGAACGTCCATACCGTTTGTCACAGTGGCTGCACCAATTTCCATTCCCACCAACAGTGCACAGTGTCTCCTCGTCTGCACACACTTGACCCCACCTGGTGTCTGTCTCTGGGACAATTGTTGTTCCAACAGTTGTGAGAGGATACCAATTGTGTGTTTGACTGATGTTTCTCTGACGATGCTTAGTGATGTCGAACAACTTTTTCTGTCTGTTGACACCTGTGTGCCATCTTTGGAAAGTATCTATTCACATATTCCTCCCATTTTTTATATAGTTTTTTTTTTTAATTTGTATGAGTGTTGTGTGTATTTTGGATATTAGCCTCTCCTCACACATATGATTCGCAGATATTTTTTTCTTATTGGGTCCGTGGCCTTTTAAGTTTTTGCTGGTTTCTTTTGCCGTGTGGAAGATTGCAGTTTGATGTTGTTCCACTTGTTTATTTTTTCTTTTGTTGCCTTTGCATTTAGTGTCCGATCTGAAGGCTCTTTGCCAAAACCAGTGTCCAGAGACTTAGTACCTGTGTCCTCTTGGAGGTTTATGGATTCAGGTCTTATGTTCAAATCATTCATCCATTAAAAATTTTGTGTGTGGTGTAAGAAAGTGGCCCAGTTATATTCTTCTGCATTTAGTGTCCAGTTTGCCTGTTACCGCTCACTGAAGAGACAGTCCTTCCCTCATGGCATATCTTCTGCTGCTGTGTTGTAAGTTAGGATCATCTCCGTGTGGGTAATTTTCTGAGCTTCCTGTTCTGTTCCACTGACCTGGTGTCTGTGTTTATGCCAGTACCATCCTGTTTTGATGACAACAGCTTTGTAATCTAGCTTGAAATCCAGGAGTGTGTTGACTGCACCTCTTTCTCCAGGTTGCTTTGGGTATTTGGGGTCTTTTGTGATTCCATACAACTTTGAGGACTGTTTTCTATTTCCTCGAATAATGCCACTGGAATTCAGATAGACATTTAATCACATCTTTCGATTGCTTTGGGTATGATGGACATGTTCACATAATTAACTCTATCAGTTAAGGAGCATGGCGTATGCTTCCATTTGTTTGTGTTGCCTTCCAAATCTTTGACCCATACATTCTGCCCCCCTCAACACACATATTTTTCATTTCTTTTCTGCCATGTGTTGAGTGTACTATGTCTTTCTCATTCTTGGTTACTTTTATTTCTAGATGTTTTTATGCAATTTTAAATGGCGTTGCTTTTTTAATTTCTCTGTGCGAAAGTGTGTCATCATTATACATAAATGCAAGAAGTTGGGTCATCTAGGTGGCTCCATAAGTGAAGCGTCTGCCTTCAGCTCAGGTCATGATCCCAGAGTTCTGGGATTGAGCCCCGTGTTGGGCTGCCCGCTTAGCGAGGGTCTGCTTTTCCCTCTTTCTGGCACTCCCCCTGCTCGTGCTTTTTCTCTTCCTGTCAAATAAATAAATAAAATCTGAAAAAAATAAAGACAAGAGGTCTCTGTATATTGACTTTATATCCTGAAGCTTTCTTGAATTTTTTTATTCTAACAGTTGTTTTTTTTTTTTTTTTGTGGAATCTTTCGGGATTTCATGTCATTTGCAAATTGTGACAGTTTTCCTGTATGGATTTCATATCTTTCTCTTTTATTTAAATTGTTATTCACCCTACAGTACTTCATTTGTTTTTGATGTAGTGTTCCATGATTCATTGTTTGCATATAACACCTACTGCTCAATATGACACGTGCCCTCCTTTTTTTAAAAAGAATTTATTTATTTATTTGACAGAGATAGACACAGCCAGCGAGAGAGGGAACACAAGTAGGGGGTGTGGGAGAGGAAGAAGCAGGCTCACAGCAGAGGAGCCTGTTGTGGGGCTCGATCCCATAACGCCGGGATCATGCCCTGAGCCAAAGGCAGACGCTTAACTGCTGTGCCACCCAGGCGCCCCAACACGTGCCCTCCTTAATACCCATCACCAGGATAACCCATTCCCCTTCCCCTCCCTTTCAGCAACCTTCAGATTGTTTCCCAGTGTCAGTAGTCTCTCATGGTTCATCTCCCCCTCTCATTCCCCCCCTTCACTTTTCCCTTCCTTCTTCTAATGTCCTCCATGCTATTCCTTCCATTCCACATAGGAGTGAAACCATATGATAATTGTCTTTCTCTGCTTGACTTAATTTCACTTAGCATAATCCCCTCCTGGTCCATCCACGTTGGTGCAAATGGGGGGTATTCATCCTTTCTGATGACTGAGTAATATTCCATTGTATAGATGAACCACATCTTCTTTGTCCATTCATCTGCTAAAGGACATCTTGGCTCCTTCCACAGTTTGGCTATTATGGACATTGCTGCTATGAACATTGGGTTACAGGTGCCCCTTCTTTTCATTACTCTGTGTCTATGGGGTAAATACCCAGTGGTGCAATTGGTGGGTCGTGGGATAGCTCTGTGTTTAACATCTTGAGGAACCTCCATATTGTTTTCAAAAGTGGCTGTACCAGGTTGAATTCTCACAAGTAGTGTAAGAGGGCTCCCCTTTCTTCTCATCCTCTCTGACTTTTTTTTATTTCTGTCTTGTTAAATTTTTTTCAAGATTTTATTTATTCATTCCACAAAGATAGAGACATCCAGCGAGAGATGGAACACAAGCAGGGGAGTGGGAGAGGAAGAAGGAGGCTCATAACGGAGGAGCCTGATGTGGGGTTCGATCCCATAATGCCAGGATCATGCCCTTAGCCGAAGGCAGATGCTTAACCTCTGTGCCACCCAGGTGCCCCCTGCCTTGTTAATTTTAACCATTCTAACTGGTGTAAGGTGGTATCTCATTGTAATTTTGATTTGTATTTGCCTGATGGCAAGTGATGGGGAGCAGTTTTTCATGTGTCTGTTGGCCATTTGTAAGTCTTCTCTGGAGAAGTATCTCTTTGTGTCTTCTGCCCATTTTTTGGGTGTCGAGTTTGAGGAGTTCTTTATAGATCTTTAATACCAACCCTTTATCTGTAATATCATTTGCAGATATCTTCTTCAATTCCATAGGTTGCCTTCTTGTTTTGTTGATCTTTTACTTTGCCGAGCAGAAGCTTTTTATCCTGATGAAGTGCCAATAGTTCATTTTTTGCTTTTATTTCCTTTGCATTTAGAGATGTGGCTTGCAAGAAGTTGTTGTGTCCAAGGTTGAAGAGTTCTTTTGATTTTGATATGAGACAGGAATCCATTATCTTATTTTCCTGATTGTATTCGAGTCCTCTGTCTTTCTTGGTGAGTCTAGCTAAGTTTGTCAGTTTTGTTTATCTTTCCAAAAAAGGCTGCTCTCATTTTCATTTTTTTTTGTCTTTTTAGTCTCCGTTGAATTTATTTATGCATTTGTTTTTGTTATTTCCTTATTTCTACTAATTTGGGGCTTTGTTTGTTGTTTTTTTTTTCTACTTCTTTACCACATAAATCAGGTTGTTTATTGGAGAGCATTTTCATGGATTGATGAAGACTTGAATTTCTATGAATGTCCCCCATAAAGCTACTTTTGCTGCATCCCATAAGTTTTTGTAGGTTGTCTTTTTCATCAGTGTCAAGGTACTTCTAATTTTTTTTTGATTTCTTCTTTGACTGTTGGTTGTTCAGTAGCATGTTGTTAAATCTCCACATATTTTTTTTAAGATTATTTAAGTATCTGACAGAGAGTGAGACAGTGAGAGAGGGAACGGGAGCAGGGTGGTGGGAGAGGGAGAAGCGGGCTTCCCACTGAGCAAGGAGCCTGATTTGGGGCTACATCCCAGGATCCGGGGTCAAGACCTGAGCTGAAAGCACATCCTTAACGACAGAGCGACCCAGGCCCCAAAAATCTGCACCTATTTTTGACTGTCCCATTTTTTTTCTTGAGACTGATTTCTAATTTCATATCATTGTGGTTGGACAAGATTTGAAGCAGAAGGTGAAGAGAGCATTCAGATGAAAGGTTTGTTTCCTGGAGGGTTTTCTGAGGGCAGACCATGAGTTCAGTGGGGATGGAGGAAGGTTTGGTGAGATGGGGGGTGGGGTTAACGCTTGTTAGAATTACTGACTACTACCATGCAGGCTGTGTGCTACCATTCACACCATACTCCTGATGGACTTGTACTTCATTAAATATTTTCTAGGAGGTGTAGGCATAGCCTTCACTTAAAGAAAGTTGCCATGTGGGTTCATGGCATGACCCCAGGTCAGCAACCAGGATGTATGTTATTGTGGGGGATCAGAACCAGGCTTTCTGTGGGAAGTGACAGAAATAAGGTATGGTGAACTCCATGACCATAGGTGAGGTCCCGAGTGACCCACTTGGTGTTGGGTTCTGTGGATCTGTCTCATAGGTGCTGTGGAATTCAGGGACACCCTCCTGTCTGTGGATTTGTGTGGAGACAGGTAGACATCAGTGTCTGGCCAGGCACGAGGGTCGCACTGGACCACCACCAGAGGTACAGCGTGCGGGGGAGCCACTGCTTGGTTTCCACAAAAGCTGACCAGGGACTGTGACCATGATTCCTAGCAGCTGCAAGGGGAGAGGAGGCCGGGGGTGGTGCACACTTCCTAGACTTGTGGTCAGGACTTGTCTAGAGCCCACTGACGTCAGCCACACCTGGCACAGAAGGCACCCAGTCAGTGTAGCTGTGGGCACTGCTCCCATGGCACTTTTGGGCCGGCTCCATGCTGCCACCTCCTGCTTTTCATCATCATCTTCAAGGTCATGTGCCTCTGCTCTTGCCCCATGGCCTCGGGGGTATTGTTCGTCCTCCATCTAGCCCTCATCCCTGGTGCCCTGTGCAGTCCGATGCCAGGGTAGCCTTCTCGAGACAAACATCTGGCCCTGGTGGAAAACTTCCATGGATCTCGTGTGATGCGAGGATGATGCCCTGCCCTGGAAGGGGGCTGCAGGTCCCCAATCAGGAGAGCCATGTCTCCCTTTTCAGCATGGCCAGCACTCCCCTCAGTCTTCTTCAGGGAAGCTCTCCCCACTTCCTGAGATGACTGCTCTGAACTGAAAAATGAGTGTTATTTTACATATCTCTATGCCTTAGTTCATCCATGGCATGTCTATCAACCCCATTAGTGGGTATTTTTTAGCAGTTCTGAAGGGCTGTCTGCTCAAGGAGGGGATGACCTGGGTGGGGCAGCTTTCCCTCTCATCTCCCTCAGCATGTCTCTGAGCCCTGGGGCCAGCTGTCCCACTGAGGATTGAGGGACCCGAGCCAGCCCATCCTGAGCCCAGGCTGTGTCAGCTGTGTAGACGGATGCGTGTCGGAGCGGTGGGCAGCTGGCATGGGCCAGGGGCAGGCAGTGTCTCCTTCTCATTCCTTCCCTCCCTTCCTCCCAGAGGTAGCTCAGAGCAGCCTTCAACCCCTGCATCTCCAGATCCCTTGACCTATGCCTCCTGTGTTCAGCTGGTGACCTTGGAGTTTCGCATGGATTCTACCTCCTGTACCCTCTCCCATAGCAGTTCCTGGATCAGGGGAGGAGTCGGACCATTGTCTGTTTTTGGTCTTCTTCCTGTCCCGCACCAAGCCCACCCACCGTTGCATCTTCCATGCATGTGCTTGAAGCAAGCCCATCCACAGGAAACCTATTAGCCAAATGGATCGAGGCAATGAACATTGAAGTAGAGATCCAGGATCCATAATATACGTGCACTGAAACCTGTCCCAAAGTCTGTGACTCTCTCACACTGAAACAGAAACAATAATAGCTTTCTAGACTGTGAAGTGATATGTGTCTCTACTTCCAATATTGAATGCATAGGTGCTGAGCCTGGACTGAAAAGGACCATGGCTCCCGTGGGCTGGGATCCACAGTAAGAACTCAGTGAAATCTGAATTTTAGGCATGAAGTGAGTAATTATTGTAGAGTGAATCCTCCCAAGTAGGGCTTTTGACATTGCACAGGAAAAGCTTTTTCAAAGAGGTTTCTGAAAGAAAAATCTTTTTTTAAAATTTATTTTAATTCCAGTAGAGCTAACATACAGTGTTACATTCGTTTCAGGTGTACAGTAGAGTGATGCAGGAATTCTATATATTACCCAGTGGTCATCAAGAAAAGCTTCCTCTTAATCCCCTTCATCTATTTCACTCATCCCTCTATCCACCTCCTCTCTGGTAACCATCCGTTTGTTCTCTATTGTTAAGAGTTTGTATTTTGGTGTGTCTCCTTTTTCTCTTTTAGTTATTTATTTTTGTTTGTTTTTTAAATTCCCCATTAGAGTGACATCGTATGGGATTTGTCTTTCTCTGTCTGACTGATTTTAGTTTGGATAATACTCTCTAGCTCCATCCATGTGGCTGCAAATGGCAAGGTTTCATTCTTTTGCAAGCCGAGTAATACTCCATTGTGTGTGTGTGTGTGTGTGTGTGTGTGTGTGTGTGTGTGTGTGTGAATACACACATCTATCATCTCATTTGTCAATTTTTCTACAGACATTTGGGTTGCTTCCATATTGTGATATTGTAAATAATGGTGCAAGAAACATAGGGGTGCACGTATCCTTTTACGTTACTCTTTTCCTATTCTTGGGGTAAATACGAGTAGTGTGATTGTTGGATCGTAGGGTAGTTCTATATTTAATTTTTTGAGGAAACTTCATACTGTTTTCCACGGTGGCCACCACAGTTTGCATTCCCACCCACAGTTCACGAGGCTTCCCCTTCATCCACATCCTCCCAACACCGGCTCTTTGTTGTGCTTTTGATGTTAGCCATTCTGACAGGTTTGAGGTATTACCTCATTGTCCTTTGGATTTACATTTTCCTGATGATGGGTGATGGTGAACATCTTTTCACGGGACTCTTGGCCATTTGTATTTCTTCTTTGGAGAAATGTCTGTCCATGTCCTCTGCCTATTTTTTAACTGGATTATTTGTTTTTTGGGGATCGATTAGTATCAGTTGTATATGTTTTGGACACTATCCCTTTATTGCTTATGATCTTTGCAAATATCTCTCCCTTTGAGTAGGTTGTCTTATTATTTTTACGTTTTCATTGTTCTTCTGCCGTGTGGAAACTTTTTATTTTGCTGTATTCCCAATAGTCTATCTTTGCTTTCATTTCCTTTGCCTCAGGACACAGTCTAGAAAAACGTTGGTATGGTCCATGTCAAGAAGTTACTGTCTTCCCTCCTGTAGGATTTTTATGGATTCAGGTCTCATATTGAGGTCTTGAAAATGTTTTGTGTTTGTCTGTATTGTGTAAGAAAGCAGTTTAATTTCATTCTTTTGTGTGTAGCTGTCTAGTTTTCCTAACACCATTTGTTGTGGAGACTGTCCTTTTCCCTTTTGATATCGTTGCTTGCTTTGTGGAAGATTCATGGACCACATAATTGTGGGTTTCTGTCTGAACTTGTATCCTGTTCCTTTGGTCACTGTGTCTATTTTTGTGCCGTACTGTCTTGTTAGGATGACTGCAGCTTTGTAGTATAACCTGAAATCTGAAATTGTGAGTCCTCCAGCTTTGTTTTTCTTTTCCACATTGCACTGTCTTTTCGGAATCTTTAGTGGTTCCATACAAATGTTTAGGATTGTTTATTTGAGGTCTTTTTTTCTTTAATTTAAATTCAATTAGCCAACTTACAGTACACCATTAGTTTCAGATGTAGTCTTCAATAAATTTTCAGTCGTGTGTAACACCCAGTGCTCATTGTATCGTGTGGCCTCCTTAATGCTACTCACCCAGTTGTCCCCCCCCAACTTCTCCAACAATCCTCAGTTTCTTGCGATAGTTAAGAGTCCATCATGGGTTTTCTCCCTCTCTGATGACTTCCCATTCTATTTTCCCTTCCTTCCCCTATGGTCTTCTTCCTTGTTTCTGATATTCCACGTAGGAGTGAAAGCATATGATCATTGTCTTTCTTTCATTGACTTATTCCACTCAGCGTAATACCCTCCAGCTCCACCCAGGTCGGTGTGATGGTAAGTATTCATCCTTTCTGATGGCTGAGTAATATTCCATTGTATATATGATCCACATCTTCTTTATCCATTCATCTATCCATGGTCATCTGCACTCCTTCCACAGTTTGTCTATTATGGATATTGCTGCTATGAACACTGTGGTGCATGTGTCCCGTCTTCACTACCTCTGTCTCTTTGGGGTAAATACCCAGTAGTGCAATTGCTGGGACATAGGGTAGCTTTATTTATAACTTCTTGAGGAAACTCTGTACCATTTTCAAGTGTGGCTGTACCGGACTGCATTCATACAGGGGTGTAAGAGGGTTCCTGTTTCTCCACATCCTCTCCAACATGTATAGTTTCATGTCTTCTTATTTTTAGATATTCAGCCTCGTGTGTTATGGCATCTATAGGGGTTTAGATTTGCATTTCCCTGAAGCCAAGTGATATAAAGCATTTATGCATTTATCTTTTTTTTTTGTCTGTGGAAAGGATAATTGTTTATAGTATCAGAACTGAAGAAAGGAGACAGAGCGTTGCCTTGTTTGACCTTAGCTAGGAACATGTGCATTGGGTGCAGCTCATGTTTTTCAACACTCTGTACTCATTTGTGAATGACAACGAAAGCAGCATGAATATTGATTTTGAGGTTTCAAATAAATTTTGACAAGTAGACACATTTGAAAATATGGAATCCATGAATAATAATTGACTATATCCCTGCTCTTATGTTTTCTCTCTCATTAAATGACACCACCATCAAACCAGCTACCCAGGTTGGAAAACTCACGTTAGCTTGCTGTTTTTTCTGTCCTTCACCACCAATATCCAATCAATCATCAGCTTGTACCTCCTAAATATATATCAAGTTCACGCTGATCTTTTTGTATCTAGTGTTCCGTTTCTTCATTCTACTCAGTACATTGCAACTTACAAATGTCTAAAACTCTGATTGTCTCTAGAGTTGAAGTCCAAATATCTTAACAAAATTTACAAAGCCCTTCAGCCTTTATTTCTTGTCATTCCTCTCCCTTACACTCTGAAGGTCCTGCCATGAAGAACTTCTTTCAATTCATGGGATGTGTGATGCCTTTTTTCTTTGAACCTCTGTGTCTCTATGAGAAATATTTTCCCTTTCTTTTTACGTGGCCTATTCTGACTCATTCTTCAACTATGAATATAAATGGCATTTTTTTTCCTGGGAAGCTTTTACTGACATTCCTCCCACCCACCACACACACACACACACACACACATATACACACACACACTCCAATCCGTAGGATTCTATAGTATTTTTTCTTTAATTGTTAGTTTTCCATCATAGGCTATAAATTCAATGATGACAAGAACTATTCTTTATTGTATGTATGATATTATGTGTGTTAATTAATTATTACAAAGCCTTTGGACCACTGTAATACTAATGACATAAAATTAAAACAAACTAAAACAACTTTCACTGGCTGTTATTTTATATCTATTTCCTATACTTTCACTAGTTTTTGAGGGTTTTTTAAAATTAATATTAATGATTAGAGGAGCTTGAAACTGAAGTGGCAAACTTTTATAGTTCATCTGTTGTTGATCTGTTTGGAAAAAGACAGGCACTCAGCCAGACTGGTCAGACGTCCACTTCAAATTCCACCTGTAAGCATTGAGTTGACAAAATTGGCAGAGGAAATAGAATACTCAGAGGTGAATTTATTTAGCAGCCACTAGGGAAAATCTAACTCATTTTTGTAAATGGAGAAGCCAGAAGTATTAGATAAATTCATCTTTTTTGTGTTATTTTATCAAATGAGTATTTGAAAGGCAAAACTGTATCTAGTTTAGAACTAAGTAGAGGTCTATGATAAGTTTTTTTTTATAATGATTTTTTATTATATTATGTTAGTCACCATACAGTACATCCCCGGTTTTCGATGTAAGGCTCAATGATTCGTTAGTTGTGTATAACACCCAGTGCACCATGCAATATGTGCCCTCCTTACTACCCATCACCGGCCTATCCCATTCCCCCACCCCACCCCCTCTGGAGCCCTCAGTTTGTTTCTCATAGTCCATAGTCTCTCATGTTTCATTCCCCCTTCTGATTACCCCCCCTTTCTTTATCCCTTTCTTCCCCTACTGATCATTCTAGTTCTTATGTTCCATAGATGAGAGAAATCATATGATAGTTGTCTTTCTCTGCTTGACTTATTTCACTTAGCGTTATCTCCTCCAGTGCCGTCCATGTTGTAGCAAATGTTGAGAACTCGTTCTTTCTGATAGCTGAGTAATATTCCATTGTATATATGGACCACAACTTCTTAATCCAGTCATCTGTTGAAGGGCATCTCGGCTCCTTCCACGATTTAGCTATTGTGGACATTGCTGCTATGAACATTGGGGTGCATATGGCCCTTCTCTTCACTACGTCTGTATCTTTGGGGTAAACACCCAGTAGTGCAATGGCTGGATCATAGGGTAGCTCAATTTTTAACTTTTTAAGGGACCTCCACACTGTTTTCCAGAGTGGCTGTACCAACTTGCATTCCCACCAACAATGTAGGAGGGATCCCCTTTCTCCACATCCTCTCCAACAATTGTTGTTTCTTGCCTTGTCTATTTTTGCCATTCTAACTGGCGTAAGGTGGTATCTCAGTGAAGTTTTGATTTGAATTTCCTTGATGGCTAATGATTTTGAACATTTTTTCATGTGTCTGTTAGCCATTTGTATGTCTTCATTGGAAAAGTGTCTGTTCATATCTTCTGCCCATTTTTTGATTTGTTTATTTGTTTCTCGTGTATTGAGTTTGAGAAGTTCTTTGTAGATCTTGGATACCAGTCCTTTATCTGTAGTGTCATTTGCAAATATCTTCTCCCATTCCGTGGGCTGCCTCTTAGTTTTTCTGACTGTTTCCTTGGCTGTGCAGAAACTTTTAATCTTGATGAAGTCCCATAAATTCATTTTATCTTTTGTTTCTCTTGCCTATGGGGATGTATCATGAAAAAGGTTGCTTTGGCCGATGTCGTAGAGGTTGCTGCCTATGTTCTCCTCTAGAATTTTGATGGATTCCTGTCTCACATCGAGGTCTTTCATCCATTTGGAGTTTATTTTTGTGTATGGTGTGAGAGAGTGGTCAAGTTTCATTCTTTTGCATGTAGCTGTCCAATTTTCCCAGCACCATTTATTGAAGAGACTGTCTTTTTCCCACCGGATGTTTTTTCCTGCTTTATCAAATATTAGTTGCCCAAAGAGCTGAGGGTCCATTTCTGGGCTCTCTATTCTGTTCCATTGGTCTATGTGTCTGTTTTTGTGCCAGTACCATGCTGTCTTTGTGATCACAGCTTTGTAGTACAGCTCGAAATCCGACATTGTGATGCCCCCAGCTTTGTTTTTCCTTTTCAACAGTTCCTTGGAGATTCGGGGTCTTTTCTGGTTCCATACAAATTTAAGGACTATTTCTTCCAGTTCTTTGAAAAATGTCCTCGGTATTTTGATCGGGATAGCATTGAAAGTGTAGATTGCTCTGGGTAGCATGGACATTTTAACTATGTTAATTCTTCCGATCCATGAGCATGGAATATCTTTCCATCTTTTTATGTCTTCCTCAATGTCTTTTAAGAGTGATTTATAGTTTCTAGAATAAAGGTCCTTTACGTCTCTGGTTAAGTTAATTCCAAGGTAACGTATGGTTTTTGGTGCTAATGTAAATGGGATGGATTCCCTAATTTCTCTTTCTTCGTTCTCGTTATTCGTGTACAGAAATGCAACTGATTTCTGAGCATTGATTTTGTATCGCGCCACGTTACTGAATTGCTCTATAACTTCTAATAGTTTGGGAGTGGCTTCTTTTGGGTTTTCAATATAGAGTATCATGTCATCTGCGAAGAGAGACATTTTGACTTCTTCTTTGCCGATTTGAATACCTTTGATCTCTTTTTGTTGTCTGATTGCTGTTGCAAGGACTTCTAGTACGATGTTGAATAATAGTGGCGAGAGTGGGCATCCTTGTCGTGTTCCTGATCTTAAGGGAAAGGCTTCCAGCTTTTCCCCATTGAGAATAATATTTGCAGTAGGCTTTTCATAGATGGCTTTTATGAGATTGAGAAATGTACCTTCTATTCCTACACTCTGAAGGGTTTTAATCAGGAAAGGATGCTGTATTTTGTCAAATGCTTTTTCGGCATCGATTGAGAGGATCGTATGGTTCTTGAGTCTTTTCTTGTTGATATGATGTATCACGCTGATTGATTTGCAAATATTGAACCACGCTTGCATCCCAGGTATGAATCCCACTTGATCGTGGTGGATAATCCTTTTAATGAACTGTTGGATTCTATTAGCAAGTATCTTGTTGAGGATTTTGGCGTCCATATTCATTAGGGAAATCGGTCTGTAATTCTCCTTTTTGAGGGGGTCTTTGCCTGGTTTGGGGATCAAGGTAATATTGGCCTCATAGAATGAGTTTGTAGCTTTCCTTCTGTTTCTATTTTTTGAAATAGCTTTAGGAGAATAGGTATTATTTCTTCTTTGAATGTTTGGTAGAATTCTCCAGGAAAACTGTCCAGGCCTGGAGTTTTGTTATTTGGAAGGTTGTTTATCACTGACTCAATTTCTTCATAATTAATTGGCCTGTTTAAGAAATCAATTTCTTCCTGTTTCAATCTCGGTAGTTTATAGGTTTCCAGGAAGGATTCCATCTCTTCCAGATTGCTTAGTTTATTGGCATATAGCTGTTGATAAAAATTTCTAATAATCTTTCCAATTTCAATGGTGTTCGTCGTGACCTCTCCTTTTTCATTCATAATTTTAATAATCTGGGTCCTTTCTCTTTTCTTTTGGATAAGTCTTGCCAGTGGTCTGTCAATTTTATTGATTCTCTCCAAGAACCAGCTTCTAGTCCTGTTGATCTGCTCTACTGTACTTCTGGTTTCTGCTTGATTGATTGCAGCTCTAATTTTTGTCAACTGCTTCCTCGTGCGTGGATTAGGCCTGTCCCTCTGTTGCTGTTCCAGCTTCTTGAGGTGAGAATATAAAAACTGCATTTTAGATTTTTCTATTCTTTTGAGTGAGGCTTGGATGGCTATGTATTTCCACCTTAGGACCACCTTTGCAGTATCCCATAGGTTTTGGACTGTTGTATTTTCATTCTCATTGGTCTCCATAAATTGTTTAATTTGATTTTTGATTTCCTGGTTTATCGAGTCATTCCTGAGCAGGATGGTTCTTAGTCTCCAAGTGTTTGAGTTTCTTCCAAATTTTTCCTTGTGGTTGAGTTCCAATTTCAGAGTGTTGTGGTCTGAGAATATGCAGGGGATAATTTCAATCTTTTGGTATCGGCTGAGACCTGTTTTGTGTCCCAGAACATGGTCTATTCTTGAGAATGTTCCATGGGCATTAGAATAGAATGAGTATTCTTTGGTTCTGGGGTGTAGTGTTCTATATATATCTAAGAGGTCCAACTCATCGAGTATGGCATTCAAAGCCTTTGATTCTTTGCTTAGTTTTTGCCAGGGTGTTCTGTCTATTTCTGAGAGTGGAGTGTTGAGGTCCCCTACTATTAATGTATTTTTATTTATATGTCTCTTTATTCTGGTTAAGAGTTGGCTTGTGTATCTTGCTGCTCCCCTGTTGGGGGCATATATATTTATAATTGTCATATCCACTTGTTGAATACTTCCTTTAAGAAGAATATAGTGCCCTTCTGCGTCTCTAACTATAGTCTGTAGTTTAAAATCCAGTTTATCTGATATGAGAATTGCTACCCCAGCTTTCTTTTGAGGTCCATTTGCGTGAAAGATGGTACTCCCTCCCCTTACTCTCAGTCTGAATGCATCTTTGGGTTCGAAATGAGTCTCTTGTAGACAGCAAATGGATGGGTCATTTCTTTTTATCCAATCTGCAACCCTGTGGCGTTTTAAGCAAGATTTTAAACCATTAATGTTAAGACTGGGTACTGAGAGATATGCTTTTAATTCTGCCATGTTCTCAATAAAGTCTTTGTTTGTATTGGCTGTGACTTTCTGTTTTGTATCACTCTTGGGGCTTTTTCTTTCATAGAACCCCCCGTAATACCTCCTGTAGGGCTGGTTTCGTGGTTATGAAATTGGCTAGTGACTGTCGATTCTGAAATGTCTTTATTTCTCCATCAATTCTGAATGACAGCCTTGCTGGATAAAGGATCCTTGGCTGAATGTTTTTCTCTGAAAGAGCTTTAAAAATGCTCCCCCAACCCTTTCTCTCATTCCAGGTCTGTGTAGACAGGTCTGACGTAATTCTGATGCCTTTGCCTTGGTACGTGAGAAATTTCTTTGCCCTGGCCACTTTCAATACTGTATCCTTGGATCTCATATTTGCGAATTGCACTATGACGTGACGTGGTGTAGGTTGTCATGGTTGAGCTTGGGAGGGGTCCTCTCTGCCTCTTGGACACGAATTTTTGTTTCCCTTGCTAGATTAGGGAAGTTTTCAGCTACACTTTGTTCAAATATCTCTTCTAGACCTCTGTTTTTCTCCACCCCCTCGGGGATGCCAATGATTCTAACATTGGATCGTTTCGTTGAGTCAGTAATCTCCCGTAGCCAACATTCGTGGGCGTGGATTTTTTTAAGACCACCTTCTATTTTTAGTTTTTCCTCTATTAACCCATCCTCCAATTCACTAACCCTTTCCTCTGCTTCCATGACCCTGGCCGTCAAAGCCTCTAGTTTTGCCTGCATTTGGCTCATAGAATTTTTAATTTCTGCCAAATTCGCTCTCATTTCCACACTTAGGGATTCTATATTCTCAGTAACATTTTCCTTAATACTTTTTTCAAGTCTACTCATTATCTTCACCATTGTTACTCTGAATTCCATTTCTGATAATTTGGATACATCCATATCCGTTACTTCTGTGGCAGAGGCCACAGACTCACTGTCTTTTCTTTGCTGGGGGGGCTTCTCCTTCTTGTCATTCTAATGAGGAGAGGTTGCAGGGTTGTCCATAGCCCAAATTATTGACTGGGTCCCAGGCCGTGCCCCTTGTTTTATAGGGATCTTAGAGATGTGGGCTTCTTCTTTAAAGATTTTATTTATTTACTTATCTGAGAGAGGGAGACAGTCAGCAAGAACGGAACAGAAGCAGGGGAGTGAGAGAGGAAGAAGCAGGCTCCCAGCGGAGGAGCCTGATGAGGGACTCCTTTCCGAAACGCTGGGATCACGGCCTAAGCCGGAGACAGGCGCTCAATGACGGCGCCACCCAGGCGCCTCGGGTTGTGGGCTTCTTGATTTTTCAGCCTGCCTTCTGTGTTCTGGGGGAGGGGCTTGCCGCGCCGATACTCAGGCAACCCTGTTTGGTTAGAGTTTCCATGTCCCCTGCGAGGGAGGATGGGGATGGGCACTCTCTGGGCCGGTATTTCCAGGCTTTTGTTCTCTGGCAGCTTTCCCTGGCGGCTGGCTATGCCTCTTCTGAGGGTCAGAGCAGCAGAGGCTGCATTGTCACAGAACAGAGGGATTGCGGCCAGTTCTCCACTGATGTTCTGGCCACTTTAACTCTATTACTGTTGGTGCTGCTCAACCCTGCAGCGTCCCGGGATGTGCGCACCAACTCGGCATCCCTGCCCTCACTTCCAGGGCTGGCGCGTCTCTGTCCTTTCTGTTTCTAATGCCGCCAGCCACCGGCCGCCCCGCACGCTCCTGGGTCTCCCGGTCTCAGTCTATGCCCGGTGAGCACACCTCGATTCCGGAGTTTCATGAGAAGCCTGGTGGCGCGCGCACCCGGTTCAGGATCTCAGTCTGCTGTTTCGCGGGTGCCGACCGTGAGTCCGCCCGCTCCCCTGTGCAGGTGGCCCGCCAGCCTCCAGCCGCCCCGCGCGCGCTCCGGGAGCTCCCGGTCTCAGTCTGGATCCCGTGAGTACACCGGGATTCCGGTGTTCTGGGAGATGCCTGGTGGCATGCATTCACGGCACAGCAGTCTCAGTCCGCTCTCTTGCGGGTGCCCTCTGTGAGTCCGCCCGCTCCCCCGTGCAGGTGGCTGCCGCTTCCCGGCGCCCAAACGCAGCGGCTCCCTCCCCCTTTCGTTTATCTTCCAATATCTGTGCACGGTTTACAGCTCCCCTCTTCGTACCTCAGTAATCAGCGCTGGAGATGTTCATTTGTAGAGATCCAGATGCATCATCCTGTGTCTCCGGCTGATTCCATGGTTATTTAGGCTGATCTGGTACCTATCCAGCTCGACTCAGGGGACCGGCTGAAAAAGGGGTCCCCTACTCCTCCGCCATCTTAACTCCCTCTATGCATGTATCTTTTGGTCACAAGTACGTTATCATCAGTGAAATGACTTCCCATTTTAATCCATCTCAAGACCTAAAGCTGGGTAAGGCACTGAAGCTGGATGATGCCATCGGTTGGAAGTGTGGAGAATATCAAAAGATCTCCTTGGAGAGCAAGTTTAAAGGTCAGTGTGAAGCTACTAATTGGATCCGGGGAGATCTCTGAAAGTGGGGGTTGCTTGGGATGGGCTGAGGGGGGCCCTCCGATTTTCCTATGAATCCTTGCTGCAGCCCCAAATGGACAGTTTCCTGCTGTGGGACAGTGTGAGTCCTCTAGTCGTACAGAGGTGAGCCCAATGCCTGGTGCCTTGGAGGCAGGCAAATGGGGAGGGACCCTCAGCAGAAGACCCAGAGTTAGGTTAGGCCTCAAGAGACAGCAGGTCTGAACTGCCCAGTGCTCAGAGAACTCCCAGGCCGAGTGAGATGAGGGCACAAGGGCGGGTGAGTGTGAGCCTTGAGGTTTCATCCAGAAGGGCCCACAAAGGTCGGGGTTCACCAGAAGGGGCTCTCAGGGGGTGCCCCAATTCTCTTGCCCTGAATGCTCTGTTGTGCCCCAAAATGGTACAGTTTACTGTGGGTTGCAGGCTGAGTCCTACAGTGGGTCTTGGGTGTCCCCAGTCCGCTGGAGTGGGGTGCCAGCACCCTGGGAAGGGGCCCCTCTGTGGCCAACCTAGGGTAAGGGTTAGGGTCCAGGAGCCCAGCAGGGACAATCTGCAGGTTGTGCAGCAAGCTCTGTGGAGTGCTGAGAGGAGGCCATGGGGGAGGGTGAGCATGGGCCTCAGGGTTGGGGCACCGGGGGCTGCCAAAGGATGGGGATGGACTCCGGGGGCCTCCCCAAGTTCTCGTGCCCTGTAGGCTCCGTAGAGCCCCAAGGGGCATGGTTTCCTGTCGGCTGGCAAGCTGAGTCCTGCGGTGGGGCACAGGTATCCCAATTCCCCGGGTCTGTGGTGTAAGGCTCCTGGGGAGGCCCCCACACCCACAGCTGACCTAGGGCTAGGGTTAGGCCCAGGAGCCCCGCAGGCCCGATCTGTTGGCTGTATGGCGAGCTACACGGGCTGAGGTGAGGATGTGGGGAGGGTAAGCGTGGGCCTCAGGGTTGGGGTGCGGGAGGCCGCCGAAGTTCGCTGGTGGCTCAGGAGGGCCCTCCTGGTTCTCCTGCCCTGAATGCTCTATGGCCTCCCAAGGCGCACGGTTTCCTGCAGGGTGGCAGACTGAGTCCTGCTGTGGGGCTCAGGTGTCCCGAATCCCCTCAGCTGCGGCTCCAGGCTCCTTGGGAGGGGCCCCTCCACAGATGAACTAGGGTTAGGGTTGGGGCCCAGGAACCCCACAGGCCAGATCTGCCCACTATGTGGCGAGCTCCGCCCCAGCCTGAGTTGAGGGTGTGGGGTGGGGTGAGCATGGGCTTCACGGTTGGGTTTAGGGATCGCCGAAGTTCACCGGGGGCTCTGGGGGCCCTCCTGGTTCTCCCGCCCTGAATGCTCTACAGCCTCCCAAGGGGCACGGTTTCCTGCGGGCTGGCAGGCTTTGTCCTGCAGTGGGGCTCAGGTGTCCCCAGTCCCTGGGGCTGCGGCACCGGGCCCCAGGGGAGGGGGCCCTACCCAGCCGACCTAGGGTCAGGTCTAGGCCCCAGGAACCCAGCAGGCCTGATCTGCCGGCTCTGCGACGAGTTCGGTGGCAAGCTGAAGGGAAGACGTGGGGCGGGATGAGTGTGGGCCTCAGGGTTGGGGTGTAGGGGCCACCGAGGATCACTGGGGGCTCAGGGGGGCCCTACCAGTTCTCCTGCATGGGATGCTCTGTGGCGCCCCAAGGGGCATGGTTTCCTGAGGGGTGGCAGGCTGAGTCCCGTGGTGGGGCTCAGGTGTACCCAATCCCCGGGGTTAGGGTATGGATTAGGGTACGGGTTAAGGTTAGGGTATGGATTAAGGTTAGTGTATGGGTTACGGTTAGGGTATGGGTTAGGGTAGGGGTTAGGGTTAGGGTAATGAGAGGGTACGGGTTAGGTTTGGGTTTAGGGGTTACAGGTTAGAGGTTATGGGTTAGGGTACAGGTTAGGGTTTAGGGTACGGGTTAGGGTTTAGGATTCAGGTTTAGGGTTAGGGTTAGTGTTGGGGTATGGGTTAGGTTTAGGGTACGGGTTAGTTTTAGGGTACGGGTTAGGAAACAGGTTAGGGATAGGCATTGGGTACGGTTTAGGGTTAGGGTATGGGTTAGGGTATGGGTTAGGGTACAGATTAGGGTTAGGTATGGGTTAGGGTATGGGTTAGGGTCCAGGTTAGAGATAGGGTACGGGTTAGTTTATGGGTTAGGGTACGGGTTAGGGTATGGGTTAAGGTTAAGGTAAGGGTACTGGTTAGGGATAAGGTACTGGTTACGGTTTAGGGTTTAGGGTTACGGTTAGGGTATGGGTTAGGGTTAGGGTACGGGTAGGGTTAGGGTACAGGTTATGGTATGAGTTAGGGTATGGGTTAGTGTCAGTTTTTAGGGTTTAGGGTTAAAGTTAGGGTATGGGTTAGGGTACTTGTTAGGGTTACGGTTAGGTTTAGGGTATGGTTTAAGTTACGGGTTAGGGTACAGTTTAGGGTTAGGGTTAGGGTACGTTTTAGAGTACGTTTTAGGGTTACGTTTAGGGTTAGGGTACAGGTTAGGTTTAGGGTTAGGGTACGGGTAGGGTTAGGGTTAGGGTATGGGTTAGGGTTAGGTTTAGGGTTAGGTTACGGGTTAGGGGTAGGGTTAGCTGAAGGGGTAGGGTTAGGGGTAGGGTTAGGGGTATGGTAGGGGTTGGGGTAGGGCTAGGGTTTAGGGTTAGGGTTTGTGGTTTGGGTTAGTGGTTAAGGTTAGGGTTTAGCGTTTAGGGTCTCGGGATTAGGGTTAGGGGTTAGGGTTTAGGGTTTAGTATTAATGTTAATGTTTTGGGTTTAAGGATTAGGGTTTCGGGTTAGGTTTAGGGTAGGGTTAGGGTTAGGGTAAGGGTTAGCGGTTAGGGTTAGGGTTAGGGTTATGGGTTAAGTTTTAGGTTTTAAGGTTAGGTGTTAGGGTTTAGGCTTAGGGTTAGACCCCAGTAGGCCAGCAGGACCGATGCGCCGGCTGTGCGGGGAGTGGAGGAGTGGCACGAGGTGAGGGCGCTGGCGAGCAGGAGTATGGTATCCAGCGTTTCAGCGCAGGAGGCCTTTGAACGTCGCTAGAGGCTCGGAGGGCCCTGCCATTTTCCCGCCCTGAATGACTGGCGGAGCCCCTAGTGGCCCACGTGGTGGCGGGGTGGCAGTGTGGGTCTGGCACTGCGGTTTGGGGGTCCCCAATGCCATGCGTTGCAGCGCAAGGCCCCTTGGGAGGGGCCCCTCTGGGGCCGTCCTAGGGTTACTCTTAGCATCCAGGAGTCCGGTAGACATGATCCGCCAGCTGTGCATTAGCAGAGAGCCAGGCCGAGGTGAGGGCGCCGGTGAGCTCCAGTGTGGGCCCCAGCGTTGTGGCGCGGATGGCCTTCAAAAGTTACCTGAGTCTCGAGGGCCCTGCCCATTCTCCCACCCTGAAGGACCAGCGACGCCCCAGCGGGCCGATGTCGACGGGGCGGCAGGGTGAGTCCGGCGCTGCGGCTCGTGTGTCCCCAATTCCTGGCTTTGGTCACCAGTCCCCTTGGGAGGGGCCCCTCTGGGGCCAACCTAGTGTTAGGGTTAGCCCCCAGGAGGCCGGCAGTCCCCATACCACAGCTATGCAGCGAGCGGAGGGGCGGGCCATGGTGAGGGCACTGGGAGCTGGAAGGTGGTACCCAAATTTTGGCGCCGGGGGCCCTCGAATGTCGCCGGGGGCTCAGAGGGCCCTGCCCGTTCCCCTACACTGAATGACCGGCGGCGCCCCAAGTGGCCCGGGTAGCAGCGGAGGGGCAGGTTGAGTACATCGCTGGGGCTTGGGGGTCCCCAATGTCCGGCGTCGCGGTGCCAGGCCCTTTGGGAGTGCCCTTCGGGCGCTGACCTAGGGTTAGGGTTAGCCCCCAGGAGGCCAGCAGTCCTGATACGATGGCTGTGGGGCGAGCGGAGGGGTGGGCCGAGGTGAGGGCACTGGGGAGCAGGATTGTGGGCCCCTGCATTTTGGCGCTGGAGGCTTCAAATGTCTCCAGTATCTCCAGGGCCCTGTCCGTTCTCCTGCCCTGAATGACCGGCAGTGCCCCTAGCAGCCCGGGTGGCAGCGTTGTGGGAGGGTGAGTCTGGCTCTGGGGCTTGGAGTCCCAGATCCCCAGCTTAGTGGCACCAGGACCCTTGGGAGGGGCCCCTGGGGGGCCAACCTAGGGTTAGCGTTAGCCCCAAAGAGACCGTCAGGCCCAATCCGCACACTGCAGCGAGCGGAGGTGCGGGCCGAGGTGAGGGTGCTGGGGAGCGGGAGCATGGGCACCAGCGTTTTGGCGTGGGGAGCCTTTGAAGGACACTGGTGGCTCAGAAGGCCCTGCCCTTCTCTCGCTCTCTATGACCGGCTGTGCCCCTAGCGGCGAGGGTGGGTACAGTGCGGCAGGGTGAGTCTGGCTCTGGGGCTCTGAGTCACCAATCCCCAGCATTGCAGAGCCAGGCCCCTTGGGATGTCCCCACAGGGCCGACCTAGGTTTTGGTTAGCTGCCAGGAGCCCGGCAGGCCCTATCCACCAGCTCTGAAGCAAGCAGAGGGGCGGGCCAAGGTGAGGGCGCTGGCGAGCAGGATCCTGGGAGCCAAAGTTTTTGTGCGAGGAGCCTTCAAAGGTCAGCGTGGGCTCGGAGTGCCCTGCCCGATCTCCTGCCCTGATTGACTGGCGGGGCCTCTAGCAGCTCGGGTGGCTGAAGGGCAGCAGGGTGAGTCCAGCACATGGGCTCGGGGTTCCCATCCCCAGCGTTGCGATACCAGGCCCCTTGGGAAGGGCCCCTCGGGGGCCGACCTATGGTTAGGGTTAGCCTCCAAGAGCCCCGCAGGCCCGATACACCACCTGTGCGTCGAGCGGAGAGTTGGGGCGAGGTGAGGGTGCTGGTGAACATGAGCCTGGGCCCAAGCGTTTTGGTTCAGTGTGCCTTCGAATGTCCGCAGGGGTTCGGAGGGCCCTCCAGTTCTCCCACCCTGAATGAATGGTGGCGCCCCTAGCAGCCCGTGTGGGGCGGGGTGGCAGCGTGAATCCGGCGCTGGGGCTTGGGGGTCCCCAATCCCTGGCATTGCGGCACCAGGCCCCTCAGGAAGGACCTTCAGGGGCTGTCCTAGGGTTAGGGTTAGTGCCCAGGAGGCCGGCAGGCCCGAGTCGCCGGCTCTGCGAAGAGTGGAGGTGCCGGCCGAGTTGAGGGTGATGCAGAGCGGGAGCATGATCCCCAGCGTTTTGGTTCCCTGGGCCTTCGAATGTTGCCATGACTCGAAGGGCCCTGCCCATTCTCCTGCCCTGAATAACCAGCGGCGCGCTTTACGGCTCCGTTGGCTGTGGGGTGGCAGGGTGAGTCCCGTGCTGCAGCTCAGGGATCCCCAATCCCCAGCGTTGCGGGGCCAGGCCCCTTGGGAGGGGCTCCTTGCAGGCCGACCTAGGGTTAGAGTTAGCACCCAGGAGGCCGGCAGGCCCAATCCTCTGGCTGGGCGGCGAGAGGTACATGGGCCGAGGTAAAGGCTCTGGCGAGTGGGAGCGTGGGCCCCTGCATTTTGGTGCGGGAGGCTTCAAATGTCGCCGGTTTCTCCAGGTCCCTGTCCCTTCTCCCGCCCTGAATGAGAGGCGGCGCCCCTAGCGGCCTGGGTGGCGAAAGTCCGGCAGGGTGTGTCTGGCTCTGGGGCTCTGAGTCACCAATCCCCAGCGTTGCAGAGCCAGGCCCCTTGGGTTGTGCCCCATGGGGCCGACCTAGGATTTCAGTTAGCCCCCAGGATCCTGGCAGGCACTATCCACTTGCTCTGCAGCAAGCGGAGAGGCAGGCCGAGGTGAGGGCGCTGGCGAGCAGGATGATGGGAGCCAATGTTTTTGCGCGGCGGGCCTTCGAAGGTCAGCGGGGACTCGGAGGGCCCTGCCCATTCTCCCGCCCTGATTGACCAGTGGTCTCTAGCGGCTCGGGTGGCTGAAGGGCAACAGGGTGAGTCTGGCACTTGGGCTCAGGGTCCCCATTCCCAGCGTTGTGATGCCAGGCCCCTGGTACGTGCCCCTCGGGGGCCGAACTATGGTTAGGGTTAGCCCCCAGGAGGCCGGCAGGCCCGATATACCACCTGGGCGTCGAGCGGAGAGTTGGGCTGAGGTGAGGGTGCTTGTGAATATGAGCCTGGGCCCAAGCGTTTTGGTTCGGGGCGCCTTCGAACATTGGCGGGGATTCGGAGGGCCCTGTCCATCCTCCCACCCTGAATGAATGGTGGCACCCCTAGCGGCCCGGGTGGGGAGGGGCGGCAGGATGCATCTGGCGCTGGGGCTAGGGGGTCCCAAATCCCCAGCACTGCGGCACCAGGCCCCTTGGGAGGGGCCCCTCGGAGGCTGACCTAGGGTTAGGTTTAGCCCCTAGGAGGCCAGCAGGCCCTATTCGCCAGCTGCGTGGAGAGCAGAGTGGCAGACCTAGGTGAGGGAGCTGGTGAGTGGGAGAGTGGGCCTAGGCGTTTTGGCGTGGGGGGCCTTCGAAGGTCACTGTGTCTCCGAGGGCCCTGCCCGTTCTACCGCCCTGAATGAAGGGCAGTACCCCAAGCCCCGAGTGGTGGCTGGGCGGCAGGTGAGTCAGGTGCTGAGGCTCAGGGTCCCCAATCCCCAGTGTTGTGGTGCCAGGCCCCTTGGGAGGGGCCCCTCAGGGGCAGACCTATGGTTAGGGTTAGCCCCCAGGAGCCCGGCAGGCCCGATCCGCCCACTGTGCAGGGAGCGGAGGGGCGGGCCGAGGTGAGGGCGCTGGGGAGTGGAAGCGTGGGCACCAGCGTTTTGGCGCGGGGAGCCTTTGAAGGTCACCGGGGACTCTGAAGGACCTGCCACTTCTCTCGCCCTGAATGACCAGCGGCTCCCTTAGCTGCCCTGGTGGCGACAGTGTGGTAGGGTGAGTTCGGCTCTGGGGCTCTGAGTCACCAATCCCAAGCACTGCAGAGCCAGACCCCTTGGGATGTGCCCCACGGGGCCGACCTAGGGTTTCAGTTAGCCCCCAGGAGCATGGCAGGCACTATCCACTGGCTCTGCAGCAAACGGAGGGGCGGGCTGAGGTGAGGGCGCTGGGGAGCAGGAGCGTGGGCACCAGCGTTTTGGCACGGGGAGCCTTTGAAGGTCACTGGGGCCTCAGAAGGCCCTGACCTTCTCTAGCCCTGAATGACCGGTGGCGCCCCTAGAGGCCCGGGTGGCGACAGTGCCGCAGGGTGAGTCAGGCTATGGGACTCTGAGTCACCAATCCCCAGCGTTGTGGAGCCAGGCCCCTTGGGATGTGCCCCACGGGGCCAACCTAAGTTTTCGTTAGAACCAAGAGCCGGCAGGCACTATCCAACGGGTCTGAATCAAGCGGAGAGTTGGGCCGAGGAGAGGGTGGTGGTGAACATGAGCCTGGGCCCAAGCGTTTTGGTTCAGAACGCCTTCAAAGGTCGGTGGGGGTTCGAAGTGCCCTGCCAGTTCTCCCACCCTGAATGAATGGCGGCGCCCCTAGCGGCCCGGGTGGTGAGGGGTGGCAGGGTGAGTCAGGCCTTCTGGCTCGAGTATCTCCAATCCCCAGCGATGCTGCGCCAGGCCCTTTGGGTGGGGCCCCTCGGATGACAACTTAGGGTTAGGTTTAGCCCCTAAGAACTCGGCAGGTCCTATTTGCCAGCTGTGTGGAGAGTGGAGTGGCGGACTGAGGTGAGGGCGCTGGTGTTTGGGAGTGTGGGCACTGGCGTTTTGGCGCGGGGGGGATTCGAAGGTCACCGTGTCTCGGAGGGCCCTGCCCGTTCTCCCGCCCTGAATAACCGGCGGCGTCCCTGGTGCCGCGGGTTGTTGTGGGGTGGCCGGGTGAGTCCGGTGCTGGGGCTCGGGGGCCCCCAATCCCAGGCCTTGCAGCTCCAGGCTCCTTGGGAGGGGCCGATTGGGGGCCGACCTAGGTTTAGGGTTAGGTCCCATGAAGCTGGCAGGCCTCATCCGCTGGCTGTGCTGCGAGCAGAGCAGCGCGCCGAGGTGAGGGCGCTGGTGTACGGGGGCGTGGGCCCAGCCTTTTGGCTTGGGGGGCCTTCGAAAGTCGCTGGGGGCTCGGAAGGCCCTGCCCATTCTCCCGACCTGAATGACCGGTGGTGCCCCTAGTGGCCCGGGTTGCGGTGGGGCAGCACGGTAAGTCTGGCGCTGGGGCACGGGTGTCCCCAATACTCGGCGTTGGGGCTCCAGGCCCCTTGGGAAGGGCCCTCGGGGCCCGACCAGCGTTAGTGTTAGCCTCCAGGAGGCCAGCAGACCGGATCCGCCAGCTGTGTAGAAAGCAGTGGGGCAGGCCGAGGTGAGGGCACTGGCGAGAGGGAGTGTGGGCCCAAGAGTTTTGGCGCAGGGGGCCTTCGAAGGTCACCGGGGGCTTGGAGGACCCTGCCTGTTCTCTCGCCCTGAAAGACTGGAGGCGCCCCTAGCAGCCCGGGTTGCTGGGGGGCAGCAGGGTGACTCCGGCGCTGGGCTCAGGGGTCCCCAATCCCCGGCGTTGTGGTGCCAGGCCCCTTGGGAGGGGCCCCTCGGGGGCCCAACTAGGGTTAGGGTCCGTCCTCAGGAGGCCAGCAAGCCCGGCGCTAAGTGGTTCTGGCAATGTAACAAAAATGCCATACACTTATCTGTAAGAAATAACAGTGTACAGGAACCCTCTTAGCCCTAACATCATCCTTTGTGAATATGGAAGCCAGCCCCAAAGTGGTCGTGGAAGTCTGACGAAAGGGCTAAGCACTTTTCTCTGAGTCACCACACTATACAGGGAAAGACCAATGTACATCATCTTTCATGAGTAGGAAGCATTAATGAAAAGGTTCTGGAATTTTGAGGACTCTGACCCATCCTTATTGGTAATAAGCCACCCTGTGCAGGAAAACACCTTCAATTCTCATCAGCCTCCTCAATCCTGATTCGGATTCAACTTTGGGTGTGTAGGACTAGGGAAATGTCCATATCTTATTGCTAAGAAAAACGATGTCAGGGTAATGCCCTTCAAGTCACATCAGCCTTCCTGAAGACGGAAGCAGGAATCAAGGTGGTTATGTTACCATGAGGTAAGGAAGATGAGCATATAAGTGAGAAACAACAGTGGGCAGGACCTCTCTTCCAACGAACAGTATCTTTGCTTAATGTTGAATCCCTATGGTAAGTGGTTGTGGGCATTTGTGAGGTCCAAATCTTAAGTGTTTTGTAAAACCTCTTGGCCATTCACAGATGAGACTAAGGTAGTTGGGGACTCCTAGGCAGTGATTTGTCCACTGTCAAAAATATGAAAAGATAAAAGAGACAGATGAGGTCTCCTCAGGCATTGTCCTTTATCCTCATCCTCCGTGAGGATGGCCATCTCTGGACAGCTCAGTGGCAGGGTCTCATTCACAGTGGGGGCATCTGTTCCTCACAGACATCAGGCAGGGAAATGGATTTGGTTCTCTGTGCCAGCCCAGCCACAGCTGAGTGTCACAGCACCCACTCGTGGGCTCATAAGAGTTTCACTGTCACCAGGCAGGTCATTGTATTTGATAAACCACTGTGAGAGTTTGCAATTGCCTTCATCTGCAACCTCCTAGAGGCAAATGCAGGTGTCTGGTACCATGTGAAGTCATGTGAAGGCATTGTGAGAAAGTGTCCTTTTGCTTAAGAAAAACATGGCTGGGGCTCCTGGCTGGCTCAGCCAGTTAAGCATGTGCCTTTGGCTCAGGTTATGATCTCAGGGTTCTGGGATCGAGCCCGGGCTCCCTGCACAGCAGGAAAGGAGGTAGGGAAATAGCTTAGAACCCACAGAGAATGTGAATAAAGGGGAGTGAAATGGAACTTGGTCTGTGTTTTGCTTTAGGGATTGGAAGTTAGTTTTTTCTCAATTGTGATTGTTCTTGAAACAGAAAAGCTGTATTGGTTTTTTTTTTACCTTTAATTTTTCTTCTAATAATAATTTTTTATTATGATATGTTAGTCACTATACAGTATTTCCTTAGTTTTTGATGTAGTGTTCCGTGATTCATTATTTGCATATAACACCCAGTGCTCCATGCAATATGTACCTTCCTTAATACCCATCACTGGCCCATCCCAATCCCCCACTCTTCTCCCCTCTGAAGCCCTCAGATTGTTGCCCAGCGTCCATAGTCTCTCGTGGTTCATTCCCCCTTCTGTTTAGGGTCCGTTGTCTAAAGGGACAGACAGTGGAATTTCACCAAATATAAGATCGAAATTTCATTGTTCATTATAGATGCTGCCAAGTAGTTCCCAGACATTTCATTCTACAGTAGTAATTCATTATACCTGTGCAGGTGCATGTGGAAGATAACTGATGCATGTATAGTGGTAATAAAACACGCCCCTCAGTAGTAGAATAATAGAGGATGCACATGTGTAAAATTATTCAACTACAGCTTCCATGCTTTCCCTTTGGTTCCTTATTATCTATGAAATTGGACAATTTTTGTTCTCTAGGCTTAAAACTCATTGTCAGTATTCAGAGTTTTTCAATGCTGATCTTCTCCTGTATAAGTTACCAAAAACTTAAAATGTGTATGAACTGTAAAAAACGCTATATTGAAAATGACAGCAGGGAAGTTCCATTTTGTGAATATTGTGTCAATGGATCTCTATTTTGACATCAGTGTTCATTAGGAATGATGACATTTCATGTGAGTATAAATATCAATGTGAAAAAGAAAAGGTAGGAAGAACCTTGAATGTTTAAGTAATTGCTGAAATGACAGGTGTGTGTGTGTGTGTGTGTGTGTGTGTGTGTGTGTGTGTGTGTGTAATTGATTTTCAGTGAATGGTTCAGCTTCTTGTAGAGTCTCCGAGAGAGCCCAGGTGAACCTTTCAATGAGTTGGTATCCATTTTCAGAACATGGGAATCTCTTAGTCCAATAGTCAATCAGGCAAGCTTTGAGGTCTTGAAGAGTTTCAGTCCTCAGCGATGGTGTTGCAGACCCTTGTGAGCAAACACTAGGGTATGCTCAGAGCCCTCATTAGCTCGTACCAAGGTGTGACGATTTCAGACAGCATTTCCCAAAGAAGTACCTCTTGAGTCTCTGTCCTTGTCAGTTCCCTACACTTCCTTACACTAGTTATGTGATCAGTGTGTTTCAGGATAATCCCCACATGTGATTTTTGCTATTTCCTACTAGTCCCATCTGTTTCTCATCTTCTTCTTTTATGGTAGGGGTTGGGAAGCAACCTGTGTGGTGTAGGAAGGGGTGTGGTAGTTGTCTGCCTTCAGAGGACCGAATGATGCCTAGAAATTGTACTGTAGTTTGAGGTCAATTGTCCATCCTCTGAGTGTCAGGAATTCCATCACTTTACTTTGATGCTAGTCTGTTCTTCAAGCTGCCCTCAGAAATTGGGACGTCATCCATCTAGGGAATACTGGTTTGTTTGTATGTTTTCATTTTAGGAAAGGCCTTGCTGTTCCTGAAAATAATACTGTAGAGCACCCTTTCCTGTTCTTATTGGCCATCAGTCAATCTTTTGTGAAGTATTTGTTTATAAATAGACTTTCTATGTTTGATGAGCAGGAATTCTTTATTCACAAGTCTTTGTCAGTGTGTGTACTGCAAATCTTTACTTCCCAGCCTGCGGTTCACTTTTTCATTTTCTTATGGTCATAAGATAAGGAGAAATGTCACATTTTTATGAAGTCCCACTGAATTCTTTTAAATGGTTAGTGCACCCTATGTCCTACCCCAAGATTGACAGGTTCTAAGTTTTCTTTCAGAAACTGTCCAATGGGAAGCTACAATCCATCTCAAATTTATAAATTGCATTTTTAATTCTAATAGGGTATTTATAGACTGGTTTGGATTTTCTATGTACACAATCGTATTATCTGTGAATAGTCACAATTATCCCCTCAATTCTTATACTTTTTGTTTCTCTTGCCTTCTAACACTGGTAGATTCTCCGATTCCTCTTTGAATAGAGCACCATTGTTTGAAGATTTTAATATACTTTTCTCAATATCTGACAGAAAAAGCAGACAAAACATTGGTAAAAATGTGACCTAATTGACATATAGGGAACATTCCATAATAAGTGCAGAATACATTATTTTCAAGTGGTCATAGACTCTTTACCCAAATAGATGATAGGTGGGGCCACGAATCAAGGCTACAAATGTTAAACCCTGAAATTAACTAGATTCTATTCTTAGACCACAGGGGAATTGAGCCACAGTCATAGCGAAAAGAAAACCAGGAAGTCCTTCAATGTTTAAAAATTAAATGGAACTTTGCTACATATCCTAAAGGTCAGAGAGGGAATCTCAATGGAAATTCTGAACCTTTTCTACATGAGGGCTCACACACAATGGCACTTTCTTTGTGAAGAGCATTATAATAACCTAGACAGGAGTTGAGCCTTAAGTCAGAGTTCTGCCTGCCCCAGCCACACCTGGCAGCCTTGGCCTGTGGTCCCCCTCAGCTGTCCTTTCTGGTGGCCCTGAGCTAAGGGGGTCAACATGGCCATATGGAAATGGGAAGCTCCCCACTCATAGTGATGGCGGTGCCCCCTCCCCAGCTGCCCTTTCTGGTGGCTCTGAGCTAAGGGGGTCAACATGGCCGTATGGAAATTAGAAGCTACCCACTCTTAGTGATGAGGTTACTATTGTATCATCCTCACCAGTCCAACAACATGATTTCTGAGTGAAATATGACACAAGAGCGACTTCTTGGCCTTCCTTCAGGTTTGAAAATCATCTGGTGAGTCATCTATTAGAAATATGGATACAACATGTGTTCTTTTTCTGTAAAAGAAATAGACCCAATAGCAATTATGGCTTCCTGAGTACCTGTTCTTGAGAGCCGTCATACTGGCTCTTTGTAGCATTCTGCCTCTTAAACTTCAAACTAGGGTGTAGATATTTTTAGGCACATTTTCAGGTGGTTAGACAGGGACTCAGATGATATGAGTCACAGAGGATTTTAGTGTCAGAAACCTAAGTGGGATCCCCAAATTACCTCCAAATCCCTTGCTGTTCCATACAGGGTACTATCTTCCTCTTATCTCTGGTATTCTCAATCTGGAAACCTATCAAGTATCAGGATTTTCTTGTCATGTGGACAACTGGAACAAATTCAGCGGGCCTTTTCACCTCTGCCCATGGTGATCATTAAGATCATTATCTCAGTAGAGGACCTCTGGGTAAGATACTCAAAGATCCTAAGGAATACAGACAGTATAATATTTCCCTGGTATTAAAGTTACTGAAACCAACTATCTTTTTTAGTCGATTCAGGCTCTGGTATGTTCAGAGGGTGCTGTAAAACAGGTCTGAAATAGTATTTAAAAACACTCAGCTCAGCCTCTTCTACAAAGTGAGCCAATGCTTATAAACATGGCTAAAATATTCCCTTACCTACGATGACTTCCCAGCCATCGTAGTGCTTATACGGTATGACTGTGACTTACTTTAGTCAACATTTTCAGAGAAAGAACGTAGTGCATCTAGGGGGCACTTCATGTTGAAATTAGTTTGAGACAACGAGCTACTGTTTTATTCGGCAGTCCAAGGGAATGGTGCCAGACATCTCTAAGGTGTCTAGCAGTTCTACAATTCTGATTTTAAGTGGTCTGTGTGCTTCAGAGATTTGGGCAGGAAAAGTGCAGGAGTCCAGAGACTGTGAACACTTCTGTTACCTGTGCTGACCATGGAGCAGGCAGCCTTCCGTGGACATCATTTTGATTTCTTGATACTCTTGTGAAAGGTGCTTTTGTCTCAAATTCCTCCTTTTAGGAGTAATTATAGTGATAAAAGGAATTTTTATCTTATATCATCTGTGGGCCCTGATCCTGGGCTCCCAGGGAAGCTATCCTTTAACATTTTACCGGCTAAAAATGACTGGGCAAAACCTCAAAGCATGGGTCCTATTTCTGCCCCAAGCACATGTTGTACATCTGCTTCTAGAAGAAAACAATAACCAAAAAATGCCAACATAAATATAAGAAAAAATAAAGAACCTCTTTGGCTCCCATAAGATTAAAGTCATACTGACATGTACATACTGAAAACATAAGAAAGAGTCTCTCACTTTCTGGAATCTAAGAAGATCCTCATTGTGGTGTGTAACTCTGTACGTAAAACAAAACGGAACAAAATATATAACCCTGCCCCAAATGTTCCTTCCCCAGAGCACTCCCTTCTTGGTGAAGATTGTGTCTCCCAGGCAGCTGTCCTGACTTGGGTTTGAATAAAGGTCTCTTCCTTTCTCTCTAAAATGTTTTTAAAAGTTCATTCACGCAGTATCGACAATAACAGTGTTTTCTATTTAAGTGAGAAATAAATGTTCCACTCTACTTACATTGGGAATAGACGAATTGAGGGTTTCTTTAGAAGAGTAAGTCTGCCTTCCAGAAAAGGCAAGGTCATTGGTCTATTGAGAATGAAGATAATTACTGCTAAACAACAAGTATGTGTTGCCCCTTTGCCCAGAAACCGAAGCAGGTGTGCAGGCTTTAGGTCAGCGGTGCCTACTTCTCCACAGCTGACAGCACTTCTCTGCTCTAGCTCCAAGACACCCGAGGTTTTGAACGTCAGCATCGGAGTCAGCGAGGCAGCTTGTCACACGACGCCTGTGTTCAGAGAAATCACAGGTATGTTTGGCAAAATGTCCTATCTATGTCAGGGCTGGAGGTAAAACCTCTCATTATCCCAAAACCTCCTGGGCTTTTCTCTTTTCTCTAGTTGAGCCACAAAGTAAAATTGAAGTAGCTGTCAGCATTCTGGGTTTGGTACAAGAATTACTTAGTTTCCATGCAGGTAGAACTTTGCAGGGGATCACAAATTCTCTGTCCATTTATTGCTTACAAATGTATTTTGACCATCTGTTTCCTAGGAACCCTCTTTTATTAGAAAGGGAAGGTGAGATTCACTCTGTGCCTGTTTGTAACATCTAATTTGTTCCTTCATCTAACAATGTTTATTCAATTGGGCCTAAGATATGGTTGATTGGCCAGCATCTAGAGTTAGATGGCTTTTTTTCATCTGATACAGACTTGGATGATGTCATTTGACAAAGGTGATGTTTCATCATTGATTAGTTTATTCATCAGAAGAGTTAAAATTAGGGTGGAGGGAAAATTGAAAATTATCCAAAGCGGCCTGTTCCTGTTTAAAAGTTGAGCTTGACTTTCTAGTTTTACTAAATGTATTATCTCGATATTTTGAGGTGCCATATTCACTCTGTTGTTTCTTTGGTGGTGGAGTCAGAAGGAGAGTCTGGGAATTCTTTTGGATAGTGGCATGCCTGTGGCTTCAAGGGGCTTGGTGTCAGGAGCCTTGGGGTGAACTCTCCAACTGCTTGCCTGACCCTGGGTGCATCTCAGAGAGGTTTTGTTTCCTCTTATGAATTTGCCAGCAGATAATGTTCTGCTTAAAGGGGAACCCTCCCATCCTGTTGGTGGGAATGCAAAGTTGTGCAGCCAGTCTGGGAAACAGTGTGGGGGTTCCTCAAAAAGTTAAACATTGAACAACCACATGATCCAGCAATTGCTCTCCTAGGTATTTACAAAAAGGATACAGAAATGTAGATTCAAAGGGGGTCCATGCACCAGGATGTTTATGGCGGTAATATCCACAGTAGCCAAACTATGGAGAGAACCCCAAAGTCCGTGCATTGATGAGTGGATAAAGCATGTGGGATACATACATATATAATGGAATATGACCCAGCTTCAAAAAGAATGAAATCTTAACATTTGTAGGATGTGCCTGGAACTATAGTGTATTAAGAAAAGCAAAATCAGTGAGGAAAGACAAATATCCTATCCTCTCACGCTTGTGGAATTTCAGGAAAAAAACAGATGAACAGAGTTGAGGGGTGATGAGAGAGGCAAACCAGGAAATAGACTCAACCTTGGAGAACAAACTGAGTGTTGCTGCAGGACAAGGGTGTGGGGGGAAGAGTTAAATGGGTGAGGGGTATTAAGGAGGGCACATGTGATGAGCACCGGGTCTGTATGCAGGTGAGGAATCACTAAATCCTACCCCTGAAGCGAATATTCCATGGCATGTGAACTAACTGGAATTTAAGTAAAAGAAGAAAGGAAAAAGTGTTCTGCTTCATGAAGAGTGAGGTAAAATTGTAGTGAATTGGGCTGTACTATTTATAGATGAGAGTTGTAGAACACCCTGTTGTAGGATACACTAGTTTCTTATCACATAAGGAGTCCTCAGAAAGCTGCAATGAAAGATTCAGATCTCATAGCATGTTCATGTTCCACTGATATGTTACAGTTTGCACAGGTAGGAAAGAAGGTGGAGAGAAAGGCAACAGAAGGGGAAAGTAGGTGTGAACCTTTCATTAGTTAGCGTTATAGCTTTCTCATGGAAGCCTTGCGCCAGTATTATTTTGGAAGAAGAGGAGGAATCCGGGAGCTTTGCAGGAGACGGGGGAGTTCCAAGTCTGGGTAAAGCTGACAGGGGTCCCAGAGGAGAGCTGAATGCATTCTGCAGCAGGGTGTGGGCAGGGTGGGCTCCATGGGTGGCATTGGTCTCCTGGGTGAGAGTTGTGACAGGTGAGGGCTGTGTGCAAGTTCCTGGCTGAGGTCAAGTGAGGCACAGGCGGAGAGCTGGCAGAGAACCTTCTTCTGGGGCACCAGCCTCACCAAACACACACAGCCTCATCTTCTGTCCCTGTCACTCCAATTCAGACTTCTCCGAAGGTGAGTGAGAACACATCAAGAACATTCTGAACAGAAGGGAAAGCATGTGCAAAGGCTCTGGGGCAGGAGAATTCCAGGTATGTCCAGGAGCAGCAAGAAGGCCCTTTGGCCACAGGAGACAGCTTAGGACATGAGCTCAGAGAGGTGACAGGGGGTGACAGAAAGTCATTCCAGGGCTATAACCCCATGAGACCCTGTTTCGCTGGGCCATCCTGGCTACAGTGTTGGAACAGATGACAGAGGGTTGAAGATGGCAAGGCAGGTCAATGACGAAGCTTTTCCAGGAACTCAGGCACTGTGGACCAGACAGGTGGCCTTAGATGGAGTGGCTAGAACTATTCTGGGTCCATTTTGAAGATGGAGCTCACAGGATTTGCTGATGGGTTAGCTATTAGGAGCAGGAGAACGGAGGAATTGGGGTAACTCCCAGCTGTTGTGGGTTGTCTTGATCAAGGGGAAGGAGAGGGTTTCTCGGGGGGTAGGAGGTAGTCTGTGTTCCGCATGCTGAGGAAGGTGCCTTTCCCAGTGGATCTGCTGAAGTTTGTGTCTGGGAGAACCTTTCACATCTCCTCCCTCAGCAATGCTCAGGTACAAGTATCCCCCACTTTTTAAACGTTCACAGTAAGACACTGGGCTTTCTTGAAATAACTACGTTATTACCCAGCTTCAGTAACAGGAAGAGACCTGAAGAGGATTTCCCTCTTATGAAAAAAGGTGATCAATGAGAATCGCGTTCAGCATCTGTTTTGGGGAGAAGCACGACAGAGGGAGTGTGCACCCCAACCAGCTCCTTCGCTGGGAACCGCTCTCCGCATCCAGCCACCAGCACTTTGAATGGTGTCTGTGAGCCTCTGCTGTGCTTTATCTTCATTTATGCTGGGCCTCAGTTAGAAACTTGTGTGCTGAGGCCTACAAAATCCAAAGAGAAGGAATTTTGGTGTCTGAGCACACTGTCTAATTGTTTGTGTAAATTAATGGTTATTCCTTCTTGACACCATTTCTGCTGTGCAAGGTTTCTCAGAATTCCTGTACTTTCAAAGAGCAGGGAAACCTATACCCCATGCTTCAGGGTTAGTTTTAGTCTCCATGCTGAACAGAACATTTCATGACTGTCAGATTTTCTCACTCAAACATTGAGACTTGGACCACCTTCACTCGTTTTTACCACCCCATCCCCAAATCTGGCACCTACCAATCTGATCTCAGTATCTATGCGTTCAGTATTTGTTTATTCCACGTGGAATGTACATGAGAGCATCTGGAATTGGTCTTTCTGTGTCTGAGTTACTTGGCATAAGGCCCCCAAGGTCTATGTTTCCATGTCTGGGTCTTGAGAGTAATGTTGCAGTGAACGTGGGAGTTCATCTGTGTTTTTGAGGCAGCATTTTTGTGTTCTCCAAATCAATACTCAGTAGAGCCATTACTGGGTCATGGGGTAGTTGTATTTATTTTTTTCAGGAACCTCCATACCGTTTGTCACAGTGGCTGCACCAATTTCCATTCCCACCAACAGTGCACAGTGTCTCCTCGTCTGCACACCCTTGACCCCACCTGGTGTCTGTCTCTGGGTCAATTGCTGTTCCAACAGTTGTGAGAAGATAGCCGATTGTGGGTTTGACTGATGTTTCCCTGACAATGATTAGTGAAGTTGAACAACTTTTTCTGTCTGTTGACACCTGTGTGCCATCTTTGGAAAGTATCTATTCACATATTCCTCCCATTTTTTTATATAGTTTTTTTTTTGTTTTGATTTCTATTAGTGTTGTGTCTATTTTGGATATTAGCCTCTTCTCACACATATGATTCGCAGATATTTATTTCTTATTGCGTCAGTGGTGTTTTAAGTTTTTGCTGGTTTCTTTTGCTGTGTGGAAGATTTCAGTTTGATGTTGTTCCACTTGTTTATTTGTGCTTTTGTTGCCTTTGCATTTGGTGTCCGATCTGAAGACTCTTTGCCAAAACCAATGTCGAGAGACTTAGTACCTGTGTCTTCTTGGAGGTTTATGGATTCAGGTCTTATGTTCAAATCATTCATCCATTAAAAATTTTGTGTGTGGTGTAAGAAAGTGGCCCAGTTATATTCTTCTGCATTTAGTGTCCAGTTTGCCTGTTACCGCTCACTGAAGAGACAGTCCTTCCCTCATGGCATATCTTCTGCTGCTGTGTTGTAAGTTAGGATCATCTCCGTGTGGGTAAGTTTCTGAGCTCTCTGTTCTGTTCCACTGACCTGGTGTCTGTGTTTATGCCAGTACCATCCTGTTTTGAAGACAACAGCTTTGTAATCTAGCTTGAAATCCAGGAGTGTGTTGACTGCACCTTTCTTTCTCCAGGTTGCTTTGGGTATTTGGGGTCTTTTGTGATTCCATACAAGTTTGAGGACTGTTTTCTATTTCCTCGAATAATGCCACTGGAATTCAGATAGGGATTTCATCACATGTGTCGATTGCTTTGGGTACGATGGACATGTTCACATAATTAACTCTTCCAGTTAAGGAGCATGGTGTATGTTTCCATTTGTTTGTGTTGCCTTCCAAATCTTTGACCCATACATTCTGCCCCCCTCGACACACATATTTTTCATTTCTTTTCTGCCATGTGTTGAGTGTACTACGTCTTTCTCATTCTTAGTTACTTTTATTTCTAGAATTTTTTTATACAGTTGTAAATGGCGTTGCATTTTTAATTTTTCTGTGCGAAAGTGGGTCATCATTATACAGAAATGCAAGAAGTTGGGTCATCTGGGTGGCTCCATAGGTGAAGCGTCTGCCTTCTGCTCAGGTCATGATCCCAGAGTTCTGGGATCGAGCCCTGTGTTGGGCTCCCCGCTTAGCAAGGGTCTGCTTTTCCCTCTTTCTGACACTCCCCCGGCTCGTGCTTTTTCTCTTCCTCTCAAATAAATAAATAAAATCTGAAAAAAAAAATAAAGACAACAGGTCTTTATATTGACTTTATATGCTGCAACTTTCTTGAATTTGTTTATTCTAACAGTATTTTTTTTTTTTTTTGTGGAATCTTTCGGGATTTCATGTCATTTTCAAATAGTGACAGTTTTCCTGTATGGATTTCATATCTTTCTCTTTTTTTAAAATGATGTTAGTCACCCTACAGTACTTCATTTGTTTTTGATGTAGTGTTCCATGATTCATTGTTTTCATATAATACTAGTGCTCATTATGACACGTGCCCTCCTTTTTTTAAAAAGAGTTTATTTATTTATTCGACAGATATAGAGACAGCCAGCGAGAGAGGGAACACAAGCAGGGGGCGTGGGAGAGGAAGAAGCTGGCTCATGACGGAGGAGCTTGATGAGGGGCTCAATCCCATAATGCCAGGATCACGCACTGAGCCGAAGGCAGGCGCTTAACCACTGTGCCACCCAGGTGCCTCCTGCCTTGTTAATTTTAACCATTCTAACTGGTGTAAGGTGGTATCTCATTGTCGTTTTGATTTGTATTTGCCTGATGGCAAGTGATGTGGAGCATTTTTTCATGTGTCTGTTGGCCATTTGTATGTCTTCTCTGGAGAAGTATCTCTTTGTGTCTTCTGCCCATTTTTTGGGTGTCGAGTTTGAGGAGTTCTTTATAGATCTTGGATACCAGCCCTTTATCTGTAATATCATTTGCAGATCTCTTCTTCGATTCCATAGGTTGCCTTTTTGTTTTGTTGATCGTTTGCTTTGCCGAGCGGAAGCTTTTTATCCTGATAAAGTGCCAATAGTTCATTTTTGCTTTTATTTCCTTTGCCTTTAGAGACCTGGCTTGCAAGAAGTTGTTGTGTCCAAAGTTGAAGAGTTCTTTTGATTTTGATATGAGACAGGAATCCATTATCTTATTTTCCCGACCAGGGTCTGTGACCGTGATTCCTAGCAGCTGCAAGTGGAGAGGAGGCCGGGGGTGGTGCACACTTCCTGACCAGGGTCTGTGACCGCGATTCCTAGCAGCTGCAAGGGGAGAGGAGGCCGGGGGTGGTGCACAATTCCTAGACTTGTGGTCAGGACTAGTCTGGAGCCCACTGAAGTCAGCCACACCTGGCACAGAAGGCACCCAGTCAGTGTAGCTGTGGGCACTGCTGCCATGGTACTTTCGGGCCGGCTCCATGCTGCCACCTCCTGCTTTTCATCATCATCTTCAAGGTCATGTGCCTCTGCTCTTGCCCCATGGCCTCCGGGGTATTGTCCGTCCTCCATCTGGCCCTCGTCCCTGTTGCCCTGTGCAGTCCGATGCCAGGGTAGCCTTCTCGAGACAAATATCTGGCCCTGATGGAACACTTCCATGGATCTCGTGTGATGCGAGGATGATGCCCTGCGCTGGAAGGGGGCTGCAGGTCCCCAATCAGGAGAGCCATGTCTCCCTTTTCAGCATGGCCTGCCCTCCCCTCAGTCTTCTTCAGGGAAGCTCTCCCATCTTCCTGAGATGACATCTCTGGACTGAAAAATGAATGTTATTTTACATATCTGTATGCCTTAGTTCATTCATGGCATGTCTTTCAACCCCGTTAGTGAGTATTTTTTAGAAGTTCTGAAGGGCTGTCTGATCAAGGAGGGGATGACCTGGGCAGGGCAGCTTTCCCTCTCATCTCCCTCAGCATGTCTCTGAGCCCTGGGGCCAGCTGTCCCACTGAGGATTGAGGGACCCGAGCCAGCCCATCCTGAGCCCAGGCTGTGTGTCAGCTGTGTAGACGGATGCGTGTCGGAGCGGTGGGCAGCTTGCATGGGCCAGGGGCAGGCAGTGTCTCCCTCTCATTCCCTCCCTCCCTTCCTCCCAGAGGTAGCTCAGAGCAGCCTTCACCCCCTGCATCTCGAGATCCCTTGACCTGTGCCTCCTGTGTTCGGCTGGTGATCTTGGAGTTTCGCATGGATTCTACCTCCCATACCCTATCCCATAGTAGTTCCTGGATCAGGGGAGTGTTGGACCCTTGTCTGTTTTTGGTCTTCTTCCTGTCCCGCACCAAGCCCACCCACCGTTGCATCTTCCATGTATGTGCTTGGAAGCAAGCCCATCCACAGGGAACCTATTAGCCAAATGGATCCAGGCAATGAACATTGAAGTAGAGATCCAGGATCCATAATAAACCTGCTCTGAAACCTGTCCCAAAGTCTGTGACTCTCTCACACTGAAACAGAAACAATAATAGCTTTCTGGACTGTGAAGTGACATGTGTCTCTACTTCCAATCTTGAATGCATAGGTGCTGAGCCTGGACAGAAAAGGACCATGGCTCCCGTGGGCTGGGATCCACAGTAAGAACTCAGTGAAATCTGAATTTGAGTAATGGAGTGAATAATTATTGTAGAGTGAATCCTCCCAAGTAGGGCTTATGCACATTGCACAGGAAAAGCTTTTTCAAAGAGGTTCCTGAAAGAAAATTCTTTTTTAAAAATTTATTTTAATTCCAGTAGAGCTAACATACAGTGTTACATTCGTTTCAGGTGTACAAGAGAGTGATTCAGTAATTCTATATATTACTCAGTGGTCATCAAGAAAAGCGTCCTCTTAATCCCCTTCATCTATTTCACTCATCCCTCTATCCACCTCCTCTCTGGTAACCATCCGTTTGTTCTCTATTGTTAAGAGTTTGTATTTTGGTGTGTCTCCTTTTTCTCTTTTAGTTATTTATTTTTGTTTTTTTCTTAAATTTCCTATTAGAGTGACATCGTATGGGATTTGTCTTTCTCTGACTGACTGATTTTAGTTAGGATAATACTCTCTAGCTCCATCCATGTGGCTGCAAATGGCAAGGTTTCATTCTTTTGCAAGCCGATTAATACTCCATTGTGTGTGTGTGTGTGTGTGTGTGTGTGTGTGTGTGTGTGTGAATACACACATCTATCATCTCATTTGTCAATTTTTCTACAGACATTTGGGTTGCTTCCATATTGTGGTATTGTAAATAATGGTGCAAGAAACATAGGGGTGCACGTATCCTTTTACGTTACTCTTTTCCTATTCTTGGGGTAAATACGAGTAGTGTGATTGTTGGATCGTAGGGTAGTTCTATATTTAATTTTTTGAGGAACCTTCATACTGTTTTCCACGGTGGCCACCACAGTTTGCATTCCCACCCACAGTTCACGAGGATTCCCCTTTATCCACATCCTCCCAACAGCTGCTCTTTGTTGTGCTTTTGATGTTAGCCATTCTGACAGGTTTGAGGTATTACCTCATTGTCCTTTGGATTTACATTTTCCTGATGATGGGTGATGGTGAACATCTTTTCACGGGACTCTTGGCCATTTGTATTTCTTCTTTGGAGAAATGTCTGTCCATGTCCTCTGCCTATTTTTTAACTGGATTATTTGTTTTTTGGGGATCGAGTAGTATCAGTTGTATATGTTTTGGACACTATCCCTTTATTGCATATGATCTTTGCAAATATCTTCTCCCTTTGAGTAGGTTGTCTTATTATTTTTACGTTTTCATTGTTCTTCTGCCGTGGGAAACTTTTTATTGTGCTGTATTCCCAATAGTTTATTTTTGCTTTCATTTTCTTTGCCTCAGGACACAGTCTAGAGAAACGTTGGTATGGTCCATGTCAAGAAGTTACTGTCTTCCCTCCTATAGGATTTTTATGGATTCAGGTCTTATATTGAGGTCTTGAAAATGTTTGTGTTTGTCTGTATTGTGTAAGAAAGCAGTCTAATTTCATTCTTTTGTGTGTAGCTGTCTAGTTTTCCCAACACCATTTGTTGTAGATACCGTCCATTTCCCTTTTGATATCATTGCTTTCTTTGTATAAGATTCATGGACCACATAATTGTGGGTTTCTGTCTGAACTTGTATCCTGTTCCTTTGGTCGCTGTGTCTATTTTTGTGCCGTACTCTCTTGTTAGGATGACTTCAACATTGTAGTATAACCTGAAATCTGAAATTGTGAGTCCTCCAGCTTTGTTTTTCTTTTCCACATTGCACTGTCTTTTCGGAACCTTTAGTGGTTCCATACAAATGTTTAGGATTGTTTATTCGAGGTCTTTTGTTCTTTAATTTAAATTCAATTAGCCAACTTACAGTACATCATTAGTTTCAGATGTAGTCTTCAATAAATTTTCAGTCGTGTGTAACACCCAGTGCTCATTGTATCGTGTGACCTCCTTAATGCTACTCACCCAGATACACCCCCCCCCAACTTCTCCTCCAACTATCATCAGTTTCTTGCGATAGTTAAGAGTCCATCATGGGTTTTCTCCCTCTCTGATAACTTCCCATTCTATTTTCCCTTCCTTCCCCTATGGTCTTCTTCCTTGTTTCTGATATTCCACATAGGAGTGAAAGCATATGATCATTGTCTTTCTTTCATTGACTTATTCCACTCAGCATAATACCCTCCAGCTCCACCCAGGTCGGTGTGATGGTAAGTATTCATCCTTTCTGATGGCTGAGTAATATTCCATTATATATATGATCCACATCTTCTTTATCCATTCATCTATCCATGGTCATCTGCACTCCTTCCACACTTTGTCTATTATGGATATTGCTGTCCTGAACACTGGGGTGCATGTGTCCCGTCTTCACTACCTCTGTCTCTTTGGGGTAAATACCCAGTAGTGCAATTGCTGGGACATAGGGTAGCTTTATTTATAACTTCTTGAGGAAACTCTGTACCATTTTCAAGAGTGGCTGTACTGGACTGCATTCATACAGGGCTGTAAGAGGGTTCCCGTTTCTCCACATCCTCTCCAACATGTATAGTCTCATGTCTTCATATTTTTAGATGTTCGGCCTCGTGTGATATGGCATTTATAGGGGTTTAGATTTGCATTTCCCTGAAGCCAAGTGATATGAAGCATTTATGCATGTATCTTTTGGTCACCAGTACGTCATCATCAGTGAAATGACTTCCCATTTTAATCCATCTCAAGACCTAAAGCTGGTTAAGGCACTGAAGCTGGATGATGCCATCGGTTGGAAGTGTGGAGAATTTCAAAAGATCTCCGTGGAGAGCAAGTTTAAAGGTCAGTGTGAAGCTACTAATTGGATCTGGGGAGATCTCTGAAAGTGGGGGTTGCCTGGGATGGGCTGAGGGGGGCCCTCCGATTTTCCTATGAATCCTTGCTGCAGCCCCAAATGGACAGTTTCCTGCTGTGGGGCAGGCTGAGTCCTCTAGTTGTGCAGAGGTGAGCCCAATGCCTGGTGCCTTGGAGGCAGGCAAACGGGGAGGGACCCTCAGCAGAAGACCCAGAGTTAGGTTAGGCCTCAAGAGACAGCAGGTCCGAACTGCCCAGTGCTCAGAGAACTCCCAGGCCGAGTGAGATGAGGGCACAATAGCGGGTGAGTGTGAGCCTTGGGGTTTCATCCGGAAGGGCCCACAAAGGTCGGGGTTCACCAGAAGGGGCTCTCAGGGGTGCCCCATTTCTCTTGCCCTGAATGCTGTGTTGTGCCACAAAATGGTACAGTTTACTGTGGGCTGCAAGCTGAGTCCTAAGGTGTGCTTGGGTGTCCCCAATTCCCCGGAGTGTGGTGCCAAGACCCTGGGGAGTGGCACCTCTGTGGGCAACCTAGGGTAAGGGTTAGGGTCCTGGAGCCCGGCAGGGACAATCAGCAGGCTGTGCGGCGAGCTCTGTGGAGGGCTGAGAGGAGGCCATGGGGGAGGGTGAGCATGGGCCTCAGGGTTGGGGCACGGTGGGCTGTCAAAGGATGGGGACGGGCTCCAGTGACCTCCCCAAATTCTCATGCCCTGTAGTCTCCGTAGAGCCCCAAGGGGCACAGTTTCCTGTCGGGTGGCAAGCTGAGTCCTGCGGTGGGGCAAGGTATCCCAATTCCCCGGGGCTGCAGTGTAAGGCTCCTGGGGCGGCCCCCACACCTGTGGCCGACCTAGGGCTAGGGTTAGGCCCCAGGAGCCCCGCAGGCCCTATCTGCTGGCTGTATGGCTAGCTACACGGGCTGAGGTGAGGGTGTGGGGAGGGTGAGCGTGGGCCTCAGGGTTTGGGTGCGGGAGGCCGCTGAAGTTCACTGGTGGCTCAGGAGGGCCCTCCTGGTTCTCCAGCCCTGAATGCTCTATGGCCTCCCAAGGCGCACGGTTTCCTGCGGGGTGGCAGACTGAGTCCTGCTGTGGGGCTCAGGTGTCCCGAATTCCCGTGGCTGCGGCTCCAGGCTCCTGGGGAGGGGCCCCTCCACAGATGAACTAGGGTTAGGGTTGGGGCCCAGGAACCCCCCAGGCCAGATCTGCCCACTATGTGGCGAGCTCCACCGCAGGCTGAGGTGAGGGTGCGGGGTGGGGTGAGCATGGGCTTCAAGGTTGGGTTTAGGGATCGCCGAAGTTCTCTGGGGGCTCTGGGGGCCCTCCTGGTTCTCCCACCCTGAATGCTCTACAGCCTCCCAAGGGGCACGGTTTCCTGCGAGCTGGCAGGCTTTGTCCTGCAGTGGGGCTCAGGTGTCCCCAGTACCTGGGGCTGCGGCACCGGGCCCCAGGGGAGGGGCCCTACCCAGCCCCCCTAGGGTCAGGTCTAGGCCCCAGGAACCCGGCAGGCCTGATCTGCTGGCTCTGCGACGAGCTCGGTGGTAAACTGAAGGGAAGGCGTGGGGCGGGATGAGCATGGGCCTCAGGGTTGGGGTGTATGGGGCCGCCGAGGATCGCTGGGGGCTCAGGGGAGCCCTACCAGTTCTCCTGCATGGGATGCTCTGCGGCGCCCCTAGGGGCATGGTTTCCTTAGGGGTGGCAGGCTGAGTCCCGTGGTGGGGCTCAGGTGTACCCAATCCCCGGGGTTAGGGTATGGATTAGGGTACGGGTTAAGGTTAGGGTATGGGTTACTGTTAGGTTATGGGTGAGGGTATGAGTTAGGGTTAGGGGAAGGAGAGGGTATGGGTTAGGGTTGGGTTTAGGGGTTAAAGGTTAGAGGTTATGGGTTAGGGTACAGATTAGGGTTTAGGGTACGGGTTAGGGTTTAGGGTTTGAGTTTAGGGTTAGGGTTAGGGTTTTAGTATGCGTTAGGTTTAGGGTACGGGTTAGGTTTAGGGTATGGGTTATAGTACTCATTAGGGTATGGTTTAGGGTACGGGTTAGGGTATGGTTTAGGGTTAGTTTTGGTGTACGGATTTGGGTACGGTTTAGGCTTCGGGTTAGGGTTAGGGTACGGGTTAGGGTTAGGGTACAATTTAGGGTTATGGTACAGTTTAGGTTACGGTTTAGGGTTAGGGTTAGGGTACGGGTTAGGGAACGGGTTAGGGATAGGGATTGGGTACGGTTAAGGTTTAGGGTATGGGTTAGGGTACAGGTTAGGGTTATGTATGGGTAGGGTATGGATTAGGGTCCGGATTAGGGATAGGGTACGGGTTAGGGTATGGGTTAGGGTACGGGTTAGGGTATGGGTTAAGGTTAAGGTAAGGGTACTGGTTAGGGTTAGGGTACGGATTACGGTTTAGGGTTTAGGGTTACGGTTAGGGTACGGGTAGCGTTAGGGTACGGGTTATGGTACGAGTTAGGGTATGGGTTAGGGTCAGTGTTTAGGGTTTAGGGTTAAGGTTAGGATATAGGTTAGGGCACTTGTTAGGGTTACGGTTAGGTTTAGGGTACGGTTTAAGTTATGGGTTAGGGTACAGTTTAGGGTTAGAGTTTGGGTACGGGTTAGGTTATGGGTTAGAGTACGTGTTAGGGTTACGGTTAGGGTTAGGGTACAGGTTAGGGGTAAGGTTAGGGTACGGGTTAGAGTTAGGGTTAGAGAACTGGTTAGGATATGGGTTAGGGTTAGGTTTAAGGTTAGGTTACGGGTTAGGGGTAGGGTTAGCTGAAGGGGTAGGTTTAGGGGGTAGTGTTAGGGGTATGGTAGGGGTCAGGGTAGGGTTAGGGTTTAGGGTTAGGGTTTGGGGTTTGGGGTTAGTGGTTAAGGTTAGGGTTTAGTGTTTAGGGTTTCGGGATTAGGGTTAGGGGTTAGGATTTAGGGTTTAGTGTTAATGTTAGGGTTTAGGGTTAAGGATTAGGGTTTATTGTTAGGTTTAGGGTAGGGTTAGGGTTAGGGTAAGTGTTAGGGGTTAGGGTTAGGATTAGGATTAGGGGTTAAGGTTTAGGGTTTAAAGTTAGGGGTTAGGGTTTAGGGTTAGGGTTAAACCCCACTAGGCCAGCAGGACTGATGCGCCGGCTCTGCAGCGAATGGAGGAGTGGGCCGAGGTGGGGGCGCTGGCGAGTGGGAGTATGGTATCCAGCGTTTTGGCGCAGGGGGCCTTTGAACGTCACTAGAGGCTCGTAGGGTCCTGCCTGTTCTCTCGCCCTGAATGACCACTGGTGCCCCTAGAGGCCCGGGTCGTGGCGGGGTGGAAGTGTGAGTCTGGCAGTGAGGTTTGGGGGTCCCCAATGCCATGCGTTGCAGCGCAAGGCGCCTTGGGAGGAGCCCCTCTGGGGCCGTCCTAGGGTTCATGTTAGCACCTAGGAGTCCGGCAGACATGATCCGCCAGTTGTGCGGTAGCGGAGGGGCAGGCCGAGGTGAGGGCGCCAGAGAGCTGGAGCGTGGGCCAATAATTTTGGCGCGGGGGTCTTGGAAGGTCGCCGGGGGATTGGAGGGCCCTGCCCATTCTCCCACCCTAAAGGAATGTTGGCGCACCAGTGGCCTGTGTGGGGCGGGGCGGCAGGGTGCATCCGGTGCTGGGGCTTGGGGGTCCCCAATCCCCGGTGTTGCAGCGCCAGGCCCGTTAGGAAGGGACACTCAGGGGCCATCCTAGGGTTAGGGTTAGCTCCCAGGAGGCCGACAGGCCCGATCTGCTGGCTGTGTGAGAAGTGGAGTTGCGGGCCTAGTTGAGGGCGATGGCGAGTGGGAGCGTGGGCCCCAGCGTTTTGGCGCCCTGGGCCTTCGAATGTTGCCAAGGCTCATAGCGCCCTGCCCATTCTCCTGCCCTGAATAAGCAGCGGCGCCCCTAGCGGATCCGTTAGTGGTAGGGCGGCAGGGTTAGTCACGCACTAGGACTCGGGGATCCCCAATCCCCAGCGTTGCGGCGCCAGACCCCTTGGAAGGGGCTCCTCCTGGGCCGACCTGGGGTTAGAGTTAGCCCCCAGGAGACCGGCGGGCCCAATCCTCTGGCTGGGCGGCGAGAGGTGGGCAGGCCAAGGTAAAGGCCCTGGCAAGCGGGAGTGTGGGCCCCTGCATTTTGGCGCGGGAGGCTTCAAATGTCACCGGTTTCTCCAGGGCCTATGGTGAGCCTGAGCATGAGCCCAAGTGTTTAGCGCAGTGGGCCTTCGAAGGTCGGCGGGGGCTGGGAGGGCCTTGACCATCCTCCTTCCCTGATTGACCGGTGGGCCCCTAGTGGCTCGGGTGGCTGAATGGCAGCAGGGTGAGTCTGGCACTTGGGCTCGGGGTCCCCATCCCCAGCGTTGAGACGACAGGCCCCTTGGGAGGGGCTCCTCGGGGGCCAACCTTGGGTTAGGTTTAGCCCCCAGGAGGCTGGCAGGCCCTATTCGCAACCTGTGTGGAGAGTGAAGTGGTGGACTGAGGTGAGGGCGCTGGTGATTGGGAGCGTGGGCCTGGGCGTTTTGGCACAGGGGGCCTTCAAAGGTCACCGTGTCTCAGAGGGCCCTGCCCGTTCTCCCGCCCTGAATGAAGGGCAGCACCCCAAGCCCCCGGGTGGCGGCTGGGAGACAGGGTGAGTCAGGTGCTGAGGCTCGGAGTCCCAAATCCCTGGCTTTGTGGCGCCAGGCCCCTTGGGAGGGGCTCTCAGGGGTCGATCTAGGGTTACAGTTAGCCCCCAGAAAACCGGTGGACCCGATCAGCGGCTGTGCGGCATGCAGAGGGTTCGGCCGAGGTGAGGGAGCTGGCGAGACTGAGCATGAGCCCAAGCGTTTTATCGCAGGGGGCCTTCGAAGGTCACCATGTCTTGGAGGGCCCTGCCAGTTCTCCCACCCTGAATGACCCACGGCACCCCTAGCGGCCCGGGTGGCGGCGGGGCGGCTTGTGAGTCCGGCGCTGGGGCTCGGGGGTCCCCAATCTACCGCGTTGCTGCTTTAGGGCCCTTGGGAAGGGCCCCTCGGGGGCCGACCTATGGTTAGATTAGCCCCCAGGAGGCCGGCAGTCCCGATACACCACCTGTGCGTCGAGCGGAGAGTTGTGCCGAGGTGAGGGTGCTGGTGAACATGAGCCTGGGCCCAAGCATTTTGGTTCGGGGTGCCTTTGAAGGTCGGTGCTGGTTTGGAGCACCCTGCCCGTTCTCCCACCCTGAATGACCAGCGGCGTCCCTAGTGGCCCGGGTGGCGACAGTGTAGCAGGGTAAATCTGGCTCTGGGGCTCTGAGTCACCAATCCCCAGCATTGCAGAGCCAGGCCCCTTGGGATGTGCCCCACGGTGCCAACCTAGGTTTTCGGTTAGCCCCCAGGAGCCCGGCAGGCACTATCCACTGGCTCTGCAGCAAGCAGAGGGGCGGGCTGAGGTGAGGGCGCTGGCGAGCAGGAGCGTGGGAGCCAACTTTTTGAGCGGGGGGCCTTCGAAGGTCACAGGGGAAACGAAAGGGCCTGCCAGTTCTCCCACCTGAATGACCCGTGGCTCCCCTAGTGGCCCGGGTGGTGGCAGGGTGGCATGTGAGTCCGGCGCTGGGGCTCGGGGTCCCTCAATCCAGCACGTTGTGGCACCAGGCCCCTTGGGAGGGGCCCTTGGGGGGCCGACCTAGGGTTAGGGTTAGCCCTCAGGAGGCCGGCAGGCCCAATCCACCCACTGTGCAGCGAGCAGAAGGGCGGGCCGAGGTGAAGGCACTGTGGAGAGGGAGTGTGGGCACCAGCGTTTTGGTGCCCTGGTCCTTCGAATGTTGCCATGGCTAGGAGGGCCCTGCCAGTTCTCCTGCCCTGAATAACCAGCGGCGCCCCTAGCAGCTCCATTGCTGGTGGGGCGACAGGGGGAGTCCTGCACTGCAGCTCGGGGATCTCCAATCCCTGGCATTGCGGCGCCAGGCCCCTCGGGATGGGCTCCTTGGGGGAAGACCTAGGCTTAGGGTCAGCCCCCAGGAGGCCGGCAGGCCCGATGGGCTGGCTATGCGGTCTGCGGAGCAGTGGTCCGAGGTGAGGGCGCTGGCGAGCGGGAGCGTAGGCCCAAGCATTTTGGCGCGGGGCGCCTTTGAATGTCTCTGTGGGTTTGGAAAGCCCTGCCCCTTCTTTCGCCATGAATAACTGGTGGCGCCCTTAGCGGCCCGGGTGTGGCAAGGCCGCAGGGTGAGTCCGGCACTGGGGCTCGGGGGTCCACATTACCTGGCTTGCGGAGCTAGGCCTCTTGGGCGGGTCCACTCGGGGGCCGACCTAGGCTTAGGGTTAGCCTAGCCCCCAGGAGGCCAGCAGGCCCTATTCGCTGGCTGTGTGGTGAGCTGATCAGCGGGCCGAGGTGAGGGCACTGGCGAGTGGGAGCGTGGGCCCAAGCGTTTTGGCGCAGGGGGCCTTCGAAGGTCACCGGGGCTCGGAGGGCCCTGACCTTTCTCCCATCCTGAATGACCGTCGGCGCCCCTAGTGGCCCAGGAGGTGGCAGGGCGGCAGGGTGAGTCCTGCGCCGGTGCTCGGGGGTCCCCAATCCCTGGCGTTACGGTGCCAGGCCCCTTGGGAGGTGCCCCTCGGGGACTGACCTAGGGTTAGAGTTAGACCCCAGGAGGCCAGCAGCCCCGATCGGCTGGCTGTGCAGTGTGCGGAGCAGCGGTCCGAGGTAAGGGCGTTCGCGAGCGGGAACGTGGGCCAAAGCGTTTCGGTGTGGGTGCCTACGAAAGTCACCGGCGGCTCAGAGGGCCCTGCTTGTTCTTTCGCCCTGAATGACCTGTGGCGCCACTCGCGGCCCGGGTGTGGCGGGGCGGCAGGGTGAGTGCAGCACTGGGGCTTGGGGGTTCGAAATCCCTGGCGTTGTGGCGCCAGGCCACCTGGAAGGGTCCACTCGGGGCTGACCTAGGGTTAGCGTCAGCCCCCAGGAGGCCGGCAGGCCAGATCCACTGGCTGTGTGGTATGCGAGCGGAGGGCCGAGGTGAGGGCGCTGGCGAGCAGGAGCGTGGGCCCAAGCGTTTTGACGTGGGGGGCCTTCGAAAGTCGCCGGGGGTTCGGAGGGCCCTGCCTGTTCTTCCCTGAATGACCGGTGGCGCCACTCAAGGCCCGGGTGGCATAGGGGCAGCAGGGTGAGTCCGGCGCTGGGGTTCGGGGGTCCCCAATGCCCAGCGTTGCAGCACCAGGCCCCTTTGGAGGGGCCCCTTGGGGCCTGACCACGGGTTAGGGTTATCCCTAGGAGGCCGGCAGGCCAGATCCACTGGCTGTGCGGTGTGCAGAGCAGCCGTCCGAGGTGAGGGCGCTGGCTAGTGGAAGCGTGGGCCTGGGCATTTTGGCGTGGTGGGCCTTTGAAGGTCGCCGTGTCTCGGAGCGCCCTGCCCTTTCTCCCACCCTGAATGAACGGCAGCACCCCAAGCCCCCGGGCGGTGGCTCGGCATCAGGGTGAGTCCAGTGCTGAGGCTCGGGGTCCCCAATCCCCGGCCTTGCGGCGCCAGGCCCCTTGGGAGAGGCCGCTCGGGGTCGATCTAGGGTTACGGTTGGCCCCCAGGAGGCTGGTGGACCCAATCAGCGGCTGTGCAGCACGCAGAGGGTTGGGCCCAGGTGATGGCACTGGAAACCTGAGCATGAGCCGAAGCGTTTTAGCACAGGGGGCCTTCAAAGGTCAGCGGCGCCGAGGGCCCTGCCCATTCTCCTGCCCCGATTGACCGGTGGGCCCCTAACGGCTCGGGTGGCTGAAGGGCAGCAGGGTGAGTCTGGCACTTGGACTCGGGATCCCCATGCCCAGCGTTCCGATGCCAGGCCCCTTGGGAACACCCCTCGGGTGCAACCTATGCTTAGAGTTAGCACCCAGGAGGCCGGCAAGCCCGATACACCACCTGTGTGTCGAGCAGAGAGTTTGGCAGAGGTGAGGGTGCTGGTGAACATGAGCCTGGGCCAAAGTGTTTTGGTTCGGTGCGCCTTCAAAGGTCGGCGTGGGTTCGGAGGGCCCTGCTAGTTCTCCCACCCTGAATGAATGTCTGCGCCCCTAGCGCCCCGGGTGGTGACAGTGCACCAGGGTGAGTCCTGCTCTGGGGCTCTAAGTCCCCAATCCCACGCATTGCAGAGCCAGGCCCCTTGGGATGTGCCCCACGGGGCCGACCTAGGGTTTCGGTTAGCCCCCAGGAACCCAGCAGGCCCAATCCTCTGTCTGGGCGGCGAGATGTGGGCGGGCCGAGGTAAAGGCGCTGGCGAGTGGGAGCGTGGGCCCCTGGATTTTGGCACGGTAGGCTTCAAATGTCGCCGGTTTCTCCAGGGCCATGTCCATTCTCCAGCCCTGAATGACCGGCGGCGCCCCTAGCGGGCCAGGTGGCGGCGAGGCAGCAGGGTGAGTCTTGCACTGGTGCTCGGGGGTCCCCAAGCCCCGGCGTGGCGGTGCCAGGCCCCTTGGGAGGGGCCCCTCGGGGGCCGATGTATAATTTGGGTTAGCTCCCAGGAGTCCGTCAGGCCCGATCAGCCAGCTGTGCGGTGAGCGGAGGGGCCGGCTGAGGTGAGGCTGCTGGTGAGCTGGAGCATGGGCCCAAGGGTTTTGGCGCGGGGAGCCTTCGAAGGTCTCTGGGTGCTCTGAGGGCCCGGTCCGTTCTCCCGCCCTGATGACCGGTGGAGCCCCTATCGGCCAGGGTGGAGGCAGGGCGGCACGTTGAGTCCGGCTCAGGGGCTCGGGGGTCCCCAATCCCCACGTTGAGGCGCCAAGCCCCTTGGGAGGGGCCCTCGTGGGCCGACCTATGGTTAGGTTTAGCCCCCAGGAGGCCGGCAGGCCCAATCCGCTGGCTGTGCGGCGTGCAGAGGGGCCGGCCGAGGTGAGGGCGCTGGCGAGCGGGAGCGTGGGCTCAAGCATTTTGGCGTGGGGGGCCTTCAAAAGTCACCAGAGGCTCAGAGGGCCCTACCCGATCTCCCGCCCTGAATGACGCGCGGCGCCCCTAGCGGCCCGGGTGGCCTGGGGGCAGCAAGTTGAGTCTGGTGCTGTGGCTCAGGGGTACCCAATCCCCGGCGTTGTGGTTCCAGGCCTCTTGGGAGCCGACCTACGGTTAGGGTTAGCCCCCAGGAGGCCGGCAGGCCCGATCCGCCGGCTGTGCGCTGAGCGGAGGGCGAGCTAAAGTGAGGGCGCTGGCGAGCGGGAGCATGGGCCCAAGACTTTTGGCGCTGTGGGCCTTCGAAAGACGACGGGACTCGGAGGGCCCTGCCCATTCTCCCGCACTGAATGTCTTACGGCACCCCTAGCGGCCCATGTGGTGGCGGGGCGGCAGGGTGAGTCCGGCACTGGGGGTCGGGGGTTCCCAATCCACTGCATTGCGTGGCCAGGCCCCTTGGGAGGGGCCCCTCGGGGGCAGACCTAGGGTTAGGGTTACCCCCTGGAGGCTGGGAGGCCTGATCCGCCAGCTGTGCGTGAGCGGAGGGGCGGGCTGAGGTAAGGGCTCTGGCGAGCGGTAGCGTAGGCCCAAACGTTTTGGCGCGGTGGGCCTTTGAAGGTCTCTGGGGGCACAGAGGGCCCTACACGTTCTTCTGCCCTTAATGACCGGCCGCGCCCATAGTGGCCCGGGCGCCGGCGGGGCAGCAGGTGAGTCCGGTGCTGGGGCTCGGGGGTCCCCAATCCCCACATTTTGGCGCCAGGCCCCTTGGGAGGGTATCCTCGGGGGCCTCCCAAGGTGAGGGTTTCCCCAGGAGGCCGGCAGGCCTGATCCGCTGGCTGTGCAGCGAGCGGAGGGGCAGGCCGAGTTGTGGCCGCTGGCGAGCGGGAGCGTGGGCCCAAGTGTTTTGGCTTGGGGGGCCTTCGATTGTCGCCGGGGGCTCGGAAGGTCCTGCCCATTCTCCCGCCCTGAATGACCGGCCAGCGCGCCTAGCGGCCCAGATTGCGGCAGGGCAGCAGGGTAGAGTCTGGCGCTGGGGCTCGGGGGTTCCCAGTCCCAGGCGTTGCGGCGATAGGCGCCTTGGGATGGGCCCTTCGATGGCCGACCTAGGGTTAGAGTTTGCCCCCAGGAGGCCGGCAGTCCCGATCCGCCCGCTCTGCAACGAGCGGAGGGGTGGGCCGAGATGAGGGTGCTGGCGAGCAGGAGCGTGGGCCGAAGCGTTTTGGTGCAGGGGGCCTTCGAAAGTCGTCGGGGGCTCAGAAGGCCCTACTCGTGGTCCCGCCCTCAATGACCGGTGGCGCCCCTAGCGGCCCGGGTGGCGGCGGGACGACAAGGTGAGTCCTGGCTGTTGCTTGGGGGTCTGGAAACCCCGGCGTTGCAGCGCCAGGTCCCTTGTGAGGGGTCCCTTGGGGGCCGACCTAGGGTTAGGGTTAGCCCCCAGGAGGCCGGTAGGCCCGATCCGCCGGCGGTTCGGCGAGCAGAGGGGCTGGCCAAGGTGAGGGCGCTGGTGAGCCGGAGCTTGGGCCCAAGCGTTTTGGCACGGGCGGCCTTCGAAGGTCGCCGGGGAGTGGAGGGCCCTGCATGTTCTCCCGCGCTGAGTGACTGGCGGCGCTAGCGGCCTGGGGGGCGGCGGTCCGGCAGGGTGAGTCCGGCGCTGGGGCTGGGGGTCCCCAATCCCCAGCGTTGCGGCTCTAGGCCCCTTGGGAGGGGCGCCTCGGGGCCCGACCTAGTGTTAGGGTGGGACTCCATGACGCCGGGAGGCCCGATCCTCCAGCTGTGCGTGGAGAGGAGGGGCGGGCCGAGGTAAGGGCGCTGGCGATCGGGAGCGTGGGCCCAAGCTTTTTGGCGTGGGGGGCCTTCAAAGGTCTCTGGTGGCTCGGAGGGCCCTACCCATTCTCCAGCCCTGAATGACTGGCAGCGACCTTAGCAGCCTGGGTGGCGGTGGGGCAGCAGGGTGTGTTCGGAGATGGGGCTCGGGGGTCCCCGATCCCCACGTTGCGGCGCCAGGCCCCTTGGGAGGGGCTCCTCAGGGGCCGACCTAGGGTTAGGCTTAGCCCCCAGGAGGCCGGCAGGCCCGATCCAGCCGCTGTGCAGCGAGTGGAGGGGAAGGCCGAGGTGAGGGCGCAGGCGAGCGGGAGTGTGGGCCCAAGCGTTTTGGCGTGGGGGGCCTTTGAAGGACGACGGGGGCTAGGAGGGCCCTGCCTGTTCTCCCGCACTGAATGTACTGAGGTGCCCGTAGAGGACCGTGTGGCGGCGGGGCAGAAGGGTGAGTCAGCGCTTGTTCTCGGGGGTCCCCAATCCCTGGCATTGCGGCGCCATGCCGCTTGGGATGGGTCCCTTGGTGTCCAACCTAGGGTTTGAGTTAGCACCGAGGAGGCTGGCAGGACCGATCCGCTGGCTCTGCGACGAGTGGAGGGGTAGTTCGAGATGAGCGCGCTGGAGTGCAGGGCCATGGGACCAGGCACATTGGCGTGGGGGGTCTTCGATGGTCGCAGGTGGCTCAGAAGGCCCTGCCCGTTCTCCTGCCCTGAAAGAACGGCAGCGACCCTAGTGGCCCAGGTGGCGGCAGGGCAGCAGTGTGAGTCCGGCGCTGGGGCTCGGGAGTCCCCAATCCCCAGTGTTGCGGCGCCAGGCCCCTTGGGAGGGGCCCCTCGGGGGCCAACCTAGGGTTAGGTTTAGCCCCTAGGAGGCCGGCAGGCCCTATTCGCCAGCTGTGTGGAGACTGGAGTGGCGGACCGAGGTGAGGGCTCTGGTGAGTGGGAGCGTGGGCTCGGGTGTTTTGGCATGGGGGGCCTTTGAAGGTCGCCGTGACTCAGAGGGCCCTGCCCGTTCTCCCGCCCTGAATGAACGGCAGCACCCCAAACCCCCGGGTGGCGGCTGGGTGGCAGGGTGAGTCAGGTGCTGAGGCTCAGGATCCCCAATCCCCGGCTTTGCGGCGCCCGGCCCCTTGGGAGGGGCCCTTCGGGCGTCGATCTAGGGTTACGGTTAGCCAACAGGAGGCCGGTGAACCCAATCAGCGCTGTGCGGCACGCAGAGGGTTGGGCCGAAGTGAGGGTGCTGGCGAGCAGGAGCGTGGGAGACAACTTTTTTGAGCGGGGGGCCTTCGAAGGTCGCAGGGGAAATGGAAGGCACTGCCAGTTCTCCCACCTGAATGACCCGTGACGCCCCTAGCGGCCTGGGTGGCAGCAGGGCGGCAGATGAGTCCGGCGCTGGGGCTCAGGGGTTCCCAATCCACCGCGTTGCGGCACCAGGCCCCTTGGGAGGGGCCCCTCGGGGGCTGACCCAGGGTTAGGGTCAGACCCCAGGACACCAGCAGGCTCAATCCGCCAGCTTTGTGGCGAAAGGAGTGGTGGGTCGAGGTGAGGTCTCTGTGGAGCAGAAGCGTGGACCCGGGCGTTTTGGTGCGGGGGCCTTCGAAGGTCACCGTGTCTCGGAGGGCCCTGCCCTTTCTCCCTCCCTGAATAATGGCAGCACCCCAAGACCCCGGGTGGCAGCTGGGCGGCAGGGTGAGTCCGGCGCTGGGGCTCTAGAGTCCCCAATCCCTGGTGTTGCGGCGCCAGGCCTATTGGGAGGGGCCGCTCGGGGGTCAATCTAGGGTTACGGTTAGCCCCCAGAAGGCCGGTGAACCCAATCAGCAGCTGTGCAACCCGTGGAGGGTTGCCCCGAGGTGAGGGCGCTGGCGAGCCTGAGCATGACCCCAAGCGTTTTAGCGCGGGGGGCCTTCGAAGGTCGGCGGGGACTCGGAAGGCCCTGCTGGTTCTCCCACCCTGAATGAATGGCGGTGCCCCTAGCGGCCCGTGGGGGCGGGGCGGCAGGGTGCATCCGGCGCTGGGGCTTGGGGGTCCCAATCCCCAGCGTTGTGGCACCAGGCCCCTTAGGAAGGGAACCTCAGGGGCCGTCCTAGGGTTAGGGTTAGCGCCCAGGAGGCCGGCAGGCCCGATCCACCAGCTATGCGAGGAGCGGAGTTGTGGGCCGAGTTGAGGGCGATGGCGAGTGGGAGCGTGGGCCCCAGTGTTTTGGAGCGCTGGGCCTTGGAATGTTGCCATGGCTCGGAGGGCCCTGCCCATTTTCCTGCCCTGAATAAAGAGCGGCGCCCCTAGCGGCTTTGTTGGCGGTTGGGCGGCAGGGTGAGTCTGGCACTGTGGCTTGGGGTCCCCATCCCCAGTGTTGCGACGCCAGGCCCCTTGGGAGGGGCCCCTCAGGAGCCAACCTAGGGTTAGGTTTAGCCCCAGGAGGCCGGCAGACCCTATTCGCAACCTGTGTGGAGAGTGAAGTGGCGGACCGAGGTGAGGGCACTGGTGATTGGGAGCGTGGGCCTGGGTGTTTTGGTGTGGGGGGCCTTCGAAGTTCACCATGTCTTGGAGGGCCCTGCCCATTCTACCGCCCTGAATGAACGGCAGCACCCCAAGCCCCCGGGGTGGCGGCTGGGCGGCAGGGTGAGTCAGGTGCTGAGGCTCGGGGTGCCCAATCCCCAGCGTTGCCGCACCAGGCCCCTTGGGAGGGGTCCTCGGGGGTCGATCTAGGGTTACGGTTAGCCCCCAGGAAGCCGGTGGACCCGATCAGCAGATGTGGGGCATGCGGAGGGTTCAGCTGAGGTGAGGGCGCTGGCGAGACTGAGCATGAGCCCAAGCTTTTTAGCGCGGGGGGCCTTCGAAGGTCAGCGGCGGCTCGGAGGGACCTGCCCGTTCTCCTGCTCTGAATGACCGGCGGGGTCCCTCGCGGCTCGGGTGGCTGAAGGTCAGCAGGGTGAGTCCGTCACTTGGGCTCGGAGTCCCCATCCCCGGTGTTGCAGCGCAAGGCACTTGGGAAGTGCCTCTCGGGGGCCGACCTACAGTTAGGGTTAGCCCCCAGGATTCTGGCAGGCCAGAAACACCGCCTGGGCTTCGAGCGGAGAGTTGGGCCGAGGTGAGGGTGCTGGTGAACATGAGCCTGGGCCCAAGCGTTTTGGTTTGGGTCGGCTTCGTAGGTCTGCTAGGGTTCAGAGGGCCCTGCGCTTTCTCCCACCCTGAATGAATGGCGGCGCCCCTAGCGGCCCGGGTGGGGCGGGGCGGCAAGTTGCATCCAGTGCTGGGGCTTGGGGGTCCCCAATCCTGGACTTGTGGGGCCAGGCCTCTTGGAAGGGGCCCCTCGGGGGCCAACCTAGGGTTAGGTTTAGCCCGTAGGAGGCCGGCGGGCCCTATTCGCCAGCTGTGTGGAGAGCGGAGTGGCGGACCAAGGTGAGGGCGCTGGTGAGTGGAAAGGTGGGCCTGGGCGTTTTGGCGCAAGGGGCCTTCGAAGGTCGCCATGTCTCGGAGGGCCCTGCCCGTTCTCCCGCCCTGAATGAAGGGCAGCACCCCAAGCCCCCGCATGGCGGCTGGGCAGCAGGGTGAGTCAGGTGCTGAGGCTCGGGATCCCCATTCCCCGGCGTTGTGGCACCAGGCCCCTAGGGAGAGGCCACTCGGGGTCGATCTAGCATTAAGGTTAGCCTCCAGGAGGCCGGTAGACCCGATCAGCTCCTGTTCGGCACGTGGAGGGTTTGGCCGAGGTGAGGGCGCTGGCGAGACTGAGCATGAGCCCAAGTGTTTTAGCGTGGGGGGCCTTAGAAAGTCGGTGGAGTCTCGGAGGAACCTGCCCGTTCTCCCGCTCTGAATGACCAGCGGGGCACCTACGGCTCGGGTGGCTGAAGGGCAGCAGGGTGAGTCCGGCACTTGGGCTTGGGGTCCCCATCCCCAGCGTTGCAGCCCCAGGCCACTTGGGAGCGCCCCTGGGGGGCCAACCTAGGGTTAGGGTTAGCCCTCAGGAGGCCGGCAGGCCCAATCCGCCCACTGTGCAGTGAGCAGAGGGGCGGGCCAAGGTGAGGGCGCTGGGGAGTGGGAGTGTGGGCACCAGCATTTTGGTGCCCTGGGCCTTTGAATGTTGCCCTGGCTCAGAGGGGCATTCCCCTTCTCCTGGCTGAATAACCAGCAGCGCCCCTAGTGGCTCCGTTGCTGGTGGGGCGACGGGGGTAGTCCCGCACTGCGGCTCGGGGATCCCCAATCCCGGCGTTGTGGCGCCAGGCCCCTTGGTATGGGCCCCTAGGGGGCAGTCCTATGCTTAGGCTTATTCCCCAGGAGGCCGGCAGGCCCAATTGGCTGGCTGTGCGGTCTGCAGAGCAGCGGTCCGAGGTGAGGGCACTGGCGAGCGGGAGCGTGGGCCCAAGCTTTTTGGCGCGGGGGGCCTTCAAAGGTCGCCGGGGCTTGGAGGGCCCTGACCATTCTCCCATCCTGAATGACCGGCCGCGCCCCTGGCGGCCCAGGAGGCGGCAGGGCGGCAGGGTGAGTCCGGCGCTGGTGCTCGGGGGTCCCCAATCCCCGGCGTTGCGGCGCCAGGCCCCTTGGGATGTGCCCCTCGGGGACCGACCTAGGGTTAGGGTTAGACCCCAGGAGGCTGGCAGCCAGGATTGGCTGGCTGTGCGGTGTGCGGAGCAGCGGTCCAAGGTAAGGGCGTTGGCGAGCGGGAGTGTGGGCCAAAGCGTTTCGGCGTGGGGGCCTATGAAATTGCCGGGGACTCAGAGGGCCCTGCCCGTTCTTCCACCCTGAATGACCGGCGGCGCCACTTGCGTCCTGGGTGTGGCGGGGCGGCAGGGCGAGTGCGGGACTGGGGCTCGGGCGTTCGAAATCCCTGGCGTTGTGGCACCAGACCACCTGGGAGAGTCCACTCGGGGCCGACCTAGGGTTAGGGTTAGCCCCCAGGAGGCCGGCAGGCCTGATCCGCGGGCTCTGCCGCATGCGGAGGGGCTAGCGGAGGTGAGGGCACTGGCGAGCGGGAGCGTGAGCCCAAGAGTTTTCGCGTGGGGTTTTCAAAGTTCGCTGGGGGCTCGGAGGGCACTGCCTGTTCTCCTTCCCTGAATGACCAGTGGCGCCCATAGAGGCCAGGGTGGCGGCAAGGCTGAAGGGTGAGTCCGGCGCTAGGGATCCGGCATCCCTTATCCCTGGCGTGGCGACGCCAGGCCCCTTGGGAGGGGCCCCTCGGGGGCCGACATAGGGTTTGGAGTTAGCTCCAGGGAGGCCTACAGGCCTGATCCACCGGCTGTGTGGCGTGTGGAGGGGCTGGCTGAGGTGAAGGCGCTGGCGAGTGGGAGCATGGGCCCAAGCTTTTTGGCGAGGGGGCCTTCGAAGGTCACCTGGGGCTCTGAGGTCCCTGCCCGATCTCCCGCCCTGAATGACAGGCGACGCCCCTAGCACACCGGATCCCGGCGGGGTGGCAGGGTGAGTCAGGCACTGTTGCTCGCAGGTGCCCAATCCCCGGCGTGGTGGCCCCAGGCCCCTTGAGAGGGGCCCATCATGAGCCCACCTAGGGTTAGTGTTAGCCCCCGGGAGGCCAGCAGGCCCGATCCACTGGCTGTGCGGCCAGTGGAGGGGCGGGCTGAGGTGAGCACGCTGGCGCACAGTAGGGTGAACCCATGCGTTTTGGCGCAAGGGGCCTTTGAAGGTCGCCGGGGGCTTGGGAGGCTGTGCCCGTTCTCTCGCCCTGAAAGACTGGCGGCCTCCCTAGCAGCCCGCGTTGCTGCGGGGCAGAAGGGTGACTCCGGCGCTGGGCTTGGGGGTCCCCAATCCCCGGCGTTGTGGCACCAGGCCCCTTGGGAGGGGCCCCTCGGGGGCCCACCTAGGGTTAGGGTTTGTCCCCGGGAGGCTGGCAAGCCCGGCGCTAAGTGGCTCTGGCAATGTAACAAAAATGCCATACACTTATCTGTAAGAAATAACAGTGTACAGGAACCCTCTTAGCCCTAACATCATCCTTTGTGAATATGGAAGCCAGCCCCAAAGTAGTCGTGGAAGTCTGACAAAAGGGCTAAGCACTTTTCTCTGAGTCACCACACTATACAGGGAAAGACCAATGTACATCATCTTTCACGAGTAGGAAGCATTAATAAAAAGGTTCTGGAATTTCGAGGACTCTGACCCGTCCTCATTGGTAATAAACCACCGTGTACAGGAAAACACCTTCAACTCTCATCAGCCTCCTCAATCCTGATTCCGATTCAACTTTGGGTGTGTAGGACTAGGGAAATGTCCACATCTTATAGCTAAGAAAGAACGATGTCAGGGTAATGCCCTTCAAGTCACATCAGCCTTCCCGAAGACGGCAGCAGGAATCAAGGTGGTTATGTTACCATGAGGTAAGGAAGATGAGCATATAAGTGAGAAACAACAGTGGGCAGGACCTCTCTTCCAACGAACAGTATCTTTGCTTAATGTTGAATCCCTATGGTAAGTGGTTGTGGGCATTTGTGAGGTCCAAATCTTAAGTGTTTTGTAAAACCTCTTGGCCATTCACAGATGAGACTAAGGTAGTTGGGGACTCCTAGGCAGTGATTTGTCCACTGTCAAAAATATGAAAAGATAAAAGAGACAGATGAGGTCTCCTCAGGCATTGTCCTTTATCCTCATCCTCCGTGAGAATGGCCATCTCTGGACAGTTCAGTGAGAGTTTGCAATTGCCTTCATCTGCAACCTCCTAGAGGCAAATGCAGATCTCGTACCATGTGAAGTCATGTGAAGGCATTGTGAGAAAGTGTCCTTTTGCTTAAGAAAAACATGGCTGGGGCTTCTGGCTGGCTCAGCCAGTTAAGCATGTGCCTTTGGCTCAGGTTATGATCCCAGGGTTCTGGGATCGAGCCCGGGCTCCCTGCTCAGCTGGAAAGGAGGTAGGGAAATAGCTTAGAACCCACAGAGAATGCGAATAAACGGGAGTGAAGTGGAACTTGGTCTGTGTTTTGCTTTAGGGATTGGAAGTTAGTTTTTTCTCAATTGTGATTGTTCTTGAAACAGAAAAGCTGTATTGGTTTTTTTTTACCTTTAATTTTTTACTACTAATAAGTTTTTATTATGATATGTTAGTCACTATACAGTATTTCCTTAGTATTTGATGTAGTGTTCTGTGATTCATTATTTGCATATAACACCCAGTGCTCCATGCAATATGTACCTTCCTTAATACCCATCACTGGCCCATCCCAATCCCCCACCCTTCTCCCCTCTGAAGCCCTCAGATTGTTGCCCAGCGTCCATAGGCTCTCGTGGTTCATTCCCCCTTCTGTTTAGGGTCCATTGTCTAAAGGGACAGACAGTGGAAGTTCACCAAATATAAGATCGAAATTTCATTGTTCATTATAGATGCCGCCAAGTAGTTCCCAGACATTTCATTCTACTGTAGTATTTCATTATACCTGTGCAGGTGCACGTGGAAGACATTGATGCATGTATAGTGCTAATAAAACACGCCCCTCTGTAGTAGAATAATAGAGGATGTATATGTGTAAAATTATTCGACTACAGCTTCCATGCTTTCCCTTTGGTTCCTTATTATCTATGAAATTGGACAATTTTTGTTCTCTAGGCTTAAAACTCATTGTCAGTATTCAGAGTTTTTCAATGCTGATCTTCTCCTGTATAAGTTACCAAAAACCTAAAATATGTATGAACTTTAAAAAACGCTATATTGAAAATTACAGCAGGGAAGTTCCATTTTGTGAATATTTTGTCAATGGATCTCTATTTTGACATCAGTGTTCATTAGAAATGATGACATTTCATGTGAGTATAAATATCAATGTGAAAAAGAAAAGGTAGGAAGAACCTTGAATGTTTAAGCAATTGGTGAAATGACAGGTGTGTGTGTGTGTGTGTGTGTGTGTGTGTGTGTGTGTGTGTAATTGATTTTCAGTGAATGGTTCAGCTTCTTGTAGGACCTCCGAGAGAGCCCAGGTGAACCTTTCAATGAGTTGGTATCTGTTTTCAGAACATGGGAATCTCTTAGTCCAATAGTCAATCAGGCAAGCTTTGAGGTCTTGAAGAGTTTCAGTCCTCAGCGATGGTGTTGCAGACCCTTGTGAGCAAACACTAGGGTATGCTCAGAGCCCTCATTAGCTGATACCAACGTGTGACGATTTCAGACAGCATTTCCCAAAGAAGTGCCTCTTGAGTCTCTGTCCTTGTCAGTTCCCTACACTTCCTTACACTAGTTATGTGATCAGTGTGTTTCAGGATAATCCCCACATGAGATTTTTGCTATTTCCTACTAGTCCTATCTGTTTCTCTTCTTCTTCTTTTATGGTAGGGGTTGGGAAGCAACCTGTGTGGTGTAGGAAGTGGTGTGGTAGTTGTCTGCCTTCAGAGGACCGAATGATGCCTAGAAATTGTACTGTAGTTTGAGATCAATTGTCCATCCTCTGTGTGTCAGGAATTCCATCACTTTACTTTGATGCTAGTCCCCTTTCTCCACATCCTCTCTGACTTTTTTTTATTTCCTGTCTTGTAAATTTTTTTTCAACATTTTATTTATTTATTCCACAGAGATAGAGACAGCCAGCCAGAGAGGGAACACAGGCAGGGGGAGTGGGAGAAGAAGAAGCAGGCTCATAGCGGAGGAGCCTGATGTGGGGCTCGATCCCATAATACCAGCATCACCCCCTTAGATGAAGGCAGACGCTTAACCACTGTGCCACCCAGGTGCCCCCTGCCTTGTTAATTTTAACCATTCTAACTGGTGTAAGGTGGTATCTCATTGTCGTTTTGATTTGTATTTGCCTGATGGCAAGTGATGTGGAGCCTTTTTTCATGTGTCTGTTGGCCATTTGTATGTCTTCTCTGGAGAAGTATCTCTTTGTGTCTTCTGCTCATTTTTTGGGTGTCGAGTTTGAGGAGTTCTTTATAGATCTTGGATACCAGCCCTTTATCTGTAATATCATTTGCAGATCTCTTCTTCGATTCCATAGGTTGCCTTTTTGTTTTGTTGATCGCTTGCTTTGCCGTGCAGAAGCTTTTTATCTTGATGAAGTGCCAATAGTTCATTTTTGCTTTTATTTCCTTTGCCTTTAGAGACCTATCTTGCAAGAAGTTGTTGTGTCTAAGTTTGAAGAGTTCTTTTGATTTTGATATGATACAGGAAACCATTATCTTTCTTTCCTGATTGTATTCGATTCCTCTGTCTTTCTTGTTTAGTCTAGCTAAGTTTGTCAGTTTTGTTTATCTTTCCAAAAAAAGCAGCTCTCATTTTCATGGTTTTTCTTTTTTTGTCTTTTTAGTCTCTGTTGGATGTATTTATGCATTCCTTTTTGTTATTTCCTTATTTCTACTAATTTGGGGCTTTGTTTGTTGTCTTATTTTCTACTTCTTTGCCACATAAATCAGGTTGTTTATTGGAGAGCATTCTCATGGATTGATGAAGACTTGAATTTCTATGAAGGTCCCCAGTAGAGCTACTTTTGCTGTGTCCCGTAAGTTTTTGTAGGTTGTCTTTTTCATCAGTGACCAGGTAATTCTAATTTGTTTTTCTTCTTTGACTGTTGATTGTTCAGTAGCATGTTGTTAAATCTCCACATATTTTTTTAAGATTATTTTAGTATCTCACAGAGAGTGAGACAGCGAGAGAGGGAATGCAAGCAGGGGGTTGGGAGAGGGAGAAGCAGGCTTCCCATTGAGCAAGGAGCCTGATGCTGGGCTAGATCCCAGGATCCTGGGATCACGACCTGAGCTGAAGGCAGATCCTTAAGATTGAGCCACCCAGGCCCCCCAATCTCCACCTATTTTTGACTCTCCCATTTTTTCTTGAGACTGATTTCTAGTTTCATATCATTGTGGTTGGACAAGATTTGAAGCAGTAGGTGAAGAGAGCATTCAGATGAAAGGTTTGTTTCCTGGAGGGTTTTCTGAGGGCAGACCATGAGTTCCGTGGGGACGGAGGAAGGTTTTGTGAGACGGGGGTTGGGGTTAACCCTTGTTAGAATTACTGACTGCTACCATGCAGGCTGTGTGCTACCATTCACACCGTAGTCCTGATGGACTTGTACTTCATTAGAAATATTTTCTAGGAGGTGTAGGCATAGGCTTCTCTAAAAGAAAGGTGCCATGTGAGTTCATGCAATGACCCCAGGTCAGCAACAAGGATGTATGGCATTGTGGGGGATCAGAACCAGGCCTTCTGTGTGAAGTGACAGAAATAGTTTATGGTGAGCTCCATGACCATAGGTGAGGTCCCGAGTGACCCACTGGGTGTTGGGTTCTGTGGATCTGTCTCATCAGGTGCTGTGGAATTCAGGGACACCCTCCTGTCTGTGGATTTGTGTGGAGACAGGTAGACATCAGTGTCTGGCCAGGCACGAGGGTTGCACTGGACCACCACCAGAGGTGCAGTGTGCGGGGGAGCCACTGCTTGGTTTCCACGAAAGCTGACCAGGGTCTGTGACCCTGATTCCTAGCAACTGCAAGGGGAGAGGAGGCCGGGGGTGGTACACACTTCCTAGAGTTGTGGTCAGGACTAGTCTGGAGCCCACTGAAATCAGCCACACCGGGCACAGAAGGCACCCAGTCAGTGTAGCTGTGGGCACTGCTCCAATGGCACTTTTGGGCCGGCTCTATGCTGCCACCTCCTGCTTTTCATCATCATCTTCAAGGTCATGTGCCTCTGCTCTTGCCCCATGGCCTCCGGGGTATTGTCCGTCCTCCATCTGGCCCTCGTCCCTGTTGCCCTGTGCAGTCCGATGCCAGGGTAGCCTTCTCGAGACAAACATCTGGCCCTGATGGAACACTTCCATGGATCTCATGTGATTGAGGATGATGCCCTGCACTGAAAGGGGGCTGCAGGTCCCCAATCAGGAGAGCCATGTCTCCCTTTTCAGCATGGCCTGCACTCCCCTCAGTCTTCTTCAGGGAAGCTCTCCCCACTTCCTGAGATGACAGCTCTGAACTTAAAAATGAATGTTATTTTACATATCTCTATGCCTTAGTTCATCCATGGCATGTCTTTCAACACCGTTAGTGGGTTTTTTTTTTTTTTTAGCAGTTCTAAAGGGCTGTCTGCTCATGGAAGGGATGACCTGGGTGGGGCAGCTTTCCCTCTCATCTCCCTCAGCATGGCTCTGAGCCCTGGGGCCAGCTGTCCCACTGAGGATTGAAGGATCCGAGCCAGCCCATCCTGAGCCCAGGCTGTGTCAGCTGTGTAGACGGATGCGTGTCGGATTGGTGGGCAGCTGGCATGGGCCAGGGGCAGGCAGTGTCTCCCTCTCATTCCTTCCCTCCCTTCCTCCCAGAGGTAGCTCAGAGCAGCCTTCAACCCCTGCATCTCCAGATCCCTTGACCTATGCCTCCTGTGTTCAGCTGGTGACCTTGGAGTTTTGCATGGATTCTTCCTCCTGTACCCTCTCCCGTAGCAGTTCCTGAATCAGGGGAGGGTCGGACTCTTGTCTGCTTTTGGTCTTCTTCCTGTCCCGCACCAAGCCCACCCACCGTTGCATCTTCCATATATGTGCTTGAAAGCAAGCCCATCCACAGAGAACCTATTAGCCAAATGGATCCAGGCAATGGACATTGAAGTAGAGATCCAGGATCCATAATAAACCTGCTCTGAAACCTGTCCCAAAGTCTGTGACTCTCTCACACTGAAACAGAAACAATAATAGCTTTCTGGACTGTGAAGTGACATGTGTCTCTACTTCCAATCTTGAATGCATAGGTGCTGAGCCTGGACAGAAAAGGACCATGGCTCACGTGGGCTGGGAGCCACAGTAAGATCTCAGTGAAATCTGAATTCGAGGCATAGAGTGAATAATTATTGTAGAGTGAATCATCCCAAGTAGGTCTTATGCACATTGCACAGGAAAAGCTTTTTCAAAGAGGTTCCTGAAAGAAAATTCTTTTTTAAAAATTTATTTTAATTCCAGTAGAGCTAACATACAGTGTTACATTCATTTCAGGTGTACAAGAGAGTTATTCAGTAATTCTATATATTACTCAGTGGTCATCAAGAAAAGTGTCCTCTTAATCTGCTTCATCTATTTCACTCATCCCTCTATTCACCTCCTCTCTGGTAACCATCCGTTTGTTCTCTCTTGTTAAGAGTTTGTATTTTGGTATGTCTCCTTTTTCTCTTTTATTTATTTATTTTTGTTTGTTTCTTAAATTCCCCATTAGAGTGACATCGTATGAGATTTGACTTTCTCTGACTGACTGATTTCAGTTAGGATAATACTCTCTAGTTCCATCCATGTGGCTGCAAATGGCAAGGTTTCATTCTTTTTCAAGCCGAGTAATACTCCATTGTGTGTGTGTGTGTGTGTGTGTGTGTGTGTGTGTGTGTATGTGTGTGCATGTGTGTGAATACACACATCTGTCATCTCATTTGTCAATTTTTCTTCAGACACTTGGGTTGCTTCCATATTGTTATATTTTAAATAATGGTGCAAGAAAAATAGGGGTGCATGTATCCTTTTAAGTTACTGTTTTCCTAGCCTTTGGGGAAATACCAGTAGAGTGATTGTTGGATCGTAGGGTAGTTCTATATTTAATTTTTTGAGGAACCTTCATACTGTTTTCCACGGTGGCCACCACAGTTTGCATTCCCACCCACAGTTCGTGAGGATTCCCCTTTATCCACATCCTCCCAACACCTGCTCTTTGTTGTGCTTTTGATGTTAGCCATTCTGACAGGTTTGATGTAATACCTCATTTTCCTTTGGATTTACATTTTCCTGATGATGCGTGATGGTGATTATCTTTTCATGGGACTGTTGGCCATTTGTATCTCTTCTTTGGAGAAATGTCTGTCCATGTCTTCTGCCTATTTTTTTTAAAGATTTTATTTATTTATTTGACAGAGATAGAGACAGCCAGCGAGAGAGGGAACACAAGCACGGGGAGTGGGAGAGGAAGGAGCAGGCTCATAGCGGAAGAGCCTGATGTGGGGCTCGATCCCATAACGCCGGGATCACGCCCTGAGCCGAAGGCAGACGCTTAACCGCTGTGCCACCCAGGCGCCCCATCTGCCTATTTTTTAAATGGATTATATGTTTTTTGGGGTTCAGGTAGTATCAGTTCTATATGTTTTGGACACTATCCCTTTATTGAATATGATCATTGCAAATATCTTTTCCCTTTCAGTAGGTTGTCTTATTATTTTTACGTTTTCATTGTTCTTCTGCCGTGTGGAAACTTTTTATTTTGCTGTATTCCCAATAGTTTATTTTTGCTTTCATTTCCTTTGCCTTAGGAGACAGTCCAGAAAAACGTTGGTATGGTCCATGTCAAGAAGTTACTGTCTTCCCTCCTGTAGGATTTTTATGGATTCAGGTCTCATATTGAGGTCTTGAAACTGTTTTGTGTTTGTCTGTATTGTGTAAGAAAGCAGTCTAATTTCATTCTTTTGTGCGTAGCTGTCTAGTTTTCCCAACACCATTTGTTGTAGAGACTGACCTTTTCCCTTTTGATATCGTTGCTTGCTTTGTGGAAGATTCATGGACCACATAATTGTGGGTTTCTGTCTGAACTTGTATCCTGTTCCTTTGGTCGCTGTGTCTATTTTTGTGCCATACTCTCTTGTTAGGATGACTGCAGCTTTGTAGTATAACCTGAAATCTGAAATAGTGAGTCCTCCAGCTTTGTTTTTCTTTTCCACATTGCACTGGCTGTTTGGAATCTTTAGTGGTTCCATACAATGTTTAGGATTGTTTATTCGAGGTCTTTTATTCTTGAATTTAAATTCAATTAGCCAACTTACAGTACACCATTAGTTTCAGATGTAGTCTTCAATAAATTTTCAGTCGTGTGTAACACCCAGTGCTCATTGTATCCTGTGGCCTCCTTAATGCCACTCACCCAGTTACCCCCCCCCCAAATTCTCCTCCAGAAATCATCAGTTTGTTGCGATAGTTAAGAGTCTATCATGGGTTTTCTCCCTCTCTGATGACTTCCCATTCTATTTTCCCTCCCTTCCCCTATGGTCTTCTTCCCTTTTTCTGATATTCCACATAGGAGTGAAAGCATATGATCATTGCCTTTCTTTCATTGGGTTATTCCACTCAGCATAATACCCTCCAGCTCCACCCAGGTCGGTGTGATGGTAAGTACTCATCCTCTCTGATGGCTGAGTAATATTCCATTATATATATGATCCACATCTTCTTTATCCATTCATCTGTCGATGGTCATCTGCACTCTTTCCACAGTTTGTCTATTATGGATATTGCTGCTATGAACACTGGGGAGCATGTGTCCCATCTTCACTACCTCTGTCTCTTTGGGGTAAATACCCAATAGTGCAATTGCTGGGACATAGGGTAGCTTTATTTATAACTTCTTGAGGAAACTACGTACCATTTTCAAGAGTGGCTGTACTGGACTGCATTCGTACAGGGGTGTAAGAGGGTTCCCGTTTCTCCACATCCTCTCCAACATGTGTAGTTTCATGTCTTCTAATTTTTAGATATTCAGCCTCTTGTGATATGGCATCTATAGGGGTTTAGATTTGCATTTCCCTGAAGCCAAGTGATATGAAGCATTTATGCATGTATCTTTTGGTCACCAGTACGTCGTCATCAGTGAAATAACTTCCCATTTTAATCCATCTCAAGACCTAAAGCTGGGTAAGGCACTGAAGCTGGATAATGCCATCAGTTGGAAGTGTGGAGAATTTCAAAAGATCTCCGTGGAGAGCAAGTTTAAAGGTCAGTGTGAAGCTACTAACTGGATCCGGGGAGATCTCTGAAAGTGGGGGTTCCCTGGGATGGGCTAAGGGGGGCCCTCCAATTTTCCTGCTATGAATCCTTGCTGTAGCCCCAAATGGACAGTTTCCTGCTGTGGGGCAGGCTGAGTACTCTAGTCGTGCAGAGGTGAGCCCAATGCCTGCTGCCTTGGAGGCAGGCAAACGGGGAGGGATCCTCAGCAGAAGACCCAGGGTTAGGTTAGGCATCAAGAGAAAGCAGGTCTGAACTGCCCAGTGCTCAGAGAACTCCCAGGCCGAGTGAGATGAGGGCACAAGGGCGGGTGAATGTGAGCCTTGGGGTTTCATCCAGAAGGTCCCACAAATGTCGGAGTTCACCAGCAGGGGCTCTCAGGGGGTACCCCAATTCTCTTGCCCTGAATGCTCTGTTGTGCCCCAAAATGGTACAGTTTCCTGTGGGCTGCAGGCTGAGTCCTACGGTGGGGCTTGGGTGTCCCCAATCCCTCAGAGTGGGGTGCCAGGACCCTGGGGAGGGGCCCGTCTGTGGCCAACCTAGGGTAAGGGTTAGGGTCCAGGAGACCGGCAGCGCCAATCTGCAGGCTGTGCGGTGAGCTCCGTGGAGGGCTGAGATGAGGTCATGGGGGAGAGTGAGCATGGGCCTCAGGATTGGGGCACGGGGGATGCCAAAGCTGAGGACAGGCTCCGGGGGCCTCCCCAAGTTCTCGAGCCCTGTATGCTCCATAGAGCCCCAAGGGGCACAGTTTCCTGCGGGGTGGCAGGCTTTGTCCTGCAGTGGGGCTCAGATGTCTCCAGTCCCCGGGGCTACGGCCCGGGCCCCGGGGGAGGGCACTCCCCAGCCGACCTAGGGTCAGGGCTACGCTCCAGGAACCCGGCAGGCCTGATCTGCCGGCTTTGCGACGAGCTCGGTGGCAGGCTGAAGGGAAGGCGTGGGGTGGGATGAGCGTGGGCATCAGGGTTGGGGTGTAGGGGGCCGCTGAGGATCGCTGGGGGCTCAGGAGGGCCCTACCAGTTCTCCTGCACGGGATGCTCTGTGGCGCCCCAAGGGGCATGGTTTCCTGAGGGGTGGCAGGCTGAGTCCCGTGGTGGGGTTCAGGTGTACCCAATCCCCAGGGTTAGGGTACAGATTAGGGTACGGGTTAGGGTTAGGGTATGGGTTACTGTTAGGGTACGGATGAGGGTAGGGGTTAGGGTTAGGGTAAGGTGAGGGTACGGGTTGGGGTTGGCTTTAGGGGTTACAGGTTAGGGGTTATGGGTTAGGGTACGGATTAAGGTTTAGGGTACGGGATAGGGATTAGGGTTTGGGTTTAGGGTTAGGGTTAGGGTTGGAGTTCGGGTTAGTGTTAGGGTATGGGTTAGGGTTAGTGTACGGGTTAGGGTAGGCATTAGTTACGGTTTAGGGTACGGGTTAGGGTACAGTTTAGGGTACGGGTTAGCATACGGGTTAGGGTACGGTTTAGGGTACGGTTTAGGGTTAGGGTATGGGTTAGGGTTATGGTACGGGTTTGGTTACATTTAGGGTTAGAGTTAGGATACGAGTTAGGGAACAGGTTAGGGATAGGGTACGGTTAAGGTTTAGGGTATGGGTTAGGGTACATGTTAGGGTTAGGTACGGGTTAGGGTATGGGTTAGGTTCCGGGCAGGGATAGGGTACGGGTTAGCGTATGGGTTAGGGTACGGGTTAGGGTACGGTTTAGGGTACGGTTTAGGATTAGGGTACGGGTTAGGGTTATGGTAGGGGTTTGGTTACAGTTTAGGGTTAGAGTTAGGATATGAGTTAGGGAACAGGTTAGGGATAGGGTACGGTTTAGGGTTAGGGTACAGGTTAGGGTACATGTTAGGTTTAGGTACTGGTTAGGGAATGGGTTAGAGTCCGGGTTAGGGATAGGGTACGGGTTAGCGTATGGGTTAGAGTACGGGTTAGGGGTAGGGTTAGCTGAAGGTGTAGGGTTAGGGGTAGGGTTGGGGGTAGGATAGGGGTCGGGGTAGGTTTAGGGTTTAGGGTTAGGGTTTGGGGTTTGTGGTTAGCGGTTAGGGTTAGGGTTTAGAATTTAGGCTTTAGGGTTTAGTGTTAGGGATTAAGGTTTAGGGATTAGTGTTAGGGTTAGGGTTTAGGGTTTAAGGTTTAGGGGTTAGGGTTAGGGTAAGGGTTAGGGTTTAGGGTTAGGGTTAGGGTTAGGGGTTAGGGTTTAGGGCTTAGGGTTAGGGGTTAGGGGTTAGGGGTTAGGGTTAGGGTTAGACCCCAGTAGGCCAGCAGGCCCGATCCGCCTGCTGTTCCACGAGTGGATGGTCGGGCCGAGGTGAGGGCGATGGTGAGCGGGAGTGTGGGCTCCTGAGTTTTGGCGTGGGGGTCTTCGAAAGTCGCCGGGGGCTCGGAGAGACCTGCCCATACTCCTGCCCTGAATGACCAGTGGCGCCCTTAGCAGACCGGGTGGCGGCGTGTCAGCAGGGTGAGTGAGGTGCTGGGGCACGGTATCCCCAATCCCTGGCATTGCTGCGCCAGGCCCCTTGTGAGAGGCCCCTCGGGCCCACCTAGTATTAGTGTTAGCCCCCAGGATGCCTGCGGGCCCAATCCGCCAGCTCTGCAGCGAGCGGAGGGATGGGCCAAGGTTAGGGCACTGGGGAGCAGACTCATGTGAGCCAGAGTTTTTGCGCGGGGGGGCCTTCGAAGGTCCCAGGGGATTCGGAGGGCCCTGCCCGTTCTCCCTTCCTGAATGACTGGCAACGCCCCTAGCACCCTGGGTGCTTGCGGGGTGGCAGAGTGAGTCCAACACTGGGGCTCGGGGGTCCCAAATCCCCGGCATTGCGGTGCCAGGCTCTTTGGAAGTGGCCCCTCGGGGGCCGACCTAGGGTAAGTGTTAGCCCCCAGGAGTCCAGCAGGCCTGTTCCGCCAGCTCTGAGGCAGGTGGAGGGGCAGGCCGAGGTGAGGGTACTGGCTAGAGGGAGTGTGGGCCCAAGCGGTTTGGCGCGGGGGGCCTTCGAAGGTCGCTGGGGGCTTGGAGGGCCCTGCCCGATCTATCGCCCTGAAAGACTGGCGGCGCCCCTAGCAGCCCGCGTTGCGGCGGGGCGGAAGGGTGACTCCGGCGCTGGGCTCGGGGGTCCCCAATCCCCGGCGTTGTGGCACCAGGCCCCTTGGGAGGGGCCCCTCGGGGGCCCACCTAGGGTTAGTGTTAGTCCCCAGGAGGCCGGCAAGCCTGGTGGTAAGTGGTTCTGGCAATGTAACAAAAATGCCATACACTTATCTGTAAGAAATAACAGTGTACAGAAACCCTCTTAGCCCTAACATCATCCTTTCTGAATATGGAAGCCAGCCCCAAAGTGGCCATGGAAGTCTGACGAAAGGGCTAAGCACTTTTCTCTGAGTCACCACACTATACAGAGAAAGACCAATGTACATCATCTTTCACGAGTAGGAAGCATTAATGAAAACGTTCTGGAATTTTGAGGACTCTGACCCATCCTTTTTGGTAATAAACAACCGTGTACAGGAAAACACCTTCAACTCTCATCAGCCTCCTCAATCCTGATTCCGATTCAACTTTGGGTGTGTAGGACTAGGGAAATGTCCACATCTTATTGCTAAGAAAGAACGATGTCAGGGTAATGCCCTTCAAGTCACATCAGCCTTCCCGAAGACGGAAGCAGGAATCAAGGTGGTTATGTTACCATGAGGTAAGGAAGATGAGCATATAAGTGAGAAACAACAGTGGGTAGGACCTCTCTTCCAACGAACAATATCTTTGCTTAATGTTGAATCCCTATGGTAAGTGGTTGTGGCCATTTGTGAGGTGAAAATCTTAAGTGTTTTGTAAAACCTCTTGGTCACTCACCGTTGAGACTAAGGTAGTTGGGGACTCCTAGGCAGTGATTTGTCCACTGTCAAAAATATGAAAAGATAAAAGAGACAGATGAGGTCTCCTCAGGCATTGTCCTTTATCCTCATCCTCCGTGAGGATGGCCATCTCTGGACAGCTCAGTGGCAGCGTCTCATTCACAGTGGGGGCATCTGTTCCTCACAGACATCAGGCAGGGAAATGGATTTGGTTCTCTGTGCCAGCCCAGCCACAGCTGAGTGTCACAGCACCCTCTCGTGGGCTCATAAGAGTTTCAGTGTCACCAGAGAGGTCATTGTATTTGATAAACCACTGTGACAGTTTGCAATTGCCTTCATCTGCAACCTCCTAGAGGCAAATGCAGATCTCTGGTACCATGTGAAGTCATGTGAAGGCATTGTGAGAAAGTGTCCTTTTGCTTAAGAAAAACATGGCTGGGGCTTCTGGCTGGCTCAGCCAGTTAAGCATGTGACTTTGGCTCAGGTTATGATCTCAGGGTTCTGGGATCGAGCCTGGGCTCCCTGCTCAGCAGGAAAGGAGGTAGGGAAATAGCTTAGAACCCACAGAGAATGTGAATAAAGGGGAGTGAAATGGAACTTGGTCTGTGTTTTGCTTTAGGGATTGGAAGTTAGTTTTTTCTCAATTGTGATTATTCTTGAAACAGAAAAGCTGTATTGGTTTTTTTTACCTTTAATTTTTTTCTACTAATAATTGTTTATTATGATATGTTAGTCACTATACAGTATTTCCTTAGTTTTTGATGTAGTGTTCCGTGATTCATTATTTGCATATAACACCCAGTGCTCCATACAATATGTACCTTCCTTAATACCCATCACTGGCCCATCCCAATCCCCACCTCTCTCCCCTCTGAAGTCCTCAGTTTCTTTCCCAGAGTCCATAGTCTCTCGTGGTTCATTCCCCCTTCTGTTTAGGGTCCATTGTCTAAAGGGACAGACAGTGGAAGTTCACCAAATATAAGATCGAAATTTCATTGTTCATTATAGATGCCGCCAAGTAGTTCCCAGACATTTCATTCTACTGTAGTATTTCATTATACCTGTGCAGGTGCACGTGGAAGACAATTGATGCATGTATAGTGGTAATAAAACACGCCCGTCAGTAGTAGAATATAGAGGATGCATATGTGTAAAATTATTCGACTACAGCTTCCATGCTTTCCCTTTGGTTCCTTATTATCTATGAAATTGGACAATTTTTGTTTTCTAGGCTTAAAACTCATTGTCAGTATTCAGAGTTTTTCAATGCTGATCTTCTCCTGTATAAGTTACCAAAAACCTAAAATATGTATGAACTTTAAAAAACGCTATATTGAAAATTACAGCAGGGAAGTTCCATTTTGTGAATATTGTGTCAATGGATCTCTATTATGACATCAGTGTTCATTAGAAATGATGACATTTCATGTGAGTATAAATATCAATGTGAAAAAGAAAAGGTAGGAAGAACCTTGAATGTTTAAGTAATTGGTGAAATGACAGGTGTGTGTGTGTGTGTGTGTGTGTGTGTGTGTGTGTGTGTGTGTGTAATTGATTTTCAGTGAATGGTTCAGCTTCTTGTAGGGCCTCCGAGAGAGCCCAGGTGAACCTTTCAATTAGTTGGTATCTGTTTTCAGAACATGGGAATCTCTTAGTCCAATAGTCAATCAGGCAAGCTTTGAGGTCTTGAAGAGTTTCAGTCCTCAGCGATGGTGTTGCAGACCCTTGTGAGCAAACACTAGGGTATGCTCAGAGCCCTCATTAGCAGGTACCAACATGTGACGATTTCAGACAGCATTTCCCAAAGAAGTACCTCTTGAGTCTCTGTCCTTGTCAGTTCCCTACACTTCCTTACACTAGTTATGTGATCAGTGTGTTTCAGGATAATCCCCACATGAGATTTTTGCTATTTCCTACTAGTCCTATCTGTTTCTCATTTTCTCCTTTTATGGTAGGGGTTGGGAAGCAACCTGTGTGGTGTAGGAAGGGGTGTGGTAGTTGTCTGCCTCAGAGGACCGAATGATGCCGAGAAATTGTACTGTAGTTTGAGGTCAATTGTCCATCCTCTGAGTGTCACGAATTCCATCACTTTACTTTGATGATGTCTGTTCTTCAAGCTGTCCTCAGAAATAAGGACGTCATCCATCTAGGGAATACTGGTTTGTGTGTATGCTTTCATTTTAGGAAAGGCCTTGCTGTTCCTGAAAATAATACTGTAGAGCACCCTTTTCTGTTCTTATTGGCCATCAGTCAATCTTTTGTGAAGTATTCATTTATAAATAGACTTTTTATGGTTGATGAGCAGGAATTTTTTATTCACAAGTCTTTGTCAGTGTGTGTATTGCAAATCTTTCCTTCCCAGCCTGCGGTTCACTTTTTCATTTTCTTATGGTCATAAGATAAGGAGAAATGTCACATTTTTATGAAGTCCCACTGAATTCTTTTAAATGGTTAGTGCACCCTATGTCCTACCCCAAGATTTACAGGTTCTACATTTTCATTCAGAAACTGTCCAATGGGAAGCTACAATCCATCTCAAATTTATAAATTACATTTTTATTCTAATAGTGTATTTATAGACTGTTTTGAATTTTCTATGTACACAATCGTATTATCTGTGAATAGTCACAATTATCCCCTCAATTCTTATACTTTTTGTTTCTCTTGCATTCTAACACTGGTAGATTCCGATGCCACGTTGAATAGTGCAACATTGTTTGAAGATTTTAATATACCTTTCTCAATATCTAACAGAAAAAGCAGACAAAACATTGGTAAAAATGTGACCTAATTGACATATAGGGAACATTCCATAATAAGTGCAGAATAAATTATTTTCAAGTGGTCATAGACTCTTTACCCAAATAGATGATAGGTGGGGCCACGAATCAAGTCTACAAATGTTAAACCCTGAAATTAACTAGATTCTATTCTTAGACCACAGGGGAATTGAGCCACAGTCATAGCGAAAAGAAAACCAGGAAGTCCTTCAGTGTTTAAAAATTACATGGAACTTTGCTCCATATCCTAAAGGTCAGAGAGGGAATCTCAATGGAAATTCTGAACCTTTTCTACATGAGGGCTCACACACAATGGCACTTTCTTTGTGAAGAGCATTATAATAACCTAGACAGGAGTTGAGCCTTAAGTCAGAGTTCTGCCTGCCCCAGCCACACCTGGCAGCCTTGGCCTGTGGTCCCCCTCAGCTGTCCTTTCTGGTGGCCCTGAGCTAAGGGGGTCATCATGGCCATATGGAAATGGGAAGCTCCCCACTCATACTGATGGTGGTGCCCCCTCCCCAGCTGCCCTTTCTGGTGGCTCTGAGCTAAGGGGGTCAACATGGCCATATGGAAATTAGAAGCTCCCCGCTCTTAGTGATGACGTTGCTCTCGTATCGTCCTTACCAGTCCAACAATATTATTTCTGAGTGAAATATGACACAAGAGCGACTTCTTGGCCTTCCTTCAGGTTTGAAAATCATCTGGTGAGTCATCTATTAGAAATATGGATTCAACATGTGTTCTTTCTTCTGGAAAAGAAATAGACCTAATAGCAATTATGGCTTCCTGAGAACCTGTTCTTGCGAGACATCATACTGGCTCTTTGTAGCATTTTGCCTCTTAAACTTCAAACTAGGGTGTAGATATTTATAGGCACATTTTCAGACGGTTAGAAAGGGACTCAGATGATATGAGTCACAGAGGATTTTAGTGTCAGAAACCTAAGTGGGATACCCAAATTGACTCCAAATCCCTTGTTGTTCCATACAGGGTGCTATTTCCCTCTTATCTCTGGTCGTCTCCATCTGGAAACCTATCAAGTATCAGATTTTCTTGTCATGTGGACAACTGGAATGAATTTAGCGGGCCTTTTCACATCTGCCCATGGTGATCATTAAGATCATTATCTCAGGGGAGGACCTCTGGGTAAGATACTCAAAGATCCTAAGGAATACAGACAGTATAATATTTTTCTGGTATTAAAGTTACTGAAACCAACTATCTTTTTTAGGCGACTCAGGCTCTGGAATGTTCAGAGGGTGCTGTAAAACAGGTCTGAAATAGTATTTAAAAACACTCAGCTCAGCCTCTTCTACAAAGTGAGCCAATGCTTATAAACATGGCTAAAATATTCCCTTACCTACGATGACTTCCCAGCCATCGTAGTGTTTATATGGTATGACTGTGACTTACATTAGTCAACATTTGCAGAGAAAGAACTTAGTGCATCCAGGGGGCACTTCATGTTGAAATTAGTTTGTGACAACGAGCTACTGTGTTTTATTCTGCAGTCCAAGGGAATGGTGCCAGACATCTCTAAGGTGTCTAGCAGTTCTACAATTCTGATTTTAAGTGGTCTGTGTGCTTCAGAGATTTGGGCAGGAGAAGGGCAGGAGTCCAGAGACTGTGAACACTTCTGTTACCTGTGCTGACCATGGAGCAGGCAGACTTCCGTGGACATCATTTTGATTTCTTGGTACTCTTGTGAAAGGTGATTTTGTCTCAAATTCCTCCTTTTAGGAGTAATTATAATGATAAATGGAATTTTTATCTTATATCATCTGTGGGCCCTGATCCTGGGCTCCCAGGGAAGCTATCCTTTAACATTTTACCCGGCTCAAAATGACTGGGCAAAACCTCAAAGCATGGGCCCTATTTCTGCCCCAAGCAAATGTTGTACATCTGCTTCGAAAAGAAAACAATAACCAAAAAATGCCAACATAAATATAAGAAAAAATAAAGAACCTCTTTGGCTCCCATAAGATTAAAGTCATACTGACATGTACATACTGAAAACATAAGAAAGAGTCTGTCACTTTCTGGAATCTAAGAAGATCCTCATTGTAGTGTGTAACTCTGTACGTAAAACAAAACAGAAAAAAATATATAACCCTGCCCCAAATGTTCTTTCCCCGGAGCACTCACTTCTTGGTGAAGATTGTGTCTCCCAGGCAGCTGTCCTGACTTGGGTTTGAATAAAGGTCTCTTCCTTTCCCTCTAAAATGTTTTTAAAAGTTCATTCATGCAGTGTCGACAATAACAGTGTTTTCTATTTAAGTGAGAATTAAATGTTCCACTCTAGTTGCATTGGGAATAGACGAATTGAGGATTTCTTTAGAAGAGTAAGTCTGCTTTCCAGAAAAGGCAAGGTCATTGGTCTATTGAGAATGAAGATAATTACTGCTAAACAACAAGTATGTGTTGCCCCTTCGCCCAGAAACCGAAGCAGGTGTGCAGGCTTTAGGTCAGAGGTGCCTTCTTGTCCCCAGCTGACAACACTTCTCTGCTCTGGCTCCTAGACACACGAGGGTTTGAACATCAGCATCTGAGTCAGCAAGGAAGCTTGTCATAGGACGCCAGTGTTCAGAGAAAGCACAGGTATGTTTGGCAAAATGTCCTATCTATGTCAGGGCTGGAGGTAAAACCTCTCATTATCCCAAAACCTCCTGGGCTTTTCTCTTTTCTCTAGTTGAGCCACAAAGTAAAATTGAAGTAGCTGCCAGCATTCTGGGTTTGGTGCAAGAATTACTTAGTTTCCCTGCTGGTAGAACTTTGCAGGGGATCACAATTTCTCTGTCCATTTATTGCTTACAAATGTATTTTGACCATCTGTTTCCTAGGAACCCTCTTTTATTAGAAAGGGAAGGTGAGATTCACTCTGTGCCTGTTTGTAACATCTAATTTGTTCCTTCATCTAACAGTGTTTATTCAATTGGTCCTAAGATATGGTTTAGTGGCCAACATCTAGAGTTAGGTGGTTTTTTTCACCTGATACAGACTTGGATGATGTCATTTAACAAAGGTGATGTTTCATCATTGCTTAGTTTATTCATCAGAAGAGTTAACATTAGGATGGAGGGGAAATTGAAAATTATCCAAAGCGGCCTGTTCCTGTTTAAAAGTTGAGCTTGACTTTCTAGTTTTACTAAATGTATTATCTCGATATTTTGAGGTGCCATATTCACTCTGTAGTTTCTTTGGTGGTGGAGTCAGAAGGAGAGTCTGGGAATTCTTTTGGATAGTGGCATGCTGGTGGCTTCAAGGGGCTTGGCGTCAGGAGCCTTGGGGTGAAGTCTGCAACTGCTTGCCTGACCCTGGGTGCATCTCACAGAGGTTTTGTTTCCTCTTATGAAATTGCCAGCAGATAATGTTCTGCTTAAAGGGGAACCCTCCCATCCTGTTGGTGGGAATGCAAAGTTGTGCAGCCAGTCTGGGAAACAGTGTGGGGGTTCCTCAAAAAGTTAAACATTGTACAACCACATTATCCAGCAATTGCTCTCCTAGGTATTTACCCAAAGGATACAGAAATGCATATTCGAAGGGGGTCCATGCACCATGATGTTTATGGCAGTAATGTCTGCAGTAGCCAAACTATGGAGAGAATCCCAAAGTCCATGCACTGATGAATGGATAAAGCAGATGTGGGATACATATATATAATGGAATATGACCCAGCTTCAAAAAGAATGAAATCTTACCATTTGCAAGGATGTGGATGGATCTAGAGTGTATTAAGCTAAGCAAAATCAGTGAGGAAAGACAAGTATCCTATACTCTCACGCTTCTGGAATTTCAGAAAAAGAACAGATGAACAGAGTAGAGGGGTGATGAGAGAGGCAAACAAGGAAATAGACTCAACCGTGGAGAACAAACTGAGTGTTGCTGCAGGACAAGGGTGTGGGGGGAAGTGTTAAATGGGTGAGGGGTATTAAGGAGGGCACTTGTGATGAGCACCGGGTACTGTATGCAGGTGAGGAATCACTAAATCCTACCCCTGAAGCGAATATTCCATGGAATGTGAACTAACTGGAATTTAAGTAAAAGAAGAAAGGAAAAAGTGTTCTGCTTCATGAAGAGTGAGGTAAAATTGTAGTGAATTGGGCTGTACTATTCTATAGAGGATAGATGTAAAACACCCTGTTGTAGGATACAATAGAGTCTTATCACATAAGGAGTCCTCAGAAAGCTGCAATGAAAGATTCAGATCTCAGAGCATGTTCGTGTTCCACTGATATCTTACAGTTTGCACAGGTAGGAAGGAAGGTGGAGGGAAAGGCAACAGAAGGGGAAAGTAGGTGTGAACCTTTCATTAGTTAGCGTTATAGCTTTCTCATGAAAGACTTGCACCGGTGTGATTTTGGAAGCAGAGGGGGAATCCGGGAGCTTTGCAGGAGACAGGGGAGTTCCAGGACTGGGTAAAGCTGACAGGGGTCCCAGAGGAGAGCTGAATGCATTCTGCAGCATGGTGTGTTCAGGGTGGGCTCCAGGGGTGGCTGTGGGTCTCCTGGGTGAGAGTTGTGATAGGTGAGGGCTGTATGCAAGTTCCTGGCTGAGGACAAGTGAGGCACAGGCGGAGAGCTGGCAGAGAACCTTCTTCTGAGCCACCAGCCTCACCCAACACACAGCCTCATCTTCTGTCCCTGTCACTCCAATTCAGATTTTTCCGAAGGTGAGTGAGAACACATCAAGAGCATTCTGAACAGAAGGGAAAGTATGTGCAAAGGCTCTGGGGCAGGAGAATTCCAGGTATGTCCAGGAGCAGCAAGAAGGCCCTGTGGCCACAGGAGACAGCTTAGGACATGAGCTCAGAGAGGTGACAGAGGGCGACAGAAAGCCATTCCAGGGCTATAACCCCATGAGACCCTGTTTCACTGGGCCATCCTGGCTACAGTGTTGAGAACAGATGACAGAGGGTTGAAGATGGCAAGGCAGGTCAATGACGAAGCTTTTCCAGGAACTCAGGCACTGTGGACCAGACAGGTGGCCTTGGATGGAGTGGTTAGACCGATTCTGGGTCCATTTTGAAGATGGTGCTCACAGGATTTGCTGATGGGTTAGCTATTAGGAGCAGGAGAACGGAGGAATTGGGGTAACTCCCAGCTGTTGTGGGTTGTCCTGATCAAGGGAAAGGAGAGGGTTTCTCGGGGGGTAGGAGGTAGTCTGTGTTCTGCATGCTGAGGAAGGTGCCTTTCCCAGTGGATCTGCTGAGGTTTGTGTCTTGGAGGACCTTTCACATCTCCTCCCTCAGCAATGCTCAAGTACAAGTATCCCCCACTTATTAAACGTTCACAGTAAGACACTGGGCTTTCTTGAAAGAACTGCGTTATTACCCAGCTTCAGTAAGAGGAAGAGACCTGAAGAGGATTTCCCTCTTATGAAAAAAAGGTGAACAGTGAGAATGGCGTTCAGCATCTGTTTTGGGAAGAAGCACGACAGAGACGGCGTGCACCCCAACCAGCTCCTTTCTCTGGGAACCGCTCTCTGCATCCAGCCACCAGCACTTTGAATGGTATCTGTGGGCTTCTGCTGTGCTTTATCTTCATTTATGCTGGGCCTCCCTTAGAAACTTGTGTCCTGAGGCCTAAGAAAAGACAAAGAGAAGGAATTTTGGAGTCTGAGCACACTGTCTAATTGTTCGTGTAAATTAATGGTCATTCCTTCTTGACACCATTTCTGCTCTGCAAGGTTTCTCAGAAGTCCTGTACTTTCAAAGAGCTGGGAAACCTATACCCCATGCTGCGGGGTTAGTTTTAGTCTCCCTGCTGGACAGAACATTTCATGACTATAGGATTTTCTGACTCAAACATTTAGACTTTGACCACCTTCACCCGTTTCTACCACCCCATCCCCGAATCTGGCACCTACCAATCTGCTCTCAGTATCTATGCGTTCAGTATTTTTTTAGTCCATGTGGAATGTACATGAGAGCATCTGGTATTGGTCTTTCTGTGTCTGAGTTACTTGGCATAAGGCCCCCAAGGTCTGTGTTTCCATGTCTAGTTCTTGTGAATAATGCTGCAGTGAACGTGGGAGTGTATCTGTCTTTTTGAGGCAGCATTTTTGTGTTCTTCAAATCAATACTCAATAGAGCCATTACTGGGTCATGGGGTAGTTTATTTATTTTTTCAGGAACCTCGATACTGTTTGTCACAGTGGCTGCACCAATTTCCATTCCCACCAACAGTGCACAGTGTCTCCTCGTCTGCACACCCTTGACCCCACCTGGTGTCTGTCTCTGGGACAATTGCTGTTCCAACAGTTGTGAGAGGATACCGATTGTGGGTTTGACTGATGTTTCCCTGACGATGATTAGTGATGTCAAACAACTTTTTCTGTCTGTTGGCACCTGTGTGCCATCTTTGGAAAGCATCTATTCACATATTCCTCCCATTTTTTTATATAGTTTTTTTTTGTTTTGATTTGTATGAGTGTTGTGTGTATTTTGCATATTAGCCTCTTCTCACACGTATGATTCGCAGATATTTTTTTCTTATTAGGTCCGTGGCCTTTTAAGTTTTTGCTGGTTTCTTTTGCCCTGTAGAAGATTTCAGTTTGATGTTGTTCCACTTGTTTATTTTTGCTTTTGTTGCCTTTGCATTTGGTGTCCGATCTGAAGACTCTTTGCCAAAACCAATGTCGAGAGACTTAGTACCTGTGTCTTCTTGGAGGTTTATGGATTCAGGTCTTATGTTCAAATCATTCATCCATTAAAAATTTTGTGTGTGGTGTAAGAAAGTGTCCCAGTTATATTCTTCTGCATTTAGTGTCCAGTTTGCCTGTTACCACTCACTGAAGAGACAGTCCTTCCCTCATGGCATATCTTCTGCTGCTGTGTCGTAAGTTAGGATCATCTACGTGTGGGTAAGTTTCTGAGCTTTCTGTTCTGTTCCACTGACCTGGTGTCTGCGTTTATGCCAGTACCATCCTGTTTTGATGACAACAGCTTTGTAATCTACCTTGAAATCTAGGAGTGTGTTGACTGCACCTCTTTCTCCAGGTTGCTTTGGGAATATGGGGTCTTTTGTGATTCCATACAACTTTGAGGACTGTTTTCTATTTCCTCGAATAATGCCACTGGAATTCAGATAGGCATTTAATCACATCTTTCGAATGCTTTGGGTATGATGGACATGTTCACATAATTAACTCTTCCAGTTAAGGAGCATGGCGTATGCTTCCATTTGTTTGTGTTGCCTTCCAAATCTTTGACCCATACATTCTGCCCCCCTCGACACACATGTTTTTCATTTCTTTTCTGCCATGTGTTGAGTGTACTATGTCTTTCTCATTCTTGGTTACTTTTATTTCTAGATTTTTTTATGCAATTTTAAATGGCGTTGCTTTTTTAATTTCTCTGTGCGAAAGTGTGTCATCAGTATACAGAAATGCAAGAAGTTGGGTCATCTGGGTTGCTCCATAAGTGAAGCGTCTACCTTTAGCTCAGGTCATGATCCCAGAGTTCTGGGATTGAGCCCCGTGTTGGGCTGCCCGCTTAGTGAGGGTCTGCTTTTCCCTCTTTCTGGCACTCCCCCTGCTCGTGTTTTTTCTCTTCCTGTCAAATAAATAAATAAAATCTGAAAAAAATAAAGACAAGAGGTCTCTGTATATTGACTTTATATCCTGCAGCTTTCTTGAATTTTTTTATTCTAACAGTTTTGTGTGTGTGTGTGTGTGTGGAATCTTTCGGGATTTCATGTTATTTGCAAATTGTGACAGTTTTCCTGTATGGAATTCATATCTTTCTCTTTTTTTAAAATTGTTATTCACCCTACAGTACTTCATTTGTTTTTGATGTAGTGCTCCATGAGTCATTGTTTGCATAAACACCTAGTGCTCATTATGACATGTGCCCTCCTTTTTTTTAAAAGAATTTATTTATTTATTCAACAGAGATAGACACAGCCAGCGAGAGAGGGAACACAAGTAGGGGGAGTGGGAGAGGAAGAAGCAGGCTCACAGCAGAGGAACCTATTGTGGGGCTCGATCCCATAATGCAGGGATCACACCCTGAGCAGAAGGCAGACGCTTAACTGCTGTGCTACCCAGGCGCCCCAACATGTGCCCTCCTTAATACCCATCACCAGGATAACCCATTCCCCTTCCCCTCCCTTTCTGCAACCTTCAGTTTGTTTCCCAGTGTCAGTAGTCTCTCATGGTTCATCTCCCCCTCTCATTCCCCCCCTTCACATTTCCCTTCCTTCTTCTAATGTCCTCCATGCTATTCCTTCCATTCCACATAGGAGTGAAGCCATATGATAATTGTCTTTCTCTGCTTGACTTAATTTCACTTAGCATAATCCCCTCCTGGTCCATCCACGTTGGTGCAAATGGTGGGTATTCATCCTTTCTGATGACTGAGTAATAGTCCATTGTATAGATGAACCACATCTTCTTTGTCCATTCATCTGCTGGACGACATCTTGGCTCCTTCCACAGTTTGTATATTATGGACATTGCTGCTATGAACATTGGGATACAGGTGCCCTTCTTTTCATTACTCTGTGTCTATGGGGTAAATACCCAGTAGTGCAATTGGTGGGTCATAGGATAGCTCTGTGTTTAAAGTCTTGAGGATCCTCCATATTGTTTTTCAAAAGTGGCTGTACCAGCTTGAATTCTCATGAGTGGTGTAAGAGGGCTCCGCTTTCTCCACATCCTCTCTGACATTTTTTAATTTCCTGTGTTGTTAATTTTTTTTCAAGATTTTATTGATTTATTCCACAGAGATAGAGACAGCCAGCGAGAGAGGGAACACAAGCAGGGGGAGTGGGAGAGGAAGAAGCAGGCTCATAACGGAGGACACTGATGTGGGGCTCGATCCTATAATGCCAGGATCACGCCCTGAGCCAAAGGCAGATGCTTAACCACTGTGCCACCCAGGTGCCCCCTGTCTTTTTAATTTTAACCATTCTAACTGGTGTAAGGTGGTATCTCATTGTCGTTTTGATTTGTATTTGCCTGATGGCAAGTGATGTGGAGCATTTCTTCATGTGTCTGTTGGCCATTTGTATGTCTTCTCTGGAGAAGTATCTCTTTGTGTCTTCTGCCCATTATTTGGGTGTCTAGTTTGAGGAGTTCTTTATAGATATTGGATACCAGCCCTTTATCTGTAATATCATTTGCAGATATCTTCTTCGATTCCATAGGTTGCCTTCTTGTTTTGTTGATCTTTTACTTTGCCGAGCAGAAGCTTTTTATCCTGATGAAGTGCCAATAGTTCATTTTTGCTTTTATTTCCTTTGACTTTAGAGACGTGGCTTGCAAGAAGTTGATGTGTCCAAGGTTGAAGAGTTGTTTTGATTTTGATATGAGACAGGAATCCATTATCTTTCTTTCCTGATTGTATTCGAGTCCTCTGTCTTTCTTGGTGAGTCTAGCTAAGTTTGTCAGTTTTGTTTATCTTTCCAAAAAAGGCAGGTCTCATTTTCATTGGTTCTTTTCTTTTTTAGTCTTTTTAGTCTCCGTTGGATTTATTTATGCATTCCATTTTGTTATTTCCTTATTTCTACTAATTTGGGGCTTTGTTTGTTGTTTTATTTTCTACTTCTTTACCAAATAAATCAGGTTGTTTATTGGAGAGCATTCTCATGGATTGATGAAGACTTGAATTTCTATGAATGTCCCCCATAAAGCTACTTTTGCTGCATCCCATAAGTTTTTGTAGGTTGTCTTTTTCATCAGTGTCAAGGTACTTCTAAATTTTTTTTGATTTCTTCTTTGACTGTTGGTTGTTCAGTAGCATGTTGTTAAATCTCCACATATTTTTTTAAGATTATTTATGTATCTGACAGAGAGTGAGACAGCGAGAGATGAACGCAAGCATGGGGGTGGGAGAGGGAGAAGCGGGCTTCCCACTGAGCAATGAGCCTGATTCGGGGCTAGATCCCAGGATCTTGGGATCACGACCTGAGCTGAAAGCAGATCCTTAACGACTGAGCCACCCAGGCCCCAAAAATCTCCACCAATTTTTGACTGTCCCATTTTTTTCTTGAGACTGATTTCTAGTTTCATATCATTGTGGTTGGACAAGATTTGAAGCAGAAGGTGAAGAGAGCATTCAGATGAAAGGTTTGTTTCCTGGAGGGTTTTCTGAGGGTAGACCATTATTTCAGTGGGGATGGAGGAAGGTTTTGTGAGTTGGGGGGTGGGGTTAACCCTTGTTAGAATTACTGACTACTACCATGCAGGCTGTGTGCTACTGTTCACACCATAGTCCTGATGGACTTGTACTTCATTAGAAATATTTTCTAGGAAGTGTAGGCATAGCCTTCACTTAAAGAAAGGTGCCATGTGGGTTCATGGCATGACCCCAGGTCAGCAACAAGGATGTATGGTATTGTGGGGGATCAGAACCAGGCTTTCTGTGGGAAGTGACGGAAATAGGGTATGGTGAGCTCCATGACCATAGGTGAGGTCCCGAGTGACCCCCTGTGTGTTGGGTTCTGTGTATCTGTCTCATCAGGTGCTGTGGAATTCAGGGACACCCCCCTGTCTGTGGATTTGTGTGGAGAAAGGTAGACATCAGTGTCTGGCCAGGCACGAGGGTCGCACTGGACCATCACCAGAGGTGCAGCGTGCGGGGGAGCCACTGCTTAGTTTCCACGAAAGCTGACCAGGGTCTGTGACCGTGATTCCTAGCAGCTGCAAGGGGAGAGGAGGCCGGGGGTGGTGCTCACTTCCTAGACTTGTGGTCAGGACTAGTCTGGAGCCCACTGAAGTCAGCCACACCTGGCACAGAAGGCACCCAGTGAGTGTTGCTGTGGGCACTGCTCCCATGGTACTTTCGGGCCGGCTCCATGCTGCCACCTCCTGCTTTTCATCATCATCTTCAAGGTCATGTGCCTCTGCTCTTGCCCCATGGCCTCCGGGGTATTGTCCGTCCTCCATCTGGCCCTCGTCCCTGTTGCCCTGTGCAGTCCGATGCCAGGGTAGCCTTCTTGAGACAAACATCTGGCCCTGATGGAACACTTCCATGGATCTCATATATTGCGAGGATGATGCCCTGCACTGAAAGGGGGCTGCAGGTCCCCAATCAGGAGAGCCATGTCTCCCTTTTCAGCATGGCCTGCCCGCCCCTCAGTCTTCTTCAGGGAAGCTCTCCCCACTTCCTGAGATGACAGCTCTGAACTTAAAAATGAATGTTATTTTACACATCTCTATGCCTTAGTTCATTCATGGCATGTCTTTCAACCCCATTAGTGGGTTTTTTTTAGCAGTTCTGAAGGGCTGTCTGCTCAAGGAGGGGATGACCTGGGTGGGGCAGCTTTCCCTCTCATCTCCCTCAGCATGTCTCTGAGCCCTGGGACCAGCTGTCCCACTGAGGATTGAGGGACCCGAGCCAGCCCATCCTGAGCCCAGGCTGTGTCAGCTGTGTAGACGGATGCGTGTCGGAGTGGTGGGCACTGGCATGGGCCAGGGGCAGGCAGTGTCTCCCTCTCATTCCTTCCCTCCCTTCCTCCCAGAGGTAGCTCAGAGCAGCCTTCAACCCCTGCATCTCCAGATCCCTTGACCTATGCCTCCTGTGTTCAGCAGGTGACCTTGGAGTTTCGCATGGATTCTTCCTCCTGTACCCTCTCCCGTAGCAGTTCCTGGATCAGGGGAGGGGTCGGACTCTTGTCTGCTTTTGGTCTTCCTGCCCCGCACCAAGCCCACCCACCTTTGCGTCTTCCATGTATGTGCTTGGAAGCAAGCCCATCCACAGGGAACCTATTAGCCAAATGGATCCAGGCAATGAACATTGAAGTAGAGATCCAGGATCCATAATATACTTGCTCTGAAACCTGTCCCAAAGTCTGTGACTCACACTGAAACAGAAACAATAATAGCTTTCTGGACTGTGAAGTGACATGTGTTTCTACTTCCAATCTTGAATGCATAGGTGCTGAGCCTGGACAGAAAAGGACCATGGCTCACGTGGGCTGGGAGCCACAGTAAGAACTCAGTGAAATCTGAATTCGAGGCATAGAGTGAATAATTATTGTAGAGTGAATCCTCCCAAGTAGGGCTTATGCACATTGCACAGGAAAAGCTTTTTCAAAGAGGTTCCTGAAAGAAAATTCTTTTTTAAAAATTTATTTTAATTCCAGTAGAGCTAACATACAGTGTTACATTCATTTCAGGTTTACAATAGAGTGATTCAGTAATTCTATATATTACTCAGTGGTCATCAAGAAAAGCATCCTATTAATCCCCTTCATCTATTTCACTCATCCCTCTATCCACCTCCTCTCTGGTAACCATCCCTTTGTTCTCTATTGTTAAGAGTTTGTATTTTGGTGTGTCTCCTTTTTCTCTTTTAGTTATTTATTTTTGTTTGTTTTTTAAATTCCCCATTAGAGTGACATCGTATGGGATTTGTCTTTCTCTGACTGACTGATTTTAGTTAGGATAATACTCTCTAGCTCCATCCATGTGTCTGCAAATGGCAAGGTTTCATTCTTTTTCAAGCCGAGTAATACTCCATTGTGTGTGTGTGTGTCTGTGTGTGTGTGTGTGTGTGTGTGTGTGTGTGTGTGTGAATACACACATCTATCATCTCAATTGTCAATTTTTCTACAGACACTTGGGTTGCTTCCATATTGTGATATTGTAAATAATGGTGCAAGAAACATAGAGGTGCACGTATCCTTTTTACTTACTGTTTTCCTATTCTTTGGGTAAATACGAGTAGTGTGATTGTTGGATCGTAGGGTAGTTCTATATTTAATTTTTTGAGGAAACTTCATACTGTTTTCCACGGTGGCCACCACAGTTTGCATTCCCACCCACAGTTCGCGAGGATTCCCCTTTATCCACATCCTCCCAACACCTGCTCTTTGTTGTGCTTTTGATGTTAGCCGTTCTGACTGGTTTGAGGTATTACCTCATTGTCCTTTGGATTTACATTTTCCTGATGATGGGTGATGGTGAACATCTTTTCACGGGACTCTTGGCCATTTGTATTTCTTCTTTGGAGAAATGTCTGTCCATGTCTTCTGCCTATTTTTTAACTGGATAATTTGTTTTTTTGGGGTCGAGTAGTATCAGTTGTATATGTTTTTGACACTATCCCTTTATTGCATATGATCTTTGCAAATATCTTCTCCCTTTGAGTAGTTTGTCTTATTATTTTTACGTTTTCATTGTTCTTCTGCCATGTGGAAACTTTTTATTTTGCTGTATATCCAATAGTTTATTTTTGCTTTCATTTCCTTTGCCTCAGGAGACAGTCTAGAAAAACGTTGGTATGGTCCATGTGAAGAAGTTACTGTCTTCCCTCCTGTAGGATTTTTATGGATTCAGGTCTCATATTGAGGTCTTGAAACTGTTTTGCGTTTGTCTTTATTGTGTAAGAAAACAGTCTAATTTCATTCTTTTGTGCGTAGCTGTCTAGTTTTCCCAACACCATTTGTTGTAGAGACTGTTCTTTTCCCTTTTGATATCGTTGCTTGCTTTGTGGAAGATTCATGGACCACATAATTGTGGGTTTCTGTCTGAACTTGTATCCTGTTCCTTTGGTCGCTGTATCTATTTTTGTGCCGTACTGTCTTGTTAGGATGACTGCAGCTTTGTAGTATAACCTGAAATCTGAAATTGTGAGTCCTCCAGCTTTGTTTTTCTTTTCCACATTGCACTGGCTGTTTGGAATCTTTAGTGGTTCCATACAATGTTTAGGATTGTTTATTCGAGGTCTTTTGTTCTTTAATTTAAATTCAGTTAGCCAACTTACGGTACATTATTAGTTTCAGATGTAGTCTTCAATAAATTTTCAGTCGTGTGTAACACCCAGTGCTCATTGTATCGTGTGACCTCCTTAATGCTACTCACCCAGTTACCCCCCCCCCAAATTCTCCTCCAACAATCATCAGTTTCTTGCGATAGTTAAGAGTCCATCATGGGTTTTCTCCCTCTCTAATGACTTCCCATTCTATTTTCCCTTCCTTCCCCTATGGTCTTCTTCCTTGTTTCTGATATTCCACATAAGAGTGAAAGCATATGATCATTGTCTTTCTTTCATTGACTTATTCCACTCAGCATAATACCCTCCAGCTCCACCCAGGTCGGTGTGATGGTAAGTACTCATCCTTTCTGATGGCTGAGTAATATTCCATTATATATATGATCCACATCTTCTTTATCCATTCATCTATCCATGGTCATCTACACTCCTTCCGCAGTGTGTCTATTATGGATATTGCTGCTATGAACACTGTGGTGCATGTGTCCCGTCTTCACTACCTCTGTCTCTTTGGGGTAAATACCCAGTAGTGCAATTGCTGTGACATAGGGTAGCTTTATTTATAACTTCTTGAGGAAACTCCGTACCATTTTCGAGAGTGGCTGTGCCAGCCTGCATTCGTACAGGGCTGTAAGAGGGTTCCCGTTTCTCCACATCCTCTCCAACATGTATAGTTTCATGTCTTCTTATTTTTAGATATTCGGCCTCGTGTGATATGGCATCTATAGGGGTTTAGATTTGCATTTCCCTGAAGCCAAGTGATATGAAGCATTTATGCATGTATCTTTTGGTCACCAGTACGTCATCATCAGTGAAATGACTTCCCATTTTAATCCATCTCAAGACCTAAAGCTGGGTAAGGCACTGAAGCTGGATGATGCCGTCGGTTGGAAGTGTGGAGAATTTCAAAAGATCTCCGTGGAGAGCATGTTTAAAGGTCAGTATGAAGCTACTAATTGGTTCTGGGGAGATCTCTCAAAGTGGGGGTTGCCTGGGATGGGCTGTGGGTGGCCCTCCGATTGACATGAGGGCACAAGGGCCGGTGAGTGTGAGCCTTGGGGTTTCATCCGGAAGGGCCCACAAAGGTCGGGGTTCACCAGAAGGGGCTCTCAGGGGTGCCCCAATTCTCTTGCCCTGAATGCTCTGTTGTGCCCCAAAATGGTACAGTTTACTGTGGGCTGCAGGCTGAGTCCTACGGTGGGGCTGGAGTGTCTCCAATCCCCTAGAGTGGGGTGCCAGGACCCTGGGGAGGGACCCTTCTGTGCCCAACCTAGGGTAAGGGTTAGGGTCCAGAAGCCTGGCAGGGACAATCTTCAGGCTGTGCAGCGAGCTCTGTGGAGGGCTGAGAGGAGGCCATGGGGGAGGGTGAGCATGGGCCTCAGGGTTGGGGCACGGGGGGCTGCCAAAAGTGGGGATGGACTCCGGGGCCTCCCCAAGTTCTCATGCCCTGTAGGCTCCGTAGAGCCCAAGGGGCATGGTTTCCTGTCGGGTGGCAAGCTGAGTCCTGCGGGGGGGGCACAGGTATCCCAATTCCCCGGGGCTGCGGTGTAAGCCTTCTGGTGAGGCCCCCACACTCACAGCCAACCTAGGGCCAGGGTTAGGCCCCAGGGGCCCCGCAGGCCCAATCTCCTGGCTGTATGGCGAGCTACACGCGCTGTGGTGAGGGTGTGGAGAGGGTGAGCGTGGGCCTCAGGGTTGGGGTGCGGGAGGCCGCCGAAGTTCGCTGGTGGCTCAGGAGGCTCCTCCTGGTTCTCCCGCCCTGAATGCTCTATGGCCTCCCAAGGTGCACGGTTTCCTGCGCGGTGGCAGACTGAGTCCTGCTGTGGGGCTCAGGTGTCCCGAATCCCCGCAGCTGTGGCTCCAGGCTCCTGGGCAGGGGCCCCTCCACAGATGAACTAGGTTTAGGGTTGGGGCCCAGGAACCCCGCAGGCCAGATCTGCCCACTATGTGACAAGCTCGGCTGCGGGCTGAGGTGAGGGTGCAGGGTGAGGTGAGCATGGGCTTCAAGGTTGGGTTTAGGGATCGCCGAAGTTCGCCGGGTGCTCTGGGGGCCCTCCAGGTTCTCCCGCGCTGAATGCTCTACAACCTCCCAAGGGGCACGGTTTCCTGCAGGCTGGCAGGCTTTGTCCTGCAGTGGGGCTCAGGTATCCCCAGTCCCTGGGGCTGCGGCACCGGGCCCCAGGGGAGGGGCCCTACCCAGCCGACCGAGGGTCAGGTCTAGGCCCCAGGAACCCGGCAGGCCTGATCTGCCGGCTCTGCGACGAGCTCGGTGGCAAGCTGAAGGGAAGGCGTGGGGCGGGATGAGCGTGGGCCTCAGGGTTGGTGTGTAGGGGGCCGCCGAGGATCACTGGGGGCTCAGGGGGGCCCTACAAGTTCTCCTGCACGGGATGCTCTGTGGCGCCCCAAGGGGCATGGTTTCCTGAGGGGTGGCAGGCTGAGTCCCGTGGTGGGGCTCATGTGTACCCAATCCCCGGAGTTAGGTTACGGATTAGGGTACTGGTTAAGGTTAGTGTATGGGTTATGGTTAGGGTATGGGTGAGTGTAGGGGTTAGTGTTAGGGTAAGGAGAGGGTACAGGGTAGGGTTGAGTTTGGGGGTTACAGGTTAGAGGTTATGGGTTAGGGTACAGATTAGGTTTTAGGATACGGGTTAGGGTTTAGGGTTTGGGTTTAGGGTTAGGGTTAGGGTTGGAGTACGGCTTAGGTTTAGGGTATGGGTTAGGGTTAGGGTACGGGTTAGGGTACGCATTAGGGTACGGTTTAGGGTACGGGTTAGGGTACAGTTTAGGGAAAGTGTTGGTGTACGGAAATGGGTACAGTTTAGGGTACAGGTTAGGGTTAGGGTATGGGTTAGGGTTAGGGTACAGTTTAGGGTTATGGTACAGGTTAGGTTACGGTTTAGGGTTAGGGTTAGGGTACAGGTTAGGGATCGGGTTAGGGGTAGGTATAGGGTATGGTTTAGGGTTAGGGTATGGGTTAGGGTACGGGTTAGGGTACAGGTTAGGTTTAGGTATGGGTTAGGGTATGGGTTAGGGTCCGGGTTAGGGATAGGGTACGGGTTAGGGTATGGGTTAGTTTACGGGTTAGGGTATGGGTTAAGGTTAAGGTAAGGGTACTGGTTAGGGGTAGGGTACGGGTTACAGTTTAGGGTTTAGGGTTATGGTTAGGGTACGGGTTTGGGTTAGGATACGGGTAGGGTTAGGGTACGGGTTATGGTATGAGTTATGGTATGGGTTAGGGTCAGGGTTTAGGGTTTAGGGTTAAGGTTATAGTACGGGTTAGGGTACTTGTTAGGGTTATGGTTAGGTTTAGGGTACGGTTTAAGTTACGGGTTAAGGTACAGTTTAAGGTTAGGGTTACGGTACGGGGTAGGGTATGGGTTAGAGTACATGTTAGGGTTATGGTTAGGGTTAAGGTACAGGTTAGGGTTAGGGTTAGGGTACAGGTTAGAGTTAGGGTTAGAGTACAGGTTAGGGTACGGGTTAGGGTTAGGTTTAGGGATAGGTTACGGGTTAGGGGTAGGGCTAGCTGAAGGGGTAGGGTTAGGGGTAGGGTTAGGGGTATGGTTGGGGTCGGGGTAGGGTTAGGGTTTAGGGTTAGGGTTTGGTATTTGGGGTTAGTGGTTAAGGTTAGGGTTTAGTGTTTAGGGTTTCGGGATTAGGGTTAGGGGTTAGGGTTTGGGGTTTAGTGTTAATGTTACGGTTTAGGGTTAAGGATTAGGGTTTAGGGTTAGGTTTATGGTAGGGTTAAGGTTAGGGTTAGGGTTAGGATTAGGGGTTAAGGTTTAGGGTTTAAAGTTAGGGGTTAGGATTAGGGTTAGGTTTAGACCCCAGTAGGCCAGCAGGACCGATGCGCCGGCTGTGCGGCGAGCAGAGGAGGGGGCCGAGGTGAGGGCGCTAGCGAGCGGGATTATGGTATCCAGCGTTTTGGCCCATGGGACCTTTGAATGTCGCTAGAGACTCAGAGGGCCCTGCCCGTTCTCCTGCCCTGAATGACTGACGGCGCCCCTAGCGGCCCGCGTGATGGCGGGGTGGCAGTGAGAGTCTGGCACTGCGGTTTGGGGATACCCAATGCCATGCGTTGCAGTGCAAGGCCCCTTGGGAGGGGCCCCTCTGGGGCTGTCCTAGGGTTAGTGTTAGCACCCAGGAGTCCGGCAGGCATGATCCGCCAGCTGTGCGGTAGAGGAGGGCCAGGCCGAGGTGAGGGTGCCACGGAGCTGGAGCGTGGGCCCAAGCATTTTGGCGCGGGGGGCCTTGGAAGGTCGCTGGGGTTTGGAAGGCCCTGCCGGTTCTCCCTCCCTGAATGGCCAGTGGCGCCCCTAGCGGCCCGGTGAGTGGCAGGGCGGCATGGTGCGTAAGGCGCTGGGGCTCGTGGGTCCCCAATCCCTGGCGTTGCTGCACCAGTCCCCTTGGGAGGTTCCCCTCGGGGGCCAACCTAGGGTTAGGGTTAGCCCCCAGGAGGCTGGCAGGCCTGATCTGCTGGCTGTGTGAGGAGAGGAGTTGGGGGCCGAGTTGAGGGCGATGGCGAGTGGGAGCTTGGTCCCCAGCACTTTGGCGCCCTGGGCCTTCGAATGTTGCCATGGCTCATAGTGCCCTGCCCATTCTCCTGCCCTGAATAAGCAGCTGCGCACCTAGCGGATCCGTTGGTGGTGGGGCGGCAGGTGAGTCCCGCACTGCGGCTCCGGAATCCCCAATCCCCAGTGTTGTGGTGCCAGGCCCCTTGGAAGGGGCTCCTCCTGGGCTGACCTAAGGTTAGCGTTAGCTCCCAGGAGGCCGGCAGGCCCAATCCTCTGGCTGGGCAGCGAGAGGTGGGAAGGCCGAGGTAAAGGCCCTGGCAAGCGAGAGCGTGGGCCCCTGCATTTTGGCGCGGGAGGCTTCAAATGTGGCAGGTTTCTCCAGGGCCCTGACCGTTCTACCACCCTGAATGACCGGCAGCGCCCCTACCGGCCCGGGTGGCGACAGTGTGGCAGGGTGAGTCCGGCTCTGGGGCTCTGAGTCACCAATCCCAAGCGTTGCAGAGCCAGGCCCCTTGGGATGTGCCCCACGGGGTCAACCTAGGGTTTCGGTTAGCCCCCAGGAGCCTGGCAGGCACTATCCACTGGCTCCAGCAAGTGGAGGGGCGGGCCGAGGTGAGGGCGCTGGGGAGCAGGAGCGTGGGAGCCAACTTTTTTGAGCGGGGGGCCTTCGAAGGTCGCAGGGGAAATGGAAGACCCTGCCAGTTCTCCCACCTGAATGACCCGCGGCGCCTCTAGCGGCCCGGGTGGCGGCAGGGCAACAGGTGAGTCCGGTGCTGGGGCTCGGGGGTCTCCAATCCACCGCGTTGCTGCACCAGGCCCCTTGGGAGGGTGCCCTCGGGGGCTGACCTAGGGTTAGGGTCAGACCGCAGAACGCCAGAAGGCTCAATCCGCCAGCTGTGCGGCGAAAGGAGTGGTGGGTCGAGGTGAGGTCTCTGTGGAGCGGGAGCGTGGGCCCAAGCGTTTTGGCACGGGGGGCCTTCGAATGTCTTCGGGGACTCGGCGGGCCCTACCCATTCTCCTCCCTGAATGACCGGCGACGCACCTAGCTGCCCTGGTGGCGGCGGGGCGGCCGGGTGAGTCAGGCGCTTTGGCTCTGGTATCTCCAATCCCCAGCGTTGTGGCGCCAGGCCCCTTGGGAGCGGCCCCTCGGGTGCCAACCTAGGGTTAGGTTTAGCCACTAGGAGGCTGGCAGGCCCTATTCACCAGCTGTGTGGATAGCGGAGTGGCGGACTGAGTTGAGGGCGCTGGTGAGCGGGAGCGTGGGCCCGGGCGTTTTGTCACCTGGGGCCTTCGAAGGTCACCGTGTCTCGGAGGGCCCTGTCCTTTCTCCCTCCCTGAATAATGGCAGCACCCCAAGACCCCGGGTGGCAGCTGGGCGGCAAGGTGAGTCCAGCGCTGGTGCTCAGGGGTCCCCAATCCCCGGCGTTGTGGCGCCAGGCCCATTGGGAGGGGCCGCTCGGGGGCCAATCTAGGGTTGCGTTTAGCCCCCAGAAGGCCAGTGGACCCAATCAGCAGCTGTGCAACTAGCGGAGGGTTGCCCCGAGTTGAGGGCGCTGGCGAGCCTGAGCATGACCCCAAGCATTTTAGCGCGGGGGGCCTTCGAAGGTCAGCGGGGGCTCGGAGGGCCCTGCCATTTCTCCTACCCTGAATGAATGGAGGCGCCCCTAGGGGCCCGTGTGGGGTGGGGCGGCAGGGTGCATCTTTCGCTGGGGCTTGGGGGATCCCCAATCCCCGGCGTTGCAGCGCCAGGCCCCTTAGGAAGGGAACCTCAGGGACCATCCTAGGGTTAGGGTTAGCGCCCAGGAGGCCGGCAGACCAGATCCGCCGGCTGTGCAAGGAGTGGAGGTATGGGCCGATCTGAGGGCGATGGCGAGCGAGAGCTTGGGCCCCAGCGTTTTGGTGCGCTGGGCCTTGGAATGTTGCCATGGCTTGGAGGGCCTTGCCCCTTCTCCTGCCCTGAATAAACAGCGGCGCCCTAACGGCTCCTTTGGCGGTGGGGCGGGAGGGTGAGTCCCGTGCTGCGGCTAGGGGTCCCCATCCCCAGTGTTGCGACGCCAGGCCCCTTGGGAGGGGCCCCTTGGGGGTCAACCTAGGGTTCGGTTTAGCCCCCAGGAGGCTGGCAGGCCCTATTCGTAACCTGTGTGGAGAGTGAAGTGGCGGACTGAGGTGAGGGCACTAGTGATTTGGAGCGTGGGCCTGGGCGTTTTGGCGTGGGGGGCCTTCGAAGGTCACCGTGTCTCGGAGGGCCCTGCCCGTTCTCCCGCCCTGAATGAACGGCAGCACCCCTAGCGCCGGGGTGGTGGCTGGGCAGCAGGGTGAGTCACGTGCTAAGGCTCAGGGTCCCCATTCCCCGGTGTTACGGTGCCAGGCCCCTTGGGAGGGGCCCTCGGGGGTCTATCTAGGGTTACGGTTAGCCCCCAGGAAGCCGGTGGAACCGATCAGCGGCTGTCCAGCACGCGGAGGGTTGGGCTGAGGTGAGGGCGCTGGCGAGACCGAGCATGAGCCCAAGTGTTTTAGTGTGGGGGGTCTTCGAAAGTCGGTGGGGACACGGAAGGCCCTGCCCGTTCTCCTGCCCTGAATAACCAGTGGCGCCCTTAGCGGCTCCGTTAGCGGTGGGGCGGCAGGGGGAGTCCCGCGCTGTGGCTCGGGGATCCCCAATCCCCAGCGTTGCGGGGCCAGGCCCCTTGGGAGGGGCTCCTTGCAGGCCAACCTAGGGTTAGAGTTAGCACCCAGGAGGCGGCAGGCCCAATCCTCTGGCTGGGCGGCGAGAGGTGCGCGGGACGAGGTAAAGGCTCTGGCGAGCGGGAGTGTGGGCCCCTGCATTTTGGCGGGAGGCTTCAAATGTCACCAGTTTCTACAGGGCCCTGTCCATTCTCCCGCCCTGAATGACCGGCAGCGCCCCTACCGGCCCGGGTGGCGACAGTGCGGCAGGGTGAGTCCGGTTCTGGGGCTCTGAGTCACCAATCCCCAGCGTAGCAGAGCCAGGCCCCTTGGGATGTGCCCCACGGGGCCGACCTAGGGTTTTGGTTAGCCCCAGGAGCTTGGCAGGCCCTATCCACCTGCTCTGAATCAAGCGGAGGGGCGGGGGGAGGTGAGGACGCTGGAAGCAGGAGCATGGGAGCCAACGTTTTTGCGCGGGGGGCCTTCAAAGGTCAGCGGGGGCTCGGAGGTCCCTGCCCGTTCTCCTGTCCTGATTGACCGGTGGTCCCCTAGCGGCTTGGGTGGCTGAAGGGCAGCAGGGTGAGTCCGGCACTTGGGCACGGGGTCCCCATCCCCAGCGTTGCGTCACCAGGACCCTTGGGAAGGGCCCCTCGGGGGCCGACCTATGGTGAGGGTTAGACCCCAGGAGCCCCGCAGGCCCGATACATCACATGCGCATCGAGCAGAGAGTTGGGCCGAGGTGAGGGTGCTGGTGAACGTGAGCCAGGGCCCAAGGGTTTTGTTTTGGGGCGCCTTCGAAGGTCGGTGGGGGTTCGGAGGGCCCTCCAGTTCTCCCACCCTGAATGAATGGCGGCGCCCCTAGCGGCCCGTGTGGGGCGGGGTGGCAGCGTGCGTCCGGCGCTGGGGCTTGGGGGTCCGCAATCCCCGGCATTGCAGCGCCAGGCCCCTTTGAAGGGATCCTCAGGGGCCGTCCTAGGGTTAGGGTTACCGCCCAGGAGGCCGGCAGGCCCGAGTCGCCGGCTGTGCGAGGAGCAGAGGTGCGGGCCGAGTTGAGGGTGCTGGTGAACGTGAGCGTGGGCCCCAGCGTTTTGATTCGGGGCGCCTTCGAGCATAGACGGGGGTTCGGAGGGCCCTGCCCGCTCTCCCACCCTGAATGAACAGCGGCGCCCCTAGCGGCCCGGGTGGGGAGGGGCGACAGGGTGCATCTGTCGCCGGGGCTTGGGAGTCCCCAATCCCCGGCGACGCGGCGCCAGGCCCCTTGGGAGAGGCCCCTTGGGGGCAACCTAGGTTTAGGATTAGCCCCCAGGAGGCCGACAGGCCCTATTCGCCAGCTGTGTGGAGAGTGGAGTGGCGGACGGAGGTGAGGGCGCTGGTGAGTGGGAGGGTGGGTCTGCAGTTTTTGCGCGGGGGGGCCTTCGAAGGTCGCCCTGTCTCGGAGGGCCCTGCCTGTTCTCCCGCCCTGAATGATCGGCAACACCCCAAGCCCCCGGGTGGCGGCTGGGCGGCAGGGTCAGTCAGGTGCTGAGGTTCGGGGTCCCCAATCCCCGGCGTTGCTGCGCCAAGCCCCTTGGGAGTGGACCTTTGGGGATGGATCTAGGGTTATGGTTAGCCCCCAGGAGGCCGGTGGACCCGATCAGCGGCTGTGCGGCACGCGGAGGGTTGGGACGAGGTGAGGGCACTGGCGAGACTGAGCACGAGCCCAAGCTTTTTAGTGCGGGGGGCCTTCGAAGGTCGGCGGGGCCTCGGAGGGACCTGACCGTTCTCCCGCTCTGAATGACCGGCGGGGCCCCTAGTGGCTCGAGTGGCTGAAGGGCAGCAGGGTGAGTCCAGCACTTGGGCTCGGGTTCCCCATCCCCGGCGTTGCGGCGCCAGGCCACATGGGAAGGGCCCCTCAGGGGGCCGACCTACAGTTAGGCTTAGCCCCCAGGAGGCCGGCAGGCCCGATACGCCACCTGTGCGGCCGAGCAGAAAGTTAGGCCGAGGTGAGGGTGCTGGTGAACATGAGCCTGGGCCCAAGCGTTTCGGTTCGGGGCACCTTCGAAGGTCGGCGGGGGTTCGGAGGGCCCTGGCATTTCTCCCACCCTGAATGAATGGCGGCGCCCCTAGCGGCCCGTGTGAGACGGAGCGCCAGGTTGCATCCAGCACTGGGTCTTGGGGATCCCCAATCCCCGGCTTTGCAACGCCAGGCCCCTTGGGAAGGGCCCCTCGGGGGCCGACCTATGGTTAGGGTTAGCTCCCAGAAGGCCGGCAGGCCCTGGGCCTTCGAATGTTGCCATGGCTCGAAGGGCCCTGCCCGTTCTCCTGCCCTGAATAACCAGCGGCGCCCTTAGCGGCTCCGTTGGCGGTGGTGCGGCAGGGGCAGTTCCGTGCTGCGGCTCGGGGATCCCCAATCCCCAGCGTTGCGGGGCCAGGCCCCTTGGGAGGGGCTCGTAGGGGGCCGACCTAGGGTTAGAGTTAGCACCCAGGAGGCGGCAGGCCCAATCCTCTGGTTGGACGGCGAGAGGTGCGTGGGACGAGGTAAAGGCTCTGGCGAGCGGGAGCGTGGGCCCCTGCATTTTGGCAGGAGGCTTCAAATGTCGCCGGTTTCTCCAGGGCCCTGTCCTTTCTCCCGCCCTGAATGACCGGCAGCGCCCCTACCGGCCCGGGTGGCGACAGTGTGGCAGGGTGAGTCCGGTTCTGGGGCTCTGAGTCACCAATCCCCAGCGTAGCAGAGCCAGGCCCCTTGGGATGTGCCCCACGGGGCCGACCTAGGGTTTTGGTTAGCCCCAGGAGCTTGGCAGGCCCTATCCACCGGCTCTGAATCAAGCGGAGGGCTGGCCGAGGTGAGGGCGCTGGGAGCAGGAGCATGGGAGCCAACGTTTTTGCGCGGGGGGCCTTCAAAGGTCAGCGGGGGCTCGGAGGTCCCTGCCCGTTCTCCTGTCCTGATTGACCGGTGGTCCCCTAGCGGCTTGGGTGGATGAAGGGCAGCAGGGTGAGTCTGGCACTTGGGCACGGGGTCCCCATCCCCAGCGTTGCATCGCCAGGACCCTTGGGAAGGGCCCCTCGGGGGCCAACCTATGGTGAGGGTTAGACCCCAGGAGCCCCGCAGGCCCGATACATCACCTGCGCATCGAGTGGAGAGTTGGGCCAAGGTGAGTGTGCTGGTGAACGTGAGCCAGGGCCCAAGGGTTTTGGTTCGGGGGGCCTTCGAAGGTCGGTGGAGGTTCGGAGGGCCCTGCCAGTTCTCCCACCCTGAATGAATGGCGGCGCCCCTAGCGGTCCGTGTGGGGCGGGGCGGCAGCGAGCGTCCCGCGCTGGGGCTTGGGGGTCCGCAATCCCCGGCGTTGCGGCGCCAGGTCCCTTAGGAAGGGATCCTCAGGGGCCGTCCTAGGGTTAGGGTTAGCGCCCAGGAGGCCGGCAGGCCCAAGTCGCCGGCTGTGCGAGGAGCAGAGGTGCGGGCCGAGTTGAGGGTGCTGGTGAACCTGAGCGTGGGCCCAAGTGTTTTGATTCGGGGCGCCTTCAAGCATAGACGGGGGTTCGGAGGGCCCTGCCCGCTCTCCCACCCTGAATGAATGGCGGCGCCCCTAGCGGCCCGTGTGGGGCGGGGCGGCAGCGTGCGTCAGGCGCTGGGCCTTGGGGGTCCGCAATCCCCGGCGTTGCGGCGCCAGGCCCCTTAGGAAGGGATCCTCAGGGGCCATCCTAGGGTTAGGGTTAGCGCCCAGGAGGCCGGCAGGCTCAAGTCGCCAGCCTTGCGAGGAGCGGAGATGCGGGCCGAGTTGAGGGTGCTGGTGAACATGAGCCTGGGCCCAAGCATTTTGTTTCATGGCACCTTCAAATGTCGGCAGGGGTTCGGAGGGCCCTGGCAGTTCTCCCACCCTGAATGAATGGCGGTGCCCCTAGCGGCCCGTGTGAGGCGGGGCGGCAGGGTGCATCTGGCGCTGGGGCTTGGGGGTCCCCAGTCCCCGGCTTTGCGACTCCAGGCCTCTTGGGAGGGTCCCCTCGGGTGCCGACCTAGGGTTAGGGATAGCCCCCTGGAGGCTGGCACGCCCTATCACCTGACTGTGAGGCGAGTGGAGGAGTGTGCCGAGGTGAAGGCGCTGGTGAGCGGGAGCATTGGCCCAAGCATTTTTCTGTGGGGGTCCTTCGAAAGTCGCCGGGGACTCGGAGTGCCATGCCCTTTCTCCCGCTCTGAATGACCGGAGGGACCCTAGCGGCTCGGGTGGCTGAAGGGCAGCAGGGTGAGTCCGGCACACTTCCTCGGGGTCCCCATCCTCAGCGTTGCGGTGCCCGGCCACTCGGGAAGGGCCTCTCGGGGGCCGACCTACAGTTAGGGTTAGTCCCCAGGAGGCCGGCAGGCCTGATACACCACCTGTGCATCGAGCAGCGAGTTGGGCCGAGGTGAGGGTGCTGGTGAACATGAGCCTGGGCCCAAGCATTTTGGTTCGGGGCATCTTCGAAGGTCGGCGGGGGTTCAGAGGGCCCTGCCCGTTCTCCCACCCTGAATGAATGGCGGCGCCCCTAGCGGCCCGTGTGCGGTGGGGCGGCAGGGTGCATCCGGCGCTGGGGCTTGGGGGTCCCCAATCCCCGGCTTTGCAACTCCAGGCCCCTTGAGGCGCCGACCTACAGTTATGGTTAGCCCCCAGGAGGCTGGCAGGCTTGATACACCACATGTGCGGCAAGCGGAGTGGTGGGCCGAGGTGAGGGTGCTGGTGAACATGTGCCTGGGCCGAAGCGTTTTGGTTCGGGGTGCCTTCGAAGGTCAGAGGGAGTTCGGAGGGCCCTGCCAGTTCTCCAACACTGAATGAATGGTGGCGACCCTAGTGGCACGTGTGTTGCGGGGCGGTAGTGTGCATCCGGAGCTGGGTCTCGGGGGTCCCCAATGCCCGGCTTTGTGGCGCCAGGCCCCTTAGGAAGGGACCCTCAGGGGCCGTCCTAGGGTTAGGGTTGGCACCCAGGTGGCCGGCAGGCCCTATCTGCCGCCTGTGCGATGGGCGGAGGGGCGGTCCGAGGTGAGGGCACTGGGGAGCGGGAGCGTGGGCACCAGCGGTTTGGCGCGGGGGGCCTTTGAAGGTCGCAGGGGGCTCGGGAGGCCCTGCCCCTTCTTTCACCCTGAATCAATGGTGGCGCCCACAGAGGCCTGGGTGGCGACAGTGCAGCAGCGTGAGTCTGGCTCTGGGGCTCTGAGTCAGCAATCCCAAGCGTTGCAGAGCCAGGCCCCTTGGGATGTGCCCCACGGGGCCGACCTAGGGTTTCGGTTAGCCCCCAGGAGCCCGGGAGGCACTATCCACCGGCTCTGAATCAAGCAGAGGAGCAGGCCGAGGTGAGGGCACTGGCGAGCAGGAGCGTGGGAGCCAACTTTTTTGCGCGGGGGGCCTTCGAAGGCCGCAGGGGAAACGGAGGGCCCTGCCAGTTCTCCCACCCTGAATGAACCGAAGCACCCCTAGCAGCCTGCGTGACGGCGGGGGCGGCAGGTGAATCCGGCGCTGGGGCTCGGGGGTTACCAATCCACTGCGTTGCGCCGCCAGGCCCCTTGGGAGGGGCCCGTCGGGGGCTGACCTATGGTTAGGGTTAGCCCCCAGGACGCTGGCAGCTTCAATCGGCCAGCTGTGCGGCAAAATGGAGTGGTGGGTCGAGGTGAGGCCTCTGTCGAGCGGGAGCGTGAGCCCAAGCGTTTTGGCGCCAGGGGCCTTCGAATGTCTCCGGGGACTCACCGGGCCGTGCCCAATCTCCTCCCTGAGTGACCGGCAGCGCCCCCAGCAGCCCAGGTGGTGGCGGGGCGGCAGGGTCAGTCAGGCGCTGCGGCTCGGGTATCCCCAATCCCCAGCGTTGCTGCGCCAGGCCCCTTGGGAGGGCCCCTCGGGACCAACCTAGTGTTAGGTTTAGCCCCTAGGAGGCCTGAGGCCCTATTCGCCAGCTGTGTGGAGACTGGAGTGGCGGACCGAGGTGAGGGGGCTGGTGAACAGGAGCGTGGGCCCCGTTGTTTTGGCCCGGGGAGCCTTTGAAGGTCTCCATGTCTTGGATGGCTCTGCCCATTCTCCCACCCTGAATGAACGGCATCACCCCAAGCCCCCGCGTGGCAGCTGGGTGGCAGGATGAGTCCAGTGCTGAGGCTTGGGGGTCCCCAATCCCCAGCGTTGCGGCACCAGGCCCCTTGGGAGGGGCTGCTCGGGGTCGATCTAGGGTTTCGGTTAGCCCCCAGAAGGCCAGTGGACCCGATCAGTGGCTGTGCAAAACGCGGAGGGTTGGGCCGAGGTGAGGGCACTGGCGAGCCTGAGCATGAGCCTATGCGTTTTAGCGCGGGGGGCCTATGAACATCAGCGGATGCTCGGAGGGCCCTAACCATTCTCCTACACTGATTGACCGGTGTGCCCCTAGCGGCTCGGTTGGCTGAAGGGCAGCAGGGTGAGTCTGGCACTTGGGCTCGGTGTCCCTATCCCCAGCGTTGCGACGCCAGGCCCCTTGGGAAGGGCCCCTTGGGGGCCGACCTACGGTTAAGGTTAGCCCCCAGGAGACCCGCAGGCCCGATACACCACCTGTGCATCGAGCGGAGAGTTGGGCCGAGTTGAGGATGCTTGTGAACATGAGCCTGGGTCCAAGCGTTTTGGTTCGGGGCGCCTTCGAAGGTCGGAGGGGTTCGGAGTGCCCTGCCCGATCCCCCAACCTGAATGAACGGCTACCCCCCTAGCAGTCTGGGTGTGGAGGGGCGGCAGGGTGCATCCGGCGCTGGGGCTTGGGGGTCCCCAATCCCCAGCGTTGTGGCGCCAGGCCCCTGGGGAAGGGCTCCTCCTGGGCCGGCCTAGGGTTAGAGTTAGCCTCCAGGACGCCAGCAGGCTCAATCCGCCGGCTGTGCGGCTAATGGAAGGGTGGGTCGATGTGAGGTCTCTGTGGAGCGTGCGTGCGGGCCCAAGCGTTTTGGCGCCGGGGTCCTTCGAATGTCTACAGTGACTCGGCGGGCCCTAGCCATTTACCTCCCTGAATGACCGGCGGCGCCTGTAGCGGCCCGGGTGGCAGTGTTGTGGCAGGGTGAGTCTGGCTCTAGGGCTTGGGGTCCCCGATCCCCGGCGTAGCGGCACCAGGACCCTTGGGAGGGGCCCCTGGGGGGCCGACCTAGGGTTAGGGTTAGCCCCCAGGAGGCCGGCAGGCCCTATTCGCAACCTGTGTGGAGAGTGAACTGGCGGATCGAGGTGAGGGTGGTGGTGATCGGGAGCTTGGGCCTGGGCCTTTTGGCGCAGGGTCCTTCGAAGGTCGGCGGGGGTTTGGAGGGCCGTGCCCGTTCTCCCACCCTGAATGACTGGCGGCGCCCCCAGCCGCCCTGGTGGTGGCAGAGTGGCAGCATGAGTCAGGCGCTGCAGCTTGGGTATCTCCAATCCCCAGCGTTGTGGCGCCAGGCCCCTTGGGAGCGGCCCCTCGGGGGCAAACTAGGGTTAAGTTTAGCCCCCAGGAGGCCGGCAGGCCCTATTCGCCAGCTGTGTGGAGAGTGGAGTGGCGGACGGAGGTGAGGGCGCTGGTGAGTGGGAGGGTGGGTCTGCCATTTTTGCGTGGGGGGGGGCCTTCGAAGGTCACCGTGTCTCGGAGGGCCCTGCCTGTTCTCCCGCCCTGAATGATCGGCAACACCCCAAGCCCCCGGGTGGCGGCTGGGCGGCAGGGTCAGTCAGGTGCTGAGGTTCGGGGTCCCCAATCCCCGGCGTTGCTGCGCCAAGCCCCTTGGGAGTGGACCTTTGGGGATGGATCTAGGGTTATGGTTAGCCCCCAGGAGGCCGGTGGGCCCAATCAGCGGCTGTGCGACACGCGGAGGGTTGGGACGAGGTGAGGGCACTGGCGAGACTGAGCATGAGCCCAAGCTTTTTAGTGCGGGGGGCCTTCGAAGGTCGGCGGGGCCTCGGAGGGACCTGACCGTTCTCCCGCTCTGAATGACCGGCGGGGCCCCTAGTGGCTCGGGTGGCTGAAGGGCAGCAGGGTGAGTCCAGCACTTGGGCTCGGGGTCCCCATCCCCGGCGTTGCGGCGCCGGGCCACTTGGGAAGGGCCCCTTGGGGGGCCGACCTACAGTTAGGGTTAGCCCCCAGGAGGCCGGCAGGCCAGATACACCACCTGTGCGTCGAGCGGAGAGTTGGGCCGAGGTGAGGGTGCTAGTGAACATGCGCCTGGGCCCAAGCGTTTCGGTTCGGGGCACCTTCGAAGGTTGGCGGGGGTTCGGAGGGCCCTGGCAGTTCTCTCACCCTGAATGAACGGCGGCGCCCCTAGCAGACTGTGTGGGGCAGGGCAGCAGTATGCATCCAGCGCTGGGTCTTGGGGGTACCCAATCCCCAGCATTGCGGTGCCAGGCCCCTTAGGAAGGGACCCTCAGGGGCCATCCTAATGTTCTAGTTAGCGCCCAGGAGGCCGGCAGGCCCGAGTCGCCAGCTGTGCAAGGAGCGGAGGTGCGGGCTGAGTTGAGGGTGCTGGTGAACATGAGCCTGGGCCCAAGCGTTTTGATTCGGGGCGCCTTCGAAAGTACGTGGGGGCTCGGAGGGCCCTACCCTTTCTCCTGCCCTGAATGACCGGCGGCGCCCCTAGCGGCCTGGGTGGCGGCAAGGTGGCAGGGTGAGTCTGGCGCTGGGGCTCAGGGGTCCACATCCCCGGTGTTGCAATGCCAGGCTCCTTGGGAGGGGCACCTCAGGGGCCGACCTAGGGTAAGTGTTAGCCCCCAGGAGTACAGCAGGTCCGTTCCCTCAGCTCTGTGGCACGCGTAGGGGCAGGCCAAGGTGAGGGCGCTGGCGAGAGGGAGTGTGGGCCCAAGCGATTTGGCGCGGGGGGACTTCGAAAGTCGCCGGGGCTTGGAGGGCCCTGCCCTTTCTCTCGCCCTGAAAGACTGGCGGCGCCCCTAGCAGCCCGGGTTGCTGCGGGGCGGAAGGGTGACTCCAGCGCTGGGCTCGGGGGTCCCCAATCCCTGGCGTTGTGGCGCCAGGCCCCTTAGGAGAGGCCCCTCGGGGGTCGACCTAGGGTTAGGGTTCGTCCCCAGGAGGCCGGCAAGCCCGGTGCTAAGTGGTTCTGGCAATGTAACAAAAGTGCCATACACTTATCTGTAAGAAATAACAGTGTACAGGAACCCTCTTAGCCCTAACATCATCCTTTCTGAATATGGAAGCCAGCCCCAAGGTGGTCGTGGAAGTCTGACGAAAGGGCTAAGCACTTTTCTCTGAGTCACCACACTATACAGGGAAAGACCAATGTACATCATCTTTCACGAGTAGGAAGCATTAATGAAAAGGTTCTGGAATTTCGAGGACTCTGACCCATCCTTATTGGTAATAAACCACCGTATACAGGAAAACACCTTCAACTCTCATCAGCCTCCTCAATCCTGATTCCGATTCAACTTTGGGTGTGTAGGACTAGGGAAATGTCCACATCTTACTGCTAAGAAAGAACGATGTCAGAGTAATGCCCTTCAAGTCACATCAGCCTTCCTGAAGACGGCAGCAGGAATCAACGTGGTTATGTTACCATGAGGTAAGGAAGATGAGCATATAAGTGAGAAACAACAGTGGGCAGGACCTCTCTTCCAACGAACAATATCTTTGCTTAATGTTGAATCCCTATGGTAAGTGGTTGTGGCCATTTGTGAGGTGAAAATCTTAAGTGTTTTGTAAAACCTCTTGGTCATTCACAGATGAGACTAAGGTAGTTGGGGACTCCTAGGCAGTGATTTGTCCACTGTCAAAAATATGAAAAGATAAAAGAGACAGATGAGGTCTCCTCAGGCATTGTCCTTTATCCTCATCCTCCGTGAGGATAGCCATCTCTGGACAGCTCAGTGGCAGGGTCTCATTCACAGTGGGGGCATCTGTTCCTCACAGACATCAGGCAGGGAAATGGATTTGGTTCTCTGTGCCAGCCCAGCCACAGCTGAGTGTCACAGCACCCTCTCGTGGGCTCAATAAGAGTTTCACTGTCGCCAGGCAGGTCATTGTATTTGATAAACCACTGTGAGAGTTTGCAATTGCCTTCATCTGCAACCTCCTAGAGGCAAAGACAGGTCTCTGGTACCATGTGAAGTCATGTGAAGGCATTGTGAGAAAGTGTCCTTTTGCTTAAGAAAAACATGGAGCTGGGGCTTCTGGCTGGCTCAGCCAGTTAAGCATGTGCCTTTGGCTCAGGTTATGATCCCAGGGTTCTGGGATCGAGCCGAGGCTCCCTGCTCAGCAGGAAAGGAGGTAGGGAAATAGCTTAGGACCCACAGAGAATGTGAATAAAGGGGAGTGAAATGGAACTTGGTCTGTGTTTTGCTTTAGGGATTGGAAGTTAGTTTTTTCTCAATTGTGATTGTTCTTGAAACAGAAAAGCTGTATTGGTGTTTTTTTTTTACCTTTAATTTTTTTCTAATAATAATTTTTTATTATGATATGTTAGTCACTATAAAGTATTCCCTTAGTTTTTGATGTAGTGTTCCGTGATTCATTATTTGCATATAACACCCAGTGCTCCGTGCAATATGTACCTTCCTTAATACCCATCACTGGCCCATCCCAATCCCCCACCCCTCTCCCCTCTGAAGCCCTCAGTTTCTTTCCCAGAGTCCATAGTCTCTCCTGGTTCATTCCCCCTTCTGTTTAGGGTCCATTGTCTAAAGGGACAGACAGTGGAAGGTCACCAAATATAAGATCGAAATTTCATTGTTCATTATAGATGCCGCCAAGTAGTTCCCAGACATTTCATTCTACTGTAGTAATTCATATACCTGTGAAGGTGCACGTGGAAGACAATTGATGCATGTATAGTGGTAATAAAACATGCCCCTCAGTAGTAGAATAATAGAGGATGCATATGTGTAAAATTATTCGACTACAGCTTCCATGCTTTCCCTTTGGTTCCTTATTATCTATGAAATTGGACAATTTTTGTTCTCTAGGCTTAAAACTCATTGTCAAGTATTCAGAGTTTTTCAATGCTGATCTTCTCCTGTAAAAGTTACCAAAAACCTAAAATATGTATGAACTTTAAAAAACGCTATATTGAAAATTACAGCAGGGAAGTTCCATTTTGTGAATATTGTGTCAATGGATCTCTATTTTGACATCAGTGTTCATTAGAAATGATGACATTTCATGTGAGTATAAATATCAATCTGAAAAAGAAAAGGTAGGAAGAACCTTGAATGTTTAAGTAATTGGTGAAATGACATGGGGTGTGTGTGTGTGTGTGTGTGTGTGTGTGTGTAATTGATTTTCAGTGAATGGTTCAGCTTCTTGTAGGGCCTCCGAGAGAGCCCAGGTGAACCTTTCAATGAGTTGGTATCTGTATTCGGAACATGGGAATCTCTTAGTCCAATAGTCAATCAGGCAAGCTTTGAGGTCTTGAAGAGTTTCAGTCCTCAGAGATGGTGTTGCAGACCCTTGTGAGCAAACACTAGGGTATGCTCAGAGCCCTCATTAGCTCTTACCAAGGTGTGACGATTTCAGACAGCATTTCCCAAAGAAGTACCTCTTGAGTCTCTGTCCTTGTCAGTTCCCTACACTTCCTTACACTAGTTATGTGATCAGTGTGTTTCAGGATAATCTCCACATGTGATTTTTGCTATTTCCTACTAGTCCTATCTGTTTCTCATCTTCTTCTTTTATGGTAGGGGTTGGGAAGCAACCTGTGTGATGTAGGAAGGGGTGTGGTAGTTGTCTGCCTTCAGAGGACCGAATGCTGCCTAGAAATTGTACTGTAGTTTGAGGTCAATTGTCCATCCTCTGAGTGTCAGGAATTCCATCACTTTACTTTGATGCTAGTCTGTTCTTCAAGCTGTCCTCAGAAATAAGGACGTCATCCATCTAGGGAATACTGGTTTGTGTGTATGTTTTCATTTTGGGAAAGGCCTTGCTGTTCCTGAAAATAATACTGTAGAGCACCCTTTCCTGTTCTTATTGGCCATCAGTCAATCTTTTATGAAGTATTCGTTTATAAATAGACTTTTTATGGTTGATGAGCAGGAATTCTTTATTGACAAGTCTTTGTCAGTGTGTGTATTGCAAATCTTTACTTCCCAGCCTGCGGTTCACTTTTTCATTTTCATATGGTCATAAGGTAAGGAAAAATGTCACATTTTTATGAAGTCCCACTGAATTCTTTTAAATGGTTAGTGCAGCCTATGTCCTACCCCAAGATTGACAGGTTCTAAGTTTTCTTTCAGAAACTGTCCAATGGGAAGCTACAATCCATCTCAAATTTATAAATTGCATTTTTAATTCTAATAGGGTATTTATAGACTGTTTTGGATTTTCTATGTACACAATCATATATTCTGTGAACAGTCACAATTGTCCCCTCAATTCTTATACTTTTTGTTTCTCTTGCCTTCTAACACTGGTAGATTCTCCGATGCCACGTTGAATAGAGCAGCATTGTTTGAAGATTTTAATATACCTTTCTCAATATCTAACAGAAAAAGCAGACAAAACATTGGTAACATATGTGACCTAATGGACATATAGGGAACATTCCATAATAAGTGCAGAATACATTATTTTCAAGTGGTCATACACTCTTTACCCAAATAGACGATAGGTGGGGCCACGAATCAAGTCTACAAATGTTAAACCCTGAAATTAACTAGATTCTAATCTTAGACCACAGGGGAATTGAGCCACAGTCGTAGCGAAAAGAAAACCAGGAAGTCTTCAATGTTTAAAAATTAAATGGAACTTTGCTACATATCCTAAAGGTCAGAGAGGGAATCTCAATGGAAATTCTGAACCTTTTCTACATGAGGGCTCACACACAATGGCACTTTCTATGTGAAGAGCATTATAATAACCTAGACAGGAGTTGAGCCTTAAGTCAGAGTTCTGCCTGCCCCAGCCACACCTGGCAGCCTTGGCCTGTGGTCCCCCTCAGCTGTCCTTTCTGGTGGCCCTGAGCTAAGAGGGTCAACATGGCCATATGGAAATGGGAAGCTCTCCACTAATAGTGATGACGGTGCCCCCTCCCCAGCTGCCCTTTCTGGTGGCTCTGAGCTAAGGGGGTCAAAATGGCCGTATGGAAATTAGAAGCTCCCCACTCTTAGTGATGACGTTGCTATCGTATCGTCCTCACCAGTCCAACAACATGATTTCTGAGTGAAATATGACACAAGAGCGACTTCTTGGCCTTCCTTCAGGTTTGAAAATCATCTGGTGAGTCATCTATTACGAAAATGGATTCAGCATGTGTTCTTTCTTCTGGAAAAGAAATAGACCCAATAGCAATTATGGCTTCCTGATCACCTGTTCCTAAGAGACATCATACTGGCTCTTTGTAGCATTCTGCCTCTTAAACTTCTCAACTAGGGTGTAGTTATTTTTAGGCACATGTTCAGGTGGTTAGACAGGGACTCAGATGATATGAGTCACAGCGGATTTTAGTGTCAGAAACCTAAGTGGGATCCCCAAATTGACTCCAAATCGCTTGTTGTTCCATACAGGGTACTATTTCCCTCTTATCTCTGGTCTTCTCGATCTGGAAACCTATCAAGTATCAGGATTTTCTTGTCATGTGGACAACTGGAACAAATTCAGTGGGCCTTTTCACCTCTGCCCATGGTGATCATTAAGATCATTATCTCAGTGGAGGACCTGTGTGTAAGATACTCAAAGATCCTTAGGAATACAGACAGTATAATATTTTTCTGGTATTAAAGTTACTGAAACCAACTATCTTTTTTAGTTGATTCAGGCTCTGGAATGTTCAGAGGGTGCTCTAAAACAGGTCTGAAATAGTATTTAAAAACACTCAGCTCAGCCTCTTCTACAAAGTGAGCCAATGCTTATAAACATGGCTAAAATATTGCCTTACCTACGTTGACTTCCAGCCATCGTAGTGTTTATATGGTATGACTGTGACTTACATTAGTCAACATTTGCAGAGAAAGAACTTAGTGCATCCCAGGGGGCACTTCATATTGAAATTAGTTTGTGACAACGAGCTACTGTGTTTTATTCTGCAGTCCAAGGGAATGGTGCCAGACATCTCTAAGGTGTCTAGCAGTTCTACAATTCTGATTTTAAGTGGTCTGTGTGCTTCAGCCATTTGGGCAGGAGAAGGGCAGGAGTCCAGAGACTGTGAACACTTCTGTTACCTGTGCTGACCATGGAGCAGGTAGCCTTCTGTGGGCATCATTTTGATTTCTTGGTACTCTTGTGAAAGGTGCTTTTGTCTCACATTCCTCCATTTAGTAGTAAATTATAATGATGAAAGTAATTTTTATCTTATATCATCTGTGGTCCCTGATCCTGGGATCCCAGGGAAGCTATCCTTTAACATTTTACCCGGCTCAAAATGATTGGGCAAAAACTCAAAGCATGGGCCCTATTTCTGCCCCAAGCACATGTTGTACATCTGCTTTGAGAAGAAAACAACCAAAAATGCCAAGATGAAGATAAGAAAAAATAAAGAACCTCTTTGGCTCCCATAAGATTAAAGTCATACTGACATGTACATACTGAAAATGCATGAAATCATTGCATTTCCTAAAGCCCAAGCCTTGGAGGGTCTGAGAGCCACTAACCTTGCCCAGAACCAGGCACACCCCAGCAGGGACGGCCGGTGCAGAAAGGGAAGGGGCAGGACGCTGAGGGTGGTCTGCAGCTAGAGGGGTCCCTGGAAGGGGCCAGGTGTGTGTGGGGGCCCCGGCCCACGACCCAACCCATTCCTGTGCCGGGTGTTGGGTAGAGGAGGCGCCTCTTGGGCCCCCTGCACTTTCAGGGTTTCAGGGGCTTGAGGGCGGGTTGCCCAGCATCCAAGGGGCTCAGGCACCAACCTCCCCAACCATTCACCGCTTGGGGGTGGAGCTATGTCTCTGTGGGCAGTCCCAGATTTGCAGTGGGTTGCAGACTTGGGGCAGAAGAAGGGGCGCTGAGAGAGAGAGAGAGTTGCCCTGTGGAGATCCCTGCTGGTGAGTGAGCAGCGTGCACTGGGGTGGGGGTCCGGGGGTAGGGTGCGCCCCAGGTGGGAGGCAGGGTTCTGGAAGGGCACGTGGAGAGGGTTCATTGTGGGGACTCAGGTGAGTTTTCTTTTTCCCTTTAAAGTGTCTTCTGCCCCATGTCCTCAACTGACCTTATTCCCCATACCCGTGAACTCCAGGGCGCCCACTCACCTGAGCTTTTGTGGGATGGGTTGCAGAATTTCAGGGTTTCCCCTGTTCCCCTGGAAGAGTGTGGGTAAAGACCTCACAGAATCCCCACCTTCAGTTCTCTGACACAGTGCAGGCGATTCATCTTGAGCAGTACCCCGAGTTCAGCAAGGTGTGCCCTGGTCCCCCAGGCACATGTGTGGCAGTAGCAAGCCCCAGAGCCGCCCCCCAACTTCAGCATTATGCCCCGTGTGCCCCCGGGTTAGTGGTAATTGGCTACTAGAATCATGCAGGAAAATCCTCCAGGTGGGGGCCTGGAGGTGGGCATAAACCAGACCCCACTCTAGTTGCATTGAGAATAGACGAATTGAGGGTTTCTTTAGAGAGTAAGTCTGCTTTCCAGAAAAAGCAAGGTCATTGGTCTATTGAGAATGAAGATAATTACTGCTAAACAACAAGTATGTGTTGCCCCTTCACCCAGAAACCGAAGCAGGTGTGCAGGCCTTAGGTCAGAGGTGCCTTCTTCTCCACAGCTGACAGCACTTCTCTGCTCTGGCTCCAAGACACCCGAGGTTTTGAACGTCAGCATCGGAGTCAGCGAGGCAGCTTGTCACAGGATGCCAGTGTTCAGAGAAAGCACAGGTATGTTTGGCAAAATGTCCTAACTATGTCAGGGCTGGAGGAAAAACCTCTCATTATCCCAAAACCTCCTGGGCTTTTCTCTTTTCTCTAGTTGAGCCACAAAGTAAAATTGAAGTAGCTGTCAGCATTCTGGGTTTGGTGCAAGAATTACTTAGTTTCCCTGCAGGTAGAACTTGCAGGGGATCACAACATCTCTGTCCATTTATTGCTTACAAATGTATTTTGACCATCTGTTTCCTAAGAACCCTCTTTTATTAGAAAGGGAAGGTGAGATTCACTCTGTGCCTGTTTGTAACATCTAATTTGTTCCTTCATCTAACAGTGTTTATTCAATTGGGCCTAAGATATGGTTGAGTGGCCAGCATCTAGAGTTAGATGGCTTTTTTTCATCTGATACAGACTTGGATGATGTCATTTGACAAAGGTGATGTTTCATCATTGATTAGTTTATTCATCAGAAGAGTTAAAATTAGGGTGGAGGGAAAATTGAAAATTATCCAAAGCGGCCTGTTCCTGTTTAAAAGTTGAGTTTGACTTTCTAGTTTTACTAAACATATTATCTCGATATTTTGAGGAGCCATATTCTCTCTGTAGTTTCTTTGGTGGTGGAGTCAGAAGGAGAGTCTGGGAATTCTTTTGGATAGTGGCATGCTGGTGGCTTCAAGGGGCTTGGCGTCAGGAGCCTTGGGGTGAAGTCTGCAACTGCTTGCCTGACCCTGGGTACATCACTCACAGGTTTTGTTTCCTCTTATGATATTGCAAGCAGATAATGTTCTGCTTAAAGGGGAACCCTCCCATCCTGTTGGTGGCAATGCAAAGTGGTGAGCCAGTCTGGGAAACAGTGTGGGGGTTCCTTAAAAAGTTAAACATTGAACAACCCCATGATCCAGCAATTGCTCTCCTAGGTATTTACCCAAAGGATATTAAAATGCGGATCCAAAGGGGTACATGCACCATGATGTTTATAGCAGCAATGTCCACAGTAGCCAAACTATGGAGACAATCCCAATGTCCATGCACTGATGAATGGATAAAGCAGATGTGGGATACATATGTATAATGGAATATGACCCAGCTTCAAAAAGAATGGAATCTTACCATTTGCAAGAATGTGGATGGATCTAGAGTGTGTTAAGCTAAGGAAAATGGGTGAGGAAAGACAAGTATCCTACGCTCTCACGCTTGTGGAATTTCAGAAAGAAAACATATGAACAGAGTTGAGGAGTGATGAGAGAGGCAAACAAGGAAATAGACTCAACCTTGGAGAACAAACTGAGTGTTGCTGCAGGACAGGGGCATGGGGGGAAGAGTTAAATGGGTGAGAGGTATTAAAGAGGGCACTTGTGATGAGCACCGAGTTCTGTATGGAGGTGAGGAATCACGAAATCCTACCCCTGAAGCGAATATTCCATGGCATCTGAACTAACTGGAATTTAAGAAAAAGAAGAAAGGAAAAAGTGTTCTGCTTCATGAAGAGTGAGGTAAAATTGTAGTGATTTGGGCTGTACTATTCTATAGATGAGAGTCATAAAACACCCTGTTGTAGGATACTCTAGTTTCTTATCACATAAGGAGTCCTCAGAAAGCTTCAATGAAAGATTCAGATCTCGGAGCATGTTCATGTTCCACTGATATGTTACAGTTTGCACAGGTAGGAAGGAAGGTGGAGAAAAAGGCAACAGAAGGGGAAAGTAGGTGTGAACCTTTCATTTGTTAGCATTATAGCTTTCTCATGAAAGCTTTGCGCCAGTGTGATTTTGGAAGCAGAGGGGGAATCCGGGAGCTTTGCAGGAGACAGGGGAGTTCCAGGTCTGGGTAAAGCTGACAGGGGTCCCAGATGAGGGCTGAATGCATTCTGCAGCAGGGTGTGGGCAGGGTGGGCTCCAGGGCTGGCTGTGGGTCTCCTGGGTGAGAGTTGTGACAGGTGAGGGCTGTGTGCAAGTTCCTGGCTGAGGACAAGTGAGGCACAGGCGGAGAGCTGGCAGAGAACCTTCTTCTGGGCCACCAGCCTCACCCAACACACAGCCTCATCTTCTGTCCCTGTCACTCCAATTCAGATTTCTCCGAAGATGAGTGAGAACACATCAAGAGCATTCTGAACAGAAGGCTCTGGGGCAGGAGAATTTCAGGTATGTCCAGGAGTAGCAAGATGGCCCTCTGGCCACAGGAGACAGCTTAGGACATGAGCTCAGAGAGGTGAAAGAAAGCCATTGCAGGGCTATAACCCCATGAGACCCTGTTTCACTGGGCCATCCTGGCTACAGTGTTGAGAACAGATGACAGAGGGTTGAAGATGGCAAGGCAGGTCAATGACGAAGCTTTTCCAGGAACTCAGGCACTGTGGACCAGACAGGTGGCCTTGGATGGAGTGGTTAGACCTATTCTGGGTCCATTTTGAAGATGGAGCTCACAGGATTTGCTGATGGGTTAGCTATTAGGAGCAGGAGAACGGTGGAATTGGGGTAACTCCCAGCTGTTGTGGGTTGTCCTGATCGAGGGGAAGGAGAGGGTTTTGGGGGTAGGAGCTAGTCCGTCTTCCGCATGCTGAGGAGGGTGCCTTTCCTGGTGGATCTGCTGAGGTTTGTGTCTGGGAGAACCTTTCACATCTCCTCCCTCAGCAATGCTCAAGTACAAGTATCCCCCACTTTTTAAACGTTCACAGTAAGACACTGGGCTTTCTTGAAAGAACTACGTTATTACCCAGCTTCAGTAAGAGGAAAAGACCTGAAGAGGATTTCCCTCTTATGAAAAAAGGTGAAGAGTGAGAACCACGTTCAGCATCTGTTTTGGGGAGAAGCACGACAGAGGCGGCATGCACCCCAACCAGCTCCTTCCTCTGGGAACCGCTCTCCGCATCCAGCCACCAGCACTTTGAATTGTGTCTGTGAGCCTCTGCTGTGCTTTATCTTTATTTATGCTGGGCCTCCATTAGAAACTTGTGTCCTGAGGCCTAAGAAAAGCCAAAGAGAAGGAATTTTGGAGTCGAGCACACTGTCTAATTGTTCCGTGTAAATTAATGGCCATTGCTTCTTGACACCATTTCTGCTGTGCAAGGTTTCTCAGAAGCCCTGTACTTTCAAAGAGCATGGAAACCTATACCCCATGCTACGGGGTTAGTTTTAGTCTCCATGCTGGACAGAACATTTCATGACTGTCGGATTTTCTCACTCAAACATTGAGACTTTGACCACCTTCACCCGTTTCTACCACCCCATCCCAGAATCTGGCACCTACCAATCTGCTCTCAGTATCTATGCGTTCAGTATTTGTTTATTCCATGTGGAATGTACAGGAGAGCATCTGGTATTTGTCTTTCTGTGTCTGAGTTACTTGGCATAAGGCCCCCAAGGTCAGTGTTTCCATGTCTGGTTCTTGTGAATAATGCTGCAGTGAACGTGGGAGTTCATCAGTCTTTTTGAGGCAGTATTTTTGTGTTCTCTGAATCAATACTCAGTAGAGCCATTACTGGGTCATGTGGTAGTTGCATTTATTTTTTCAGGAACCTCCATACTGTTTGTCACAGTGGCTGCACCAATTTCCATTCCCACCAACAGTGCACAGTGTCTCCTCTTCTGCACACCCTTGACCCGACCTGGTGTCTCTCTCTGCACAATTGGTGTTCCAACAGTTGTGAGGGGATAGCCGATTGTGGGTTTGACTGATGTTTCCCTGACGATATTTAGTGATGTCGAACAACTTTTTCTGTCTGTTGGCACCTGTGTGCCATCTTTGGAAAGTATCTATTCACATATTCCCCCCATTTTTCATACAGTTTTTTGTTGTTGTTGTTTCTTTTGATTTGTATGACTGTTGTGTGTATTTTGGATATTAGCCTCTTCTCACACATATGATTTGCAGATATTTATTTCTTATTGGGTCAGTGGCCTTTTAAGTTTTTGCTGGTGTCTTTTGCCGTGTGGAAGATTTCAGTTTGATGTTGTTCCACTTGTTTATTTTTGCTTTTGTTGCCTTTGCATTTGGTGTCCGATCTGAAGACTCTTTGCCAAAACCAACGTCGAAAGACTTAGTACCTGTGTCTTCTTGGAGGTTTATGGATTCAGGTCTTATGTTCAAATCATTCGTCCATTCAATTTTTGTGTGTGGTGTAAGAAAGTGACCCAGTTATATTCTTCTGCATTTAGTGTCCAGTTTGCCTGTTACCGCTCACTGAAGAGACAGTCCTTCCCTCATGGCATATCTTCTGCTGCTGTGTCGTAAGTTAGGATCATCTACGTGTGGGTAAGTTTCTGAGCTTTCTGTTCTGTTCCACTGACCTGGTGTCTGTGTTTATGCCAGTACCATCCTGTTTTGATGACAACAGCTTTGTAATCTAGCTTGAAATCTAGGAGTGTGTTGACTGCACCTTTCTTTCTCCAGGTTGCTTTGGGTATTTGGGGTCTTTTGTGATTCCATACAAGTTTGAGGTCTGTTTTCTATTTGCTCGAATAATGCCGCTGGAATTCAGATAGGGATTTCATCACATCTGTCGATTGTTTTGGGTACGATGGACATGTTCACATAATTAACTCTTCCAGTTAAGGAGCACGGCGTATGCATCCATTTATTTGTGTTGCCTTCCAAATCTTTGACCCATACATCCTGCCCCCCTCGACACACATGTTTTTCATTTCTTTTCTGCCATGTGTTGAGTGTACTATGTCTTTCTCGTTTTTGGTTACTTTTATTCCTAGATTTTTTTTTGGATGCAATTGTAAATGGCATTGCTTTTTTAATTTCTCTTTGCGAAAGTGTGTCATCAGTATACAGAAATGCAAGAAGTTGGGTCATCTGGGTGGCCCCATAGGTGAAGCGTCTGCCTTCAGCTCAGGTCATGATACCAGAGTTCTGGGATTGAGCCCCGTGTTGGGTTCCCCGCTTAGCGAGGGTCTGCTTATCCCTCTTTCTTACACTCCCCCTGCATGTGCTTTTTCTCTTCCTCTCAAATAAATAAATAAAATCTGAAAAAAAATAAAGACAACAGGTCTCTTTATATTGACTTTATATCCTGCAGCTTTCTTGAATTTGTTTAAACTAACAGTTTTTTTGTGGAATTTTTCGGGATTTCATGTCATTTGCAAATAGTGATAGTTTTCCTGTATGGATTTCATATCTTTCTCTTTTTTTAAAATGATGTTAGTCACCCTACAGTACTTCATTTGTTTTTGATGAAGTGTTCCATGATTCATTGTTTGCATATAACACCTAGTGCTCATGATGACACGTGCCCTCCTTAATACCCATCACCAGGATAGCCCATTCCCCTACCCTCCCTTTCTTCAACCTTCAGTTTGTTTCCCAGTGTCAATACTCTCTCATGGTTCATCTCCCCCTCTCATTCCCCCCCTTCACTTTTCCCTTCCTTCTTCTAATGTCCTCCATGCTATTCCTTCCATTCCACATAGGAGTGAAACCATATGATAATTGTCTTTCTCTGCTTGCCTTAATTTCACTTAGCATAATCCCCTCCTGGTCCATCCACATTGGTGCAAATGATGGGTATTCGTCCTTTCTGATGACTGAGTAATATTCCATTGTATAGATGAACCACATCTTCTTTGTCCATTCATCTGCTGAAGGACATCTTGGCTCCTTCCACAGTTTGGCTATTATGGACATTGCTGCTATGAACATTGGGATACAGGTGCCCCTTTTTTCATTACTCTGTGTCTATGGGGTAAATACCCAGTGGTGCAATTGGTGGGTAGTAGGATAGCTCTGTGTTTAATGTCTTGAGGAACCTCCATATTGTTCAAAAGTGGCTGTACCAGCTTGAATTCTCACGAGTAGTGTAAGAGGGCTCCCCTTTCTCCACATCCTCTCTGACTTTTTGTAATTTCCTGTCTTGTTAATTTTCTTTTCAAGATTTTATTTATTTATTCGACAGAGATAGAGACAGCCAGCGAGAGAGGGAACACAAGCAGGGGGAGTGGGAGAGGAAGAAGCATGCTCATAACGGAGGAGCCTGATGTGGGGCTCGATCCCATAATGCCAGGATCACGCCCTGAGCCGAAGGCAGACGCTTAACCACGGTGCCACCCAGGTGCCCCCTGCCTTGTTAATTTTAACCATTCTAACTGATTTAAGGTGGTATCTCATTGTCGTTTTGATTTGTATTTGCCTGATGGAAAGTGATGTGAAGCATTTTTTCATGTGTCTGTTGGACATTTGTATGTCTTCTCTGGAGAAGTATCTCTTTGTGTCTTCTGCCCATTTTTTGGGTGTCGAGTTTAAGGAGTTCTTTATAGATCTTGGATACCAGCCCTTTATCTGTAATATCATTTGCAGATATCTTCTTCAATTCCCTAGGTTGCCTTTTTGTTTTGTTGATTGTTTGCTTTGCCGTGCAGAAGCTTTTTATCTTGATGAAGTGCCAATAGTTCATTTTTGCTTTTATTTCCTTTGCCTTTAGAGACGTGGCTTGCAAGAAGTTGTTGTGTCCAAGTTTGAAGAGTTCTTTTGATTTTGATATGATACAGGAATCCATTATCTTTCTTTCCTGATTGTATTCGAGTCCTCTATCTTTCCTGGTGAGTCACGCTAAGTTTCTCAGTTTTGTTTATCTTTCCAAAAAAGGCAGCTTTCATTTTCATTGTTTTTGTTTTTTTGGTCTTTTTAGTCTCTGTTGGATTTGTTTATGCCTTCCTTTTTGTTATTTCCTTATTTCTACTAATTTGGGTCTTTGTTTGTTGTTTTATTTTCTACTTCTTTACCACATAAATCGGGTTGTTTATTGGAGACCATTCTCATGGATTGATGAAGACTTGAGTTTCTATGAATGTCCCCCGTAGAGCTACTTTTGCTGCATCCCATAAGTTTTTGTAAGTTGTCTTTTTCATCAGTGTCAAGGTACTTCTAAAATCTTTTTTGATTTCTTCTTTGACTGTTGGTTGTTCAGTAGCATGTTGTTAAATCTCCACATATTTTTTTAAGATTATTTAATTATCTGACAGAGAGTGAGACAGTGAGAGAGGGAACGCAAGCAGGGGGGTGGGAGAGGGAGAAGCGGGCTTCCCACTGAGCAAGGAGCCTGATTCCAGGCTAAATCCCAGGATCCTGGGATCAGGACCTGAGATGAAGGCAGATCCTTAACAACTAATCCACCCAGGCTCCCCAATCTCCACCTATTTTTGACTGTCCCATTTTGTTCTTGAGGCTGATTTCTAGTTTCATATCATTGTGGATGGACAAGATTTGAAGCAGAAGGTGAAAAGAGCATTCAGATGAAAGGTTTGTTTCCTGGAGGGTTTTCTGAGGGCAGACCATGAGTTCCGTGGGGACGGAAGAAGGTTTTGTGAGACGGGGGGTGGGGTTAACCCTTGTTAGAATTACTGACTACTACCATGCAGGCTGTGTGCTACCGTTCACACCATAGTCCTGATGGACTTGTACTTCATTAGGAATATTTTCTAGGAGATGTAGGCATAGCCTTCTCTTAAAGAAAGGTGCCATGTGGGTTCATGGCATGACCCCAGGTCAGCAACCAGGATGTATGGTATTGTGGGGAATCAGAAACAGGCTTTCTGTGGGAAGTGACAGAAATAGTTTATGGTGAGCTCCATGACCATAGGTGAGGTCCCGAGTGACCTACTGAGTGTTGGGTTCTGTGGATCTGTCTCATCAGGTGCTGTGGAATTCAGGGACACCCTCCTGTCTGTGGATTTGTGTGGAGACAGGTAGACATCAGTGTCTGGCCAGGTACGAGGGTCGCACTGGACCACCACCAGAGGTGCAGCGTGCGGGGGAGCCACTGCTTGGTATCCACGAAAGCTGACCAGAGTCTGTGACCATGATTCCTAGCAGCTGCAAGGGGAGAGGAGGCCGGGGGTGGTGCACACTTCCTAGAGTTGTGGTCAGGACTAGTCTGGAGCCCACTGAAGTCAGCCACACCAGGAACAGAAGGCACCCAGTCAGTGTAGCTGAGGGCACTGCTCCCATGGTACTTTCGGGCCGGCTCCATGCTGCCACCTCCTGCTTTTCATCATCAACTTCAAGGTCATGTGCCTCTGCTCTTGCTCCATGGCCTCTGGGGTATTGTCAGTCCTCCATCTGGCCCTCGTCCCTGGTACCCTGTGCAGTCCGATGCCAGGGTAGCCTTCACGAGAAAAACATCTGGCCCTGATAGAACAGTTCCATGGATCTCTTGTGATGTGAGGATGATGCCCTGCCTTGGAAGGGGGCTGCAGGTCCCCAATGAGGAGAGCCATGTCTCCCTTTTCAGCATGGCCTGCCCTCCCCTCAGTCTTCTTCAGGGAAGCTCTCCCCACTTCCTGAGATGACAGCTCTGAACTTAAAAATGAATGTTATTTTACATATCTCTATGCCATAGTTCATCCATGGCATGTCTTTCAACTCCATTAGTGGTTTTTTTTTTTAGCAGTTCTGAAGGGCTGTCTGCTCAAGGAGGGGATGACCTGGGTGGGGCAGCTTTCCCTCTCATCTCCCTCAGCATGTCTCTGAGCCCTGGGGCCAGCTGTCCCACTGAGGATTGAGGGACCCGAGCCAGCCCATCCTGAGCCCAGGCTGTGTCAGCTGTGTAGACGGATGCCTGTCGGAGCGGTGGGCAGCTGGCATAGGCCAGGGGCAGGCAGTGTCTCCTTCTCATTCCTTCCCTCCCTTCCTCCCAGAAGTAGCTCAGAGCAGCCTTCAACCCCTGCATCTCCAGATCCCTTGACCTATGCCTCCTGTGTTCAGCTGGTGACCTTGGAGTTTTGCATGGATTCTACCACCCGTACCCTCTCCCGGAGCAGTTCCTGGATCAATGGAGGTGTCGGACCCATGTCTGTTTTTGGTCTTCTTCCTGTCCCGCACCAAGCCCACTCACCTTTGCATCTTCCATGTATGTGCTTGGAAGCAAGCCCTTCCACAGGGAACCTATTAGCCAAATGGATCCAGGTAATGAACATTGAAGTAGAGATCCAGGATCCATAATAAACCTGCTCTGAAACTTGTCCCAAAGTCTGTGATTCTCTCACACTGAAACAGAAACAATAATAGCTTTCTGGACTGTGAAGTGACATGTGTCTCTACTTCCAATCTTGAAGGCATAGGTGCTGAGCCTGGACAGAAAAGGACCATGGCTCCCGTGGGCTGGAATCCACGGTAAGAACTCAGTGAAATCTGAATTTGAGGCATGGAGTGAATAATTATTGTAGAGTGAATCCTCCCAAGTAGGGCTTATGCACATTGCACAGGAAAAACTTTTTCAAAGAGGTTCCTGAAAGAAAAATCTTTTTTAAAATTTATTTTAATTCCAGTAGAGCTAACATACAGTGTTACATTCGTTTCAGGTGTAGAATAGAGTGATTCAGTATTTCTATATATTACTCAGTGGTCATCAAGAAAAGCGTCCTCTTAATCCCCTTCATCTATTTCACCCATCCCTCTATCCATCTCCTCTCTGGTACCCATCCGTTTGTTCTCTCTTGTTAATAGTTTGTATTTTGGTGTGTCTCCTTTTTCTCTTTTTGTTATTTATTTTTGTTTGTTTCTTAAATTCCCCATTAGAGTGACATCGTATGGAATTTGTCTTTCTCTGACTGACTGATTTTAGTTAGGATAATACTCTCTAGCTCCATTCATGTGGCTTCAAATGGCAAGGTTTCATTCTTTTTCAAGCCGAGTAATACTGCATTGTGTGTGTGTGTGTGTCTGTGTGTGTGTGTGTGTGTGTGTGTGAATACACACATCTATCCTCTCATTTGTCAATTTTTCTACAGACACTTGGGTTGCTTCCATATTGTGATATTGTAAATAATGGTGCAAGAAACATAGGGGTGCACGTATCCTTTTACGTTACTCTTTTCCTATTCTTGGGGTAAATACGAGTAGTGTGATTGTTGGATCGTAGGGTAGTTCTATATTTAATTTTTTGAGGAAACTTCATACTGTTTTCCACGGTGGCCACCACAGTTTGCATTCCCACCCACAGTTCGCGAGGATTCCCCTTTATCCACATCCTCCCAACACCTGCTCTTTGTTGTGCTTTTGATGTTAGCCATTCTGACAGGTTTGAGGTATTACCTCATTGTCCTTTGGATTTACATTTTCCTGATGATGGGTTTTGGTGAACATCTTTTCACGGGACTGTTGGCCATTTGTATTTCTTCTTTGGAGAAATGTCTGTCCATGTGTTCTGCCTATTTTTTAACTGGATTATTTGTTTTTTGGGGGTCAAGTAGTATCAGTTGTATATGTTTTTGACACTATCCCTTTATTGCATATGATCTTTGCAAATATCTTCTCCCTTTGAGTAGTTTGTCTTATTATTTTTACGTTTTCATTGTTCTTCTGCCGTGTGGAAACTTTTTATTTTGCTGTATTCCCAATAGTTTATCTTTGCTTTCATTTCCTTTGCCTCAGGACACAGTCTAGAAAAACATTGGTATGGTCCATGTCAAGAAGTTACTGTCTTCCCTCCTGTAGGATTTTTATGGATTCAGGTCTCATACTGAGGTCTTGAAACTGTTTTGTGTTTGTCTGTATTGTGTAAGAAAGCAGTCTAATTTCATTCTTTTGTGTGTAGCTGTCTAGTTTTCCCAAAACCATTTGTTGTAGAGACTGTCCTTTTCCCTTTTGATATCGTTGCTTGCTTTGTGGAAGATTCATGGCCCACATAATTGTGGGTTTCTGTCTGAACTTGTATCCTGTTCCTTTGGTCGCTGTGTCTATTTTTGTGCCATACTCTCTTGTTAGGATGACTGCAGCTTTGTAGTATAACCTGAAATCTGAAATTGTGAGTCCTCCAGCTTTGTTTTTCTTTTCCACATTGCACTGGCTGTTCAGAATCTTTAGTGGTTCCATAGAAATGTGTAGGATTGTTTATTCGAAGTCTTTTGTTCTTAATTTAAATTCAATTAGCCAACTTACAGTACATCATTTGTTTCAGATGTAGTCTTCAATAAAATTTCAATCGTGTGTAACACCCAGTGCTCATTGTATCGTGTGGCCTCCTTAATGCTACTCACCCAGTTACCCCCCCCCCCAACTTCTGCTCCAACAATCATCAGTTTCTTGCGATAGTTAAGAGTCCATCATGGGTTTTCTCCCTCTCTGATGACTTCCCATTCTATTTTCCCTTCCTTCCACTATGGTCTTCTTCCTTGTTTCTGGTATTCCACATAGGAGTGAAAGCTTATGATCATTGTCTTTCTTTCATTGACTTATTCCACTCAGCATAATACCCTCCAGCTCCACCCAGGTTGGTGTGATGGTAAGTATTCATCCTATCTGATGGCTGAGTAATATTCCATTATATATATGATCCACATCTTCTTTATCCATTCATCTATCCATGGTCATCTACACTCCTTCCACAGCTTGTCTATTATGGATATTGCTGCTATGAACACTGTGGTGCATGTGTCCCGTCTTCACTACCTCTGTCTCTTTGGGGTAAATACCCAGTAGTGCACTTGCTGGGACATAGGGTAACTTTATTTATAACTTCTTGATGAAACTCCGTACCATTATCAAGATTGGCTGTACCGGACTGCATTCGTATAGGGGTGTAAGAGGGTTCCCGTTTCTCCACATCCTCTCCAACATGTATAGTTTCATGTCTTCTTATTTTTAGATATTCAGCCTCGTGTGATATGGCATTTATAGGGGTTTAGATTTGCATTTCCCTGAAGCCAAGTGATATGAAGCATTTATGCATGTATCTTTTGGTCACCAGTACGTCGTCATCAGTGAAATGACTTCCCATTTTAATCCATCTCAAGACCTAAAGCTGGGTAAGGCACTGAAGCTGGATGATGCCATCGGTTGGAAGTGTGGAGAATTTCAAAAGATCTCCGTGGAGAGCAAGTTTAAAGGTCAGTGTGAAGCTACTAATTGGATCCGGGGAGATCTCTGAAAGTGGGGGTTGCCTGGGATGGGCTGAGGGGGGCCCTCCGATTTTCCTATGAATCCTTGCTGCAGCCCCAAATGGACAGTTTCCTGCTGTGGGGCAGGCTGAGTCCTCTAGTCGTGCAGAGGTGAGCCCAATGCCTGGTGCCTTGGAGGCAGGCAAACAGGGAGGGACCCTCAGCAGAAGACCCAGTGTTAGGTTATGCCTCAAGAGACAGCAGGTCCGAACTGCCCAGTGCTCAGAGAACTCCCAGGCCGAGTGAGATGAGGGCACAAGGGCGGGTGAGTGTGAGCCTTAGGGTTTCATCCGGAAGGGCCCACAAAGGTCGGGGTTCAGCAGAAGGAGCTCTCAGGGGGTGCCCCAATTCTCTTGCCCTGAATGCTCTGTTGTGCCCCAAAATGGTGCGGTTTACTGTGGGTTGCAGGCTGAGTCCTACGGTGGGGCTTGGGTGTCCCCAATCCCCCGGAGTGGGGTTCCAGGACCCTGGGGAGGGACCCCTCTGTGGCCAACCTAGGGTAATGGTTAGGGTCCAGGAGCCCGGCAGGGACAATCTGTAGCCTGTGTGGTGAGCTTTGTGGAGGGCTGAGAGGAGGCCATGGGGGAGGGTGAGCATGGGCCTCAGGGTTGGGGCACGGTGGGCTGCCAAAGGATGGGGATGGGCTCCGGGGGCCTCCCCAAGTTCTCGTGCCTTTAGGCTCCGTAGAGCCCCAAGGGGCACGGTTTCCTGTCGGGTGGCAAGCTGAGTCCTGTGGTGGGGCACAGGTATCCCAATTCCCTGGGGCTGCGGTGTAAGGCTCCTGGGGAGGCCCCCACACCCACGGCCGACCTAGGGCTAGGATTAAGCCCAGGAGCCCCGCAGGCCCGATCTGCTGGCTGTATGGCTAGGTACAAGGGCTGAGGTGAGGGTGTGGGGAGGGTGAGCGTGGGCCTCAGGTTTGGGGTGTGGGAGGCCACCGAAGTTCGTTGGTGGCTCAGGAGGGCCCTCCTGGTTCTCCCGCCCTGAATGCTCTATGGCCTCCCAAGGTGCACGGTTTCCTGCGGGCTGGCAGACTGAGTCCTGCTGTGGGGCTCAGGTGTCCCGAATCCCCGCAGCTGTGGCTCCAGGCTCGTGGGGAGGGGCCCTTCCACAGATGAACTAGGGTTAGGGTTGGGGCCCAGGAACACCCCAGGCCAGATCTGCCCACTATGTGGTGAGCTCCGCCGCGGGCTGAGGTGAGGGTGTGGGGTGGGGTGAGCATGGACTTCAAGGTTGGGTTTAGGGATCGCCGAAGTTCGCTCTGGGCTCTGGGGGCCCTCCTGGTTCTCCCACCCTGAATGCCCTACAGCCTCCCAAGGGGCACGGTTTCCTGCGGGCTGGCAGGCTTTGTCCTGCAGTGGGGCTCAGGTGTCCCCAGTCCCTGGGGCTGCGGCACTGGGCCCCAAGGGAGGGGCCCTACCCAGCCGAACTAGGGTCAGGTCTAGGCCCCAGGAACCCGGCAGGCCTGATCTGCTGGCTGTGCAACGAGCTTGGTGGCAAGCTGAAGGGAAGGCGTGGGGCGGGATGAGCGTGGGCCTCGTGGTTGGGGTGTAGGGGGCTGCCGAGGATTGATGGGGGCTCAGGGGAGCCCTACCAGTTCTCCTGCATGGGATGCTCTGCGGCACCCCAAGGGGCATGGTTTCCTGAGGGGTGGCAGGCTGAGTCCTGTGTTGGGGCTCAGGTGTACCCAATCCCCGGTGTTAGGGTACGGATTAGGGTATGGGTTAAGGTTAGGGTATGGGTTACGTTTAGGGTATGGGTGAGGGTAGGGTTTAGGGTTAGGGTAAGGAGAGGGTACGGATTTGGGTACAGCTTAGGGTACGGGTTAGGGTTTGGGTACGGGTTAGGGAACGGGTTAGGGATAGGGATTGGGTACGGTTTAGGGTTAGGGTATGGGTTAGGGTATGGGTTAAGGTACAGTTTTGGGTTAGGTATGGGTTAGGGTATGGGTTAGGGTACGGGTTAGAGTACGTGTTAGGGTTATGGTTAGGGTTAGGGTACAGGTTAGGGTTAGGGTTAGGGTTAGGGTACGGGTAGAGTTAGTGTTAGGGTGCGGTTAGGGTTAGGTTTAGGGTTAGGTCATGGGTTAGGGGTAGGGTTAGCTGAAGGGGTAGGGTTAGGGGTAGGGTTAGGGGTATGGTAGGGGTCGGCGTAGGGTTAGGGTTTAGGGTTAGGGTTTGGGGTTTGGGGTTAGTGGTTAAGGTTAGGGTTTAGTGTTTAGGGTTTCGGGATTAGGGTTAGGGGTTAGGGTTTAGTGTTAATGTTAGGGTTTAGGGTTTAAGGATTAGGGTTTATTGTTAGGTTTAGGGTAGGGTTAGTGTTAGGGTAAGGGTTAGGGGTTAGGGTTAGGGTTAGGTGTTAAGGTTTAGGGTTTAAGGTTAGGGGTTAGGGTTTAGCGTTAGGTTAGACCCCAGTAGGCCAGCAGGACCAATGCGCCGGCTCTGCGGGGAGCAGAGGAGTGGGACGAGGTGAGGGCGCTGGCGAACAGGAGTATGGTATCCAGCGTTTTGGTGCAGGGGGCCTTTGAACGTCGCTAGAGGCTTGGAGGGCCCTGCCTTTTTCCCGCCCTGAATGACCGGCGGCGCCCCTAGCGGCCCGGGTGGTGGCGGGTTGGCAGTGTGAGTTTCGCACTGCAATTTGGGGGTCCCCAATGCCATGCGTTGCAGCGCAAGGCCCCTTGGGAGGGGCCCCTCTGGGGCCGTCCTAGGGTTACTGTTAGCACCCAGCAGTCCGGTAGACATGATCCACCAGCTGTGCAGTAGCGGAAGGCCAGGCCGAGGTGAGGGCGCCGGCGAGCTGGAGCGTGGGCCCAATCATTTTGGCGCGGGGGGCCTTGGAAGGTCGCCGGGGGATTGGAGGGCCCTGCCGGTTCTCCCGCCCTGAAAGGCCAGAGGCGCCCCTAGCGGCCTGGGTGGTGGCAGGGCGGCAGGGTGAGTCCGGCGCTGGGGCTTGGAGGTCATCAATCCCCGGTGTTGCGGTGACAGGCCCCTTGGGAGGGGCCCCTCGGGGACCAACCTAGGGTTAGGGTAGCCCCCAGGAGCCCAGCAGGCCAGATCCGCCTGCTGAGCAGCGAGCAGAGGGGCGGGCCGAGGTGAGTGCGCTGGTGAGCGGGAGCGTGGGGCCAAGCGTTTTGGAGCAGGGGGCCTTCGAAGGTCACTGGGGGCTCGGAGGGCCCTGCCCATTCTCTCGCCTGAATGACCGGCGGCGCCCATAGTGGTCCGGGTGATGGCGGGGCGGCAGGGTGAGTCCGGTGCTGAGGCTCGGGCTTCCCTATACCTGACGTTGCAGTGCCAGGCCCCTTGGGAGGGGCCCCTTGGGCCGGACCTAGGGTTAGGGTTAGCCCCCAGGAGGCCGGCAGGACCGATCCGCCCGCTGTGCAGCAAGCGGAGGGGCGGGCCGAGGTGAGGGCGCTGGGGAGCAGGAGCGTGGGCACCAGCATTTTGGCGCGGGGGGGGGGCTTTGAAGGTCACCGGGGGCTCTGAAGGCCCTGCCCCTTCTTTCACCCTGAATCACCGGCAACGTCCCTAGCGGCCCAGGTGGCGACAGTGCAGCAGGGTGAGTCCGGCTCTGGGGCTCTGAGTCACCAATCCCAAGCGCTGCAGAGCCAGGCCCCTTGGGATGTGCCCCACGGGGCCGACCTAGGGTTTCGGTTAGCCCCCAGGAGCCCAGCAGGCCCTATCCACCGGCTCTGAATCAAGTGGAGGGGTGGGCCGAGGTGAGCGCGCTGGCGAGCAGGAGCGTGGGAGCCAACGTTTTTGCGTGGAGGGCCTTCGAATGCCGCCGGGGAAACGGAAGGCCTTGCCAGTTCTCCCACCCTGAATGACCCGCGGCGCCCCAGCAGCCCGGGTGGCGGCAGGGCGGCAGGTGAATCTGGCGCTGGGGCTCAGGGGTCCCCAATACACCTTGTTGGGGCACCAGGCCGCTTGGGAGGGGCCCCTCCGGGGCTGACCTAGGGTTAGGGTCAGACCGCAGGACGCCAGAAGGCTCAATCTGCCAGCTGTGCAGCGAAAGGAGTGGTGGGTCGAGGTGAGGTCTATGTGGAGCGGGAGTGTGGGCCCAAGCGTTTTGGCGCAGGGGGCCTTCGAATGTCTTCGGGGACTCAGCGGGCCCTACCTATTCTCCTCCCTGAATGACCGGCGGCACACCTAGCTGCCCTGGTGGCGGCGGGGCAGCAGGGTGAGTCAGGCTCTTCGGCTCTGGTATCTCCAATCCCCAGCGTTGTGGCGCCAGGCCCCTTGGGAGCGGCCCCTCGGGTGCCAACCTAGGGTTAGGTTTAGCCCGTAGGAGGCCGGCAGGCCCTATTCGCCAGCTGTGTGGATAGCGGAGTGGCGTACTGAGTTGAGGGCGCTGGTGAGCGGGAGCGTGGGCCCGGGCATTTTGAGGTGGGGGCCGTTGAAGGTCACCGTGTCTCAGAGGGCACTGACCTTTCTCCCTCCCTGAATAATAGCAGCACCCCAAGACCCCAGGTGGCAGCTGGGCAGCAGGGTGAGTCCTGTGCTGGGGCTCAGGGGTTCCCAATCCCCGGAGTTGCAGCGCCAGACCCATTGGGAGGGGCCAGTCAGGGGGCAATCTAGGGTTACGGTTAGCCCCCAGAAGGCTGGTGGACCTGATCAGAGGCTGTGCAACAGGCGGAGGGTTGCCCCGAGGTGAGGGCGCTAGCGAGCCTGAGCATGACCCCAAGCAATTTAGCACAGGGGGTCTTCGAAGGTCAGCGGGGGCTCGGAGGTCCCTGCCCATTCTCCTGTCGTGATTGACCGGTGGTCCCCTAGCGGCTTGGGTGGCTGAAGGGGAGCAGGGTGAGTCCGGCACTTGGGCAAGGGGTCCCCATCCCCAGCATTGCGTCGCCAGGACCCTTGGGAAGGGCCCCTCGGGGGCCGACCTATGGTCAGAGTTAGCCCCCAGGAGCCCCGCAGGCCCCATACACCACCTGTGCGTCGAGAGGACAGTTGGGCCGAGGTGAGGGTGCTGGAGAACATGAGCCTGGGCACAAGCGTTTTGGTTCTAGGCGCCTTCGAAGGTCGGCGGGGGTTCGGAGGGTCCTGCCAGTTCTCCCACCCCGAATGAATGGCGGCGCCACTAGCGGCCCGTGTGGGACAGGGCGGCAGCATGCATCTGGCGCTGGGGCTTGGGGGTAACCAATCCCCAGCGTTGTGGTGCCAGGCCCCTTAGGAAGGGACCCTCAGGGGCCGTCCTAGGGTTCTAGTTAGCGCCCAGGAGGCCAGAAGGCCCGAGTTGCCGGCTGTGCAAGGAGCGGAGGTGCGTGCCGAGTTGAGGGTGCTGGTGAACATGAGCCTGGGCCCAAGCGTTTTGATTCGGGGCGCCTTCGAAAGTAGGTGGGGGCTCAGAGGGCCCTACCCGTTCTCTCGCCATGAATGACCTGCGGCGCCCCTAGCGGCCTGGGTGGTGGCAGGGCGGCAGGGTGAGTCCGGCGCTGGGGCTCAGGGGTCCACAATCCTCAGTGTTGCGGTGCCAGGACCCTTGGGACGGGCCCTCGTGGGTCGATCTAGGGTTACGGTTAGCCCCCAGGAAGCCGGTGGACCCGATCAGCAGCTGTGCAGCACGCGGAGGGTTGGGCCGAGGTGAGGGCGCTGGCGAGACTGAGCATGAGCCCAGGTGTTTTAGTGCGGGGGGTCTTCGAAGGTCGGTGGGGGCTCGGAAGGACCTGCCCGTTCTCCCGCTCTGAATGACCGGCGGGGCCCCTAGAGGCTCCGGGGCCTGAAGGGCAGCAGGTTGAGACCGGCACTTGGGTTGGGGTCCCCATTCCCGGCGTTGTGGCACCAGGCCACTTGGGAAGGGCCCCTCCGTGGCCGACCTACAGTTAGGGTTAGCCCTCAGGAGGCCAGCAGGCCCGATACACCACCTGTGCGTCGAGCGGAGAGTTGGGCGAGGTGAGGGTGCTGGTGAACATGAGCCTGGGCCCAAGCGTTTTGGTTCAGGGCGCCTTCGCAGGTGGGTGGGCGTTCAAAGGGCCCTGCCCGTTCTCCCACCCTGAATGAATGGCGGCGCCCCTAGCGGCTCGTGTGGGGCGGGGCGGTAGGGTGCATCCAGCGCTGGGGCTTGGGGGTTCCCAATCCCTGGCGTTGCGGCACCAGGCCCCTTAGGAAAGGACCCTCAGTGGCCATCCTAGGGTTAGGATTAGCTCCCAGGAGGCCGGCAGGCCCCATCCGCCAGCTGTGCAACGAGTGGAGATGCGGGCCCTGTTTAGGCCAATGGCAAGCGGGAGCATGGTCCCCAGCGTTTTGGCATCCTGGGCCTTCAAATGTTGCCATGGGTCGGAGGGCCGTGCCCGTTCTCCTGCCCTGAATAACCAGCGACGCCCCTAGCGGCTCCGTTGGCGGTGGGGAGGCAGGGTGAATCCCAGGCTGCGGCTAGGGGATCCCCAATCCCCGGCGTTGCGGTGCCAGGACCCTTGGGAGGGGCCCCTCTGTTTCCGACCTAGGGTTAGGGTTAGCTCCCAGGAGGCTGGCAGGCCCGATCTGCCGCCTGTGCGGAGAGCGGAGTGGCGGTCTAAGGTGAGGGCGCTGGCGAGCAGGAGCATGGGTCAAGAGTTTTGACGCGGTGGGTCTTCAAATGTCGCCTGGTGCTCGGAGGGCCCTGCCCATTCTTCCACCATGAATGACCGGTTGTGCCCCTAGAGGCCCGGCTGGCAGCGGGACGGCAGGGTGAGTCTGGCGAAGGGGCTCAGGGGTCCCCAATCCCGTCATGGCGGAGAGAGACACCTTGGGAGGGGCCCTTCGGGGGCCGACCTCGGTTTAGGGTTAGCCCCCAGGAGGCCGAAAGGCACGATCCGCCGGCTGTGAGGTGAGCGGAGGTGCGGACCGAGGTGAGGGTGCTGGCTATTGGGAGGGTGGGCCCAAGTGTTTTGGCACGGGTGGCCTTCGACAGTCGCCGGGGTGTCGGAGGGCCCTGCCCGTTTTCACGCCCTGAATGACCGGCAGCGCCCCTAGAAGCCCAGGTTGATGCGGGGCAGCAGGGTGAGTCCGGAGCTGGCGCTCGGGGTCCCAAATCCCCGGCATGGCGGCGCCAGGCCCCTTGGGAGGGGTCCCTTGGGGACCGACCTAGGGTTAGGGATAGGCCAAAGGAGGCCAGCAGGCCCAATCACCGGGCTGTGCGGCGAGCAGAAGGGTGGGCCAGGGGAGGGCGCTGGTGAGCAGGAGTGTGGGCCCAAGCATTTTGGCAAGTCGGGCCTTAGAATGTCGCCAGGGGCTCAGAAGGCCCTGCCCGTTCTCCCACCCTGAATGACCAGCGGCGACCCTAGCGGCCCTGGTGGCGGCGGGGCAGCAGGGTGTGTCTGTCGCTGGTTTTCGGGGTTCCCCATGCCCCGGTGTGGCGGCACCAGGCCCCTTGGGAGGGGCCCCGCGCGGGCTGACCTAGGGTTAGAGTTAGCCCCCAGGATGCCAGCAGGCCCGATCCGCCAGCTGTACGGCGAGCTGTGGGGGGGGGCCGAACTGAGGGGGCTGGAGTTCGGGAGCGTGGGCCCAAGCGTTTTGGCGTGGGGGGCGTTCGAATGTCCCCAGGGCCTCGGAGGGCCCTGCCCGTTCTACCGCCCTGAATGATCAGCGGCACCACTAGCGGCCCGGTGGGGGCGGGGTGGAAGGGTGAGGCTGACACTGGGGCTCGGGTTTCCCCAATCCCCGGCATTGCAGCAATAGGCCCCTTGGGATGGGCCCCTCAGGGGCCGACCTTCGGATAGGGTTAGCCCCCAGTTGGCCGGCAGGCCCTATCCGCCTGCTGTGCAGCGAGCGGAGGGGCAGGCCCAGATGAGGGCGCTGGCGAACTGGAGCGTGGGCCCAAGTGTTTTGGTGCGGGGGGCCTTGGAATGTCGCCGGGGCTCTGAGGGCCCTGCCCATTCTCCCGAGCTGAATTACCGGCGGCGCCCCTAGCAGCCCGGGAGGCGGCGGGGCGGCAGGGTAATTCCGGCACTGGGGCTCAAGGGTCCCCAGTCCCCGGCGTGGCGGTGCCAGGCCCCTTGGGAAGGGCCCCTCTGGGGCCGACCTAGGTTTAGGGTTAGCCCCCAGGAGGCCAGCAGGCCCGATCAGCCGGCTGTGAGGCGAGCGGAGGGGCAGGCCAAGATGAGGGCGCTGGCGAGTGGGAGTTGGGCCCAAGCGTTTTGGGGCGAGGGGCCTTCAAAGTTACCAGGGGCTTGGAGGGCCCAGCAAGTTCTCCCGCACTGAATGACAGGTGGCGCCCTAGCAGCCCGGGTGGCAGCGGGGCGGCAGGGTGAGTCCGGAGCTGGGTCTCAGGGGTCCCCAATCCCGGGCATTGCGGAGCCAGGCCCGTTGGGAGGGGCAGCTCCGGGCCCGTCCTAGGGTAAGTGTTAGCCCCAAGGAGGCCTGCAGGTCCGATCCAACAGCTGTGCGGTGAGTGGAGGGTCGGGCCGAGGTGAGGGCGCTGGCGAGCGGGAGCGTGGGCCGAAGGGTTTTGGCGCGGGGGCCTTCGAAGGTCACTGGGGCCTTGGAGGGCCCTGCCCGTTCTCCCGCCCTGAATGACCGGCGGAGCCCCTAGCGGCTCGGGTGGCAGTTGAGCCGCAGGGTGAGTCCGGCGCTGGGGCTCGGGGGTCCGAATCCCTGGCGTTGTGGGCCAGGCCCCTTGGGAAGGGCCCCTCGTGGGCCGACCTAGGGTTAGGTTTAGCCACCAGAAGGCTGGTGGGCCTGATCCGCCGGCTATCCGGTGAGCAGAGGGGTGGGCCAAAGTGAGGGCGCTGGAGTGCGTGAGCCTGGGCTCAAGCGTTTTGGCGCGGGGTCCCTTTGGAGGTCGCCGGGGGCTTGAAGGGCCCTGCCCGTTTTCCAGCCTTGAGTATCCGGCGGCATCCCTAGCGGCCTGGGTGGCGGCGGGGCGGCAGGGTGAGTCCGGCGCTGGGGCACGGGGGTCCTCAATCCCTGGCGTTGTGGCACCAGGCCCCTTGGGAGGGGCCCTTTGGGGACCGAACTAGGGTTATGGTTAGCCCCCGGGAGGCCGGCATTTCCTATCCGCCAGCTGTGCGTTGAGCGGAGGGGCAGGCCGAGGTGAGGGCTCTGGCGAGCGGGAGCGAGGGCCCAAGCGTTTTGGCGTGGGAGGACTTCGATGGTAGCCGGGGGCTCGGAGGGCCTTGCCCATTCTGTCACCGTGAATGACCAGCGGCGCCCCTACAGGCCCAGGTGGCAGCGGGGCAGTAGGGTGAGTCCGGCGCTGGGGATCGGGGGTTCCCAATCCCCAGAATTGCTGCGCCAGGCCCCTTGGGAAGGGCCCCTAGTGGGCCGAACTAGGGATAGGGATAGTCCCCAGGAGGCCGGCAGGCCCGATCCCCCGGCTGTGCGTCTAGTGGAGGGGCGGGCCGAGGTGAGGGCGCTGGCAAGCGGGAGCATGGGCCCAAGCGTTTTGGCACGAGTGGCCTTCGAAGGTCGCCAGGGGCTAAGAGGGCCCTGCCCGTTCTCCCTCCCTGAATGAGCAGCGGCGCCCCTACTGACCCGGTTGGCGGCGGGGCAGCAAGGTGAGTCCGGTGCTGGGGCTCAGGGGTCCACAATCCCTGGTGTTGCAGCACCAGCTGCCTTGGGAGGGGCCCCTCATGGGCCAATCTAGGGTTAGGGTTAGCCCCCAGGAGGCCGTCAGGCCCGATCGGCCAGCTTTGCGGTGAGTGGAGGGGTGGGCCGAGGTGAGAGCGCTGACAAGCGGGAGCGTGGGTGCAAGCATTTTGATGCGGGGTGCCTTCGAAGGTCACCCATGGCTCAGAGGGCCCTGCCTCTTCTCACGCCCTGAATGACCAGCGGTGCAGCTAGCGGCCCGGGTGGCAGTGGGGCAGCACAGTGAGTCCGGCGCTGGGGCTCAGGGGTCAGCAATCCCAGGCGTTGTGGCGCCAGGCCTCATCGGGCGGGCCCCTCAGGGGCCGACCTAGGGTTAGGTTTAGCCCCCAGGAGGCCGGCAGGCCCTATCCGCCAGCTGTGCAGTGAGTGGAGGGGTGGGCCGAGGTAAGGGCTCTGGCAAGCGGGAGCGTGGGCCGAAGCGTTTTGTCGCAGGGAGCCTTCAAAGGTCTCCAGGGGCTCAGAGGGCCCTACCCGTTCTCCCGCACTGAATGACCGGCGGCTCCCCTAGCAGCCCGGGTGGAGGCAGAGCAGCAGGGTGAGTCTGGCACTGGGGCTCGGTAGTCCCCAATCCCCGGCATTGCGGCGCCAGGCCCCTTGGGATGGGCCCCTAGGGGGCCTACCTAGGGTTAGGGTTAGCCCCCAGGAGGCTGGGAGGCCAGATCCGCCAGCTGTGCGGCGAGCAGAGGGGCAGGCCGAGGTAAGGGCGATGGCGAGTGGGAGCGTGGTCCCAAGTGCTTTGGCGTGGGGGGCCTATGAAAGTCGCTGGGGGCTCGGAGGGCCCTGCCCGTTCTCCCGCCCTGAATGACCGGTGGTGCCCCTTGTGGCCCGGGTGGCGGTGGGGGGCATGGTGAGTCTGGCGCTGGGGCTCAGGAGTCCCCAATCCTCGTCCTTGCGGCGCCAGGCCCCTTGGGAGGGGCCACGAGGGGGTCGACCTAGGGTTCTGGTTAGCCCCCAGAAGGCCCTCAGGCCCGATACGCCAGCTGTGCGGTGAGCAGAGGGGAGGGCCAAGGTAAGGGCGTTGGTGAGCGGGAGCGTGGGCCCAAGTGTTGTGGTGCTGGGAGCCTTCGAAGGTCGCCAGTGGCTTGGAGGGCCCTGCCCCTTCTCCCTCCCTGAATGACCGGCGGCGCCCCTAGCGGCCCAGGTGGCGGTAGGGCGGGAGGGTGAGTCCAGTGCTGGGGCTCGGGAGTCCCAAATTCCCAGTGTTGCGGCAATAGGAACCTGGGATGGGCCCCTCGGGGGCCCACCAAAGGTTAGGGTAACACCAAGGAGGCCGGCAGTCCCGCTCCACCAGCTGTGCTGCGAGCCGAGGGGCGGACCGAGGTGAGGGCGTAGGCGAGCGGGAGCATGGGCCCAAGCATTTTGGTGCTGGGGCCTTCGAATGTCGCCAGGAGCTTGGAAGGATCTTCCCCTTTTCCCTCACTGAATGACTGACAGTGCTCCTAGCGGCCCGGGTGGCGGCGGGGCGACACGGTGAGTCCGGCGTTGGGGCTCGTGTGTCCCCAATCTTTGGCATTGCAGTGCCAGGCCCCTTCGGACGGGCCCCTCAGGGGCCAACCTAGGGTTATGGGTAGCCTCCAGGAGGAGAGTAGGTCTCATCCGCTGGCTCTGCAGCGAGCGGAGGAGCGGGCCGAGGTGAGGGCGCTGAGGAGCGGGAGTGTGGGCTCAAGCGTTTTGGATGGGGGGGGCCTTCGAATGTCGCCATGGGCTCGGAGGGCCCTGCCTGTTCTCTCGCCCTGAAAGGCTGGCGGCACCCCTAGCAGCCTGGGTTGCTGCGGGGCGGCAGGGTGCGTCCGGCACTGGGACTTGGGGGTCCCCAATCCCTGGCATGCGGCGCCAGGCCCCTTGGGAGGGGCCCCTCGGGGGCCGACCTAGGGTTAGGGTTCGTCCCCAGGAGGCCGGCAAGCCCAGCTCTAAGTGGTTCTGGCAATGTAACAAAAATGCCATACACTTATCTGTAAGAAATAACAGTGAACAGGAACCCTCTTAGCCCTAACATCATCCTTTGTGAATATGGAAGCCAGCCCCAAAGTGGTCGTGGAAGTCTGACGAAAGGGCTAAGCACTTTTCTCTGAGTCACCACACTATACAGGGAAAGACCAATGTACATCATCTTTCACGAGTAGGAAGCATTAATAAAAAGGTTCTGGAATTTCAGGACTCTGACCTATCCTTATTTGTAATAAACCACCCTGTACAGGAAAACACCTTCAACTCTCATCAGCCTCCTCAATCCTGATTCTGATTCAACTTTGGGTGTGTAGGACTAGGGAAATGTCCACATCTTATTGCTAAGAAAGAGCGATGTTAGGGTAATGCCCTTCAAGTCACATCAGCCTTCCTAAAGACGGAAGCAGGAATCAAGGTGGTTATGTTACCATGAGGTAAGGAAGATGAGCATATAAGTGAGAAACAACAGTGGGCAGGACCTCTCTTCCAACGAACAGTATCATTGCATAATGTTGAATCGCTATGGTAAGTGGTTGTGGGCATTTGTGAGGTCAAAATCTTAAGTGTTTTGTAAAACCTCTTGGTCATTCACAGTTGAGACTAAGGTAGTTGGGGACTCCTACGCAGTGATTTGTCCACTGTCAAAAATATGAAAAGATAAAGGAGACAGATGAGGTCTCCTCAGGCATTTTCCTTTATCCTCATCCTCCGTGAGGATGGCCATCTCTGGACAGCTCAGTGGCAGGATCTCATTCACAGTGGGGGCATCTGTTCCTCACAGACATCAGGCAGGGAAATGGATTTGGTTCTCTGTGCCAGCCCAGCCACAGCTGAGTGTCACAGCACCCTCTCGTGGGCTCATAAGAGTTTCACTGTCGCCAGGCAGGTCATTGTATTTGATAAACCACAGTGAGAGTTTGCAATTGCCTTCATCTGCAACCTTCTAGAGGCAAATGCAGGTCTTTTGTACCATGTGAAGTCAGGTGAAGGCATCGTGAGAAAGTGTCCTTTTGCTTAAGAAAAACATGGCTGGGGCTTCTGGCTGGCTCAGCCAGTTAAGCATATGCCTTTGGCTCACGTTATGATCACAGGGTTCTGGGATCGAGCCGAGGCTCCCTGCTCAGCAGTAAAGGAGGTAGAGAAATAGCTTAGAACCCACAGAGAATGTGAATAAAGGGGAGTGAAATGGAACTTGGTCTGTTTTGCTTTAGGGATTGGAAGTTAGTTTTTTCTCAATTGTGATTGTTCTTGAAACAGAAAAGCTGTATTGATTTTTTTTTACCTTTAATTTTTTTCTAATAATAATTTTTTATTATGATATGTTAGTCACTATACAGTATTTCCTTAGTTTTTGATGTAGTGTTCCCTGATTCATTATTTGCATATAACACCCAGTGCTCCATGCAATATGTACCTTCCTTAATACCCATCACTGGCCCATCCCAATCCCCCATCCCTCTCCCCTCTGAAGCCCTCAGTTTCTTTCCCAGAGTCCATAGTCTCTCGTGGTTCATTCCCCCTTCTGTTTAGGGTCCATTGTCTAAAGGGACAGACAGTGGAAGTTCACCAAATATAAGATCGAAATTTCATTGTTCATTATAGATGCCGCCAAGTAGTTCCCAGACATTTCATTCTACTGTAGTAATTCATTATACCTGTGCAGGTGCACGTGGAAGACAATTGATGGATGCATAGTGGTAATAAAACACGCCCCTCAGTAGTAGAATAATAGAGGATGCATATGTGTAAAATTATTCGACTACAGCTTCCATGCTTTCCCTTTGGTTCCTTATTATCTATGAAATTGGACAATTTTTGTTCTCTAGGCTTAAAACTCATTGTCAGTGTTTAGAGTTTTTCAATGCTGATCTTCTCCTGTATAAGTTACCAAAAACCTAAAATATGTATGAACTTTAAAAAATGCTATATTGAAAATTACAGCAGGGAAGTTCCATTTTGTGAATATTGTGTCAATGGATCTCTATTTTGACATCAGTGTTCATTAGAAATGATGACATTTCATGTGAGTATAAATATCAATGTGAAAAAGAAAAGGTAGGAAGAACCTTGAATGTTTAAGCAATTAGTGAAATGACAGGTGTGTGTGTGTGTGTGTGTGTAACTGATTTTCAATGAATGGTTCAGCTTCTTGTAGGACCTCCGAGAGAGCCCAGGTGAACCTTTCAATGAGTTGGTATCTGTTTTCAGAACATGGGAATCTCTTAGTCCAATAGTCAATCAGGCAAGCTTTGAGGTCTTGAAGAGTTTCAGTCCTCAGCGATGGTGTTGCAGACCCTTGTGAGCAAACCCTAGGGTATGCTCAGGGCCCTCATTAGCTGATACCAATGTGTGACGATTTCAGACAGCATTTCCCAAAGAAGTACCTTGAGTCTCTGTCCTTGTCAGTTCCCTACACTTCCTTACACTAGTTATGTGATCAGTGTGTTTCAGGATAATCTCCACATGTGATTTTTGCTATTTCCTACTAGTCCTATCTGTTTCTCATCTTCTTTGTTTATGGTAGGGGTTGGGAAGCAACCTGTGTGGTGTAGGAAGGGGTGTGGTAGTTGTCTGCCTTCAGAGGACCGAATGATGCCTAGAAATTGTACTGTAGTTTGAGGTCAATTGTCCATCCTCTGAGTGTCAGGAATTCCATCACTTTACTTTGATGCTAGTCTGTTCTTCAAGCTGTCCTCAGAAATAAGGACGTCATCCATCTAGGGAATACTGGTTTGTGTGTATGTTTTCATTTTAGGAAAGGCCTTGCTGTTCCTGAAAATAATACTGTAGAGCACCCTTTCCTGTTCTTATTGGCCATCAGTCAATCTTTTGTGAAGTATTCATTTATAAATAGACTTTCTATGGTTGATGAGCAGGAATTCTTTATTGACAAGTCTTTGTCAGTGTGTGTATTGCAAATCTTTCCTTCCCAGCCTGCGGTTCACTTTTTCATTTTCTTATGGTCATAAGATAAGGAGAAATGTCACATTTTTATGAAGTCCCACTGAATTCTTTTAAATGGTTAGTGCAGCCTATGTCCTACCCCAAGATTGACAGGTTCTACGTTTTCTTTCAGAAACTGTCCAATGGGAAGCTACAATCCATTTTCTCTGTCCATTTATTGCTTACAAATGTCACATTTTTATGAAGTCCCACTGAATTCTTTTAAATGGTTAGTGCACCCTATGTCCTACCCCAAGATTGACAGGTTCTACGTTTTCTTTCAGAAACTGTCCAATGGGAAGCTACAATCCAATTTCTCTGTCCATTTATTGCTTACAAATGTATTTTGACTATCTGTTTCCTATGAAACCTCTTTTATTATTATTATTATTATTATTATTATTATTATTATTATTATAAATTGCATTTTTAATTCTAATAGTGTATTTATAGACTGGTTTGGATTTTCTATGTACACAATCGTATTATCTATGATTAGTCACAATTATCCCCTCAATTCTTATACTTTTTGGTTATCTTGGCTTAAAACACTGGTAGATTCTCCGATCCCACGTTGAATAGAGCAGCATTGTTTGAAGATTTTAATATACCTTTCTCAGTATATGACAGAAAAAGCAGACAAAACATTGGTAACAAATGTGACCTAATTGACATATAGGGAACATTCCATAATAAGTGCAGAATACATTATTTTCAAGTGGTCATAGACTCTTTACCCAAATAGATGATAGGTGAGGCCACGAATCAAGTCTACAAATGTTAAATCCTGACATTAACAATATTCTATTCTGAGACCACAGGGGAATTGAGCTACAGTCATAGCAAAAAGAAAACCAGGAAGTCCTTCAATGTTTAAAAATTAAATGGAACTTTGCTACATATCCTAAAGGTCAGAGAGGGAATCTCAATGGAAATTCTGAACCTTTTCTACATGAGGGCTCACACACATTGGCACTTTCTTTGTGAAGAGCATTATAATAACCTAGACAGGAGTTGAGCCTTAAGTCAGAGTTCTGCCTGCCCCAGCCACACCTGGTAGCCTTGGCCTGTGGTCCCCCTCAGCTGTCCTTTCTGGTGGCCCTGAGCTAAGGGGGTCAACATGGCCATATGGAAATGGGAAGCTCCCCACTCATAGTGATGATGGTGCCCTCTCCCCAGCTGCCCTTTTTTGGTGGCTCTGAGCTAAGGGGGTCAACATGGCCGTATGGAAATTAGAAGCTCCCCACTCTTAGTGATGACATTGCTATCATATCATCCTCACCAGTCCAACAACATAATTTCTGAGTGAAATATGACACAAGAGTGACTTCTTGGCCTTCCTTCAGGTTTGAAAATCATCTGGTGAGTCATCTATTAGGAATATGGATTCAACATGTGTTCTTTCTTCTGGAAAAGAAATAGACCCAATAGAAATTATGGCTTCCTGAGCACCTGTTCTTGAGACACATCATACTGGCTCTTTGTAGCATTCTGCCTCTTAAACTTCTCAACTAGGGTGTAGATATGTTTAGGCACATTTTCAGGTGGTTAGACAGGGACTTAGATGATATGAGTCACAGAGGATTTTAGTGTCAGAAACCTAAGTGGGATCCCCAAATTGACTCCAAATCCCTTGTTGTTCCATACAGGGTACTATTTCCCTCTTATCTCTGGTCTTCTCGATCTGGAAACCTATCAAGTATCAGGATTTTCTTGTCATGTGGACAACTGGAACGAATTCAGCGGGCCTTTTTACCTCTGCCCATGGTGATCATTAAGATCATTATCTCAGTGGAGGACCTCTGGGTAAGATACTCAAAGATCCTTAGGAATACAGACAGTATAATATTTTTCTGGTATTAAAGTTACTGAAACCAACTATCTTTTTTAGTCCATTCAGGCTCTGGTATGTTCAGAGGGTGCTGTAAAACAGGTCTGAAATAGTATTTAAAAACACTCAGCTCAGCCTCTTCTACAAAGTGAGCCAATGCTTATAAACATGGCTAAAATATTCCCTTACCTACGTTGACTTCCCAGCCATCGTAGTGTTTATATGGTATGACTGTGACTTACATTAGTCAACTTTTGCAGAGAAAGAACTTAGTGCATCCAGGGGGCACTTCATGTTGAAATTAGTTTGTGACAACGAGCTACTGTGTTTTATTCTGCAGTCCAAGGGAATGGTGCCAGACATCTCTAAGGTGTCTAGCAGTTCTACAATTCTGATTTTAAGTGGTCTGTGTGCTTCAGCCATTTGGGCAGGAGAAGGGCAGGAGTCCAGAGACTGTGAACCCTTCTGTTACCTGTGCTGACCATGGAGGAGGTAGCCTTCTGTGGGCATCATTTTGATTTCTTGGGAGTCTTGTGAAAGGTGCTTTTGTCTCAAATTCCTCCATTTAGGAGTAATTATAATGATAAAAGGAATTTTTATCTTATATCATCTGTGGGCCCTGATCCTGGGCTCCCAGGGAAGCCATCCTTTAACATTTTACCGGCTCAAAATGACTGGGCAAGACCTCAAAGCATGGGCCCTGTTTCTGCCCAAGCACATGTTGGACATCTGCTTCGAGAAGAAAACAATAACCAAAAATACCAACATAAAGATAAGAAAAAATAATGAAAGTCTTTGGCTCCCATAAGATTAAAGTCATACTGACATGTACATACTGAAAACATAAGAAAGAGTCTATCACTTTCTGGAATCTAAGATAATCCTCATTGTGGTGTGTAACTCTGTACATAAAACAAAACAGAAAAAAATATATAAGCCTGCCCCAAATGTTCCTTCCCCGTAGCACTCCCTTCTTGGTGAAGATTGTGTCTCCCAGGCAGCTGTCCTGACTTGGGTTTGAATAAAGGTCTCTTCCTTTCTCTCTAAAATGTTTTTAAAAGTTCATTCACGCAGTGTCGACAATAACAGTGTTTTCTATTTAAGTGAGAAATAAATGTTCCACTCTAGTTGCATTGGGAATAGACGAATTGAGGGTTTCTTTAGAAGAGTAAGTCTGCTATCCAGAAAAGGCAAGGTCATTGGTCTATTGAGAATGAAGATAATTACTGCTAAACAACAAGTATGTGTTGCCCCTTCACCCAGAACCCAAAGCAGGTGTGCAGGCTTTAGGTCAGAGGTGCCTTCTTCTCCACAGCTGACAACACTTCTCTGCTTCGGCTCCAAGACACCCCAGGTTTTGAACGTCAGCATCAGAGTCAGCGAGGCAGCTTGTCACAGGACGCCAGTGTTCAGAGAAAGCACAGGTATGTTTGGCAAAACGTCCTATCTATGTCAGGGCTGGAGGTAAAACCTCTCATTATCCCAAAACCTCCTGGGCTTTTCTCTTTTCTCTAGTTGAGCCACAAAGTAAAATTGAAGTAGCTGTCAGCATTCTGGATTTGGTGCAAGAATTACTTAGTTTCCCTGCTGGTAGAACCTTGCAGGGGATCACAATTTCTCTGTCCATTTATTGCTTACAAATGTACTCTGACCATTTGTTTCCTAGGAATCCTCTTTTATTAGAAAGGGGAGGTGAGATTCACTCTGTGCCTGTTTGTAACATCTAATTAGTTCCTTCATCTAACAGTGTTTATTCAATTGAGCCTAAGATATGGTTGAGTGGCCAGCATCTAGAGTTAGGTGGCTTTTTTCATCTGATACAGACTTGGATGATGTCATTTGACAAAGGTGATGTTTCATCATTGCTTAGTTTATTCATCAGAAGAGTTAAAATTAGGGTGGAGGGAAAATTCAAAATTATCCAAAGTGGTCTGTTCCTGTTTAAAAGTTGAGCTTGACTTTCTAGTTTTACTAAATGTATTATCTCGATATTTTGAGGTGCCATATTCTCTCTGTAGTTTCTTTGGTGGTGAGTCAGAAGGAGATTCCGGGAATTCTTTTGGATAGTGGCATGCTGGTGGCTTCAAGGGGCTTGGCGTCAGGAGCCTTGGGGTGAAGTCTGCAACTGCTTGCCTGACCCTGGATGCATCTCGCAGAGGTTTTGTTTCCTCTTATGAAATTGCCAGCAGATAATGTTCTGCTTAAAGGGGAACCCTCCCATCCTGTTGGTGGGAATGCAAAGTGGTGAGCCAGTCTGGGAAACAGTGTGGGTGTTCCTCAAAAAGTTAAACATTGAACAACCCCATGATCCAGCAATTGCTCTCCTAGGTATTTACCCAAAGGATACAAAAATGCAGATTCAAAGGGGGAACATGCACCATGATGTTTATAGCAGCAATGTCCACAGTAGCCAAACTATGGAGAGAATCCCAAAGTCCATGCACTGATGAATGGATAAAGCAGATGTGGGATACATATATATAATGGAATATGACCCAGCTTCAAAAAGAATGAAATCTTACCATTTGCAAGGATGTGGATGGATCTAGAGTGTATTAAGCTAAGCAAAATCATTGAGGAAAGACATCCTATGCTTTCACGCTTGTGGAATTTCAGAAAGAAAACAGATGAACAGAGTTGAGGGGTGATGAGAGAGGCAAACAAGGAAATAGACTCAACCTTGGAGAACAAACTGAGTGTTGCTGCAGGACAGGGGCATGGGGGGAAGAGTTAAATGGGTGAGGGGTATTAAGGAGGGCGCTTGTGATGAGCACCGGGTACTGTATGCAGGTGAGGAATCACTAAATCCTACCCCTGAAGCAAATATTCCATGGCATGTGAACTAACTGGAATTTAAGTAAGAGAAGAAAGCAAAAAGTGTTCTGCTTCATGACGAATGAGGTAAAATTGTAGTGAATTGGGCTGTACTATTCTATAGATGAGAGTTGTAAAGCACCCTTTTGTAGGATACACTAGTTTCTTATCACATAAGGGGTCCTCAGAAAGTTGCAATGAAAGATTCAGATCTCAGAGCATGTTCATGTTCCACTGATATGTTACAGTTTGCACAGGGCGGAAAGAAGGTGGAGAGAAAGGCAACAGAAGGGGAAAGTAGGTGTGAACCTTTCAGTAGTTAGCGTTATAGCTTTCTCATGAAAGCCTTGCACGAGTGTGATTTTGGAAGAAGAGGAGGAATCCGGGATCTTTGCAGGAGACAGGGGAGTTCCAGGTCTGGGGAAACTGACAGGGGCCCCAGAGGAGAGCTGAATGCATTCTGCAGCAGGGTGTGGGCAGGGTGGGCTCCAGGGGTGGCTGTGGGTCTCCTGGGTGAGAGTTGTGACAGGTGAGGGCTGTGTGCAAGTTCCTGGCTGAGGACAAGTGAGGCACAGGCGGAGAGCTGGCAGAGTACCTTCTTCTGGGCCACCAGCCTCACCCAACACACAGCCTCATCTTCTGTCCCTGTCACTCTAATTCAGACTTCTCCGAAGGTGAGTGAGAACACATCAAAAGCATTCGAAACAGAGGGGAAGCATGTGCAAAGCCTCTGGGGCAGGAGAATTCCAGGTATGTCCAGGAGCAGCAAGAAGGCCCTGTGGCCACTGGAGACAGCTTGGGACATGAGCTCAGAGAGGTGACAGAGGGTGACAGAAAGCCATTCCAGGGCTATAACCCCATGAGACCCTGTTTCACTGGGCCATCCTGGCTACAGTGTTGAGAACAGATGACAGAGGGTTGAAGATGGCAAGGCAGGTCAATGACGAAGCTTTTCCAGGAACTCAGGCACTGTGGACCAGACAGGTGGCCTTGGATGGAGTGGTTAGACCTATTCTGGGTCCATTTTGAAGATGGAGCTCACAGGATTTGCTGATGGGTTAGCTATTAGGAGCAGGAGAATGGAGGAATTGGGGTAACTACCAGCTGTTGTGGGTTGTCCTGATCAAGGGGAAGGAGAGGGTTTCTGGGGGTAGGAGGTAGTCCGTGTTCCACATGCTGAGGAAGGTGCCTTTCCTGGTGTATCTGCTGAGGTTTGTGTCTGGGAGAACCTTTCACATCTCCTCCCTCAGCAATGCTCATGTACAAGTATCCCCCACTTTTTAAACGTTCACAGTAAGACAATGGGCTTTCTTGAAAGAACTGCGTTATTACCCAGCTTCAGTAAGAGGAAGAGACCTGAAGAGGATTTCCCTCTTATGAAAAAGGGTGAACAGTGAGACTCGCGTTCAGCATCTGTTTTGGGGAGAAGCACGACAGAGGCGGCGTGCACCCCAACCAGCTCCTTCCGCTGGGAACCGCTCTCCGCATCCAGCCACCAGCACTTTGAATGGTGTCTGTGAGCCTCTGCTGTGCTTCATCTTCATTTTGCTGGGCCTCCGTTAGAAACTTGTGTCCTGAGGCCTAAGAAAAGCCAAAGAGAAGGAATTTTGGGGTCTGAGGACACTATCGAATTGTTCCGTGTAAATTAATGGGCAATCCTTCTTGACACCATTTCTGCTGTGCAAGGTTTCTCAGAAGCCCTGTACTTTCAAAGAGCATGGAAACCTATACCCCATGCTACGGGGTTAGTTTTAGTCTCCATGCTGGACAGAACATTTCATGACTGTCGGATTTTCTCACTCAAACATTGAGACTTGGACCACCTTCACCCGTTTCTACCACCCCATCCCCGAATCTGGCACCTACCAATCTGCTCTCAGTATCTATGCGTTCAGTATTTGTTTATTCCACGTGGAATGTACATGAGAGCATCTGGTATTTGTCTTTCTGTGTCTGAGTTACTTGGCATAAGGCCCCCAAGGTCTGTGTTTCCATGTCTGGTTATTGTGAATAATGCTGCAGTGAACGTGGGAGTGCATCTGTCTTTTTGAGGCAGTATTTTTGTGTTCTCCAAATCAATACTCAGTAGAGCCATTACTGGGCCATGCGGTAGTTGCATTTATTTTTTCAGGAACCTCCATACCGTTTGTCACAGTGGCTGCACCAATTTCCATTCCCACCAACAGTGCACAGTGTCTCCTTGTCTGCACACCCTTGACCCCACCTGGTGTCTGTCTCTGGACAATTGGTGTTCCAACAGTTGTGAGGGGATAGCCGATTGTGGGTTTGACTGATGTTTCCCTGATGATATTTCGTGATGTCAAACAACTTTTTCTGTCTGTTGGCACCTGTGTGCCATCTTTGGAAAGTATCTATTCACATATTCCCCCCATTTTTTATACAGTTTTTTTTTGTTTCTTTTGATTTGTATGAGTGTTGTGCGTATTTTGGATATTAGCCTCTTCTCACACATATGATTCGCAGATATTTATTTCTTATTGGGTCAGTGGCCTTTTAAGTTTTTGCTGGTGTCTTTTGCCGTGTGGAAGATTTCAGTTTGATGTTGTTCCACTTGTTTATTTTTGCTTTTGTTGCTTTGCATTTGGTGTCCGATCTGAAGACTCATGCCAAAAGCAATGTCGAGAGACTTAGTACCTGTGTCTTCTTGGAGGTTTATGGATTCAGGTCTTATGTTCAAATCATTCATCCATTAAAAATTTTGTGTGTGGTGTAAGAAAGTGACCCAGTTATATTCTTCTGCATTTAGTGTCCAGTTTGCCTGTTACCGCTCACTGAAGAGACAGTCCTTCCCTCATGGCATATCTTCTGCTGCTGTGTCGTAAGTTAGGATCATCTACGTGTGGGTAAGTTTCTGAGCTTTCTGTTTTGTTCCACTGACCTGGTGTCTGTGTTTCTGCCAGTACCATCCTGTTTTGATGACAACAGCTTTGTAATCTAGCTTGAAATCCAGGAGTGTGTTGACTGCACCTTTCTTTCTCCAGTTTCCTTTGGGTATTTGGGGTCTTTTGTGATTCCCTACAAGTTTGAGGACTGTTTTCTATTTGCTCGAATAATGCCACTGTAATTCAGATAGGGATTTCATCACATCTGTCGATTGATATGGGTACAATGGAGATGTTCACATAATTAACACTTCCAGTTAAGGAGCATGGCGTATGCTTCCATTTGTTTGTGTTGCCTTCCAAATCTTTGACCCATACATTCTGCCCCCCTCGACACACATCTTTCATTTCTTTTCTGCCATGTGTTGAGTGTACTATGTCTTTCTCATTTTTGGTTACTTTTATTCCTAGATTTTTTTGATGCAATTGTAAATAGCATTGCTTTTTTAATTTCTCTTTGTGAAAGTGTGTCATCAGTATACAGAAATGCAAGAAGTTGGGTCACCTGGGTGGCCCCATAGGTGAAGCGTCTGCCTTAAGCTCAGGTCATGATCCCAGAGTTCTGGGATTGAGCCCGGTGTTGGGCTCCCCGCTTAGCGAGGGTCTTCTTCTCCCTCTTTCCTACCCCCCCTGCATGTGCTTTTTCTCTTCCTCTCAAATAAATAAATAAAATCTGAAAAAAAATAAAGACAACAGGTCTCTGTATATTGACTTTATATCCTGCAGCTTTCTTGAATTTGTTTAAACTAACAGTTTTTTTGTGGAATTTTTCGGGATTTCATGTCATTTGCAAATAGTGACAGTTTTCCTGTATGGATTTCATATCTTTCTCTTTTTTTAAAATGATGTTAGTCACCCTACACTACTTCATTTGTTTTTGATGAAGTGTTCCATGATTCATTGTTTCCATATAACACCTAGGGCTCATTATGACACGTGCCCTCCTTTATACCCATCACCAGGATAGCCCATTCCCCTACCCCTCCCTTTCTGCAAACTTCAGTTTGTTTCCCAGTGTCAATAGTCTCTCATGGTTCGTCTCCCCCTCTCATTCCCCCCCTTCACTTTTCCCTTCCTTCTTCTAATGACCTCCATGCTATTCCTTCCATTCCACATAGGAGTCAAACCTTATGATAATTGTCTTTCTCTGCTTGACTTAATTTCACTTAGCATAATCCCCTCCTGGTCCATCCACGTTGGTGCAAATGGTGGGTATTCATCCTTTCTGATGACTGAGTAATATTCCATTGTATAGATGAACCACATCTTCTTTGCCATTCATCTGCTGAAGGACATCTTGACTCCTTCCACAGTTTGGCTATTATGGACATTGCTGCTATGAACATTGGGATACAGGTGCCCCTTTTTTCATTACTCTGTGTCTATGGGGTAAATACCCAGTGGTGCAATTGGTGGATCGTAGGATAGCTCTGTGTTTAATGTCTTGAGGAACCTCCATCTTGTTCAAAAGTGGCTATACCAGTTTGAATTCTCACGAGTAGTGTAAAAGGGCTCCCCTTTCTCCACATCCTCTCTGACTTTTTGTAATTTCATGTCTTGTTATTTTTTTTTCAAGATTTTATTTATTTATTCCACAGAGATAGAGACAGCCAGCGAGAGAGGGAACACAAGCAGGGGGAGTGGGAGAGGAAGAAGCAGGCTCATAGCAGAGGAGACTGATGTGGGGCTCGATCCCATAATGCCAGGATCACGCCCTGAGCCGAAGGCAGACGCTTAACCGCTGTGCCACCCAGGTTCCCCCTGCCTTGTTAATTTTAACCATTCTAACTGGTGTAAGGTGTTATCTCATTGTCGTTTTGATTTGTATTTACCTGATGGAAAGTGATGTGAAGCATTTTTTCATGTGTCCGTTGGCCATTTGTATGTCTTCTCTGGAGAAGTATCTCTTTGTGTCTTCTGCCCATTTTTTTGGTGTCGACTTTGAGGAGTTCTTTATAGATCTTGGATACCACCCCTTTATCTGTAATATCATTTGCAGATGTCTTCTTCAATTCCATAGGTTGCCTTTTTGTTTTGTTGATCGTTTACTTTGCCGTGCAGAAGCTTTTTATCTTGATGAAGTGCCAATAGTTCATTTTTGCTTTTATTTCCTTTGCCTTTAGAGACGTGGCTTGCAAGAAGTTGTTGTGTCCAAGTTTGAAGAGTTGTTTTGATTTTGATATGATACAGGAATCCATTATCTTTCTTTCCTGATTGTATTCGAGTCCTCTGTCTTTCTTGGTGAGTCTAGCTATGTTTTTCAGTTTTGATTATCTTTCCAAAAAAGGCAGCTTTCATTTTCATTGTTTTTGTTTTTTTGGTCTTTTTAGTCTCTGTTGGATTTATTTATGCATTCCTTTTTGTTATTTCCTTATTTCTACTAATTTCGGCCTTTGTTTGTTGTTTTATTTTCTACTTCTTTACCACATAAATCAGGTTGTTTATTGGAGACCATTCTCATGGATTGATGAAGACTTGAGTTTGTATGAATGTCCCCCGTAGAGCTACTTTTGCTGCATCCCATAAGTTTTTGTAAGTTGTCTTTTTCATCAGTGTCAAGGTACTTCTAAAATCTTTTTTTGATTTCTTCTTTGACTGTTGGTTGTTCAGTAGCATGTTGTTAAATCTACACATATTTTTTTTAAGATTATGTAAGTATCTGACAGAGAGTGAGACAGTGAGAGAGGGAACGGGAGCAGGGGGGTGGGAGACGGAGAAGCGGGCTTTCCGCTGAGCAAGGAGCCTGGTTTGGGGCTAGATCCCAGGATACTGGGACCACGACCTGAGCTGAAAGCACATCCTTAACGACTGAGTCACCCAGGCCCCAAAAATCTCCACCTATTTTTGACTGTCCCATTTTTTTCTTGAGACTGATTTCTAGTTTCATATCATTGTGGTTGGACAAGATTTGAAGCAGAAGGTGAAAAGAGCATTTAGATGAAAGGTTTGTTTCCTGGAGGGTTTTCTGAGGGCAGACCATGAGTTCAGTGGGGATGGAGGAAGGTTTTGTGAGACGGGGGGTGGACTTAACGCCTGTTAGAATTACTGACTACTATCATGCAGGCTGTGTGCTACCGTTCACACCATAGTCTTCATGGAATTGTACTTCATTAGAAATATTTTCTAGGAGGTGTAGGCATAGACTTCACTTAACAAAGGGTGCCATGTGGGTTCATGGCATGACCCCAGGTCAGCAACAAGGATGTATGGTATTGTGGGGGATCAGAACCAGGCTTTCTGTGGGAAGTGACAGAAATAGGATATGGTGAGCTCCATGACCATAGGTGAGGTCCCGAGTGACCCACTGGGTGTTGGGTTCTGTGAATCTGTCTCATCAGGTGCTGTGGAATTCAGGGACACCCTCCTGTCTGTGGATTTGTGTGGAGACAGGTAGACATCAGTGTCTGGCCAGGCACGAGGGTCGCACTGGACCACCACCAGAGGTGCAGCATGGGGGGGAGCCACTGCTTGGTTTCCATGAAAGCTGACCAGGGTCTGTGACCGTGATTCCTAACAGGTGCAAGGGGAGAGGAGGCCAGGGGTGGTGCACACTTCCTAGACTTGTGGTCAGGACTAGTCTGGATCCCACTGAAGTCAGCCACACCGGGCACAGAAGGCACCCAGTCAGTGTAGCTGTGGGCACTGCTCCCATGGTACTTTCGGGTCGGCTCCATGCTGCCACCTCCTGCTTTTCATCATCATTTTCAAGGTCATGTGTCTCTGCTCTTGCCTCATTGCCTCCGGGGTATTGCCCGTCCTCCATCTGGACCTCGTCCCTGGTGCCCTGTGCAGTCTGATGCCAGGGTAGCCTTCTCGAGACAAACATCTGGCCCTGATGGAACACTTCCATGGATCTCGTGTGATGCGAGGATGATGCCCTGCCTTGGAAGGGGGCTGCAGGTCCCCAATCAGGAGAGCCATGTCTCCCTTTTCAGCATGGCCTGCCCTCCCCTCAGTCTTCTTCAGGGAAGCTCTCCCCACTTCCTGAGATGACAGCTCTGAACTTAAAAATGAATGTTATTTTACATATCTCTATGACTTAGTTCATCCATGGCATGTCTTTCAACCCTGTTAGTGGGGTTGTTTTTAGCAGTTCTGAAGGGCTGTCTATTCAAGGAGGGGACGACCTGGGTGGGGCAGCTTTCCCTCTCATCTCCCTCAGCATGTCTCTGAGCCCTGGGGCCAGCTGTCCCACTGAGGATTGAGGAACCCGAGCCAGCCCATCCTAAGCCCAGGCTGTGTCAGCTCATAGACTGATGCGTGTCAGAGCGGTGGACAACTGGCATGGGCCAGGGGCAGGCAGTGTCTCCTTCTCATTCCTTCCCTCCCTTCCTCCCAGAGGTAGCTCAGAGCAGCCTTCAACCCCTGCATCTCCAGATCCCTTGACCTGTGCCTCCTGTGTTCACCTGGTGACCTTGGAGTTTGGCATGGATTCTACCAACTGTACCCTCCCGTAGCAGTTCCTGGATCAGGCGAGGGATCGGACCCTTGTCTGTTTTTGGACTTCTTCCTGTCCCGCACCAAGCCCACCCACCTTTGCATCTTCCATATATGTGCTTGGAAGCAAGCCCATCCACAGGGAACCTATTAGCCAAATGGATCCAGTCAAGGAACATTAAATAGAGATCCAGGATCCATAATAAACCTGCTCTGAAACCTGTCCCAAAGTCTGTGACTCTCTCACACTGAAACAGAAACAATAATAGCTTTCTGGACTGTGAAGTGACATGTGTCTCTACTTCCAATCTTGAATGCATAGGTGCTGAGCCTGGACAGAAAAGGACCATGGCTCCCGTGGGCTGGGATCCTTGGTAAGAACTCAGTGAAATCTGAATTTGAGGCATGAAGTGAATAATTATTGTAGAGTGAATCCTCCCAAGTAGGGATTATGCACATTGCACAGGAAAAGCTTTTTCAAAGAGGTTCCTGAAAGAAAGATCTTTTTTAAAATTTTATTTTAATTCCAGTAGAGCTAACATACAGTGTTACATTCGTTTCAGGTGTACAATAGAGTGATTCAGTAATTCTATATATTACTCAGTGGTCATCAAGAAAAGTGTCCTCTTAATCCCCTTCATCTATTTCACTCATCCCTCTATCCACCTCCTCTCTGGTAACCATCCGTTTGTTCTCTATTGTTAAGAGTTTGTATTTTGGTATGTCTCCTTTTTCTCTTTTATTTATTTATTTTTGTTTGTTTCTTAAATTCCCCATTAGAGTGACATCGTTTGGGATTTGCCTTTCTCTGACTGACTGATTTTAGTTAGGATAATACTCTCTAGCTCCATCCATGTGGCTGCAAATGGCAAGGTTTCATTCTTTTTCAAGCCGAGTAATACTCCAGTGTGTGTGTGTGTGTGTGTGTGTGTGTGTGTGAATACACACATCTATCATCTCAATAGTCAATTTTTCTACATACCCTTGGGTTGCTTCCATAATGTGATATTGTAAATAATGGTGCAGAAACATAGGGGTGCACGTATCCTTTTACGATACTGTTTTCCTATTCTTTGGGTCAATATGAGTAGTGTGATTTTTGGATCATAGGGTAGTTCTATATTTCATTTTTTGAGGAACCTTCATACTGTTTTCCACGGTGGCCACCGCAGTTTACATTCCCACCCACAGTTCGCGAGGATTCCCCTTTATCCACATCCTCCCAACACCTGCTCCTTGTTGTGCTTTTGATGTTAGCCATTCTGACAGGTTTGAGATATTACCTCATTGTCCTTTGGATTTACATTTTCCTGATGATGGGTGATGGTGAACATCTTTTCACGGGACTCTTGGCCATTTGTATTTCTTCTTTGGAGAAATGTCTGTCCATGTCCTCTGCCTATTTTTTAACTGGATTATTTGTTTTTTGGGGGTCGAGTAGTATCAGTTGTATATGTTTTTGACACTATCCCTTTATTGCATATGATCTTTGCAAATATCTTCTCCCTTTGAGTAGGTTGTCTTATTATTTTTACGTTTTCATTGTTCTTCTGCCGTGTGGAAACTTTTTATTTTGCTGTATTCCCAATAGTTTATTTTTGCTTTCATTTCCTTTGCCTCAGGTCACAGTCTACAAAAACGTTGGTATGGTCCATGTCAAGAAGTTACTGTCTTCCCTCCTGTAGGATTTTTATGGATTCAGGTCTCATATTGAGGTCTTGAAACTGTTTTGTGTTTGTCTTTATTGTGTAAGAAAGCAGTCTAATTTCATTCTTTTGTGCATAGCTGTCTAGTTTTCGCAACACCATTTGTTGTAGAGACTGTCCTTTTCCCTTTTGATATCGTTGCTTGCTTTGTGGAAGATTCATGGACCACATAATTGTGGGTTTCTGTCTGAACTTGTATCCTGTTCCTTTGGTCGCTGTGTCTATTTTTGTGCCGTACTGTCTTGTTAGGATGACTGCAGCTTTGTAGTATAACCTGAAATCTGAAATTGTGAGTCCTCCAGCTTTGTTTTTCTTTTCCACATTGCACTGGCTGTTCGGAATCTTTAGTGGTTCCATACAAATGTTTAGGATTGTTTATTCGAGGTCTTTTGTTCTTTAATTTAAATTCAGTTAGCCAACTTACAGTACATCATTAGTTTCAGATGTAGTCTTCAATAAATTTTCAGTTGTGTGTAACACCCAGTGCTCATTGTATCGTGTGACCTCCTTAATGATACTCACCCAGTTACATCCCCCCCCAGCTTCTGCTCCAACAATCATCAGTTTCTTGCGATAGTTAAGAGTCTATCATGGGTTTTCTCCCTCTCTGATGACTTCCCATTCTATTTTCCCTTCCTTCCCCTATGGTCTTCTTCCTTGTTTCTGATATTCCACATAGGAGTGAAAGCATATGATCATTGTCTTTCTTTCATTGACTTATTCCACTCAGCATAATACCCTCCAGCTCCATCCAGGTCGGTGTGATGGTAAGTATTCATCCTTTCTGATGGCTGAGTAATATTCCATTATATATATGATCCACATCTTCTTTATCCATTCATCTATCCATGCTCATCTGCACTCCTTCCACAGTTTGTCTATTATGGATATTGCTGCTATGAACCTGGGGTGCATGTGTCCCGTCTTCACTACCTCTGTCTGTTTGGGGTAAATACCCAGTAGTGCAATTGCTGGGACATAGGGTAGCTTTATTTATAACTTCTTGAGGAAACTCTGTACCATTTTCTAGAGTGGTTGTACCGGACTGCATTAGTATAGGGGTGTAAGAGGGTTCCCGTTTCTCCACATCCTCTCCAACATGTATAGTTTCATGTCTTCTTATTTTTAGATATTCGGCCTCGTGTGATATGGCTTCTATAGGGGTTTAGATTTGCATTTCCCTGAAGCCAAGTGATATGAAGCATTTCTGCATGTATCTTTTGGTCACCAGGACGTCGTCATCAGTGAAATGACTTCCCATTTTAATCCATCTCAAGACCTAAAGCTGGGTAAGGCACTGAAGCTGGATGATGCCATCGGTTGGAAGTGTGGAGAATTTCAAAAGATCTCCGTGGAGAGCAAATTTACAGGTCAGCGTGAAGCTACTAATTGGATCCGGGGAGATCTCTGAAAGTGGGGGTTGCCTGGTATGGGCTGAGGGGGGCCCTCCGATTTTCCAGTGAATCCTTTCTGCAGCCCCAACTGGACAGTTTCCTGCTGTGGGGCAGGCTGATTCCTCTAGTCGTGCAGAGGTGAGCCCAATGCCTGGTGCCTTGGAGGCAGGCAAACGGGGAGGGACCCTCAGCAGAAGACCCAGGGTTAGGTTAGGCCTCAAGAGACAGCAGGTCCGAACTGCCCAGTGCTCAGAGAACTCCCCGGCCGAGTGACATGAGGGCACAAGGGCCGGTGAGTGTGAGCCTTGGGGTTTCATCCGGAAGGGCCCACAAATTTCGGGGTTCACCTGAAGGGGCTCTCAGGGGGTGCCCCAATTCTCTTGCCCTGAATGCTCTGTTGTTCCCCAAAATGGTGCAGTTAACTGTGGGCAGCAGGCTGAGTCCTACGGTGGGGCTTGGGTTTCCCCAATCCCCCGGAGTGTGGTGCCAGGACCCTAGGGAGGGACCCCTCTGTGGCCAACCTAGGGTAAGGGTTAGGGTCCAGGAGCCCGGCAGGGACAATCTGCAAGCTGTGCGGCGAGCTCTGTGGAGTGCTGAGAGGAGGCCATGGGGGAGGGTGAGAATGGGCCTCAGGGTTGGGGAACGGGGGGCTGCCAAAGGTAGGGACGGGCTCCGGGGGCCTCCCCAAGTTCTCGTGCCCTGTAGGCTCCGTAGAGCCCCAAGGGGCACGGTTTCCTGTCGGGTGGCAAGCTGAGTCCTGTGGTGGGGCACAGATATCCCAATTCCCCAGGTCTGCTGTGTAAGGCTCCGGGGGAGACCCCCAAACCTGCGGCCAGCCTAGGGCTAGCGTTAGGCCCCAGGAGCCCCTCAGGCCCAATCTGCTGGCTGTATGTCGAGCTACACAGGCTTAGGTGAGGGTGTGGGGAGGATGAGCGTGGGCCTCCGCGTTGGTGTGCGGGCGGCCGCCGATGTTCGCTGGTGGCTCAGGAGGGCCCTCCTGGTTCTCCCGCCCTGAATGCTCTATGGCCTCCCAAGGTGCACGGTTTCTTGCAGGGTGGCAGACTGAGTCCTGCTGTGGGGCTCAGGTGTCCTGAATCCCCGCAGCTGTTGCTCCAGGCTCCTGGGGAGGGGCCCCTCCACAGATGAACTAGGGTTAGGGTTGGGGCCCAGGAACCCCCCAGGCCAGATCTGCCCACTATGTGGCGAGCTCCGCCGCGGGCTGAGGTGAGGGTGCAGGGTGGGGTGAGCATGGGCTTCAAGGTTGGGTTTAGGGATCGCCGAAGTTCGCCGGGGTCTCTGGGGGCCCTCCTGGTTCTCCCACCCTGAATGCTCCACAGCCTCCCAAGGGGCACGGTTTCCTGCGGGCTGGCAGGCTTTGTCCTTCAGTGGGACTCAGGTGTCCCCAGTCCCTGGGGCTGTGGCACCGGGCCCCAGGGGAGGGGCCCTACCCAGCCGAACTAGGGTCAGGTCTAGGTCCCAGGAACTCGGCAGGCCTGATCTGCCAGCTCTGCGAGGAGCTCAGTGGCAAGCTGAAGGGAAGGCGTGGGGCGGGATGAGCGTGGGCCTCAGGGTTGGGGTGTAGGGGGTCGCCGAGGATCGCTGGGGGCTCAGGGGGGCCCTACCAGTTCTCCTGCAGGGGATGCTCTGTGGCGTCCCAAGGGGCATGGTTTCCTGAGGGGTCGCAGGCTGAGTCCCGTGGTGGGGCTCAGGTGTACCCAATCCCCGGGGTTAGGGTACGGATTAGGGTACGGGTTAAGGTTAGGGTATGGGTTACGGTTAGGGTATGGGTGAGGGTAGGGGTTAGGGATAGGGTAAGGAGAGGGTACTGGTTAGGGTTGGGTTTAGGGGTTACAGTTTGGAGGTTATGGGTTAGGGTACAGATTAGGGTTTAGGGTACGGGTTAGGGTTTAGCGTTTCGGTTTAGGGTTAGGGTTAGGGTTGGAGTACGGGTTAGGTTTAGGGTACGGGTTAGGGTTAGGGTACGGGTTAGGGTGCGCATTAGGGTACGGTTTAGGGTACGGGTTAGGGTACGGTTTAGGGTAAGTGTTGGCATACCGATTTGGGTACGGTTTAGGGTACGGATTAGGATTAGGGTACAGTTTAGGGTTATGGTACAGGTTAGGTTACGGTGTAGGTTTAGGGTTAGGGTACGGGTTAGGGAACATGTTAGGGATGGGTATAGGGTACCGGTTAGGGTTAGGGTATGGGTTAGGCTATGGGTTAGGGTACAGGTTAGGGTTAGGTATGGGTTAGTGTCCAGGTTAGGGATAAGGCACGGGTTAGGGTATGGGTTAAGGTTAAGGTAAAGGTACTGGTTAGGGTTAGGGTACGGGTTACGGTTTAGGGTTTAGGGTTAAGTTAGGGTACGGGTTAGGGTTAGGGTTCGGGTAGGGTTAGGTACGGGTTATGGTACGAGTTAGGGTATGGGTTAAGGTCAGGACTTAGGGTTAAGGTTAGGGTTCGGGTTAGGGTACTTGTTAGGGTTACGGTTAGGTTTAGGGTATGGTTTAAGTTACGGGTTAGGGTACAGTTTACGGTTAAGGTTAGGGTACGTGTTAAAGGTACGGGTTAGAGTACGTGTTAGGGTTATGGTTAGGGTTAGGGTACAGGTTAGGGTTAGGGTTAGGGTACGGGTTAGAGTTAGGGTTAGAGTACGGGTTAGGGTACGGGATACGGTTAGGTTTAGGGTTAGGTTAGGGTTAGGGTAAGGGTTAGGGGTTCGGGTTAGGTTTAGGTTAGGGGTTAAGGTTTAGGATTTAAGGTTAGGCGTTAGGGTTTAGGGTTAGGGTTAGACCCCAGTAGGCCAGCAGGACTGATGCGCCGGCTGTGCTGCGAGCGGAGGAGTGGGCCGAGGTGAGGGTGCTGGCGAACGGGAGTATGGTATCCAGCGTTTTGGCGCCGGGGGCCTTTTAATGTCGCTAGAGGCTCGGAGGGCCCTGCCCGTTCTCCCACCCTGAATGACCGGTGGCGCCCCTAGCAGCCCAGGTGGGGGCGGATCGGCAAAGTGAGTCCTGGCTGGGGCTCAGGGGTCCCCAATACCAAGCGTTGCGGCACTAGGACCCTTGGGAGGGGCCCATGGGGGGCCGACCTAGGGTTAGAGTTAGCACCCAGGAGGCCAGCAGGCCCAATCCTCTGGCTGGGCGGCGAGAGGTGGGTGGGCATAGGTAAAGGCGCTGGCGAGCGGGAGCCTGGGCCCCTGCATTTTGGCGCGGGAGGCTTCAAATGTCTCCGGTTTCTCCAGGGCCCTGTCCCTTCTCCCGCCGTGAATGACTGGCGGCGCCCCTTGCGGCGTGGGTGGCGGGGTTGCGGCAGGGTGAGTCTGGCTCTGGGGCTTGGGGTCCCCGATCCCTGGTGTAGCGGCACCAGGACCCTTGGGAGGGGCCCCTAGGGGGCCGACCTAGGGTTAGGGTTAGCCCCCAGGAGGCCAGCAGGCCCTATCTGCCCGCTGTGCGGCGAGTAGAAGGGGGGGCCGAGGTGAGGGCGCTGGGGAGTGGGAGCGTGGGCACCAGCGTTTTGGTGCGGGGAGCCTTTGAAGGTCACTGTGGGCTCAGAAGTCCCTGCTCCTTCTCTCTCCCTGAATGACCGGCGGCGCCCCTAGCGGCCCAGGTGGCGATAGTGCGGCAGGGTGAGTCGGGCTCTGGGGCTCTGAGTCACCAATCCCCAGCGTTGCAGAGCCAGGCCCCTAGGGATGTGCCCCACGGGGCCGACCTAGGGTTTTGGTTAGCCCCCAGGAGCCTGGCAAGCCCTATCCACCGGCTCTGAATCAAGCAGAGGGGCGGGCCGAGGTGAGGGCGCTGGGAGCAGGAGCATGGGAGCCAAGGTTTTTGCGCGTGGGGCCTTTGAAGGTCAGCGCGGGCTCGGAGGTCCCTGCCCGTTTTCTTGTCCTGATTGACCCGAGGTCCCCTAGCGGCTTGGGTGGCTGAAGGGCAGCAGGGTGAGTCCGGCACTTGGGCATGGGGTCCCCATCCCCAGCGTTGCGACGCCAGGCCCCTGGGGAAGGGCCCCTCGGGGGCCGACCTATGGTTAGGGTTAGCCTCCTGGAGCCCCGCAGGCCCGATACACCACCTGTGCGTCGAGGGGAGAGCTGGGCCGAGGTGAGGGTGCTGGTGAACATGAGCCTGGGCCTAAGGGTTTTGGTTCGGTGCGTCTTCGAATGTCGGCAGGGGTTCGGAGGGCCCTCCAGTTCTCCCACCCTGAATGAATGGCGGCGCCCCTAGCGACCCGTGTGGGGCGGGGCGGCAGCGTGCATCTGGCGCTGGGGCCTGGGGGTCCCCAATCCCCGGCGTTGCGGCTCCAGGCCCCTTAGGAAGGGAGCTTCAGGGGCTTTCCTAGGGTTAGGGTTAGCGCACAGGAGGCCGGCAGGCCCGAGTCGCCGGCTGTGCGAGGAGCGGAGGTGCGGGCCAGGTTGAGGGCGATGCCCAGCAGGAGCGTGGTCCCCAGCATTTTGGCGCCCTGGGCCTTCGAATGTTGCCATGGCTCGGAGGGCCCTGCCCTTTCTCCTGCCCTGAATAACCAGCGACGCCCCTAGCGGCTCCATTGGCAGTGGGGCGGCAGGGTGAGTCCCGCGCTGCGGCTCGGGGATCCCCAATCCCCAGCGTTGCGGGGCCAGGCCCCTTGGGAGGGGCTCCTCGTGGGCCGACCTAGGGTTAGAGTTAGCACCCAGGAGGCCGGCAGGCCCAATCCTCTGGCTGGGCGGCGAGAGGTGGGTGGGCATAGGTAAAGGCGCTGGCGAGCGGGAGCCTGGGCCCCTGCATTTTGGCGCGGGAGGCTTCAAATGTCTCCGGTTTCTCCAGGGCCCTGTCCCTTCTCCCGCCGTGAATGACTGGCGGCGCCCCTTGCGGCGTGGGTGGCGGGGTTGCGGCAGGGTGAGTCTGGCTCTGGGGCTTGGGGTCCCCGATCCCTGGTGTAGCGGCACCAGGACCCTTGGGAGGGGCCCCTGGGGGGCCGACCTAGGGTTAGGGTTAGCCCCCAGGAAGCCAGCAGGCCCTATCTGCCCGCTGTGCGGCGAGTAGAAGGGCGGGCCGAGGTGAGGGCGCTGGGGAGTGGGAGCGTGGGCACCAGCGTGTTGGTGCGGGGAGCCTTTGAAGGTCACCGTGGGCTCAGAAGTCCCTGCCCCTTCTCTCTCCCAGAATGACCGGCGGCGCCCCTAGCGGCCCAGGTGGCGATAGTGCGGCAGGGTGAGTCGGGCTCTGGGGCTCTGAGTCACCAATCCCCAGCGTTGCAGAGCCAGGCCCCTAGGGATGTGCCCCACGGGGCCGACCTAGGGTTTTGGTTAGCCCCCAGGAGCCTGGCAGGCCCTATCCACCGGCTCTGAATCAAGCAGAGGGGCGGGCCGAGGTGAGGGCGCTGGGAACAGGAGCATGGGAGCCAAGGTTTTTGCGCGTGGGGCCTTTGAAGGTCAGCGCGGGCTCGGAGGTCCCTGCCCGTTCTCTTGTCCTGATTGACCCGTGGTCCCCTAGCGGCTTGGGTGGCTGAAGGGCAGCAGGGTGAGTCCGGCACTTGGGCACGGGGTCCCCATCCCCAGCGTTGCGACGCCAGGCCCCTGGGGAAGGGCCCCTCGGGGGCCGACCTATGGTTAGGGTTAGCCCCCAGGAGCCACGCAGGCCCGATACACCACCTGTGCATCGAGAGGACAGTTGGGCCGAAGTGAGGGTGCTGGTGAACATGAGCCTGGACCCAAGCATTTTGGTTCTGTGCGCCTTCGAAGGTCGGCGGGGGTTCGGAGGGCCCTGCCAGTTCTCCCACCCCGAATGAATGGCGGCGCCACTAGCGGCCCGTGTGGGGCGGGGCGGCAGCGTGCATCCGGCGCTGGGGCTTGGGGGTACCCAATCCCCGGCGTTGCGGTGCCAGGCCCCTTAGGAAGGGACCCTCAGGGGCCGTCCTAGGGTTCTAGTTAGCGCCCAGGAGGCCGGCAGGCCCGAGTCGCCAGCTGTGCAAGGAGCGGAGGTGCGGGCCGAGTTGAGGGTGCTGGTGAACATGAGCCTGGGCCCAAGCGTTTTGATTCGGGGCGCCTTCGAAAGTAGGTGGGGGCTCGGAGGGCCCTACCCGTTCTCCCGCCCTGAATGACCGGCGGCGCCCCTAGCGGCCTGGGTGGCGGCAGGGTGGCAGGGTGAGTCCGGCGCTGGGGCTCAGGGGTCCACAATCCCCAGTGTTGCGGTGCCAGGACCCTTGGGAGGGGCCCTCGGGGGTCGATCTAGGGTTACGGTTAGCCCCCAGGAAGCCGGTGGACCCGATCAGCGGCTGTGCAGCACGCGGAGGGTTGGGCCGAGGTGAGGGCGCTGGCGAGACTGAGCATGAGCCCAAGTGTTTTGGTGTGGGGGGTCTTCGAAGGTCGGTGGGGGCTCGGAAGGACCTGCCCGTTCTCCCGCTCTGAATGAATGGCGGCGCCCCTAGTGGCCCATGTGGGGCGGGGCGGCAGGGTGCATTTAGCGCTGGGGTTGGGGGTTCCCAATCCCTGGCGTTGAGGCGCCAGGCCCCTTAGGAAAGGACCCTCAGGGGCCGTCCTAGGGTTAGGATTAGCGCCCAGGAGGCCGGCAGGCCCCACCCGCCAGCTGTGCGAGGAGTGGAGATGCGGGCGCAGTTGAGGCCAATGGCAAGCGGGAGCATGGTCCCCAGCGTTTTGGCGTCCTGGGCCTTCGAATGTTGCCATGGGTCGGAGGGCCATGCCCGTTCTCCTGCCCTGAATAACCAGCGACGCCCCTAGCGGCTCCATTGGCGGTGGGGTGGCAGGGTGAATCCCACGCTGCGGCTCGGGGATCCCCAATCCCCGGCGTTGTGGTGCCAGGCCCCTTGGGAGGGGCTCCTCGTGGGCCGACCTAGGGTTAGAGTTAGCCCCCATGAGGCCGGCAGGCCCGATCCTCTGGATGGGCGGCGAGAGGTGGGCGGGCCGAGGTAAAGGCGCTGGGGAGTGGGATTGTGGGCCCCTGCAATTTGGCGCGGGAGGCTTCAAATGTCGCTGGTTTCTCCAGGGCCCTGTCAGTTCTCCCGCCCTGAATGACTGGCGGCGCCCCTAGCGGCCCGGGTGGCAGCGTTGTGGGAGGGTGAGTCTGGCTCTGGGGCTTGGGGTCCCAGATCCCCGGCGTAGTGGCACCAGGACCCTTGGGAGGGGCCCCTGGGGGGCCGACCTAGGGTTAGGGTTAGCCCCAAGGAGACCGTGAGGCCCAATCCGCACGCTGTGAGGCGAGCAGAGGTGTGGGCCGAGGTGAGGGCACTGGGGAGCGGGAGCGTGGACACCAGCCTTTTGGCGCGGGGAGCCTTTGAAGGTCACCGGTGGCTTGGAAGGCCCTGCCCTTCTGTCACCCTCTATGACCAGCGGCGCCCCTAGCGGCCTGGGTGGGGACATAGCGGCAGGGTGAGTCTGGCTCTGGGGCTCTGAGTCACCAATGTCCAGCGTTGCAGAGCCAGGCCGCTTGGGATGTCCCCTCAGGGCCGACCTAGGGTTTTGGTTAGCTGCCAGGAGCCCGGCAGGCCCTATCCACCGGCTCTGAAGCAAGCGGAGGGGCGGGCTGAGGTGAGGGCTCTGGCGAGCAGGATCCTGGGAGCCAACGTTTTTGCGCGGGGAGCCTTCAAAGGTCAGCGTGGGCTCGGAGGGCCCTGCCCGATCTCCTGCCCTGATTGACCGGCGGGGCCTCTAGCGGCTCCGGTGGCTGAAGGGCAGCAGGGTGAGTCCGGCACATGGGCTCGGGGTCCCCATCCCCAGCGTTGCGACGCCAGGCCCCTTGGGAAGGGCCCCTCGGGGGCCGACCTATGGTTAGGGTTAGCCTCCTGGAGCCCCGCAGGCCCGATACACCACCTGTGCGTCGAGGGGAGAGCTGGGCCGAGGTGAGGGTGCTGGTGAACATGAGCCTGGGCCCAAGGGTTTTGGTTCGGTGCGCCTTCGAATGTTGGCAGGGGTTCGGAGGGCCCTCCAGTTCTCCCACCCTGAATGAATGGCGGCGCCCCTAGCGACCCGTGTGGGGCGGGGCGGCAGCGTGCATCTGGCGCTGGGGCCTGGGGGTCCCCAATCCCCGGCGTTGCGGCTCCAGGCCCCTTAGAAAGGGAGCTTCAGGGGCTGTCCTAGGGTTAGGGTTAGCGCCCAGGAGGCCGGCAGGCCCGAGTCGCCGGCTGTGCGAGGAGCGGAGGTGCGGGCCAGGTTGAGGGCGATGCCCAGCAGGAGCGTGGTCCCCAGCATTTTGGCGCCCTGGGCCTTCGAATGTTGCCATGGCTCGGAGGGCCCTGCCCTTTCTCCTGCCCTGAATAACCAGCGACGCCCCTAGCGGCTCCGTTGGCAGTGGGGCGGCAGGGTGAGTCCCGCGCTGCGGCTCGGGGATCCCCAATCCCCAGCGTTGCGGGGCCAGGCCCCTTGGGAGGGGCTCCTCGTGGGCCGACCTAGGGTTAGAGTTAGCACCCAGGAGGCTGGCAGGCCCAATCCTCTGGCTGGGCGGCGAGAGGTGGGTGGGCATAGGTAAAGGCGCTGGCGAGCGGGAGCCTGGGCCCCTGCATTTTGGCGCGGGAGGCTTCAAATGTCTCCGGTTTCTCCAGGGCCCTGTCCCTTCTCCCGCCGTGAATGACTGGCGGCGCCCCTTGCGGCGTGGGTGGCGGGGTTGCGGCAGGGTGAGTCTGGCTCTGGGACTTGGGGTCCCCGATCCCTGGTGTAGCGGCACCAGGACCCTTGGGAGGGGCCCCTGGGGGGCCGACCTAGGGTTAGGGTTAGCCCCCAGGAGGCCAGCAGGCCCTATCTGCCCGCTGTGCGGCGAGTAGAAGGGCGGGCCGAGGTGAGGGCGCTGGGGAGTGGGAGCGTGGGCACCAGCGTGTTGGTGCGGGGAGCCTTTGAAGGTCACCGTGGGCTCAGAAGTCCCTGCCCCTTCTCTCTCCCAGAATGACCGGCGGCGCCCCTAGCGGCCCAGGTGGCGATAGTGCGGCAGGGTGAGTCGGGCTCTGGGGCTCTGAGTCACCAATCCCCAGCGTTGCAGAGCCAGGCCCCTAGGGATGTGCCCCACGGGGCCGACCTAGGGTTTTGGTTAGCCCCCAGGAGCCTGGCAAGCCCTATCCACCGGCTCTAAATCAAGCAGAGGGGCGGGCCAAGGTGAGGGCGCTGGGAGCAGGAGCATGGGAGCCAAGGTTTTTGCGCATGGGGCCTTTGAAGGTCAGCGCGGGCTCGGAGGTCCCTGCCCGTTCTCTTGTCCTGATTGACCCGTGATCCCCTAGCGGCTTGGGTGGCTGAAGGGCAGCAGGGTGAGTCCGGCACTTGGGCACGGGGTCCCCATCCCCAGCGTTGCGACGCCAGGCCCCTGGGGAAGGGCCCCTCGGGGGCCGACCTATGGTTAGGGTTAGCCCCCAGGAGCCACACAGGCCCGATACACCACCTGTGCATCGAGAGGACAGTTGGGCCGAAGTGAGGGTGCTGGTGAACATGAGCCTGGACCCAAGCGTTTTGGTTCTGTGCGCCTTCGAAGGTCGGCGGGGGTTCGGAGGGCCCTGCCAGTTCTCCCACCCCGAATGAATGGCGGCGCCACTAGCGGCCCGTGTGGGGCGGGGCGGCAGCGTGCATCCGGCGCTGGGGCTTGGGGGTACCCAATCCCCGGCGTTGCGGTGCCAGGCCCCTTAGGAAGGGACCCTCAGGGGCCGTCCTAGGGTTCTAGTTAGCGCCCAGGAGGCCGGCAGGCCCGAGTCGCCAGCTGTGCAAGGAGCGGAGGTGCGGGCCGAGTTGAGGGTGCTGGTGAACATGAGCCTGGGCCCAAGCGTTTTGATTCGGGGCGCCTTCGAAAGTAGGTGGGGGCTCGGAGGGCCCTACCCGTTCTCCCGCCCTGAATGACCGGCGGCGCCCCTAGCGGCCTGGGTGGCGGCAGGGTGGCAGGGTGAGTCCGGCGCTGGGGCTCAGGGGTCCACAATCCCCAGTGTTGCGGTGCCAGGACCCTTGGGAGGGGCCCTCGGGGGTCGATCTAGGGTTACGGTTAGCCCCCAGGAAGCCGGTGGACCCGATCAGCGGCTGTGCAGCACGCGGAGGGTTGGGCCGAGGTGAGGGCGCTGGCGAGACTGAGCATGAGCCCAAGTGTTTTGGTGTGGGGGGTCTTCGAAGGTCGGTGGGGGCTCGGAAGGACCTGCCCATTCTCCCACTCTGAATGACCGGTGGGGCCCCTAGAGGCTCCGGGGCCTGAAGGGCAGCAGGTTGAGACCGGCACTTGGGTTGGGGTCCCCATTCCCGGCGTTGTGGCGCCAGGCCACTTGGTAAGGGCCCCTCCGTGGCCGACCTACAGTTAGGGTTAGCCCTCAGGAGGCCAGCAGGCCCGATACACCGCCTGTGCGTCGAGCGGAGAGTTGGTCGAGGTGAGGGTGCTGGTGAACATGAGCCTGGGCCCAAGCGTTTTGGTTCAGGGCGCCTTCGCAGGTGGGTGGGCATTCGAAGGGCCCGGCCCGTTTTCCCACCCTGAATGAATGGCGGCGCCCCTAGTGGCCCGTGTGGGGCGGGGCGGCAGGGTGCATTTAGCGCTGGGGCTTGGGGGTTCCCAATCCCTGGCGTTGCGGCGCCAGGCCCCTTAGGAAAGGACCCTCAGGGGCCGTCCTAGGGTTAGGATTAGCGCCCAGGAGGCCGGCAGGCCCCACCCGCCAGCTGTGCGAGGAGTGGAGATCCGGGCCCAGTTGAGGCCAATGGGAAGCGGGAGCATGGTCCCCAGCGTTTTGGCGTCCTGGGCCTTCGAATGTTGCCATGGGTCGGAGGGCCGAGCCCGTTCTCCTGCCCTGAATAACCAGCGACGCCCCTAGCGGCTCCGTTGGCGGTGGGGTGGCAGGGTGAATCCCACGCTGCGGCTCGGGGATCCCCAATCCCTGGTGTTGCGGTGCCAGGCCCCTTGGGAGGGGCTCCTCGTGGGCCGACCTAGGGTTAGAGTTAGCCCCCATGAGGCCGGCAGGCCCGATCCTCTGGATGGGCGGCGAGAGGTGGGCGGGCCGAGGTAAAGGCGCTGGGGAGTGGGATTGTGGGCCCCTGCAATTTGGCGCGGGAGGCTTCAAATGTCGCTGGTTTCTCCAGGGCCCTGTCAGTTCTCCCGCCCTGAATGACTGGCGGCGCCCCTAGCGGCCCGGGTGGCAGCGTTGTGGGAGGGTGAGTCTGGCTCTGGGGCTTGGGGTCCCAGATCCCCGGCGTAGTGGCACCAGGACCCTTGGGAGGGGCCCCTGGGGGGCCGACCTAGGGTTAGGGTTAGCCCCAAGGAGACCGTGAGGCCCAATCCGCACGCTGTGAGGCGAGCAGAGGTGTGGGCCTAGGTGAGGGCGTTGCAGAGTGGGAGTGTGGGCACAATCGTTTTGGCGCGGTGTGCCATGGAAGATCTCTGGCGGCTCGGTGGGCCCTGCCCCTTCTCCGGCACTGAATGACCTGCAGCGCCCCTAGCGGTCCGGGTGGCGACAGTGCGGCAGGGTGAGTCTTGCTCTGGGGCTCTGAGTCACCAATCCCCAGCGTTTAGAGCCAGGCCCCTTGGGATGTCCCACATGGGGCCGACCTAGGGTTTCGGTTAGCCCCCAGGAGCCCGGCAGGCCGTATCCACCGACTCTGCAGCAACCGGAGGGGCGGGCCAATGTGAGGGCGCTGGGAGCAGGAGCGTGGGAGCCACCTTTTTTGCGCCGGGGTCCTTCAAAGGTCGGAGGGGAAACTGAACGCCCTGCCAGTTCTACCACTCTGAACAACCTGCGGCGCCCCTAGCGGCCCGGGTGGTGGCGGGACGGCAGGTGAGTCCGGTGCTGTGGCTCGGGGGTCCCCAATCCACTGCGTTGCAGCGCCAGGCTCCTTGGGAGGGGCCCCTGGGAGGCTGACCTAGGGTTAGGGTTAGCCCCCAGGGCGCCTGCAGGCTCAATCCGCCAGCTGTGCGGCGAATGGTGGGGTGGGTCGAGGTGAGGTCTCTGTCGAGCGGGAGCATGGGCCCAAGCGTTTTGGCGCCGGGGACCTTCGAATGTTTCTGGGGACCTGATGGGCCCTGCCCATTCTCCTCCCTGAGTGACCGGCAGCGCCCCTAGCATTCCAGGTGTCTGCGGGACGGCAGGGTGAGTCAGGCGCTGCGGCTCCGGTATCCCCAATCCCCCTCATTGTGGCGCCAGGCCCCTTGGGAGGGGCCCCTCGGGCACCAACCTAGGGTTAGGTTTAGCCCCTAGGAGGCCGGCAGGCCCTATTTGCCAGCTGTGTGGAGACTGGAGTGGCGGACCAAGGTGAGGGTGCTGGTGAGTGGAAGCGTGGGCCCGGGTGTTTTGTCGCAGGCGGCCTTTGAAGGTCGCCCTGTCTCGGAGGGCCCTGCCCATTCTCCCGCCCTGAATGAATGGCACCACCCCAAGCCTCCGCTTGGCGGTTAGGCGGCAGGGTGAGTCCAGTGCTGAGGCTCGGGGGTCCCCAATCCCCAGCGTTGCGGCGCCAGGCCCCTTAGGATGGGCCGCTCGGGGTTGATCTAGGGTTGCGGTTAGCCCCCAGAAGGCCAGTCGACCTGATCAGTGGCTGTGCAACATGTGGAGGGTTGGGCGAGGTGAGGGCACTGGCGAGCCTGAGCATGAGCCCAAGCGTTTTAGCGTGGGGGTCCTTTGAAGGTCAGCGGGTGCTTGGAGGGCTCTAACCGTTCTCCTGCCCTGATTGACCGGTGGGCCCCTAGCAGCTCGGGTGGCTGAAGGGCAGCAGGGTGAGTCCGGCACTTGGACTCGGTGTCCCCATCCCCAGCGTTGCGACACCAGGCCCCTTGGGAAGGGACGCTGGGGAGCCGACCTATGGTTAGGGTTAGCCCTCAGGAGTCCGGCAGGCCCGATACACCACCTGTGCGTCAAGCGGCGAGTTGGGCTGAGGTGAGGGTGCTGGTGAACATGAGCCTGAGCCCAAGCGTTTTCGTTCGGGGCGACTTTGAAGGTCGGCAGGGGTTCAGAGGGCCCTGCCCGTTCGCCCACCCTGAATGAACGGCGGCGTCCCTAGCGGCCCGGGTGGGGCGGGGCAGCAGAGTGCCATCAGCACTGGGATTGGGGGTCCCCAATCCCCGCCGTTGCGGCGCCAGGCCCCTTGGGAGGGGCCAACCTAGTGTTAGGTTTAGGCCTTAGGAGGTCAGCAGGCCCTATTTGCCAGCTTTGTGGAGAGCGGAGTGGCGGACCGAGGTGCGGGAGCTGGCGATCGGGATCGTGAACCGAAGCGTTTTCCCTCGGGGGGCCTTCAAGGGTCGCCAGGGGCTCGGACGGCCCTGCAGTTTCTCCCGCCCTGATGGACTGGCGGCGCCCCTAGCGGCCTGGGTGTAGGTGGGGCGGCAGGGTGAGTCCTGCGCTGGAGCTCGTGGGTCCCCAATCCCCAGCGTTGCAGCGCCAAGCCCCTTGGCAGGGCCCTTCGGGAGACGATCTAGGGTTAGGGTTAGCCCCCAGGAGGCCGGCAGGCCCAATCTGCCAGCAATGTGGCAAGCGGAGGAGCCGGCCGAGGTGAGGGCGCTGGCGAGCGGGAGCGTGGGCACAAGCGTTTTGGCGCAGGGGGCCTTTGGGGGTCTCCGTGTCTTGGAGGGCCCTGCCCGTTCTCCCTCCCTGAGGGACTGGCGGCGCCCCTAGCGGTCCAGGTGTTGGCGGTGCAGCAGGGGGAGTCCGGCGCTGTGGCTCGGTGGTCCCCAATCCCTGGCATTGCAGCGCCAGGCCCCTTGGGAGGGTGCACTCGGGGCCAACCTAGGGTTAGGGTTAGCCCCCAGGAGGCCGGCAGGCCAGATCCGCCGGCTGTGTGGAGTGCGGAGCAGCAGTCCGAGGTGAGGGCGCTGGCGAGTGGGAGCGTGGGCCCGGGCGTTTTAGCACGGGGGGCCTTTGAAAGTCGCCGGGGGCTCAGAGGGACCTGCCCATTCTCCCGCTCTGAATGACCAGCGGGGCCCCTAGCAGCTCAGGTGGCTGAAGGGCAGCAGGGTGAGTCCGGTACATGGGCTCGGGGTCCCCATACCTGGCGTTGTGGTGCCAGGCCACTCGGGAAGGGCCTCTTGGGGGCCGAACAACAGTTAGGGTTAGTCCCCAGGAGGCCGGCAGGCCCGATACACCACATGTGTTGCGAGCGGAGCGGTGGGCCGAGATGAGGGTGCTGGTGAACATGAGCCTGGGCCGAAGCGTTTTGGTTCGGGGCACCTTCGAAGGTCGGAGGGAGTTCGGAGGGCCCTGCCAGTACTCCCACCCTGAATGAAAGGTGGCGCCCCTAGCGGCCCGTGTGGGGCTAGGCGGCAGGGTGCATCCGGTGCTGGGACTTGGGGGTCCCCAATCCCCGGCGTTGTGGTGCCAGGCCCCTTAGGAAGGGACCCTCAGGGGCTGTCCTAGGGTTAGGGTTAGCGCCCAGGAGGCTGGCAGGCCCAAGTCGCCGGCTCTGTGAAGAGCGGAAGTGTGGGCCAGTTTGAGGGCGATGCCGAGCGGGAGCGTGGTCCCCAGCATTTTGGCGCCCTGGGCCTTCGAATGTTGCCATGGCTCAGAGGGCCCTGCCCGTTCTCCTGCCCTGAATAACCAGTGGCGCCCCTAGCGGCTCCATTGGCAGTGGGGTGGCAGGGTGAGTCCTGCGCTTCGGCTCGGGGATCCCCAATCCCCGGCGTTGCTGCGGCAGGCCCCTTGGGAGGGGCTCCTTGTGGGCCGACCTAGGGTTAGAGTTAGCCCCCAGGTGGCTGGCAGGCCCAATCCTCTGGCTGGGCGGCGAGAGGTGGGTGGGCAGAGGTAAAGGCCCTGCCGAGCGGGAGCATGGGCCCCTGCATTTTGGAGTGGGAGGCTTCAAATTTCGCTGGTTTCTCCAGGGCCCTGTCCATTCTCCCGCCCTGAATGACTGGCGGTGCCTCTAGCGGCCCGGGTGGTGGCGGGGCGGCAGGTGAGTCCGGCCCTGGGGCTCAGGGGTCCCCAATCCACCGCATTGTGGCGCCAGGCCCCTTGGGAGGGGCCCCTTGGGGGATGACCTAGGGTTAGGCTTAGCCCCCAGGACGCCGGCAGGCTCAATCCGCCAGCTGTGCGGCGAATTGAGGGGTGGGTCAAGGTGAGGTCTCTGTCGAGCGGGAGCATGGGCTCAAGCGTTTTGGCGCCGGGGGCCTTCGAATGTTTCCGGGGACTCGATGGGCCCTGCCCATTCTCCTCCCTGAGTGACCGGCAGCACCCCTAGCAGCCCAGGTGGCGGCGGGGCGGCAGGGTGAGTCAGGCACTGTGGCTCGTGTATCCCCAATCCCCGGCGTTGTGGCGCCAGGCCCCTTGGGAGGGGCCCCTCGGGGGCCAACCTAGGGTTAGGTTTAGCCCCTAGGAGGCCGGCAGGCCCTATTCCCCAGCTGTGTGGAGACTGGAGTGACAGACCGAGGTTAGGGCGCTGGTGAGTGGGAGTGTGGGCCTGAGCGTTTAGGCGTGGGGGGCCTTTGAAGGTCGCCGTGTCTCTGAGGGCCCTGCCCGTTCTCACGCCCTGAATAACGGCAGCACCCCAAGCCCCCGGGTGGCAGCTGGGGGGCAAGGTGAGTCCGGTGCTGAAGCTCGGGGGTCCACAATCCCTGGAGTTGCGGCGCCAGACCCCTTGGAAGGGGCCCCTTGGGGGTCAATCTAGAGTTACGGTTATCCCCCAGAAGGCCGGTGGACCCGATCAGCGGCTGTGCAACACGCGGAGGGTTGGGCCGAGGTGAGGGCGCTGGCGAGACTGAGCATGAGCCCAAGTGTTTTAGCGCGGGGGGCCTTCAAAGGTCGGCGGGGGCTCGGAGGGCCCTGCTGGTTCTGTCGCCCTGAATGACCGGCGGTGCCCCTAGCGGCCCGGGTGCCGACAGTGCATCAGGGTGCGTCTGGCTCTGGGGCTCTGCGTCACCAATCCCCAGCATTGCAGAGCCAGGCCCCTTGGGATGTGCCCCTCGGGCTCGACCTAGGGTTTTGGTTAGCCCCCAGGAGCCTGGCAGGCCCTATCCACCGGCTCTGAATCAAGCGTAGGGGTGGGCCGATGTGAGGGCGCTGGGAGCAGGAGCATGGGGCCAACGTTTTTGCGCGGGGGGCCTTCGAAGGTCAGCGGGGGCTCAGAAGGCCCTGCCTGTTCTCCCGCCCTGAATGACCGGCGGCACCCCTGCGGCCCGGGTGGTGGCGGGACGGCAGTGTGAGTCTGGAGCTAGGGCTCGGGGGATCCCAAGCCCTGGCGTGGCGGTGCCAAGCCCTTTGGGAGGGGCCACTCGGGGGCTGACGTAGGGTTTGGTTTAACCCCCAGGAGGCAGGTGGGCCTGATCCGCCAGCTATGCGGTGTGCGGAGGGGCTCGCTGAGTTGAGGGCGCTGGTGAGTGGGAACGTGAGCACAAGCATTTTGGCGCGGGGTGCCTTCGAAGGTCACCGGGGCTCAGAGGGCCCAGCAAGTTCTCCCGCCCTGAATGACCGGCGGTGCCCCAGCAGCCCGGGTGGCGGCGGGGCAGTAGGGTGAGCCCAGAGCTGGGGCTCAGGGATCCCCAATCCCCGGAGTGGCATCGCCAGGCCCCTTGGGAGGGGTCCCTCTCGGCTGACGTACGGTTATAGTTAGCCCAAAGGAGGCCAGCAGGCCGGATCCGCCAGCTCTGCGGCGAGCAGAGTGGTGGGCCGAGGTGAGGGCGCTGATGTTTGGGAGCGTGGGCCCAAGCAATTTGGCGCGGGGGGCCTTCAAAGGTCGCCGGGGGCTTGGAGGGCCCTGCCCCTTCTCCCGCCCCGAAGGACCGGCGGCGCCCCTAGCAACCCAGTTGGCGGTGGTGTGGCAGTGTAAGTCCGGCGCTGGGGCTCGAGGGTCCCCAATCTCCGGCATGGCAGTGCCAGTCCCCTTGGGAGGGGCTCTTCAGGGGCCGACCTAGGGTTAGGGTTAGCCCCCAGGAGGCTGGCAGGCCCAATCCGCCGGCTGTGTGGCGAGCGGAGGGGTGGGCCGAGGTGAGGGCAATGGTGAGCGGGAGCATGGGCCCTAGCGTTTTGGTGCGGGTTGCCTTTGAAGGTCGCAGGGGACTTGGAGGGCCCTGCCCGTTCTACCACTCTGAATGAGGACGGCGCCCCTAGCGGGCCGGGTCGCGGCAGGGCGGCAGGGTGAGTCCGGCGCTGGTATTCGGGGGACCCCAATCCCTGGCGTGGTGGTGCCAGACCCCTTGGGAGGGGCCCCTCGACAGCCAACCTAGGGTTAGGGTTAGACCCCAGGAGGCCAGCAGGCCCGATCCGCTGGTTGTGCGGCTTGCAGAGGGGCTGGCCGAGGTGAGGGCGCTGGTGAGCGGAAGCATGGGCCAAAGCATTTTGGCGCGGGAGGCCTTTGAATGTCGCCGGAGGCTCGGAGGGCCCTGCCCATTCTCCAACCCAGATGACCGGTGGCGCCCCTAGTGGCCCCGGTGGCGGCGGGGCGCCAGGGTGCGTCCGGCAGTTTGCTTTGTGGGTCCCCAATCCCCAGCATGGTGACGCCAGGCCCCTTGGGATGGGCCCCTCAGGAGCCAACCTAGGGTTAGGGTTAGCCCCCAGGAGGCCGGCAGTCCCGATCCAACAGCTGTGCGGCGAGTGGAGGTGTGGGCTGAGGAGAGGGTGCTGGTGAGCAGGAGCATAGGCCCAAGCGTTTTGGCATGGGGGGGCTTCGAAGGTCTCCGGGGGCTCGGAGGACCCTGTCCGTTCTCCCGCCCTAAATGACCGGCGGCGCCCCTAGCTGCCCGGGTGGTGGTGGGGTGGCAGGGTAAGTCCTGCGCTGAGGCTCGAGGGTCCCCAATCATCAGTGTCGCGGTGCCAGACCCCTTGGGAGGGGCCCCTCGTGAGCAGACCTAGGGTTAGGGTTAGTCCCCAGGAGTCCGGAAGGCCCAATCTGCCCGCCTGTGGTGAGCGGAGGGACGGGCAGAGTTGAGGGCGTTGGTGAATGTGAGCTTGGGCCCAAGCGTTATGGCGTGGGGGGCCATGGAAGGTCGACGGGGGCTCGGAGGGCCCTGCCCGATCTCCCGCCCTGAATGAGGACAGTGTCCCTAGCCGGCCAGGTCACGGCGGGGTGGCAGGGTGAGTTCGGCGCTGGTGCTCGGGGGTCCCCAATCCCCAGCGTGGCAACGCCAGGCACTTGGGAGTGGTCCCTCGGGGACCGACCTAGGGTTATGGTTAGCTCCAGGTGGCTGGCAGGCCCGATCCGCCGGCTGTGCGGCAAGCAGAGGGGCGGGCCGAGGTGGGGGTGCTGGGGAGCGGCAGCGTGGGCCCAAGCGTTTTGGTGTGGCGGGCCTTCAAATGTCAGCGGGGGCTTGGAGGGCCCTGCCCGTTCTCCCGCCCTGAATAACCGGCGGCGCCCCTAGAGCCCCGGGTTGCAGTGGGGCGGCCGTATGAGTCCGGCACTGGGGCTTGGGGGTCCCCAATCCCAGACCTTGCAGCTCTAGGCTCCTTGGGAGGGGCCCATCAGGGGCCGACCTAGGTTTAGGGTTAGCCCCCAGGAAGCTGGCAGACCCGATCCGCCGGCTGTGTAGTGATCAGAGGGGCAGGCCGAGGTGAGGGTGCTGTCGAGCGGGAGCGTGGGCCCAAGCGTTTTGGCGCGGGGGGCCTTTGAAAGTCATCGTGGGTTCAGAGGGCCCTTCCTGTTCTCCCGCCCTGAATGACCGGCGGCTCCCCTAGCAGCCCGGGTGGCGGCAGGTCGGCAGGTTGATTCCGGCCTTGGGGCTTGGGGGTCCCCAATCCCTGGGGTTGCTGCGCCAGGCCCTGTGGGAGGGGCCCCTTGGGTGCCGACCTAGGGTTAGGGTTAACCCCCAGGACGCCGGCAGGCCCGTTCCGCCGGCTGTGCAGTGAGCGGAGGGGCGGACAGAGGTGAGGGCCCTGGCGAGCAGGAGGGTGGGCCCAAGCGTTTTGCCGTGGGGGCCTTCGAAGGTCGCCGGGGGCTTGGAGGCCGTGCCCATTCTCCCTCCCTGAATGACCAGCGGCACCCCTAGCAGCCTGGGTGGTGGCGCAGTGGCAGGATGAGACTGGCAATGGGGCTCGTGGGTCCCCATTCCCTGGCGTTGCGGCGCCAGGCCGCTTGGAGGGGCCCCTTGGGTGCCGAGCTTGGGTTAGGGTTAGCCCCCAGGAGGCTGGCAGGCCCGATCAGCCAGGTGTGTGGCGAGCGAAATGGCGTGCAGAGACGATGGCACTGGCGAGCGGGAGCATGGGCTTAAGCGTTTTGGCGCTTGGAGCATTCGAAAGTCGCCGGGGGCCCAGAGCGCCCTACCCGTTCTCCCACCCTGAATGACTGGTGGCGCCCCTAGGGGCCGGTAGGGGAGGGGCGGTAGAGTGAGTCCGGCGCTAGGGCTCGGGGGTCCCCAATCCCCGGCGTTGTGGCGCCAGGCCTTTGGAAGGGGCCCCTCAGGGTCCGACCTAGGGTTAGGGTTAGCCCCCAGAAAGCAGGCTGGCCCAATCCGCTAGCTTTCGGCGAGCGGAAGGGCGGCCTGAGAAGAGGGCGCTGACAAACAGGAGCGTGACCCCAAGCGTTTTGGTGTGGGGGTCCTTCGAATGTCGCCGGGGGCTCGGAAGCCCCTGCCCGTTCTCCCGCCCTGAATGACTGCGGCGCCCCTAGCAGCCCGGGTGGCGGCGGGAAGGCAGGGTGAGTCCGGCGCAGGGGCTCGGGTGTCCTCAATCCCCGGCGTTGTGGCGCTAGGCCCCTTGAAAGGGGTCCCTCGGGGGGGACCTGGGTTTAGGGTTAGCCCCAGGAGGTCAGCAGGCCCAATCTGCAGGCTGTGTGGCATACGGTGGGGTGGGCCGAGGTGAGGCCGCTGGTGAGCGGGAGCATGGCTCCAAGCATTTTGCGAAGCGGGCCTTCGAAGGTCGTCGAAGTCTCGGAGGGCCCTGCCCGTTCTACCGCCATGAATAATCGGCAGCGCCCCTAGCACCCCAGGTGTTGGCGGGACTGCCAGGTGTGTCCGGTGCTGGAGCTTGGGGGTCCCCAATCCCAGGCGTTGGTGCTCCAGGCACTTGGGATGGGCCCCTCGAGGACCAACCTAGGTTTCTGGTTAGCCCCAGGCGGCCGGCAGGCCCGATCCACTGGCTGTGCGGCGAGAGGAGGGGCATTCCAAGGTGGGGCCGCTGGGGAGCGGGAGCATGGGCCCAAGCGTTTTGGCGTGGGGGGCCTTCAAAAATCGGCGGGGGCTCAGAGGGCCCTGCCCATTCTCCCGCCCTGAATAACCGGCGGCGCCCCTAGCGCCCCTGGTTGTGGTGGGCCAGCCGGGTGAATCCGGCGCTGGGGTTCGGGGGTCCCCAATCCCAGGCCTTGCAGCTCCAGGCTCCTTGGGAGGGGCCCATCGGGGGCCCACCTAGGTTTAGGATTAGACCCCAGGAAGCTGGCAGGCCCGATCCGCTGGCTGTGTAGCGAGCAGAGGGGCAGGCCGAGATGAGGGTGCTGTTGAGCGGGAGTGTGGGCCCAAGAGTTTTGGCGTGGGGGCCTTCAAAGGTCGCCGGGGGCTCACAGGGCCCTGCACGTTCTCCCGCCCTAAATGACCTGCGGCACACTAGCGGGCCGGGTCGCAGTGGGGCGGCAGGGTGAGTCTGGTGCTGGGGCTTAGGGATCCCCAATCCCCGTTGTTGTGGCGCCAGGCCCCTTGGGACGGGCCACTAGGGGGCCGACCTAAGGTTAAGGTTAGCCCCCAGAAGGCCCACAGGACCAATCCGCCAGCTGTGCGGCGAGCGGAGGGATGGGCCAAGGTAAGGGCGCTGGTGAGTGGGAGCATGGCCAAAGCGTTTTGGTGCGGGGGGCCTTCGAAGGTCACCGGTGGCCTGGAGGGCCCTGCCCGTTCTCCCTCCCTGAATGACCGGCAGCACCCCTAGCGGCCCAGGTGGCGGTAGGGCGGGAGGGTGAGTCCAGCCTTGGGGCTCGGGGGTCCCCAATCTCCGGCATTGCGGCAATAGGAACCTGGGATGGGCCCCTCCGGGGCCCACCAATGATTAGGGTAACACCCAGGAGGCCGGCAGTCCCGATCCACCAGATGTGCAGCGAGCTGAGGGGCGGACCGAAGTGAGGGCGCAGGCGAGCAGGAGCATGGGCCCAAGCGTTTTGGCGCGGGGGGCCTTCGAAGGTCGCCAGTGGCTCAGAGGAATCTACCAGTTCTCCCTCCCTGAATGATCGACGGCGCTCCTAGAGGCCCGGGTTGCGGCAGGGCAGCAGGGTGAGTCCGGCGCTGGGGCTCGGGAGACCCCAATCCCCGTTGTTGCAGGGCCAGACCCTTTGGGAGGGTCCACTAGGGGGCCGACCTAAGGTTAGGGTTAGCCCCCAGAAGGCCCGCAGGCCCGATCCACCAGCTGTGCGGCGAGTGGAGGGGTGGGCCGAGGTAAGGGTGCTGGGGAGCGGGAGCGTGGGCCCAAGAGATGTGGTGCGGGGGGCCTTCGAATGTTGCCAGTGGCTCAGAGGGCCCTGCCCGTTCTCCCTGCCTGAATGAACGGCGGCGCCCCTAGCGGCCCAGGTGGCGGTAGGGTGGGAGGGTGAGTACAGCCTTGGGGCTCGGGGGTCCCCAATCCCTGGCGTTGTGGCAATAGGAACCTATGATGGGTCCCTCTGGGGCCCACCAGTGATTAGGGTAACACCCAGGAGGCTGGCAGTCCCAATCCACTGGCTGTGCAGCGAGCTGAGGGGCGGACCGAAGTGAGGGCGCAGGCGAGCAGGAGCATGGGCCCAAGCGTTTTGGCGCGGGAGGCCTTCGAAAGTCGCCAGGGCTCGGAAGGCACTGCCTGTTTTTCCGCTCTGAATGACCGGCGGTGCCCCTAGCTGCCCAGGGGGCGGCGTGGCAGCAGTGTGAGTCCGGCGCTGGGCCTCTGGGGTCCCCAATCCCCGTCATTGCGGAGACAGGCCCCTTGGGATGGGCCCCTCAGGGGCAGACCTAGGGTTAGGGTTAGCCACCAGGAGGCCGGATGGCCCGATCCGCCGGCTGTGCGGCGAGCGGAGGGGCGGGCCGAGGTAAGGGTGCTGGCGAGCGGGAGTGTGGGCCCAAGCATTCTGGCACGGGGGGCCTTCGAAGGTGGCCGGGGGCTCGGAGGGCCCTTCCCGTTCTACTGCACTGAATGACCAGCGGCACCCCTAGCGGCCTGGGTGGTGGTGGGACAGCAAGTTGAATCCAGCGCTGGGGCTCAGGGGTCCCCAATACCTGGCATTGCAGCGATAGGCCACTGGGATGGGCCCCTCAGGGGCCGACCTTGGGTTAGGGTTAGCCCACAGGAGGCCGGCAGGTCCAATCCGCCAGCTGTGCATTGAGCAGAGGGGTGGGCCGAGGTGAGGGCGCTGGCGAGCGGGAGCGTGGGCCCAAGCATTTTGGCATGGGGGGCCTTCGATGGTTGCTGGGGGCTTGGAGGGCCCTGCGCATTCTGCCGCCGTGAATGACCAGCGGCACCCCTACCAGCCCGGGTGGCATTGGGGCAGTAGGGTGAGTCCAGCGCTGGGGCTCGGGGGTCCCCAATTCCCGGCGTTGCGGTGCCAGGCCCCTTCGGAGGGGCCCCTCAGGGGCCAACCTAGGGTTATGGGTAGTCCCCAGAGGAGAGCAGGCCTCATCCGCCGGCTCTGTGGCGAGAGGAGGGGTGGGCCGAGGTGGGGGCGCTGAGGAGCGGGAGCGTGGGCTCAAACGTTTTGGATGGGGGGGCCTTCGAAGGTCGCCGGAGGCTCGGAAGTCCCTGCCCATTCTCCCGCCCTGAATGACCAGCAGCACCAGTAGCGGCCCTTTTACATCAGGGTGACAGGGTGAGTCCAGCGCTGGGGCTCGGGGGTCCCCAATCCCCTGCGTTGCAGAGCCAGGCCCCTTGGGATATGCCCCTTGGGGGCCGACCTATGGTTAGGGTTAGCCCCTAGGAGGCCAGCAGGCCCGATCCGCCAGATGTTTGGAGAGCGGAGGGGCGGGCCGAGGTGAGGGCGCTGGCGAGCGGCAGCATTGGTCCAAGCGTTTTGGCGTGGGGGGCCTTCGAAAGTCACCGGGGACTCGGAGGGCCCTGCCCCTTCTCCCACCTTGAATGACTGGCGGCGCCACTAGCGGTCCGGGTGGCAGCGGGGCGGCTCGGTGAGTCTGGCGCTGGGGCTCGGGGGTCAGCAATCCCAGGCTTTGTGGCGCCAGGCCCCATCAGACGGGTCCCCCGAGGGCCGACCTAGGGTTAGGTTTAGCCCACAGGAGGCCGGCAGGCCTCATCAGCCGGTTGTGCGGCGAGCACAGGAGCTGGCCGAGGTGAGGGCGCTGGCGAGCGGGAAGGTGGGCCCAAGCGTTTTAGTGTGGGAGGTCTTCGAAGGTCGCCGGGGGTTCAGAGCGCCCTGCCCCTTCTCCCTCCTTGAATGACCGGCGGCGCCCCTACTGGAGGGCCCTGCCCATTCTCCTGCACTGAATGTCCTGCCGCGCCCCTAGCAGCCCGTGTGCTGGCGGGGCGGCAGGGTGAGTCCGGCGCTGGAGCTCGGGGGTCCCCAATCCCCGGCGTTGTGGCGCCAGGCCCCTTGGGAAGGCCCCCTTGGGTGTCGACCTACGGTTAGGGTTACCCCCAGGAGGCCGGTAGGTCCAATCTGCCACCTGTGTGGCGAGCGGAGGGGCGGGCTGAGATGAGGGCGCTGGCGAGCGGGAATGTGGGCCCAAGCATTTTGGCGCGAGGGGCCTTCGAAGGTCGCCAGGGGCTCGGAGGGCCCTGCCAGTTCTCCTGACCTGAATGACCAACGGCACCCCTCGCGGCCCGGTTGGCAGCAGGGCAGCAGGGAGAGTCTGGCGCTGGGGCTCGGGGGTCCCCAATCCCCGCCTTTTAGGCGCCTGGGCCCTTGGGAGTTTCCCCTTGGGGACAGACCTAGGGTTAGGTTTAGCCCCCGGGAGCCCGGCAGGCCCGATTCGCCGGCTGTGCGGCGAGCGGAGGGGCAGGCCGAGATGAGGGCGCTGGCGAGCTGGAACATGAGCCCAAGGGTTTTGGCGCGAGTGGCCTTCAAATGTCGCCGGGGGCTAAGAGGGCCCTGCCCGTTCTCTCTCCCTGAATGACCGGCAGCGCCCCTACTGGCCCAGTTGGCGGCGGGGCAGCAGAGTGAGTCCGGCACTGGGACACCGGGGTCCATAATCCCCGGCGTTGCAGCGCCAGGTGCCATGGGAGGGGCCCCTCCTGGGCCGACCTAGGGTTAGGGTTAGCCCCCAGGAGGTCGGCAGACCCGATCGGCCAGCTTTGTGGCGAGTGGAGGGGTGGGCCGAGGTGAGGGCGCTGACAAGTGGGAGGGTGGGCGCAAGCGTTTTGATTCGGGGTGCCTTCGAAGGTCGCCCGTGGCTCAGAGGGCACTGCCTGTTCTCATGCCCTGAATGACCGGCGGTGCAGCTAGCAGCCCGGGTGGCGGCGGGGCGGCACGGTGAGTCCGGCGCTGGGTCACAGGTGTCAGCAATCCCAGGCGTTGTGGCACCAGGCCCCATTAAGGGCCCCTTGGGGGCCGACCTAGGGTTAGGGTTAGCCCCCAGGAGGCTGGCAAGCCCGATCCGCCAGCTGTGCGGCGAGTGGAGGGGCGGGCCGAGGTAAGGGCGCTGGCAAGCGGGAGTGTGGGCCGAAGCGTTTTATCGCGGGGGGCCTCCAAAGTCTCCGGGTCTGAGGGCCCTACTCGTTCTCCCACACTGAATGACGGGCGGCTCCCCTAGCAGCCTGGGTGGCGGCGGGGCGGCAGGGTGAGTCTGGCACTGGGGCTCAGGAGTCCCCAATCCCCAGCATTGCGGATGCCAGGCCCCTTGGGATGGGCCCCTAGGGGGCCTACCTAGGGTTAGGGTTAACCCCCAGGAGGCTGGGAGGCCCGATCCGCTAGCTGTGTGGCGAGTGGAGAGGCGGGCCGAGGTGAGGGCGCTGGCGAGCGGGAGCGTGGGCCTAAGCGTTTTGGTGCGGTGGGCCTTCGAAAGACGATGGGGGCTCGGAGGGCCCTGCCCGTTCTCCCGCACTGAATGTCCTGCCGCACCCCTAGCGGCCCTTGTGGTGGTGGGGCGGCAAGGTGAGTCCGGCGCTGGGGCTCAGGGGTCCCCAATCCCCAGCGTTGCGACTCCAGGCCCCTTGGGAGCCGACCTAGGTTTAGGGTTAGCCCCAGGAGGCTGGCAGGCCCATTACGCAGGCTGTGCGGCAAGCGGAGGGGCGGGCCGAGGTGAGGGCGCTGGCAAAGGGAACATGGGCCCTAGCGTTTTGGCGTGGTAGGCCTTCGAAGGTTGCCGGGGGCTCGGAGGGCCCTGCCTGTTCTCCTGCCCTGAATGACCGACGGCACCCCTCGCGGCCTGGTTGGCAGCGGGGCGGCAGGGAGAGTCTGGCGCTGGGGCTCGGGGATCCCATCACCGGCATTGCAACACCAGGCCCTTTGGGATGGGCCCCTAGGGGGCCTACCTAGGGTTAGGGTTAGCCCTCAGGAGGCTAGGATGCCCAATCCGCCGGCTGTGCGGTGAGCAGAGGGGCAGGCCGAGGTAAGGGTAATGGCGAGCGGGAGCGTGGGCCCTAGTGCTTTGGTGCGGGGGGCCTTCGAAGGTCGCTGGGGGCTTGGAGGGCCCTGCCCGTTCTCCCGCCCTGAATGACCGGCGGTGCCACTAGCGGCCCGGGTGGCAGAGGGGGGCATGATGAGTCCGGCGCTGGTGCTCGGGAGTCCCCTTTCCCCATCGTTGCGGCACCAGGACCCTTGGGAGGGGCAACTAGGGGGCCGACCTAGGGTTAGGGTTAGCCCCCAGAAGGCCCACAGGCCCGATCCGCCCGCTGTGTGGCGAGCAGAGGGGAGGGCTGAGGTAAGGGCGCTGACGAGCGGGAGCATGGGCCCAAGCGTTTTTGTGCGGGGGGCCTTCGAAGGTTGCAGGTGGCTCGGAGGTCCCTGTCCATTCTCCCTCCCTGAATGACCAAGGGCGCCCGTAGCGGCCCAGGTGGCGGTAGGGCAGGAGGGTGAGTCCAGCGATGGGGCTCGGGAGTCCCCAATCCCCGGTGTTGCAGCAATAGGAACCTGGGATGGGCCCCTCAGGTGCCCACCAACAGTTAGGATAACACCCAGGAGGCCGGCAGTCCCGATCCACCGGCTCTGCAGCGAGCGGAGGGGTGGACCGAGGTGAGGGCCCAGGCGAGCGGGAGCATGGGCCCAAGCGTTTTGGCACGGGGTGCCTTCGAAGGTCACCAAGGACTCAGAGGGATCTGCCCATTCTCCCTACCTGAATGACCAACTGTGCTCCTAGCGACCTGGGTGGTGGCGGGGCGAGACAGTGAGTCCGGCCTGGGGCTCGGGGGTCCCCAATCCCAGGCATTGCGGTGCCAGGCCCCTTCAGAGGGGCCCCTCAGGGGCCAAAATACGGTTATGGGTAGCCCCCAGGAGGAGGGCAGGCCTCATCCGCTGGATCTGCGGCGAGCGGAGGGGCAGGCCGAGGTGAGGGCGCTGGTGAGTGGGAGCGTGGGCTCAAGCGTTTGGATGGGGGGGCCTTCGAAGGTCGCCACGGGCTCGGAAGGCCCTGCCCATTCTCCCGTGCTGAATGACCAGCGGCACCCCTAGTGGCCCAGGTGGCGGCGGGGTGGCAGGGCAAGTCCGGCACTGGGGCTCAGGTTCCCTAATACCCGGTGTTGCGGCGCCAGGCCCCTTGGGACGGGCCCCTCGGGGGCCGACCTAGGGTTAGGTTTAGCCCCCAGGAGGCTGGCAGGCTCGTTCCGCCCATGTGCAGGTGGGGTAGGTGAGGTAGCTGGTGAGCAGGAGCATGGGCCAGAGCATTTTGGCTTTGGCTCGGGGTGCCTTCGAAGGTCGCAGGTTGCTCGGAGGGTCCTGCCCGTTCTGTCGCCCTGAAGGACTGGTGACGCCCTTAGTGCCCCATGTGGAGGCGGAACGGCAGGGTGCGTACGGTGCTGGGACTTGGGGGTCCCGAATCCCTGGCATGCGGCACCAGGCCACTTGGGAGGGGCCCCTCGGGGGCGACCTAGGGATAGGGTTAGCCCCCAGGAAGCCAGCAGGCCTGATCCGCCAGCTCTGCAGCGAGCGGAGGGGTGGGCCGAGGTTAGGGCGCTGGCGGGCAGGAGCGTGGGAGCCAGAGTTTTTGCGCGGGGGGCCTTCGAGGTCGCAGGGGGATTGGAGGGCCCTGCCCGTTCTGCCTTCCTGAATGACTGGCAACACCCCTAGCGCCCTGGGTGCTTGCGGGGTGGCAGAGTGAGTCCAGCACTGGGGTTCGGGGGTCCCAAATCCCCGGCATTGTGGTGCCAGGCTCCTTGGGAGGGGCCCCTGGGGGGCCGGCCTAGGGTAAGTGTTAGCCCCCAGGAGTCCAGCAGGCCCATTCCGCCAGCTCTGCGGCAGGCAGAGGGGCAACCCGAGGTGAGGGCGCTGGCGAGAGGGAGTGTGGGCCCAAGCGTTTTGGCGCGGGGGGCCTTCGAAGGTCGCCGGGGGCTTGGAGGGCCCTGCCTGTTCTCTCGCCCTGAAAGAATGGCGGCACCCCTAGCAGCCCGGGTTGCTGCGGGGCAGCAGGGTGAGTCCGGCGCTGGGCTCGGGGGTCCCCAATCCCTGGCATTGTGGTGCCAGGCCCCTTGGGAGGGGCCCCTCGGGGGCCGACCTAGGGTTAGTGTTAGTCCCCAGGAGGCCAGCAAGCCCGGTGCTAAGTGGTTCTGGCAATGTAACAAAAATGCCATACACTAATCTGTAAGAAATAACAGTGTACAGGAACACTCTTAGCCCTAACATCATCCTTTGTGAATATGGAAGCCAGCCCCAAGGTGGTCGTGGAAGTCTGACGAAAGTGCTAAGCACTTTTCTCTGAGTCACCACACTATACAGGGAAAGACCAATGTACATCATCTTTCACGAGTAGGAAGCATTAATGAAAAGGTTCTGGAATTTCGAGGACTCTGACCCATCCTTATTGGTAATAAACCACCGTGTATAGAAAACACCTTCAACTCTCATCAGCCTCCTCAATCCTGATTCCGATTCAACTTTGGGTGTGTAGGACTAGGGAAATGTCCACATCTTATTGCTAAGAAAGAACGATATCAGGGTAATGCCCTTCAAGTCACCTCAGCCTTCCTGAAGACGGAAGCAGGAATCAAGGTGGTTATGTTACCATGAGGTAAGGAAGATGAGCATATAAGTGAGAAACAACAGTGGGCAGCACCTCTCTTCCAACGAACAGTATCTTTGCTTAATGTTGAATCCCTATGGTAAGTGGTTGTGGGCATTTGTGAGGTCAAAATCTTAAGTGTTTTGGAAAACCTCTTGGTCATTCACAGATGAGACTAAGGTAGTTGGGGACTCCTAGGCAGTGATTTGTCCACTGTCAAAAATATGAAAAGATAAAAGAGACAGATGAGGTCTCCTCAGGCATTGTCCTTTATCCTCATCCTCCATGAGGATGGCCATTTCTGGACAGCTCAGTGGCAGGGTCTCATTCACAGTGGGGGCATCTGTTCCTCACAGACATCAGGCAGGGAAATGGATTTGGTTCTCTGTGCCAGCCCAGCCACAGCTGAGTGTCACAGCACCCTCTCGTGGGCTCATAAGAGTTTCACTGTCACCAGGCAGGTCATTGTATTTGATAAACCACTGTGAGAGTTTGCAATTGCCTTCATCTGCAACCTCCTAGAGGCAAATGCAGATCTCTGGTACCATGTGAAGTCATGTGAAGGCATCGTGAGAAAGTGTCCTTTTGCTTAAGAAAAACATGGCTGGGGCTCTTGGCTGGCTCAGCCGGTTAAGCATCTGCCTTTCGCTCAGGTTATGATCCCAGGGTTCTGGGATCGAGCCCGGGCTCCCTGCTCAGTAGGAAAGGAGGTAGGGAAATAGCTTAGAACCCACAGAGAATGTGAATAAAGGGGAGTGAAATGGAACTTGGTCTGTGTTTTGCTTTAAGGATTGGAAGTTAGTTTTTTCTCAATTGTGATTGTTCTTGAAACAGAAAAGCTGTATTGGTTTTTTTTTACCTTTAATTTTTTTTCTAATAATAATTTTTATTATGATATGTTAGTCACCATACAGTATTTCCTTAGTTTTTGATGTAGTGTTCCGTGATTCATTATTTGCATATAACACCCAGTGCTCCATACAATATGTACCTTCCTTAATACCCATCACTGGCCCATCCCAACCCCCCACCCCTCTCCCCTCTGAAGCCCTCAGTTTGTTTCCCAGAGTCCATAGTCTCTCGTGGTTCATCCCCCCTTCTGTTTAGGGTCCATTGTCTAAAGGGACAGACAGTGGAAGGTCACCAAATATAAGATCGAAATTGAATTGTTCATTATAGATGCCGCCAAGTAGTTCCCAGATATTTCATTCTACTGTAGTAATTCATTACACCTGTGCAGGTGCACGTGGAAGACAATTGATGCATGCATAGTGGTAATAAAACACGCCCCTCAGTAGTAGAATAATAGAGGATGCATATGTGTAAAATTATTCGACTACAGCTTCCATGCTTTCCTTTTGGTTCCTTATTATCTATGAAATTGGACAATTTTTGTTCTCTAGGCTTAAAACTCATTGTCAATATTTAGAGTTTTTCAATGCTGATCTTCTCCTGTGTAAGTTACCAAAAACCTAAAATATGTATGAACTTTAAAAAACACTATATTGAAAATTACAGCAGGGAAGTTCCATTTTGTGAATATTGTGTCAATGGATCTCTATTTTGACATCAGTGTTCATTAGAAATGATGCCATTTCATGTGAGTATAAATATCAATGTGAAAAAGAAAAGGTAGGAAGAACCTTGAATGTTTAAGTAATTGGTGAAATGACAGGTGTGTGTGTGTGTGTGTGTGTGTGTGTGTGTGTGTGTGTGTAATTGATTATCAGTGAATGGTTCAGCTTCTTGTAGGGCCTCCGAGAGAGCCCAGGTGAACCTTTCAATGAGTTGGTATCTGTTTTCAGAACATGGGAATCTCTTAGTCCAATAGTCAATCAGGCAAGCTTTGAGTTCTTAAAGAGTTTCAGTCCTCAGCGATGGTGTTGCAGACCCTTGTGAGCAAACCCTAGGGTATGCTCAGAGCCCTCATTAGCAGGTACCAACGTGTGACGATTTCAGACAGCATTTCCCAAAGAAGTACCTCTTGAGTCTCTGTCCTTGTCAGTTCCCTACACTTCCTTACACTAGTTATGTGATCAGTGTGTTTCAGGATAATCCCCACATGTGATTTTTGCTATTTCCTACTAGTCCTATCTGTTTCTCATCTTCTTTTTTTATGGTAGGGGTTGGGAAGCAACCTGTGTGGTGTAGGAAGGGGTGTGGTAGTTGTCTGCCTTCAGAGGACCGAATGCTGCCTAGAAATTGTACTGTAGTTTGAGGTCAATTGTCCATCCTCTGAGTGTCAGGAATTCCATCACTTTACTTTGAAGCTAGTCTGTTCTTCAAGCTGTCCTCAGAAATAAGGACGTCATCCATCTAGGGAATACTGGTTTGTGTGTATGTTTTCATTTTAGGAAAGGCCTTGCTGTTCCTGAAAATAATACTGTAGAGCACCCTTTCCTGTTCTTATTGGCCATCAGTCAATCTTTTGTGAAGTATTCGTTTATAAATAGACTTTCTATGGTTGATGAGCAGGAATTCTTTATTGACAAGTCTTTGTCAGTGTGTGTATTGCAAACCTTTACTTCCCAGCCTGCGGTTCACTTTTTCAATTTCTTATGGTCATAAGATAAGGAGAAATGTCACATTTTTATGAAGTCCCATTGAATTCTTTTAAATGGTTAGTGCACCCTATGTCCTACCCCAAGATTGACAGGTTCTACGTTTTCTTTCAGAAACTGTCCAATGGTAAGCTACAATCCATCTCAAATTTATAAATTGCATTTTGAATTTAATAGGGTATTTATAGACTGTTTTGGATTTTCTATGTACACAATCGTATTATCTGTGAATAGTCACAATTATCCCCTCAATTCTTATACTTTTTGTTTCTCTTGCATTCTAACACTGGTAGATCTCCGATGCAACGTTGAATAGAGCAGTGTTGTTTGAAGATTTTAATATACCTTTCTCAATATCTGACAGAAAAAGCAGACAAAACATTGATAACAAATGTGACCTAATTGACATATAGGGAACATTCCATAATAAGTGCAGAATACATTATTTTCAAGTGGTCATAGACTCTTTACCCAAATAGATGATAGGTGGGGCCACGAATCAAGTCTACAAATGTTAAACCCTGAAATTAACTAGATTCTACTCTTAGACCACAGGGGAATTGAGCCACAGTCATAGCGAAAAGAAAACCAGGAAGTCCTTCAATGTTTAAAAATTAAATGGAACTTTGCTACATATCCTAAAGGTCAGAGAGGGAATCTCAATGGAAATTCTGAACCTTTTCTACATGAGGGCTCACACACAATGGCACTTTATTTGTGAAGAGCATTATAATAACCTAGACAGGAGTTGAGCCTTAAGTCAGAGTTCTGCCTGCCCCAGCCACACCTGGCAGCCTTGGCCTGTGATCCCCCTCAGCTGTCCTTTCTGGTGGCCCTGAGCTAAGGGGGTCAACATGGCCATATGGAAATGGGAAGCTCCCCTCTCATAGTGATGACGGTGCCCCCTCCCCAGCTGCCCTTTCTGGTGGCTCTGAGCTAAGGGGGTCAACATGGCCGTATGGAAATTAGAAGCTCCCCACTCTTAGTGATGACGTTGCTATTGTATCGTCCTCACCAGTCCAACAACATGATTTCTGAATGAAATATGACACAAGAGCGACTTCTTGGCCTTCCTTCAGGTTTGAAAATCATCTGGTGAGTCATCTATTAGAAATATGGATTCAACATGTGTTCTTTCTTCTGGAAAAGAAATAGACCCAATAGCAATTAGGGCTTCCTGAGCACCTGTTCTTGAGACACATCATACTGGCTCTTGTAGCATTCTGCCGCTTAAACTTCTCAACTAGGGTGTAGATATTTTTAGGCACATTTTCAGGTGGTTAGACAGGGACTCAGATGATATGAGTCACAGAGGATTTTAGTGTCAGAAACCTAAGTGGGATCCCCAAATTGACTCCAAATCCCTTGTTGTTCCATACAGGGTACTATTTCCCTCTTATCTCTGGTCTTCTCGATCTGGAAACCTATCAAGTATCAGGATTTTCTTGTCATGTGGACAACTGGAACGAATTCAACAGGCCTTTTCACTTCTGCCCATGGTGATCATTAAGATCATTATCTCAGTGGAGGACCTCTGGGTAAGATACTCAAAGATCCTTAGGAATACAGACAGTATAATATTTTTCTGGTATTAAAGTTACTGAAACCAACTATCTTTTTTAGTCCATTCAGGCTCTGGTATGTTCAGAGGGTGCTGTAAAACAGGTCTGAAATAGTATTTAAAAACACTCAGCTCAGCCTCTTCTACAAAGTGAGCCAATGCTTATAAACATGGCTAAAATATTCCCTTACCTACGATGACTTCCCAGCCATCGTAGTGTTTATATGGTATGACTGTGACTTACATTAGTCAACATTTGCAGAGAAAGAACTTAGTGCATCCAGGGGGCACTTCATGTTGAAATTGGTGACAACGAGCTACTGTGTTTTATTCTGCAGTCCAAGGGAATGGTGCCAGACATCTCTAAGGTGTCTAGCAGTTCTACAATTCTGATTTTAAGTGGTCTGTGTGCTTCAGAGATTCGGGCAGGAGAAGGGCAGAAGTCCAGAGACTGTGAACACTTCTGTTACCTGTGCTGACCATGGAGCAGGTAGCCTTCTTTGGGCATCATTTTGATTTCTTGGTACGCTTGTGAAAGGTGCTTTTGTCTCAAATTCCTCCATTTAGGAGTAATTATAATGATGAAAGTAATTTTTATATTATATCATCTGTGGGCCCTGATCCTGGGCTCCCAGGGAAGCTATCCTTTAACATTTTACCCGGCTCAAAATGACTGGGCAAAACCTCAAAGTATGGGCCCTGTTTCTGCCCCAAGCACATGTTGTACATCTGCTTGGAGAAGAAAAAAATAACCAAAAATGCCAACATAAAGATAAGAAAAAATAAAGAACCTCTTTGGCTCCCATAAGATTAAAGTACATGTATGACATGTACATACTGAAAACATAAGAAAGAGTCTGTCACTTTCTGGAATCTAAGAAGATCCTCATTGTGGTGTGTAACTCTGTACATAAAGCAAAACAGAAAAAAATATATAAGCCTGCCCCAAATGTTCCTTCCCCGTAGCACTCCCTTCTTGGTGAAGATTGTGTCTCCCAGGCAGCTGTCCTGACTTGGGTTTGAATAAAGGTCTCTTCCTTTCTCTCTAAAATGTTTTTAAAAGTTCATTCATGCAGTGTCGACAATAACAGTGTTTTCTATTTAAGTGAGAAATAAATGTTCCACTCTAGTTGCATTGGGAATAGATGAATTGAGGGTTTCTTTAGAAGAGTAATTCTGCTAACCAGAAAAGGCAAGGTCATTGGTCTGTTGAGAATGAAGATAATTACTGCTAAACAACAAGTATGTGTTGCCCCTTCGTCCAGAAACCGAAGCAGGTGTGCAGGCTTTAGGTCAGAGGTGCCTTCTTCTCCGCAGCTGACAGCACTTCTCTGCTCTGGCTCCAAGACACCCGAGGTTTTGAACGTCAGCATCGGAGTCAGCGAGGCAGCTTGTCACAGGACGCCAGTGTTCACAGAAAGCACAGGTATGTTTGGCAAAATGTCCTATCTATGGCAGGGCTGGAGGTAAAACCTCTCATTATCCCAAAACCTCCTGGGCTTTTCTCTTTTCTCTAGTTGAGCCACAAAGTAAAATTGAAGTAGCTGTCAGCATTCTGGGTTTGGTGCAAGAATTACTTAGTTTCCCTGCAGGTAGAACTTTGCAGGGGATCACAATTTCTCTATCCATTTATTGCTTACAAATGTATTTTGACCATCTGTTTCCTAGGAACCCTCTTTTATTAGAAAGGGAAGGTGAGATTCACTCTGTGCCTGTTTGTAACATCTAATTTGTTCCTTCATCTAACAGTGTTTATTCAATTGGGCCTAAGATATGGTTGAGTGGCCAGCATCTAGAGTTAGATGGCTTTTTTTCATCTGATACAGACTTGGATGATGTCATTTGACAAAGGTGATGTTTCAACATTGATGAGATTATTCATCAGAAGAGTTAAAATTAGGGTGGAGGGAAAATTCAAAATTACCCAAAGCGGCCTGTTCCTGTTTAAAAGTTGAGCTTGACTTTCTAGTTTTACTAAATGTATTATCTCGATATTTTGAGGTGCCATATTCTGTCTGTAGTTTCTTTGGTGGTGGAGTCAGAAGGAGAGTCTGGGAATTCTTTGAGATAGTGGCATGCTGGTGGCTTCAAGGGGCTTGGCGTCAGGAGCCTTGGGGTGAATTCTGCAACTGCTTGCCTGACCCTGGGTGCATCTCCCAGAAGTTTTGTTTCCTCTTATGAAATTGCTGGCAGATAATGTTCTGCTTGAAGGGGAACCCTCCCATTCTGTTGGTGGGAATGCAAAGTGGTGCAGCCAGTCTGGGAAACAGTGTCGGAGTTCCACAAAAAGTTAAACATTGAACAACCACATCATCCAGCAATTGCTCTCCTAGGTATTTACCCAAAGGATACTAAAATGCAGATTCGAAGGGGGAACATGCTCCATGATGTTTATAGCAGCAATGTCCACAGTAGCCAAACTATGGAGAGAATCCCAAAGTCCATGCACTGATGAATGGATAAAGCAGATATGGGATACATATATATAATGGAATATGACCCAGCTTCAAAAAGAATGAAATCTTACCATTTGCAAGGATGTGGATGGATCTAGAGTGTATTAAGCTAAGCAAAATCAGTGAGGAAAGACAAATATCCTATGCTCTCACGCCTGTGGAATTTCAGAAAGAAAACAGATGAACAGAGTGGAGGGGTTATGAGAGAGGCAAACAAGGAAATAGACTCAACCTTGGAGAACAAACTGAGTGTTGCTGCAGGACAGGGGCGTGGGGGGAAGAGTTAAATGGGTGAGGGGTATTAAGGAGAGCACTTGTGATGAACACCGGGTACTGTATGCAGGTGAGGAATCACTAAATCCTACCCCTGAAGCGAATATTCCATGGCATGTGAACTAACTGGAATTTAAGTAAGAGAAGAAAGGAAAAAGTGTTCTGCTTCATGAAGAGTGAGGTAAAATTATAGTGAATTGGGCTGTACTATTCTATAGATGATAGTTGTAAAACACCCTGTTGTAGGATACAGTAGTTTCTTATCACATAAGGAGTCCTCAGAAAGCTGCAATGAAAGATTCAGGTCTCAGAGCATGTTCATGTTCCACTGATATGTTACAGTTTGCACAGGTAGGAAAGAAGGTGGAGAGAAAGGCAACAGAAGGGGAAAGTAGGTGTGAACCTTTCATTAGTTAGCGTTATATCTTTCTCATGAAAGCCTTGCACCAGTGTGATTTTGGAAGCAGAGGGGGAATCCGGGAGCTTTGCAGGAGACGGGGGATTTCCAGGTCTGGGTAAAGCTGACAGGGGTCCCAGAGGAGAGCTGAATGCATTCTGCAGCAGGGTGTGGGCAGGGTGGGCTCCAGAGGTAGCTGTGGGTCTCCTGGGTGAGAGTTGTGACAGGTGAGGGCTGTGTGCAAGATCCTGGCTGAGGACAAGTGAGGCACAGGTGGAGAGCTGGCAGAGAACCTTCTTGTGGGCCACCAGCCTCACCCAACACACACAGCCTCATCTTCTGTCCCTGTCACTCCAATTCAGACTTCTCTGAAGGTGAGTGAGAACACATCAAGAGCATTCTGAACAGAATGGAAAGCATGTGCAAAGGCTCTGCGGCAGGAGAATTCCAGGTATGTCCAGGAGCAGCAAGAAGGCCCTGTGGCCACAGGGGACAGCTTAGGACATGACCTCAGAGAGGTGACAGAGGGCGACAGAAAGCCATTCCAGGGCTATAACCCCATGAGACCCTGTTTCACTGGGCCATCCTGGCTACAGTGTTGAGAACAGATGACAGAGGGTTGAAGATGGCAAGGCAGGTCAATGACGAAGCTTTTCCAGGAACTCAGGCACTGTGGACCAGACAGGTGGCCTTGGATGGAGTGGTTAGACCTATTCTGGGTCCATTTTGAAGATGGAGCTCACAGGAGTTGCTGAAGTGTTAGCTATTAGGAGCAGGAGAACGGAGGAATTGGGGTAACTCCCAGCTGTTGTGCGTTGTCCTGATTGAGGGGAAGGAGAGGGTTTCTCGGGGGGTAGGAGGTAGTCCGTGTTCCACATGCTGAGGAAGGTGCCTTTCCCGGTGGATCTGCTGAGGTTTGTGTCTGGGAGAACCTTTCACATCTCCTCCCTCAGCAATGCTCAAGTACAAGTATCCCCCACTTTTTAAACATTCACAGTAAGACACTTGGTTTTCTTGAAAGAACTATGTTATTACCCAGCTTCAGTAAGAGGAAGAGACCTGAAGAGGATTTCCCTCTTACGAAAAAAGGTGAACAGTGAGAATCGCGTTCAGCATCTGTTTTGGGGAGAAACACGACAGAGGCGGCGTGCACCCCAACCAGCTCCTTCCGCTGGGAACCGCTCTCCGCATGCAGCCACCAGCACTTTGAATGGTGTCTGTGAGCTTCTGCTGTGCTTTATCTTCATTTATGCTGGGCCTCCGTTAGAAACTTGTGTCCTGAGGCCTAAGAAAAGCCAAAGAGAAGGAATCTTGGAGTCTGAGCACACTGTCTAATTGTTCCGTGTAAATTAATGGCCATTCCTTCTTGACACCATTTCTGCTGTGCAAGGTTTCTCAGAAGCCATGTACTTTCAAAGAGCAGGGAAACCTATATCCCATGCCGTGGGGTTAGTTTAAGTCTCCATGCTGGACAGAACATTTCATGACTGTCGGATTTTCTCACTCAAACATTGAGACTTTGACCACCTTCACCCGTTTCTACCACCCCATCCCCAAATCTGGCACCTACCAACCTGCTCTCAGTATCTATGCGTTCAGTATTTGTTTATTCCACGTGGAATGTACATGAGAGCTTCTGGTATTGGTCTTTCTGTGTCTGAGTTACTTGGCATAAGGCCCCCAAGGTCTGTGTTTCCATGTCTGGTTATTGTGAATAATGCTGCAGTGAACGTGGGAGTGCATCTGTCTTTTTGTGGCAGTATTTTTGTGTTCTCCAAATCAGTACTCAGTAGAGCCATTACTGGGTCATGTGGTAGTTGTATTTATTTTTTCAGGAACCTCTATACCGTTTGTCACAGTGGCTGCACCAATTTCCATTCCCACCAACAGCGCACAGTGTCTCCTCGTCTGCACACCCTTGACCCCACCTGGTGTCTGTCTCTGGGACAATTGCTGTTCCAACTGTTGTGAGGGGATAGCCGATTGTGGGTTTGACTGATGTTTCCCTGACGATGATGAGTAATGTCGAACAACTTTTCTGTCTGTTGGCACCTGTGTGCCATCTTTTGAAAGTATCTATTCACATATTCCCCCCTTTTTTTATACACTTTTTGTTTGTTTGTTTTGATTTGTATGAGTGTTGTGTGTATTTTGAATATTAGCCTCTTCTCACACATATGATTCGCAGATATTTTTTTTCTTATTGGGTCAGTGGCCTTTTAAGTTTTTGCTGGTTTCTTTTGCCATGTGGAAGATTTCAGTTTGATGTTGTTCCACTTGTTTATTTTTGCTTTTGTTGCCTTTGCATTTGGTGTCCGATCTGAAGACTCTTTGCCAAAACCAATGTCGAAAGACTTAGTACCTGTGTCTTCTTGGAGGTTTATGGATTCAGGTCTTATGTTCAAATCATTCATCCATTAAAAATTTTGTGTGTGGTGTAAGAAAGTGACCCGGTTATATTCTTCTGCATTTAGTGTCCAGTTTGCCTGTTACCACTCACTGAAGACACAGTCCTTCCCTCATGGCATATCTTCTGCTGCTGTGTCGTAAGTTAGGATCATCTACGTGTGGGTAAGTTTCTGAGCTTTCTGTTCTGTTCCACTGACCTGGTGTCTGTGTTTCTGCCAGTACCATCCTGTTTTGATGACAACAGCTTTGTAATCTAGCTTGAAATCCAGGAGTGTGTTGACTGCACCTTTCTTTCTCCAGGTTGCTTTGGGTATTTGGGGTCTTTTGTGATTCCATACAAGTTTGAGGACTGTTTTCTATTTCCTCGAATAATGCCTCTGGAATTCAGATGGGGATTTCATCACATCTGTCGATTGCTTTGGGTACGATGGACATGTTCACATAATTAACTCTTCCAGTTAAGGAGCATGTCGTATGCTTCCATTTGTTTGTGTTGCCTTCCAAATCTTTGACCCATACATTCTGCCCCCCTCAACACACATGTTTTTCATTTCTTTTCTGCCATGTGTTGAGTGTACTATGTCTTTCTCATTCTTGGTGTGTCTCCTTTTTCTCTTTTATTTATTTATTTTTGTTTATTTCTTAAATTCCCCATAAGAGTGACATCGTATGGGATTTGTCTTTCTCTGACTGACTGATTTCAGTTAGGATAATACTCTCTAGCTCCATCCATGTGGCTGCAAATGCCAAGGTTTCATTCTTTTTCAAGCCGAGTAATACTCCATTGTGTGTGTGTGTGTGTGTGTGTGTGTGTGTGTGTGTCTGCGTGTGTGTGTGTGTGTGTGAATACACACATCTATCATCTCATTTGTCAATTTTTCTACACACACTTGGGTTGCTTCCATATTGTGATATTGTAAATAATGGTGCAAGAAACATAGGGGTGCATGTATCCTTTTAAGTTACTATTTTCCTAGTCTTTGGGGAAATACCAGGAGAGTGATTGTTGGATCGTAGGGTAGTTCTATATTTAATTTTTTGAGGAACCTTCATACTGTTTTCCACGGTAGCCACCACAGTTTGCATTCCCACCCACAGTTCGCAAGGATTCCCCTTTATCCACATCCTCCCAACACCTGCTCTTTGTTGTGCTTTTGATGTTAGCCATTCTGACAGGTTTGAGGTACTACCTTATTGTCTTTTGGATTTACATTTTCCTGATGATGGGTGATGGTGAACATCTTTTCACGGGACTGTTGGCCACTTGTATTTCTTCTTTGGAGAAATGTCTGTCCATGTCTTCTGCCTATTTTTTAACTGGATTATTTGTTTTTTTGGGGGGTCAGGTAGTATCAGTCTATATGTTTTGGACACTATGCATTTATTGCATATGATCATTGCAAATATCTTCTCCCTCTGAGTAGGTTGTCTTATTATTTTTACGTTTTCATTATTCTTCTGCCATGTGGAAACTTTTTATTTTGCTGTATTCACAATAGTTTATTTTTGCTTTCATTTCCTTTGCCTCAGGACACAGTCTAGAAAAACGTTGGTATGGTCCATGTCAAGAAGTTACTGTCTTCCCTCCTGTAGGATTTTTATGGATTCAGGTCTCATATTGAGGTCTTGAAACTGTTTTGTGTTTGTGTGTATTGTGTAAAAAAGTAGTCTAATTTCATTCTTTTGTGCGTAGCTGTCTAGTTTTCCCAACACCATTTGTTGTAGAGACTGTCCTTTTCCCTTTTGATATCGTTGCTTGCTTTGTGGAAGATTCATGGACCACATAATTGTGGGTTTCTGTCTGAACTTGTATCCTGTTCCTTTGGTCGCTGTGTCTATTTTTGTGCCGTACTCTCTTGTTAGGATGACTGCAGCTTTGTAGTATAACCTGAAATCTGAAATTGTGAGTCCTCCAGCTTTTTCCTTTCCACATTGCACTGGCTGTTCAGTATCTTTAGTGGTTCCATACAAATGTTTAGGATTGTTTATTCGAGGTCTTTTATTCTTTAATTTAAATTCAATAACCAACTTACAGTACACCAATAGTTTCAGATGTAGTCTTCAATAAATTATCAGTCGTGTGTAACACCCAGTGCTCATTGTATCGTGTGGCCTCCTTAATGCCACTCACCCAGTTACCCCCCCCAACTTCTCCTCCAGCAATCATCAGTTTGTTGCGATAGTTAAGAGTCTATCATGGGTTTTCTCCCTCTCTGATGACTTCCCATTCTATTTTCCCTCCCTTCCCCTATGGTCTTCTTCCCTTTTTCTGATATTCCACATAGGAGTGAAAGCATATGATCACTGCCTTTCTTTCATTGGCTTATTCCACTCACCATAATACCCTCCAGCTCCACCCAGGTCGGTGTGATGGTAAGTACTCATCCTCTCTGATGGCTGAGTAATATTCCATTATATATATGATCCACATCTTCTTTATTCATTCGTCTGTCCATCATCATCTGCACTCTTTCCACAGTTTGTCTATTATGGATATTGCTGCTATGAACACTGGGGTGCATGTGTCCCTTCTTCACTACCTCTGTCTGTTTGGGGTAAATACCCAGTAGTGCAATTGCTGGGACATAGGGTAGCTTTATTTATAACTTCTTGAGGAAACTCTGTACCATTTTCAAGTGTGGCTGTACTGGACTGCATTCACACAGGGGTGTAAGAGGGTTCCCGTTTCTCCACATCTTCTCCAACATGTGTAGTTTCATGTCTTCTTATTTTTAGATATTCGGCCTCGTGTGATATGGCATCTATAGGGGTTTAGATTTGTATTTCCCTGAAGCCAAGTGATATGAAGCATTTCTGCATGTATCTTTTGGTCACCAGTACGTCGTCATCAGTGAAATGACTTCCCCTTTCTATCCATCTCAAGACCTAAACCTGGGTAAGGCACTGAAGCTGGATGATGCCATCGGTTGGAAGTGTGAAGAATTTCAAAAGATCTCCGTGGAGAGCAAGTTTAAAGGTCAGTGTGAAGCTACTAATTGAATCCGGGGAGATCTCTGAAAGTGGGGGTTGCCTGGGATGGGCTGAGGGAGGCCCTCCGATTTTCCTGCTATGAATCCTTGCTGCAGCCCCAAACAGACAGTTTCCTGCTGTGGGGCAAGCTGAGTCCTCTAGTCGTGCAGAGGTGATCCCAATGCCTGGTACCTTGGAGGCAGGCAAACGGGGAGGGGACCCTCAGCAGAAGACCCAGGGTTAGGTTAGACCTCAAGAGACAGCAGGTCTGAACTGCCCAGTGCTCAGAGAACTCCCCGGCCGAGTGAGATGAGGGCACAAGGGCGGGTGAATGTGAGCCTCGGGGTTTCATCCCGAAGGGCCCACAAATGTCGCAGTTCACCAGCAGAGGCTCTCAGGGGTGCCCCAATTCTCTTGCCCTGAACGCTCTGTTGTGCCCCAAAATTGTACAGTTTACTGTGGGCTGCAGGCTGATTCCTAGAGTGGGCCTTGGGTGTCCCAAATCCGCCAGAGTGGGGTGCCAGGACCCTGGGGAGGGGCCCTCTGTGGCCAACCTAGGGTAAGGGTTAGGGTACAGGAGCCCGGCAGCGCCAATCTGCAGGCTGTGCGGCGAGCTCCATGGAGAGCTGAGATGAGGCCATGGGGGAGGGTGAGCATGGGCCTCAGGGTTGGGGCACGGGGGCTGCCAAAGTTGAAGGACAGGCTCGAGGGGCCTCCCCAAGTTCTCGAGCCCTCTATGCTCCATAGAGCCCCAAGGGGCACGGTTTCCTGTGGGGTGGCAGGCTTTGTCCTGCAGTGGGGCTCAGGTGTCCGCAGTCCCTGGGGCTGCGGCCCCGGGCCCCGGGGGAGGGCCCTCCCCAGCCAACCTAGGGTCAGGGCTATGCCCCAGGAACCCGGCAGGGTGGGCATCAGGGTTGGTGTGTAGGGGGCCGCTGAGGATCGCTGGGGGCTCAGGTGGGCCCTACCAGTTCTCCTGCACGGGATGCTCTGCGGCGCCCCAAGGGGCATGGTTTCCTGAGGGGTGGCAGGCTGAGTCCCGTGGTGGGGGTCAGGTGTACCCAATCCCAGTGGTTAGGGTACGGATTAGGGTACGGGTTAAGGTTAGGGTATGTGTTACGGTTAGGGTATGGGTGAGGGTAGGGGTTAGGATTAGGGTAAGGAGAGGGCACGGGTTAGGGTTGGGTTTGGGGGTACAGGTTAGAGGTTATGGGTTAGGGTACGGATTAGGGTTTAGGGTATGGGTTAGGGTTTAGGGTTTGGGTTTAGGGTTAGGGTTAGGGTTGGAGTACGGGTTAAGTTTAGGGTATGGGTTAGGGTTAGGATACGGTTTAGGGTACGCATTAGGGAATGGTTTAGGGTACGGGTTAGGGTACGGTTTAGGGTAAGTGTTGGCGTACGGATTAGGGTACGGTTTAGGTTATGGGTTAGGGTTAGGGTACGGGTTAGGGTTAGGGTACAGTTTTGGGTTATGGTACAGGTTAGGTTACGGTTTAGAGTTAGGGTTAGGGTACGGGTTAGGGAATGGGTTAGGGATAGGGATAGGGTACAGTTTAGGGTCAGGGTATGGGTTCGGGTACGGGTTAGGGTACAGGTTAGGGTTAAGTATGGGTTAGGGTATGGGTTAGAGTATGGGTTAGGGTATGGGTTAAGGTTAAGGTAAGGGTACTGGTTAGGGTTAGGGTACGGGTTACGGTTTAGGGTTTAGGGTTATGGTTAGGGTACGGGTTCGGGTTAGGGTACGGGTAGGGTTAGGGTACGGGTTATGGTACAAGTTAGGGTATGGGTTAGGGTCAGGGTTTAGGGTTTAGGGTTAAGGTTAGGGTACGGGTTAGGGTACTTGTTAGGGTTACGGTTAGGTTTAGGGTACGGTTTAAGTTACGGGTTAGGGTTCAGTTTAGGGTTTGGGTTAGGGTATGGGTTAGGGTACGGGTTAGAGTACGTGTTAGGGTTACGGTTAGGGTTAGGGTACAGGTTAGGGTTAGGGTACAGGTTAGGGTTAAGGTTAGGGTATGGGTTAGGGTTAGGGTTAGGTTACAGGTTAGGGGTAGGGTTAGCTGAAGGGGTAGGGTTAGGGGTAGGGTTAGGGGTGTGGTAGGGGTCGGGGTAGGGTTAGGGTTTGTGGTTTGGGTTAGTGGTTAAGGTTAGGGTTTAGTGTTTAGGGTTTCGGGATTAGGGTTAGGTGTTAGGGTTTAGGGTTTAGTGTTAATGTTAGGGTTTAGGGTTTAAGGATTAGGGTTTAGGGTTAGGTTTAGGGTAGGGTTAGGGTTAGGGTTAGGGTAAGGGTTAGGGGTTAGGGTTAGGGTAGGTTTAGGGGTTAAGGTTTAGGGTTTAAGGTTATGGGTTAGGGTTTAGGGTTAGGGTTAGACCCCAGTAGGTCAGCAGGACCGATGCGCCAGCTGTGCGGCGAGTGGAGGAGTGGGCCGAGGTGAGGGCGCTGGCGAGTGGGAGTATGGTTCCAGCGTTTTGGAGCAGGGGGCCTTTGAACTTCACTAGACGCTCGATGGGCGCTGCCCGTTTTCCCGCCGTGAATGACCGGCAGCACCCCTAGCGGCCCACGTGGTGGCGGGGTGGCAGTGTGAGTCTGGCACTGCGGTTTGGGGGTCGCCAATGCCATGCATTGCAGCGCAAGGCCCCTTGGGAGGGGCCCCTCTGGGGTCGTCCTAGGGTTAGTGTTAGCACCCAGGAGTCTGGCAGGCATGATCCGCCAGCTGTGCGGTAGCGGAGGGCCGGGCCGAGGTGAAGGTGCCGTCGAGCTGGAGCATGGCCCCAAGCATTTTGGCACGGGGGGCCTTGGAAGGTCGCTGGCGGATTGGAGGACCCCGCTGGTTCTCCCGCCCTGAATGGCCAGCGGCGCCCCTAGCGGCCCGGGTGGTGGCGGTTCGGCATGGTGAGTTCAGCGCTGGTGCTCGGGGGTCCCCAATCCCTGGCGTTGCTGCACCAGGCCCCTTGGGAGGTTCCCCTCGGGGGCCAACCTAGGGTTAGGGTTAGCCCCCAGGAGGCCGGCAGGCCCGATCCGCTGGCTGTGCGGCGAGCAGAGGGGCCGGCCGAGGTGAGGGCGCTGGTGAGCAGGAGCATGGGCCCAAGGGTTTTGGTGCATGGGGCCTTAGAAGTTCACTGGGACTCGGAGCGCCCCGCCCATTCTCCCACCCTGAATGACCGGCGGCGCCCCTGGTGGCACGGGTGCCGGCGGGGCGGCAGGGTGAGTCCAGCGCTGGGGCTTGGGGGTCATCAATCCCCAGTGTTGCGGCGACAGACCCCTTGGGAGGGCCCCCTCGGGGTCCAACCTAGGGTTAGGGTTAGCCCCCAGGAGCCCGGCAGGCCCGATCCGCCTGCTGAGTGGCGAGCAGAGGGGCGGGCTGAGTTGAGTGCGCTGGCGAGTGGGAGCGTGGGCCCAAGCGTTTCGGAGCGGGGGTCCTTCGAAGATCACCGGGGCCTCGGAGGGCCCTGCCCGTTCTCTCGCCTGAATGACTGGAGGGGCCCCTAGCGTCCTGGGTGATGGCGGGGCAGCAGGGTGAGTCCGGTGCTGAGGCTCGGGCTTCCCTATACCTGACGGTGCATTGCCAAGCCCCTTGGGAAGGGCCCCTCTGGGGCCGATGTAGGGTTAGGGTTAGCCCTCAGGAGGCCAGCAGGCCCGATCCATCGTCTTGAGGCGAATGGAGTTGCGGTCCGAGGTGAGGGCGCTGGCGAGCGGAGCATGGGCCCCAGCGTTTTGGTGCTGGGGGCCCTCAAAGTTCACCGGGGCTCAGAGGGCCCTGCCCGTTCTCCCGCCCAAAACGACAGGTGGCGCCCTAGCACCATTGGTGTTGGCGGGGCAGCAGGGTCAGTCCAGCGTTATGACTCGAGGGTCCCCAAACCCCGGTGCTGTGGCGGCAGGCCCCTTTGGAGGGGCCCCTCTGGGGCCAACCTAGGATTAGAGTTAGCCCCCAGGAGGCCGGCAGGCCCAATCCTCCAGCTGTGCAGAGAGTGGAGGGGCGGGCTGAGGTGAGGGCGCTGGCAAGCTCCAGCGTGGGCCTCATTGTTTTGGCGCGGATGGCCTTCAAAAGTCACCAGAGTCTCGAGGGCCCTGCCCATTCTCCCACCCTGAATGACCAGCGACGCCCCAGCGGGCCCGATGTCGACGGGGTGGCAGGGTGAGTCTAGCGCTGCAGCTCGGTGTCCCCCATCCCCGGCTTTGGTCACCAGTCCCCTTGGGAGGGGCCCCTCTGGGGCCAACCTAGGGTTAGGGTTAGCCCCCAGGAGGCCGGCAGGCCCGATCTGCCAGCTGTGCGGCGAGCAGAGGGGCAGGCCGAGGTGAGGGTGCTGGCGAGCTGGAAGGTGGTACCCAAAGTTTTGGCGCCGGGGGCCCTTGAAAGTCGCCGGGGACTCGGAGGGCCCTGCCCGTTCTCCCACCCTGAATGAGTGGCGGCTCCCCTAGCAGCCCGAGTGGCCGCGGGGCGGCAGGGTGGGTCTGGCACTGAGGCTCGGGGGTCCCCAATGCCAGGCATTGCGGCACCAGGCCCCTTGGGAGGGGCCCCTAGGGGGCCACCTAGGGTTAGGGTTAGCCCCCTGGAGACCGGCAGGCCCGATCCGTCGGCTGTTCGGAGAGCGGAGGGGCTGGCTAGGGTGAGGGCCCTGGCAGACGGGAGCGTGGGCTCAAACGTTTTTGTGCTGGGGCCTTCGAAATTCGCCGGGGCTCAGAGACCCTGACCCTTCTCCCGCCCTGAATGACCGGCGGCGCCCGTACCAGCCCGTGTGGTGGTGGGGCGGCAGGGTGAGTCCGGCGCTGGGGCTCGGGGGTCCCCAATCCCCGGCGTTGCGGCGCCAGGTCCCTTGGAAGGGACCCCTCGGGGGCCGACCTTGGGTGAGGTTTATTCCCAAGGAGGCTGGGAGGCCCAATCCACTGGCTCTGCGGCGAGCAGAGGGGCGGGCTGAGGTGAGGGCGCTGGCGAGCGGGAGCGTGGGCTGAGGCTTTTTCGTGCAAAGGCCTCAAAGGTCGCTGTGGACTCGGAGGGCCCTGCCCTTTCTCCCGCCCTGAAAGACCGGCGGAGTCCTTAGCAGCCCCAGGTGATGGCAGGGCGGCAGGGTAAGTCCAGCGCTGGGGCTTGGGGGACCCCAATCCCCAGCATTGCGGCACCAAGCGCCTTGGGTGGGGCCCCTCGTGGGCGGACCTAGGGTAGGGTTAGCCCCTAGGAGCCCCACAGGCTCTATCCGCCGGCTGTGCGGTGAGTGGCAGGGCGGGCCGAGGTGAGGGCGATGGCGAGTGGTAGCGTGGACCCCAGCGTTTTGGCGCGGGTGGCCTTAGAAGGTCAATGGGGGCTCGGCGGGCTCTGTTCCTCCTCCCACCTGAATGAACGGCGGCACCCTTAGCGGCCCAGGTGGCGGTGGGAGGGCAGGGTGAGTCCGGCGCTTGGGCTCAGGGGTCCCCAATCCCCGGCATTGCGGCACCTTGCCCCTTGGGAGGGGCCCCTAGGGGGCCGACCTAGGGTTAGGGTTAGCCCACAGGAGGACAGCAGGCCCGATCTGCCGCCTGTACAGCAAGGGGAGGGGCGGGCCGAGGTGAGGGAACTGCTGAGTGGGACCGTGTGCCCAAGCCTTTTACTGCGGGGGGCCTTCGAAGGTCGCCGGGGGCTCATATGGTCCTGTCCGTTCTCCCGCCTTGAATGACCGGCGGCGCCCTTAGCGGCCGGGATGGAGGCGGGGCGGCATGGTGAGTCCGGCGCTGGGGCTCGGGGGTCCCCAATCCCCGTGGCTGTGGAGCCAGGCCCTTTGGGATGGGCCCCTCCAGGAAGGACCTAGGGGTAGGTTTCGCCCCAAGGAGGTCAGGAGGCCCCATCCACTGGGTATGTGGCGAGCAGAGGGGCGGGCCAAGGTGAGGGCGCTGGGAAGCGTTAGCATGGTCCCAAGCGTTTTGGCGGGGGGGCCTTCGAAGTTCTCCGGGGGCTCGGAGGGCCCTGCACGTTCTCCTGCCCTGAAAGACCGGGGGAGCACCTAGAGGCCTGGGTGGAGGCGGGGTAGCAGGGTGAGTCCGGTGCTGGGGCATGGGGGACCCCAATCCCCGGCGTGGCGGCGCCAGGCGCCTTGGGATGGGCCCCTCGGGGGCCGACCTAGGGTTAGTGTTAGCCGCCAGGAGTCCGGCTAGCTCGATCCGTGGGTGTGGGGTGAGCAGAGGAACGGCCCGAGTTGAGGGCGCTGGCGAGCGGGAGCGAGGGCCCAAGTGTTTTGGCGCGGGGGGACTTCGAAGGTCTCCGGGGACTTGGAGGTCCCTGCACGTTATCCGGTACTGAAATACCGGCGGCGCCCCTAGCGACCTGGGTGGAGGCCTGGCGGCAGGGTGAGTCTGGAACTAGGGCTTGGGGGACCCCAACCCCGGCGTTACAGCACCAGGCGCCTTGGGAGGGACCCCTCGGGGGCCGACCTAGGGTTAGGGTGAGCCCCCAGGAGGACGGTTAGCCCGATCCGCTGGGTGTGCAGTGAGCGGAGGGACGGCCAGAATTGAGGGGGCTGGCGTGCGGGCGCGTGGAACCCAGCATTTTGCCCCGGTTTGCCTTCGAATGTTGCTGGGGTTTCGGAGGGCCCTGATCATTCTCCCGCCTGAATGAATGGCGGTGACTTAGCAGCCCGGGTGACAGGGGGTGGCAGGGTGAGTCCAGCCCTGGGGCTCGGGGTCCCCAGTCCCCGGCGTTGCGGCACCAGGCTCCTTGGGAGGGCCCCCTCGGGGGCAGACCTAGGGTTAGGTTTAGCCCCAAGTAGGCCGGGAGGCCAAACCAACCAGCTGTGCGGTGAGCCGAGGGGCGGGCCGAGGTGAGGGCCCTGGGGAGCGGGAGCGTGGGCCCAAGCGTTTTGGCGCGGGGGCCTTCGAAGGTCGCTGGGGGCTCGGAGGGCCCTGCACGTTCTCCCGTACTGAAATACCGGCGGTGCCCCTCGCGGCCTGGGTGGAGGCCTGGCGGCAGGGTGAGTCTGGAACTAGGGCTTGGGGGACCCCAACCCAGGCGTTGCGGCGCCAGGCGCCTTCGGAGGGGCCCCTCGGGGCCCATCCTAGCGTTAGGGTTAGTACCCAGGAGGCCGGCTAGCCCGATCCGCTGGGTGTGCGGTGAGCGGAGGAACAGCCGGAGTTGAGCGCACTGGCGAGCGAGAGCATGGAACCCAGTGTTTTGGCCCGGGTGGCCTTCGAAGGTCAACAGGGTCGGAGGACCCTGCTCCTTCTCTCATCCTGAATGAGTGGCGGCACCCCTAGAGGGGCAGGTGGCAACAGGGGTGCAGGGTGAGTCCAGCTCTGGGGCTCGGGGGTCCCCAATTCCTGGCGTTGCGGCGGCAGGTCCCCTGGGAGGCGCCCCTCTGGGGCCGACCTCGGGTTACGGTTAGGCCCTAGGAGTCTGGCAGGCCCGATCCGCTGGCTGTGCCTTGAGTGGAGGGGCGCGCGGAGGTGAGGGCGCTGTTGAGTAGGAGCGTGGGTCCAAGCTCTTTGGAGCTGGTGGCCTTCGAAGGTCGCCGGGCGCTCGGAGGGCCCTGCCCTTCTCCCTCCCTGGATGACCGGCGGCGCCCCTTGAGGCCCGGTTGGCAGTGTGGCGGCAGGGTGAATCCAGCACTGGGGCTTGGGGGTCCCCCATCCCCGGCGTTGCGGCACCAGGCCCCTTGGGAGGGGCCCCTAGGGAGCCGACCTAGGGTTAGGGTTAGCCCCCTGGAGACAGGCAGGCCCGATCTGCTGGATGTGCAGCGAGCGGAGGGGCAGGCCGAGCTGAGGGCGCTGAGGAGTGGGAACGTGGGCCCAAGCGCTTTGGGGCGGGGGGCCATCGAAGGTCCGCGGGGGCTTGGAGGGCCCTGCCCCTTCTCAAGGCCTGAATGATAGACAGCGCCCCTAGTGGCCCAGGTGGTGGACGGCAGCAGTGTTAGTCTGGCCCTGGGGCTTGGGGGTCCCCAATCCCCAGCGTTGCAGCCCCAGGCCCCATGTCAGGGGCCTCTCGGGGACTGACCTAGGGTTAGGGTTAGCAAGAAGGATGCCGACAGTTCCGAAATGCCCGCTGTGCAGCGAGTGGAGGGGCGGGCGGAGTGAGGGAGCTGGCGAGCTGGAGCCTGGGCCCAAACATTTTCGAGCGGAGGTTGGGGGGGGCTTCGAAGGTTGCCTGGGGCACAGAGGGCCCTGCCTGTTCTCACGCCCTGAATGACCGGCGGGCCCCCTAGTGGCCCAGGTGGCAGGGGGCTGCAGGGTGATTCCGGCGCTGCGTCTCGGGTCCCCAATCTCCGGCGTTGAGGCGCCAGGCCCCTTGGGTGGGGCCCCTCAGGAGCCCACCTAGAGTTAGGGTTAGCCCCCGGGAGGCCGGCAAGCCCGACGTGCTGTATGTGCGGCGAGCAGAGGGGTAGGTCGAGCTGAGGGTGCTGAGGAGTGGGAGCGTGGGCCCAACCGTTTTGGCGCGGGGGCCTTCGAAGGTCATCAGGGGCTAGGAGGGCCCTGCTCCTTCTCCCGCCTGAATGACCGGCGCCGCCCCTAGCGGCCGGAGTGGTGGGGGGCTGCAGGGTGATTCCACCGCTGGGGTTCAGTGGTTCCCAAACCCCGGCGTTGGGTCGCAAAGCCCCTTGGGAGGGGCCCCTCGGGGAACCACCTAGGGTTCAGGTTAGCCCCCAGGAGTCCGGCAGGTCCAATCCGCCTGCTGTGTTTCGAGCGGAGGGGCGGGTTGAGCTGAGGGCGCTGACTAGTGGGAACGTGGGCCCAAGCGCTTTGGGGCGGGGGGGCCATCGAAGGTCGGCAGGGGCTCGGAGGGCCCTGCCCCTTCTTCCCCTTGAATGACTGGGGGCGCCCCTAGCGGCCCGGGTGGCCAGGGTCTGCAGGGTGAGTCCAGCGCTGGGGTTTGGAGGCTCCCAATCGCCGGCGTTGGGGCGCCAAGCCCCTTGGGACAGGCCCCTCGGGGACCCACCTAGGGTTTGGGTTAGCCCCCAGGAGGCCTTCAGGCCCAATGCCCTGGCTGTGTGGCTCGCGGTGGGGCGGGCCGAGGGGAGGGAGCTGGCGAGCGGGACCGTGGGCCCACAGGTTTTGGCGCTGGGGCCTTCGAAGGAGGTCGGGGGCTTGGAGGGCCCTGCCCCTTCTCCCGCCTGAATGACCGGCGGTGCCCCTAGCAGCCCGGGCGCCAGGGGGCTGCAGGGTGAGTCCGGCCCTGGGGCTAAGACGGCCAGGATCCCTGGCATGGCTGCGCAAGGCCCCTTGGGAGGGGCCCCTCGGGGACCGCCCTAGGGTTAAGGTTACCCCCAGGTGGCCGGCAGGTCGGATCCGCCTGCTGTCTTTCGAGCGGAGGGGCCGCCTGAGGTGAGGGTGCTCACTGGTGGGAACGTGGGCCCAAGCGCTTTGGGGCGGGGGGGCCATCAAAGGTCGGCGGGGGCTCAGAGGGCCCTGCCTGTTCTCCAGCCCTGAATGAGCGGCAGCGCCCCTAGTGCCCAGGTGGTGGAGGGGCAGCAGTGTTAGTCTTGCCCTGGGGCTGGGGGTCCCCAATGCTTGGAGTTGCCGTGGCAGGCCCCTTGGGAGGGGCTCCTCGGGGGCCCACCTAGGGTTAGAATTAGCCCCCAGGACGCCGGCAGGCAGGATCCACCGGCGGTGTGGCGAGGGGGGGTGGGGCGGAGGGGAGGGCGCTGGAGAGACAGAGCGCGGGCCCAAGTGTTTTGGCGCAGGGGGCCTTCGAAACTCGCCGGGGACTCGGAGGGCCCTACCCGTTCTCCCGCCCTGAATGACCGTTGGCGCCCCTATGTCCCAGGTGACGGTGGGCTGCAGGGTGAGTCCAGTGCTGGGGTTTGGAGCTTCCCAATCCCCGGCGTTAGGGCGCCAGGCCCCTTGGATGGGGCACCTCAGGAGCCCACCTAGAGTTCGGGTTAGCCCCCAGGAGTCCGGCAAGCCCGATCTGCTGGATGTGCAGCGGGCGGAGGCGCAGGCCGAGCTGAGGGCGCTGAGGAGTGGGAACGTGGGCCCAAGCGCTTTGGGGCGGGGGGCCATCGAAGGTCCGCGGGGGCTTGGAGGGCCCTGCCCCTTCTCAAGGCCTGAATGATAGACAGCGCCCCTAGTGGCCCAGGTGGTGGACGGCAGCAGTGTTAGTCTGGCCCTGGGGCTCGGGGGTCCCCAATCCCCAGCGTTGCAGCCCCAGGCCCCTTGTCAGGGGCCTCTCTGGGACTGACCTAGGGTTAGGGTTAGCAAGAAGGATGCCGGCAGGCCCGAAATGCCCGCTGTGCAGCGAGTGGAGGGGCGGGCGGAGTGAGGGCGCTGGCGAGCTGGAGCCTGGGCCCAAACATTTTGGAGCGGGGGGGGGGGGGGCTTCGAAGTTTGCCTGGCACACAGAGGGCCCTGCCCGTTCTCATGCCCTGAATGACCGGCGGGCCCTCTAGCGGCCCAGGTGGCGGGGGGCTGCAGGGTGAGTCCGGCGCTGGGTCTCGGGTCCCCAATCTCCGGCATTGAGGCGCCAGGCTCCTTGGGTGGGGCCCCTCAGGAGCCCACCTAGAGTTAGTGTTAGCCCCCGGGAGGCCGGCAAGCCCGACCTGCTGGATGTGTCGTGAGCAGAGGGGTAGGCCGAGCTGAGGGTGCTGAGGAGTGGGAGCGTGGGCCCAACCGTTTTGGCGCGGGGGCCTTCGAAGGTCATCAGGGGCTAGGAGGGCCCTGCTCCTTCTCCCGCCTGAATGACCAGCGGCGCCCCTAGCAGCCGGAGTGGCGGGGGGGCTGCAGGGTGATTCCACCGCTGGGGTTCAGTCGTTCCCAATCCCCGGCGTTGGGTCGCCAAGCCCCTTGGGAGGGGCCCCTCAGGGACTCACCTAGGGTTTGGGTTAGCCCCCAGGAGGCCTTCAGGCCCAATCCCCTGGCTGTGTGGCTCGCGGTGGGGCGGGCCGAGGGGAGGGAGCTGGCAGGCGGGACCACGGGCCCACAGGTTTTGGCGCGGGGTCCTTCGAAGGAGGTCGGGGGCTCGGAGGGCCCTGCCCCTTCTCCCGCCTGAATGACCGGCGGTGCCCCTAGCAGCCCGGGTGCCAGGGGGCTGCAGGGTGAGTCCGGCCCTGGCGTTAAGACGTCCAGGATTCCTGGCGTGGCTGCGCAAGGCCCCTTGGGAGGGGCCCCACGGGGACCCACCTAGGGTTCAGGTTACCCCCAGGTGGCCGGCAGGTCCAATCCGCCTGCTGTGTTTCGAGCGGAGGGGCGGGTTGAGGTGAGGGCGCTGACTAGTGGGAACGTGGGCCCAAGCGCTTTGGGGCGGGGGGGCCATCGAAGGTTGGCGGGGCTCGGATGGCCCTGCCCCTTCTCCCGCCTGAATGACTGGGGGCACCCCTAGCGGCCCGGGTGGCGGGGGGCTGCAGGGTGAGTCCAGCGCTGGGGTTTGGAGGTTTCCAATCGCCGGCGTTGGGGCGCCAAGCCCCTTGGGATGGGCCCCTCGGGGACCCACCTAGGGTTTGGGTTAGCCCCCAGGAGGCCTTCAGGCCAATCCCCTGGCTGTGTGGCTCACGGTGGGGCGGTCCGAGGGGAGGGAGCTGGCGAGCGGGACCGTGGGCCCACAGGTTTTGGCGCAGGGGCCTTCGAAGGAGGTCGGGGGCTAGGAGGGCCCTGCCCCTTCTCCCGCCTGAATGACCGGCGGTGCCCCTAGCAGCCCGGATGCCAGGGGGCTGCAGGGTGAGTCTGGCCCTGGGGCTAAGGCGGCCAGGATCCCTCCCCAGCGTGGCTGCGCAAGGCCCCTTGGGAGGGGCCCCTCGGGGACCGCCCTAGCGTTAAGGTTACCCCCAGGTGGCCGGCAGTTCCGATCCGCCTGCTGTCTTTCGAGCGGAGGGGCCGCCTGAGGTGAGGGTGCTCACTGGTGGGAACGTGGGCCCAAGCGCTTTGGGGCGGGGGGCCATCAAAGGTCGGCGGGGGCTCAGAGGGCCCTGCCTGTTCTCCAGCCCTGAATGAGCGGCAGCGCCCCTAGTGCCCAGGTGGTGGAGGGGCAGCAGTGTTAGTCTTGCCCTGGGGCTGGGGGTCCCCAATGCTTGGAGTTGCCGTGGCAGGCCCCTTGGGAGGGGCCCCCCGGGGGCCCACCTAGGGTTAGGGTTAGCCCCCAGGACGCCGGCAGGCAGGATCCACCGGCGGTGTGGCGAGCGGGGGGCTGGGGTCTAGGGGAGGGCGCTGGAGAGAGGGAGCGTGGGCCCAAGTGTTTTGACGCACGGGGCCTTCGAAGCTAGCCGGGGACTCGGAGGGCCCTACCCGTTCTCCAGCCCTGAATGACCGGTGGCGCCCCTACGGCCCAGGTGGCGGTGGGCTGCAGGGTGAGTCCAGTGCTGGGGTTTGGAGCTTCCCAATCCCTGGCGTTAGGGCGCCAGGCCCCATGGATGGGGCCCCTCAGGAGCCCACCTAGAGCTCGGGTTAGCCCCCAGGAGTCCGGCAAGCCCGATCTGCTGGATGTGCAGCGAGCGGAGGCGCAGGCCGAGCTGAGGGCGCTGAGGAGTGGGAACGTGGGCCCAAGCGCTTTGGGGCGGGGGGCCATCGAAGGTCCACGGGGGCTCGGAGGGCCCTGCCCCTTCTCCAGCCCTGAATGAGACACAGCGTCCCTAGTGCCCCAGGTGGTGGACGGCAGCAGTGGTAGTCTGGCCCTGGGGCTCGGGGGTCCCCAATCCCCAGCGTTGCAGCCCCAGGCCCCTTGTCAGGGGCCTCTCGGGGACTGACCTAGGGTTAGGGTTAGCAAGAAGGATGCCGGCAGGCCCGAAATGCCCGCTGTGCAGCGAGTGGAGGGGCGGGCGGAGTGAGGGAGCTGGCGAGCTGGAGCCTGGGCCCAAACATTTTGGAGCGGGGGGGGGGGGGGCTTCAAAGGTTGCCTGGGGCACAGAGGGCCCTGCCCGTTCTCACGCCCTGAATGACCGGCGGGCCCCCTAGCGGCCCAGGTGGCGGGGGGCTGCAGGGTGAGTCTGGCGCTGGGTCTGGGGTCCCCAATCTCCGGCATTGAGGCGCCAGGCTCCTTGGGTGGGGCCCCTCAGGAGCCCACCTAGAGTTAGTGTTAGCACCCGGGAGGCCGGCAAGCCCGACCTGCTGGATGTGTCGTGAGCAGAGGGGTAGGCCGAGCTGAGGGTGCTGAGGAGTGGGAGCGTGGGCCCAACCGTTTTGGCGCGGGGGCCTTCGAAGGTCATCAGGGGCTCGGAGGGCCCTGCCCCTTCTCCCGCCTGAGTGACCGGCGGCGCCCCTAGCAGCCCGGGTGCCAGGGGGCTGCAGGGTGAGTCCGGCCCTGGGGCTAGGACATCCAGGATCCCAGGCAGAGCGGAGCAAGACCCTTTGGGAGGGGCCCCTCGGGGACCGCCCTAGGGTTAAGGTTACCCCCAGGTGGCCGGCAGGTCCGATCCGCCTGCTGTCTTTCGCGCGGAGGGGCCGGTTGTGGTGAGGGCGCTGACTAGTGGGAACGTGGGCCCAAGCGCTTTTGAGCGGGGGGGCCATCCAAGGTCGGTGGGAGCTCAGAGGGCCCTGCCCTTTCTCCAGCCCTGAATGAGCGGCAGCGCCCCTAGTGGCCCAGGTGGTGGAGGGGCAGTAGTGTTAGTCTTGCCCTGGGGATCGGGGGTCCCCAATGCCCAGAGTTGCGGTGCCAGGACCCTTGGGAGGGGGCCCTCGGGGGCCCACCTAGGGTTAGGATTAGCCCCCAGGACGCGGGCAGGCAGCATCCACTGGCCGTGTGGCGAGCGGGGGCGGGGGGGGGGGCGAGGGGAACGCGCTGGAGAGAGGGAGCGTGAGCCCAAGCGTTTTGGCCCAGGGGGCTTTCGAAGGTAATCGGGGGCTCAGAGGACCCTGCCCGTTCTTCTGCCCTGAATGACTGGCCGCACCCTTAGTGGCCCAAGTGGCAGTGGGGCAGCAGGGTGAGTCTGGCGCTGGGACTCGGGGGTCCCCAATCCCCGGCGTTGCGGCGCCAGGCCCCTTGAATAGGCCCCTCGAGGTTAGGGTTTGCCCCCAGGAGGCCAGCATGCCTGCTCCTCCAGCAGCGCGGCGAGCGGAGGAGCGGGCCGAGGTGAGGGCGCTGGCGAGCGGGAGCGTGGGCCCAAGCGTTTTGGGGCGAGGGGCCTTCGAAGGTCAAAGGGGGCTCGGAGGGCCCTGCCCGTTCTCCCGCCCTGAATGACCGGTGGCGCCTCTAGCGGCCCGGGTGGTGGCGGGGCGGCAGTGTGAGTGCGGCACTGGGGCTTGGGGGTCCCCAATCCCTGGCGTTGCAGCGCCAGGCCCCTTGGGAGGGGACCCTTGGTGGCCCATCTAGGGTTACGGTTAGCGCTCCATTCTAGTCAGCATTCAGACAGTGACCCTAGGTATGATGAGGGGGGGGGTAACAGGGCATTTCATCTGATCGCCCCCCCACCCCTCTGGCCTCCTCTAGCTATGGATGCGTCCTCTCTTCCTGGGACGAGATCGGCGGAGCCCGCGAGCAGCGGGGCATGTGAGTGAGCTTTGGCTAATGCAGAGGGCCCTTCCTTCTTTGAGAGGGCAGCGAGGGGACTGTGATCTGGGGCTGGTGGACCCTCATCCCACACATCTGCAATTCCTGTGAGAGGGTCCAGGTCTGAGGGCTGCTTCTGCAAAAGAGGAAAGGGGTCCTGAGGAGCCCTGGGTGGGGTGTGGGCACTGTGGGAGAGCAGAGGGGGCTGGAGGGCAGCCTCAGCCCCTAACAGAGTCATTCCCCATCCCCGCCGCCTCCCAGCCCTGTCTCTACCCAATCCTGGGACCCACAACAAAGGGCATGGCTTCCACACATCTGGTGGAACGTCGACACTGGGTGCTCAGCAGGTACTCAGGAGACCCAGGGAGAGCTCGGGGACTGGACGTCCCCCACCCAGTGGGAGATTAGCGTCCACAGAAGGACACCCTCTCCTGGCACCTACTGAACGAGGCAGCACGTAGGCACGGGAGGGGAAGTGGGAGGTATCGGGAGGGTCCTGGGAAGGCCAGGGATGGGACAGAGACCCTTTGTTCCCTCATTGGTTGGATAGTCACAGAGCACTAGAGTGCACTGATGGCAATGACCACGGCAGACACGCCACCCCTCCCTGCCCACATGCAGTGGAAGTCACGCGACTGGACTGAGCAGGGCGTCCAGCTTCCGCTTGGAGGACAGAAATGGTCACACCAGGGGTCAAGGGCTCCCACTCACAGAGGCTTTGGGTCAGCCCAAAGGTGGACATGGAGTAGGAATGGGCTCTGACAGCCGGGAGCCGGGGACCCAGGGGCCCAGGTTCCCACAGGGGTTCCCTGGGGCATCCGTGTGGGAGGTGCCCTGTCCTCTGACTCCTCTGCCCACCTGTCTGTCCCCAGGGCCATCTCCTCCATCCTGGGCACCTGGCTGGGCCACTACCCTGAAGATTTCTTCCTGCCCCCAGAATTTCCCTGCCTAAAGACACTACTGGCATACGTAGGGCTCAACGTGCCAGGCTCAGACCTGGAGCAACGTGCCTGGCTCCTCTTCTGTCGGCTGCGACACCTCGAGCCCACTGAGCCGGAGGCTGGGGGTTAGGAGGACTGGGGGTGACTGTTGGAGGGCTGTGGAGGGGAGAGAGTGGGCCACACAGAGCAAGCCTCCACAGACTGCAGTGTGGCTGGGAGCAAGGAGTGGTCTCAGATCACTGTCCCCATGGGCTACAGTTCGGGGAGACCACCCAGGGACGGGTTCTTAGACTCAAATAATATTGAGTGGTGGGCAAAGTTGCCTTCATTTGGAAGGGACATGGAAAGACAATCATGATGACCATACTTTCTCTTCTTGGAGCGACAGCAGCAGCCCCAGAGCGAGATCCGGAACCGCGCCGAAAGCTAGTCCCAGCTCCCACTGTGGTGCCTGCTGCAGCTTCAGAGCCTGAGCTGGAAAATCCCAACACTGTTGCTGGAGCTCAGCAACTCAAAAGAGCAGGGACGTCACCTGCCATGTCGGACCCAGTGCAGCTGGTGGTCAGAGCTCTGATCCACCGTGAGGACGTGCAAGAGTCACCTGCGCCTTTGGAAAGCCAGGAGCCTCAGCAGGCCCCAGCACCAGCCATGGAAGTCCCTGAAGAACCCGTGATGACACCTCCCATTTCAGAGCCACGGCAGGATATACTCACAGCTCTGACTCCCTGTCGGGAGCTTGAAGACCCCCCTGCACCTTGTGCAGCCCCGGCGCCCGCGCACACTGCAGCACTAGCTATGGAGGTCCCTGAAGGGCCCCTGATGCCACCTGTCCTGTCAGAGCCAACGGAGGTTACACTCACAGCTCTGACGAACGGTCATGAGCTGCAAGAGCCACTGGCATCTATGGCAGCCTGGGCGCCCGCGCACGCTGCAGCACTAGCTATGGAGGTCCCTGAAGGGCCCCTGATGCCACCTGCCCTGTCAGAGCCAACGGAGGTTACACTCACAGCTCTGACGAACGGTCATGAGCTGCGAGAGCCACTGGCATCTATGGCAGCCTGGGCGCCCGCGCACGCTGCAGCACTAGCTATGGAGGTCCCTGAAGGGCCCCTGATGCCCCTTGCCCTGTCAGAGCCAGCGGAGGATATACACAGAGCTCTCACTCCCTGTCAGCAGCTTCAAGAGCCACGTGTACCTTTGGCAGCCCCGGAGTCCAAGCAGGCTACAGCACCAATTATCGGGGTTGCCAGAGGGTTCTGGCAACCATTTCTCTCAGTGGAGCAACTGGCCTCGGCCCCGGAGCAGCAGTTCCTGCTCGCTGAATCCCCAAAGGATGGCTTCCCCTCCCCTGTCATTCCAGTGTTTCTAATTTTTGCATTGTTCATGCACCTATTTCATAGCTTAATATATTCTGGTCTATAAATAAAGATAAATTGAGTTTTCATGGAATTTTACTCTGATCCTTTTAAATTGTACATCCAGGTGTCATTAGATACAGAGTGTTTCACAACCTTGTCCTTCTACAATATTTCCCTCCAAGAGACTCCCGTGCCACTCGTCAGATACTGCTCATTCTCTCAGCACAGTCCCTGCAGCCACAGCTCCCCTTTCTGCCTCTGTGAGTTACTTCTTCTGGGTTTTCTTGTGTGTGGGATCAGAGAGTGTGGCCTTTTTCTATCTAGCTACGTAACCTATGAGTGATTCATTTATTTTTTTCAGGTTTCTTTCTCTTAACAAACAAGCAAACACACAAAAACAAAAACAGAAACAAAAAAAACCCCACCATTTTACTACAAAGGAATATTCCTGATACAATACTGCGCAGGTGAAGCCCCAAAATGAAATGTTTTCATGATCTGGGATAGGCTTCCCTTTTGACCCAAGAGCCAGAAATATCTGGGTCCATGAGACACCTGCAAAATCTTTCATTTTCCTGGATAGGCCAGGTTTCAATGATTCTAATGTGCATATTATAAAAATATTGAGACTGCATATTAAATCTTCCTCTTTATTACAAACATATCAGGTAATTAAAAGGTTCTCTAAGGTTTTAGCCAGATTACGTTTTGTTAGTAAAATAGTGATGTAAATATGAAGAAAGGAAGACACATTCCTTCTACCTTCTACCATGATAGCCCATAACACATGGCGTCCCTCTTCCAGTCCTTTCCCTCGGAGTGTATGGGTGAGTGTGTGCGGGGGAGGGGGTTTGCCTGTGTGTGGGACAGGGTGGGGCAGGGAGGGTTTCATAGCTGGGCTCTTGTTCGGCCTGAGGTCCCCACAGTGGACAGGCACTGCTACTCCTCTCCTGTCCCCTTCTGCATTTTCAGGGGCTACACATCATTTACTCAGCAGCACCACCTGCCGAACAATTGAGACCTCTCCAATTCTTTGAGCCTCATCCTTAAAGTGAAGGGTACAATGTGTCGTAAATCTCTTTGGCTTTAGGACTGTTTCCTAAAAGCACAATTTCTGGAACACACTTTAGTCCCATTGTTGCAGTATTGGCTGCAGGGTCCTCTATCTATACTCTCTTTCTTTCCATGGAGCCTTGCTCGGGAAAGGAGGGTCCCCGGAGACTAGAGAGGAACCCTGAAATCATGAGGAAGACAAGCCAGCAGTGAGGCCATCAGGCTACCTGGGCGGGACCCGTGAAGCAGGGAAGAGCCTGTCCATACCGCCCTCATGGATCCTCCCTCCACAAGCATCCCTGCCCCACCACACATACACACACACACACACACACACACACACACACACACACACACACACCCCGCCCTGGAACACCCCTCATCCAGACCCCGTCCCAGGACACACCCCAGCCACTCCAGCCCCTCCTGCTCTAGAACTCAGCTTCTAAGTAGAGCAACCAGGTCCTACTTCCAGGCCAGCAGAAGGGTGTCGGCCGGGCCACACTTGTCTGATTGCTCCCTTTTTGGGCCCTCTCCTCGCAGGAAGGAACCAACCTCTCATGGCAGCTCAGGTCAGTGAGTCACAGACATGACCTGAATGTGTTCATCCATATGTCCACTAGGTGGCAACAGCAAGAACTGCTTGAACCTCTGTGAACAGGAGGGACCTTTACTGAGGAGGGAAGAGAAGGCTAGCTGAGGACAAAGCCGGAACTGACACCCCACACCCACCCCCCACCACAAAGAAAGAGTTAATCTATAGACACCACAATCCTGCAAGACTTAAGTCTCCCTCAGTTTCCCAATGTCTTAGCAGTTTACAAGAACCAAGCATTTCTATCAATAAATTAGCTTCCTGAAGGGAAAGCAGATACAACGAAATGTCCTTATAATCTGCAGCCTCCAGGAAGTTCCCAACCGTCTTAATGTTCATGCCTTGCTAGAGGGCAAAACCACCTTCCCTAGACAATGGCAAGGCCTCTGTACCTTGTGAGTCTTCTTTAACATATGCAAGTATTATCTCAACCTCCCTTTTTCCTTACCTTCCCCCAACCCCATAGTCTATCATCAGCCACCCCTCACAAGCCAGGGCAGCAGCTCTTTCTGCCACCTGTCCTGTCATAAACCACCAATTTTGCACCAAAGACATCTCAAGAATTCCTTCCTGGTCGTCAGCTGCGGATTCCACCTCACTGAACCTCACCTATATTCCACAACCTCCTCATTTCCAAAGCACACTGGGTGCTCATGGAAGCTGCAGGATGGACAGAGCCTCAACCGGCGGCTTTGGCACTGGGCATAGCCCCTCCACACCACTCAGGCTCCTCCAGCAGTGACCCCCTGCCCCTGCCAGCCCCAATTCTTAATAACCCTCCAGTACAGTTGTTGTGAGAGCGGTGCCTACGCTTCCTGCCCCAGACACAAGAGAGGAGAATGGAGAGATCCCACTCCTAGCACGAAGTCACTTGACGGGGAGCCCATTTGATCAGAAGCTCTCCATCTGGGAGCCCTGCAAAGGACAGGAATGCTGTGACCCTCCACCTTCCCCAAGGAGCTTTGGTGTGGGGAGCACCGCAGAAGTCTACAGAACTTGGCGCACAACAGCATCACACCTCCACGCCTACAGATGCGGGAGGCCGTTTTTATTCTCACCCTCTAAAGAGGTGAGGAAAGCCCTCTGGGCACACAAGGCACACAGAGCAACCAGCTGACCCTGAGCCCCACCAGGCCCCCTGACGGGGGCAGTGCATCCCCGTCCAGGCAAAACCACCTGAGAATCAGCGCACTAGGCCCCTGCCCCCTGAAAACGAGGTGAAAGAACAAGTGAACAGCAAGTTTACAGACCAAAGAGGACGGCCAAACTCCGGCGCTAGGGGAAAATAGCACCTAGAGCTCGAGGCTTTTTCTCATGATTCATTTCTCTCTCCATTCAAAATTTTCCATTTCGTTTTTTTTTTCTTTTTTCCCTTTCCAACTACCTTTTTTATTTTAGCAACACTTCAATTTTCAATCTTTTCTTAACTTTCATTTTTTACATTGACATTTTATACATATATTCTTCATTTTTGGATTCCTGTCGCTACATTCAATTTGATTTCTGTATATATATGAGTTTGGCTTTCTTTACAATTTTGGGATTTAGTGACTTCCAACACACAGACCAAAAGACACTCGGGACCAAGTGGCTCACCCTGTTTTGTCCACCCTGTGAGATCCTAATCTCTCTCTCCCCCATCCATTCTTCTCTGGGAAAAGTGACTACAGGGAGGGATTCACAGCAAAAAAAAAAGAGCCAGAGGTAACACTCTCTGCCACTGATCTAATGCATAGGGTTTTAAGTAAGAAGTCACAGCTGGAACTCAGGATGACAATTACAAAGTTGCTAGCTGGGCTTGAAAAAAGTATAAATGACACGAGAGACTCTCATAGTGCAGAAAGGAAATCGAATCAGGCCCAAATTCCAAAGGCTCTAACTGAGATGCAGTCTACATTGGATGTGCATGCTCTAATGGCTAGGGTCAATGAGGAGAAGACAGAGTCAGTGACACCAAAGACAAGCTGATGGAAAGGAAGGAAACTGAGGAAAAGAGAGAAAGCCAACGAATGGACCATGGGTGGAGGAATCAAAAAATCAGTGATGCCACAAAAGGAAACAATATTGGAATTACTTCTGGCCCCGAGGGAGAAGACACAGAGGGACAGAAGATCTATCTGTGTAGATCGTAGCTGAGAACTTCCCTAATCTGGGAGGGAAACAGGAATTCAAGTCCAAGAGGTAGAGAGGACTCTTCCCCAAATCCATAAGAATAGAGGAACACCCTAACATATACTAGTGACGTTTGCAATTTCAGACAGAAAGAGAAAATCCTGAAAGCAGTTTGAGACAAGAGGGTCTTCACCGACAGGGGTAAGCACGTTAGACTAGCCACATACCTATCCACAGAGTCCTGGCACACCAGAAAGGGCTGGTGTGATCGAGTCATGGTACTAAGTGAGAAAAGCATGCAGCCAAGAACGCTTTACCCAGCAAGGAGTCATTCCGAATAGGAGCAGAGATAAAGAGCTTCCAGGACAGAAAGAAACTCAAAGGATTTGGCCGCTAAACCACCCTGCAAGAATAGGAAGGGGGATCCTGTAAGTGAAGACAGACTCCAAGAGGAACACAGACCAGAAAGAAACAGAGACCATCTACAGAATTAGGGATGTGACAGGTAATGCAATGGACTCATCTCCATCTGCTTTTTAGATTTTTTCTTTATCATTGGTCTTAAGCAATTTTATTGGGATGTAGGTTGATAAGGAGGTTTTTTTCATGATCCTTATGTTTGGGGTTTTTGTTGCCTGGATTCCTGAATTCTTGAAAATATGGGTGTAGAGGGTTCATACAATTCAGATAACAATCAGAATTACTTCTTCAAACAGTTTTTTTCTGTACCTCAGCCAATTTCTTATCTACCAGGCCACTTGAAATTGCTACAAAGCTCACACATACTCTAGTGTTTGTGTGCAGGGCGTGGTTTGCACCCTTCCTTTTCTCTGCTTTATTCTGGACAACTGCAATGATCATACATTCAAGTTCTCTCTCTCTCTGTCTCTCGCTCTCTTTTTGCTATTTATTGTCTAACGGGAAAGAAAGCCCATCTACTACCTTTTTCATCTTAGACGTGCCACTGTTCAGCTCCAGAAGTTGGGTTTTCCTTGTTTTCATATTTTCTATATCTCTGTTTCACTTCATCCTTTGTGTACATTCTTACGTATATAAAACGTCTTTCTAACAGTTGTTTGAATGTCCATGTGCAATACTTCCATCGTCTTTTTCATTTCTGGGTAGGTTTCTATTGTTTAATCTTTCTCCTCAGTACGAGGTGAACTCTTCTCCTTCTTTGCATCCTGGTAATCTTTTGTTGGAAGGCAGGTATTGTGAATTTTAATTGTTAAATATTAACTATGGCTTATATTTCTACACATACTCTTGAGGATTGTTCTGATGGTGAGGTAGGTTCCTGGAAGACGATTTTATCCTTCCAGACTAGCTTTCCAAAGGTTTGTTAGGTGGTATCACAGTAGTATTTTGCTATTGTTCTGTTGGTATTCTGAGCTCTCTTTGCAATGTCCCACGAATTACGAGGTTTTCCACTCTGCCTGCTGCTGGTAGCACAGACTTTTCCTGATTGTGTGTGAAGGCTAGTGACATTTTCCTCTCTGCTTCCCCTGGGCTATGATTTTCCCCACACCACATAGGTTCCTCACACACGTGCCCTATTGAGGAATTCTATGAAAACTCAAAAGTGATCCTAGATGGCTTTCTGAGGTCCTCTTTCTCTGTGCAGCTCTCCTCAGTATTCTGTACTGTAAACCACAGCCATATGGACTTCTCCAAACTTCCATCTTGCTGTCTCCAACTCATGAAAATGGCTGAGCTTCACCTGTATTCTTCATCCCTGACCCGTAGACTAGAAACGAAATCTCTTTAGGCAGTAAGTTCCGGAAATGCAGAGTCCCCCATGTTTGTCTTCCTCTTGCACTAGTCACTTCCCTGCATTGCCTGGAAACATATCAAAAGTGTTCTTTTGCCAGGGTGCCTGGGTGGCTCAGTTGCTTAAGCCTCCGACTCGTGATCTGGACTCAGGTCACGAACTCAGGGTCTTGGCATCAAGACCAGCATTGGGCATCACACTCAGCACAGAGTCGGCTTGAGATTCTGTCTCCCCTCTCCCTCTATCCTCCCCACCCCACCCCCCACACTCTGTCTCTCAAACCAACACAGAAAATCTTTCAAATGAAATAAAATCAGTTACGTAACAGGCAGCCTCTGCAACGAGGGGAAGACCCCAGCAGGGTCCGTGCCTTGCCCAGAATCACAGACTGGTAAGAAGGCAGAACCAGGCCTGAACCCAGCTCTCCGAGTGTCCTCAATGTTGGGGCCCTGGCTGAACCTAGCTACTCACTGGGAGCTCGGGAAGAGGTTGTGTTTTGGAACTGGCTGTAGACCTGGAGGTGGTATGGGGGTGAGAAGGAGCATCGACATCCCAGGCAGGAGGCTTCCCAGCACGTACCTGTCTGAGGAGGAGCCCAGGCCAGGGCAACCCACTGACGGCACCCCGGCCCGCATGACACCCAGAGGAAAGGAGGGATGGCTCGTGACACACGACTGGCAGCGTCTAGGGGTAAGGGTGGGCTCAGCCCCTCTAAGCCAAGGCTCCAATACCTTCTGCAGGGTTTGCCTTGGAAATTAGAAAGCCTAAGACCTGGGAAAGCTATTTCCCATCCACCCCTAGGTGGGACTGTCATCTTCTGGGCCTGCACAATAGGAGTATTGGGGCACACACATGTGCACAGTTACACACACACCACAATAGGGACTGTGGGTGGGATCGGAGGAGCTACAGACTCAGAGAAGGTGAGAAAGGAAGAAAATGTGGTGGCAGTTATTCTCTACGTACGACACCACTCCCCCAATTTCTTAGATGGTATCCCACCTATGCCTGTGGACTTCTGCAAGAAGTACATGCTGGAATAATCCCTATCGCACAGGCAAGACACAGACCATCCCTGACAGGCACAACGGCTTCTCCAGGATCCAAAACAGGGAAGATGGAGACTTCCGTCAGAGCCCGGGTTGTTTCTAAGCTGGGGCCCTGGCTGCACCCAGACTTCCATGGGGCTTGTGGAGAGGGTTGTGTTGGTGTCACTGGGTACGCATGTGGCATGGCATGCAGAAAGGGGATGAGCAGTCGGCAGCCCAGAGCACTGTTTGTGTAGGTGCTAGTCCAGGTGTGGACTCAGGGAGGGGATCCCAGGAAGTGAAGTCACTTCCCTGCTAACTGACCCCAACAGAACTTGGAACCCCGGTCACCAGGCAACCACATCATAGTGCAGTCCCGTATCAGGCTCAATTGGCCGGAGACAGTCGATAGTGAAAGATGTTCTCTTGCTGCGTGCCCATTGTCCGGGGCTCTGGCTTCCAGAAACCCCAGGGTGAGGGACTTTTCACATGCTGCAGACACTGGCTCGACCCGCGCCCCCGACGCCGCAGGGCCTTTGCCAGGAGGGGCCAGAAGGTAATACCGAGCGACCTAGGCCAGGCCAGGCCACCTCTCCGAGCCATCCCTGGGCAGCCCCATTCCCCCAGTTTCAGGGAAAGAGGGGTATGTGGGGGCGGTCCCGCCCTGGGCTGGAGGAGGTTGCAGGGCAGTGGATACCCTGGGGCTGCCTTCATGTTCACACTGATGCCACGGTGAGTTAGGGTAGAAAGAGGATTCCTGAGGTGCCTCTCACCAGGGCCAGAGTGAATCCAAGGCCCTCGAGCTGGGTCACTTTTCTCTCCATGGTGGAGCTGTGTGCATCCTGGCGTGTGGTGTGTCTGCAAGGGAGTCCCCTGGGTCTGAGGACCAGCAAAGGCAGCCAGACAGACCTCTGAGGCCTCCCGCCTGGCTGCCGGGCACTGTCTTTACAGAGCTCCACACAGGAGACAGGGCAGGAGCTGAACGATGGGATCCCCTGCCCCACCTCCTTGAAGGACAGGAAGGAGTCCCCTACTGCCAACAAAGTCCAGCGCTGTCTCAGGGTGAGCACAGGTGTCACAGGGACCCAGCACCCAGGGCACCGATGTGGCACAAAGGGACCCAGATCCCAGAAACCAGCCTCTGGGCTCCTCGGGGCTCCCTCCTAGACTCCTGCTCCCATGTGAACCTGGATCCCCATCTCCTCCCCAAACCTGCCCTCAGGGCCCTGCCACAGCCTTGGCCCGATGCACAGTCCCTATCCACATATCTGTATGAATATCAGAAAAGCGACCTTAAACCACCTCTCATCCCTTGCTCGAGATCCTGGTGAGCTGGGAGACTTTTCCCCAAAGGGGCATGGGGCTTATGGTACTATGCCTATTGCTCTGCCCTTTGGTTGTGAAGGAACACATCCCTGGGGCCCCTCCAGGGTCTGGAGCAGGCGCCTCCTTGTGCTGCACAACATTCCAGAAGGCCCATCAGTTACCGCAGCCATTGAGCCCTTCACAGATGCAGGACGTTCATGTGATTCCCTTCTGTTGCCAACTCACAGCGCTGCACGGAACATTATTACAAAGTAATAATAGTAATATGAATAATAAAACCACATATTTTAATTTGAAACAGTACTTTTTCATGAATTAATTTCTATTAAAATTATATGATTTCATAGATACTCAACATTATTATACTAAGCTTCAAATACTGGTCTAGCTCTGTATTTTTGTTTGTTTTGGGCATTTCTACCCTGGGAAAATAAGGAAGCAGGTTTATAATTGGCTCCAAATTCACAGATTATAAGAAATATAAATTTATCTGTTATTTTTTTAGTAAAATATTTTCAAGTGAAAGAATGTTGTCATCTAAAAATGGTAAGATTTATCACTTTTATTACTTACATATTAACCAAATTAAGTCACATCTGCTTTTTAAATAGAAGTAAGTGATCTAAATATTAATATATCCTTGTTTAATCAACGTTTGACATCAGATTAAAAATTATGAATGTGAAAGATGACAATTTTTAATGATGTCTTCTCAAAATTTTTAAGAACATGAAATATAAAGAGAATTGAGTGCTGGAAATATTCTTGAACAGAATAGAGAAATACTGAATGAAAAAAAAAAGCCCCCTTCATGATAAAAATCCTCAAACTAAGTTTAGTGGAAATATATTTCAACATAATAAAGGCTATACGTGAAAACCCCACTGCTAATATCATACTCAATGGTGAAAAATGGTGAGAGCTTTCCCCCTAGCTCAGGAACAAGATGAGAATGTCCACTCTCACCATTTTTATTCATTCTAGTATTGGAAGTCTTAGCCACAACAATCAGACAAGAAATAAAAAAACTTCCAGATTGGTAAGGAAGAAGTAAAACTTTCACTATTTGTAGATGGCATGATATTATGTATAGAAAACCTAAGATGCTACCAAAATACTACTAATACTGATAAACAGACTCAGAAAGGTTGCAGGATACAAAAAAAAAGTACAGAAATCTGTGGCATTTTTCTATACTGATAATGAAGTAGCAGAAAGAGAAATTAAGACAAAAATCCCATTTACATGTGCACCAAAAATAATAAAATACCTAGGAATAAATGTAAACAAAGTGAAAGACCTGACTGAAAATCATACAATTTTGATGAAAAAAGTCACAGACAACACAAATGGAAAGATACTCCATTCTCATGGACTGGAAGAATAAATATTGTTAAAATGTCCATACTACCCAAAGCAGTCTACATATTTAATGCAATCCCCATCAAAATACCAACAGTATTTCTCACTAGAACAAATAATCCTAAAATTTGTATGGTACCACAAAAGATCCAGAATAACTAAAGAGATCTTGAAAAAGAATGACAACCTAGAGGCATCACAATCCCAGATTTCAAGATCTACTACAAAGTTGTAGTAATCAAAACAGTATGGTACTGATACAAAAAAAGACATATAGAGTAATAGAACAGAATAGAGGGCCCAGAAATAAACCCTTGAGGAGCTGAGTTTTCAAAAGGGATGTTCTCCACTTCTCCCAGGACATTCAAATACCCCCTACACCTCGCTTGTCTAATTAGAGATTTTTCTTTAGGCTCTCAGGACATTGTAATTCTTAGAGAAATTCTTCTCAGGGTCTGGAAGGTAATGTTTTTGCTCATTGTACTTCTTTAATTTGGCCAGATGCCCTTGTATTTGGAAGATAGTCTTATAACATCTCCAAGATTATTTTTTAATAGATTTTCTTGTCTGTTTCTTTAAATTACTTTTGCTTACATAAGGGATATCAGAGAAGATATAAATATTTTATTCTTCCAGGAGACTCTGCGTGTGTGTGAGTGTGTGTGTGTGTGTGTGTGTGTGTGTGTGTGTGTGTATTTAGGCCATATATTTTGTCCATTAAGATTTGTACAGATTTCTAGAAGAAAAATAATCACATGATCACATGATTTAGGATTACTTATAATCATAAATAGATTTTTAAATTGGAGAGGAAAACGGATAGCTAGTAAAGCATGAAACCCTGATAGGAAACATACATACTGTGTGCTGGTTAATTGGTTATAGTCACTTCATGTATTATTATGACAGCTTCTGCCTGTGAACTTAGAAGATGCTGAGCTTCTCAATAATCAAAGAAGAGAACAAGTGTTCATTCAAAATGCTGACCCAAGCAGTGCCTGCTTTTCTGTTTTTCTATCTGAAGCCATCATTTAGAATTTGTACTCTTTCAACAGTAGGAAAGTCCATAGACCTCTAAAGCATGAGTAAAATTCAAATAGGGTCAAATTCCTGAGGGCAAAGCATTATTTTTCCTCCCAGCCCTGTTACATTTGGCCATACATACTTATTTCAACCCATGCAGCAGAGAATAAGGGCTGTGATTTTCATTATGATCACTAATTCCTTAAAAGTGCATCTAGGGCCGTTAAGCCTTCCAGAGTCATGAATTCAGCAGAATAACAGAAGGTAGCATGTCAAAAGACCATACGCAGGCCCCAGGCTATATTTGTAGTACTAGTTCTGCATAATGTTTCCAGTTGGTATGCAATCATGCATGAACTCAAGCTTAAAAAAAACAAAAAGCTATAATTTTTCATGCAGTGCTGTTACCTTTCAATGCACACCCAATTCAGCAAACTTAAATATTATCAAATATCCTTCCATAGTGATTGCAGTCTCCAGGGCTATCTACCGGTAATGCATAGCTTGGTTTTTAGATAATAAATAATAAAACTCCTCTAACAGGTGAATTTGATAATCAGTGTGCATCCAGAAGCATTGAATGTTTCCCATTAAATGACTGTAATCTTTCAGTTTGGTTTGCATCACCATATGCATTTGGTTTGCATTTTGTATGTTAACTTTGCAGAGCTCATGCTCACTACAAACACACTTGGGACCTCTAAATACTTGTTTCTTGTGCATACCATGAATTTGTATTCACATTTTTGGAGACAGGAGACAATGCTGATGTTTACTTGTATTTCAGAAAAATCAATCAGGTCAGCCTTGAGAGGTCACAATGACCAATACAGCTGATACACTGAGAGTTCACTAAATATTTTCTGAGACTTTGGTATCATTGTTGCAAGTATTCAGGCAATTTTCTGGATCACATGCCTGTGACAGAGGGTTCCCTTACATTCACAATTCTGGAAGAAGCCTCTTCATATTGCCATCCCAGAAATCCAGAAATCCTGCCAGGGAGTGAACATTTACTGTAAAATAATCTGTGCCACATTACTCCTCTTTTTATACAGCACCATGACCCACTGAGGAATAAGAAAAATCCCTGAGCTATCTCTATGCTTTTAGCATTATGATTTCATACACATTTAAAGGAATTAATTTTAAAAAGACAACCCTAGTTCTAAGATTAAAAAATCTTCATAAAATAGTCAAATGGAGCCAATGTGCTAAATATTTTTTTTCTGAGGGACCTTAAATTTCCAAGTCTTATACTTTAAATATGGGCTTAATTTGAGAATAGTCATTTTAAAGTTGGCCTAACTCATTTGTCCAAACTCAATTTAAAAATTCACAATTCCTTATCAGTCACCTTTAGGACAATTTCTCATACTCTCTTCTCTCCAAATATATCCATATTTTGACTTAATGCAAAGAAATTTCAACTTACAATTGCTATAACATCTTTAATTTCCAATGTTTTCCTTTTGGATATAATCTATATAAAGGAATGAATTTTTTATCTCTGGCTTAAATCGCTATTTTGCTTCATCTGTGGGCAGTGTGTTTAAGCAAGTCAATATACGATACCTTGCGGGATTTTTTTTTTTTCCAGGAGAACTGTATATCAAATAGCTTTGTGGGTTTTGACGGAACTTTTTGGCATTCAAGACCATTTCTAGTGCTGTGCAAAGCAGTCCTTAGTGCTTTCTGGGGAGCAACTACTTAAAATTCATATGGACATATTAGATGTAATATGTATATTTGGAATAACCATTGAAATATTTCTCTATTTAATTAGAGTAGTCTATGCTAACTCACAGGGTGGACACTGTCAGCTATTTTCAATCTACCAATTATTTCTTTGGGGGACATGGTAAAGTCTCTGCTTCAGTAAATGTTTTCACTTTCTTCATGCACTAGTTTTCCCTTCTTCTTCTTCTAGCTCTGTCTCAGTGGGAAGAGAGAGCAAGAAATGCTAGCTATCATAATGCAAGCACGGCAGAAGGGGACACAAAACTTCCCCTTGCAACAAAGCAAGATTTGATACTCAATTCCAATATTTGCTGAATGGTTATAAATGCACCCATTATCTTTTTTTCTGGTGTCCTATAGTCAGGAAATGAAGGCATTACTGACTTTCTGTTCATGGTGCTAGGAATACAGGATTGCACTCTGTGGACAACCACTTATATCTGCTCCCCTCAGCTCCTAGGAACCTGCAGATTTACCCCTTTCTTGATGCACCCAGTACTTCTACAAAGTCCTGGACCGGATCTTAGAGGAAACTCAGACCAGCACACTATCTCTCTGCCCCTCTCCTCTGTCACATCTTGAGTCAAGATGAAGTGGTGACCACTGGTGAGGACTTCAAAAGCAAATCAAAGAACAAGGGCTATAATCAGAAAGAACGATTACCCAACATTTGCAGCAACATGGATGGAACTGGAGGAGATAATGCTCCTCAATCAGAGAAAGACAATTATCATATGGTTTCACTCATTTGTAGAACATAAGGAATAGGGAGATTGGTAGGAGAAGGAAGGGAAGAATGAAGGGGGGTTAAACAAAGGGGGAATGAACCACGAGAGACTATGGACTCTGGGAAACAAACTGAGGGCTTTAGAGGGGAGGGGGGTGGGGCATTGGGCTAGGCCAGTGATGGTATTAAGGAGGGCACATATTGCATGGATCACTGGGTGTTATACACAAACAATGAATCATGGAACGGTACATCAAAAGCTAAGGATGTACTGTACGGTGATTAACATAATAAAAAATTAAAAAAATAAATTAAAAAATTTAAAAAATTAAAAATACCCCCCCAAAAAAAAACAAAAGCAAAAATAAACAAACAAAAAGAACATTGGCTATGGGCTCCAGGGACAGATGTCAGCAAGTTACAGCCAAGGATTAAATGTGACCAGTGGACATCCTCCAGAGTAGGTACTGACTATGCACAAATATTCATGACCTCCCAAAATTCATATGTTGAAGTCTTAATCCACAATACGATGGTTTTTGGAGATGGGGACTTTGGGCGATAACTAGGTTTGGATGAGGGTCTAAGAGTGGTACCTCCATGATAGGATTGGTATAAGAGATTTTCATCTCTTAAGAGATGAAAAGACCTTAGTTCCTTTCCCTCTCACTCTACCATGTGAAGATTCAGCAAGAAGGCACTGTCTGTAAACCAGGAAGGATGTCCTCCCCAGACATCAAATCTGCTCACACCTTGATCTCAGATTTCCCAGCTTCTAGTTTGTTGTATAAGCCACCCAGTCTCCAGTACCTTGTTAAAGCAGCTCAAAGAGAACATCCAGGACTCTGGACTAATCCAAGGAGCCACCTACCTCCTGACATAGACGTAGAGTGGATCCATCCTATGCATCTTTGGCCCTCAAAAAATTCCTCAAAGCACAGTAGTGAGACAAGAGCATTCCAAAATCTCTTCTTAAAAAAAATCCTTTCTAATATTCTCTCCAACATTTTTAAAAGAATAGAGGCAGGTAGTCTTCTAAAGTTCATGAAAATTATGACAAGGTCTGCTTCAGTGAACTCATATCCTGTTTTGCAATGTGGGCATGACTGACCGTTACTAGCCTGAGGCCTCAGCCAAAACTGAGAAAAGGGATATTCATGTTAACATACACTACAATTAAGGTATCCGCAGAAAACACAGTTGTTACTCTCTAGCATGGCCATGCTCTGCTTATGAGACCACCTTTCAGCAGGTGGCTAGATTTAGAATTGCCAGTTAATAGAGTTTCTTTCAGTCTGAATTGTCTCCCTTCACCTTATTTTATTTTTTTTATAATTTTTTATTATATTATGTTAGTCACCATACAGTACATCCCCGGTTTTCGATGTAAGGCTCGATGATTCATTAGTTGTGTATAACACCCAGTGCACCATGCAATACGTGCCCTCCTTACTACCCATCACCAGTCTATCCCATTCCCCCACCCTCCTCCCTCAGTTTGTTTCTCATAGTCCATAGTCTCTCATGTTTCATTCCCCCTTCTGATTACCCCCCCTTTCTTTATCCCTTTCTTCCCCTACTGATCATTCTAGTTCTTATGTTCCATAGATGAGAGAAATCATATGATAGTTGTCTTTCTCTGCTTGACTTATTTCACTAAGCATTATCTCCTCCAGTGCCGTCCATGTTGTAGCAAATGTTGAGAACTCGTTCTTTCTGATAGTTGAGTAATATTCCATTGTATATATGGACCACAACTTCTTAAGCCAGTCATCTGTTGCAGGGCATCTCGGCTCCTTCCACGATTTAGCTATTGTGGACATTGCTGCTATGAACATTGGGGTGCATATGGCCCTTCTCTTCACTACGTCTGTATCTTTGGGGTAAACACCCAGTAGTGCAATGGCTGGATCATAGGGTAGCTCAATTTTTAACTTTTTAAGGGACCTCCACACTGTTTTCCAGAGTGGCTGTACCAACTTGCATTCCCACCAACAATGTAGGAGGGATCCCCTTTCTCCACATCCTCTCCAACAATTGTTGTTTCTTGCCTTGTCTATTTTTGCCATTCTAACTGGCGTAAGGTGGTATCTCAGTGAAGTTTTGATTTGAATTTCCTTGATGGCTAATGATTTTGAACATTTTTTCATGTGTCTGTTAGCCATTTGTATGTCTTCATTGGAAAAGTGTCTGTTCATTTCTTCTGCCCATTTTTTGATTTGTTTATTTGTTTCTCGTGTATTGAGTTTGAGAAGTTCTTTGTAGATCTTGGATACCAGTCCTTTATCTGTAGTGTCATTTGCAAATATCTTCTCCTATTCCATGGGCTGCCTCTTAGTTTTTCTGACTGTTTCCTTGGCTGTGCAGAAACTTTTAATCTTGATGAAGTCCCATAAATTCATTTTATCTTTTGTTTCTCTTGCCTTTGGGGATGTATCATGAAAAAGTTTGCTTTGGCCGATGTCGTAGAGGTTGCTGCCTATGTTCTCCTCTAGAATTTTGATGGATTCCTGTCTCACATCGAGGTCTTTCATCCATTTGGAGTTTATTTTTGTGTATGGTGTGAGAGAGTGGTCAAGTTTCATTCTTTTGCATGTAGCTGTCCAATTTTCCCAGCACCATTTATTAAAGAGACTGTCTTTTTCCCACCGGATGTTTTTTCCTGCTTTATCAAAGATTAGTTGCCCAAAGAGCCCAGGGTCCATTTCTGGGCTCTCTATTCTGTTCCATTGGTCTATGTGTCTGTTTTTGTGCCAGTACCATGCTGTCTTTGTGATCACAGCTTTGTAGTACAACTCGAAATCCGGCATTGTGATGCCCCCAGCTTTGTTTTTCCTTTTCAACAGTTCCTTGGAGATTCGGGGTCTTTTCTGGTTCCATACAAATTTGAGGACTATTTGTTCCAGTTCTTTGAAAAATGTCCTCGGTATTTTGATCGGGATAGCATTGAAAGTGTAGATTGCTCTGGGTAGCATGGACATTTTAACTATGCTAATTCTTCCGATCCATGAGCATGGAATATCTTTCCATCTTTTTATGTCTTCCTCAATGTCTTTCAAGAGTGATTTATAGTTTCTAAAATAAAGGTCCTTTACGTCTCTGGTTAAGTTAATTCCAAGGTAACGTATGGTTTTTGGTGCTATTGTAAATGGGATGGATTCCCTAATTTCTCTTTCTTCGGTCTCGTTATTCGTGTACAGAAATGCAACTGATTTCTGAGCATTGATTTTGTATCCCGCCACGTTACTGAATTGCTCTATAACTTCTAATAGTTTGGGAGTGGCTTCTTTTGGGTTTTCCATATAGAGTATCATGTCATCTGGAAAGAGAGACATTTTGACTTCTTCTTTGCCGATTTGAATACCTTTGATCCCTTTTTGTTGTCTGATTGCTGTTGCAAGGACTTCTAGTACTATGTTGAATAATAGTGGCGAGAGTGGGCATCCTTGTCATGTTCCTGATCTTAAGGGAAAGGCTTCCAGCTTTTCCCCGTTGAGAATAATATTTGCAGTAGGCTTTTCATAGATGGCTTTTATGAGATTGAGAAATGTACCTTCTATTCCTATACTCTGAAGGGTTTTAATCAGGAAAGGATGCTGTATTTTGTCAAATGCTTTTTTGGCATCGATTGAGAGGATCATATGATTCCTGAGTCTTTTCTTGTTGATATGATGTATCACGCTGATTGATTTGCGAATATTGAACCACGCTTGCATCCCAGGTATGAATCCCACTTGATTGTGGTGGATAATCCTTTTAATGAACTGTTGGATTCTATTAGCAAGTATCTTGTTGAGGATTTTGGCGTCCATATTCATTAGGGAAATTGGTCTGTCATTCTCCTTTTTGAGGGGGTCTTTGCCTGGTTTGGGGATCAAGGTAATATTGGCCTCATAGAATGAGTTTGGTAGCTTTCCTTCTGTTTCTATTTTTTGAAATAGCTTTAGGAGAATAGGTATTATTTCTTCTTTGAATGGTTGGTAGAATTCCCCAGGAAAACCGTCCGGGCCTGGAGTTTTGTATTTGGAAGGTTGTTTATCACTGACTCAATTTCTTCATAATTAATTGGCCTGTTTAAGAAATCAATTTCTTCCTGTTTCAATCTTGGTAGTTTATAGGTTTCCAGGAAGGATTCCATCTCTTCCAGATTGCTTAGTTTATTGGCATATAGTTGCTGATAAAAATTTCTAATACTCCTTCCAATTTCAATGGTGTTCGTCGTGACCTCTCCTTTTTCATTCATAATTTTAATAATCTGGGTCCTTTCTCTTTTCTTTTGGACAAGTGTTGCCAGTGGTCTGTCAATTTTATTGATTCTCTCCAAGAACCAGCTTCTAGTCCTGTTGATCTGCTCTACTGTACTTCTGGTTTCTGCTTGATTGATTGCAGCTCTAATTTTGGTCAACTGCTTCCTCGTGCGTGGATTAGGCCTGTCCCTCTGTTGCTGTTCCAGCTTCTTGAGGTGAGAATATAAAAACTGCATGTTAGGTTTTTCTATTCTTTTGAGTGAGGCTTGGATGGCTATGTATTTCCCCCTTAGGTCCGCCTTTGCAGTATCCCATAGGTTTTGGACTGTTGTATTTTCATTCTCATTGGTCTCCATAAATTGTTTAATTTGATTTTTGATTTCCTGGTTTAGCGAGTCATTCCTGAGCAGGATAGTTCTTAGTCTCCAAGTGTTTGAGTTTCTTCCAAATTTTTCCTTGTGGTTGAGTTCCAATTTCAGAGTGTTGTGGTCTGAGAATATGCAGGGGATAATTTCAGTCTTTTGGTATCGGCTGAGACCTGTTTTGTGTCCCAGAACATGGTCTATTCTTGAGAATGTTCCATGGGCATTAGAATAGAATGAGTATTCTTTGGTTCTGGGGTGTAGTGTTCTATAAATATCTATGAGGTCCAACTCATCGAGTATGGCATTCAAAACCTTTGATTCTTTGCTTAGTTTTTGCCAGGGTGTTCTGTCTATTTCTGAGAGTGGAGTGTTGAGATCCCCTACTATTAATGTATTTTTATTTATATGTCTCTTTATTCTGGTTAAGAGTTGGCTTGTGTATCTTGCTGCTCCCCTGTTGGGGGCATATATATTTATAATTGTCATATCCACTTGTTGAATACTTCCTTTAAGAATAATATAGTGCCCTTCTGCGTCTCTGACTATAGTCTGTAGTTTAAAATCCAGTTTATCTGATATGAGAATTGCTACCCCAGCTTTCTTTTGAAGTCCATTTGCGTGAAAGATGGTACTCCATCGCCTTACTCTCAGTCTGAATGCATCTTTGGGTTCGAAATGAGTCTCTTGTAGACAGCAAATGGATGGGTCATTTCTTTTTATCCAATCTGCAACCCTGCGGCGTTGTAAGGGAGAATTTAAGCCATTAACATTAAGACTGAGTATTGAGAGATATGATTTTAATGATGCCATGTTGTCAGTAAAGTCTTTGTTTGTATTGGCTGTGACTTTCTGTTCTGTATCACTCTTGGGGCCTTTTTACTTTTATAGAACCCCCCGTAATACCTCCTGTAGGTATGGTTTCGTGGTTACGAAATTGGTTAGTGAGGGTCGATTCTGAAATGTCTTTATTTCTCCATCAATTCTGAATGACAGCCTTGCTGGATAAAGGATCCTTGGCGGCATGTTTTTCTCTGAAAGAGCTTTAAAAATGCTCCCCCAACCCTTTCTCTCATTCCAGGTCTGTGTAGACAGGTCTGATGTAATTCTGATGCCTTTGCCTTGGTACGTGAGAAATTTCTTTGCCCTGGCCACTTTCAATACTGTATCCTTGGATCTAATATTTGCGAAATGCACTATGACGTGATGTGGCATAGGTTTGTCGTGGTTGAGCTTGGGAGGGGTCCTCTCTGCCTCTTGGACACGAATGTTTGTTTCCCTTGCTAGATTAGGGAAGTTTTCAGCTACACTTTGTTCAAATATCTCTTCTAGACCTCTGTTTTTCTCCACCCCCTCGGGGATGCCGATGATTCTAACATCATTTCGTTGAGTCAGTAATCTCCCGTAGCCAACATTCGTGGGCGTGGATTTTTTTAAGACCATCTTCTATTTTCATTTTTTCCTCTATTAACCCATCCTCCAATTCACTAACCCTTTCCTCTGCTTCAGTGACCCTGGCCGTCAGAGCCTCTAGTTTTGCCTGCATTTGGCTCATAGAATTTTTAATTTCTTTCAAATTCGCTCTCATTTCCGCCCTTAGGGATTCTATATTCTCAGTAACATTTTCCTTAATACTTCTTTCAAGTCTACTCATCATCTTGACCATTGTTACTCTGAATTCCTTTTCTGATAATTTGGTTACATCCATATCCATTACTTCTGTGGCTGAGGCCACAGACTCACTGTCTTTTCTTTGCTGGGGGGGGGCTTCTCCTTCTTGTCATTCTGATGAGAGGTTGTGGGGTTGTCCAGAGCCCAAATTATTGACTGGGTCCCAGGCCGTGCCCCTTGTTTTATAGGGATCTTAGAGATGTGGGCTTCTTCTTTAAAGATTTTATTTATTTACTTATCTGAGAGAGGGAGACAGACAGTCAGCAAGAACGGAACAGAAGCAGGGGAGTGAGAGAGGAAGAAGCAGGCTCCCAGCGGAAGAGCCCGATGAGGGACTCCTTTCCGGAACGCTGGGATCATGCCCTAAGCCGGAGACAGGCGCTCAATGACTGCGCCACCCCGGTGCCTCGGGTTGTGGGCTTCTTGATTTTTCAGCCTGCCTTCTGTGTTCTGGGGGAGGGGCCTGCCGTGCCGATATTCAGGCAACCCTGTTTGGGTAGAATCTCCGTGTCCCCTGCGAGGGGGGATGGGGATGGGCACTCTCTGAGCCGGTATTTCCAGGCTTTTGTTCTCTGGCGGCTTTCCCTGTCGGCCGGCTATGCCTCTTCTGAGAGTCAGAGCAGCAGAGGTTGCATTGTCACAGAACAGAGGGATTGCGGCCCGTTCTCCCCTGATGTTCTGGCCACTTTAACTCTGTTACTGTTGGTGCTGCTCAGCCCTGCAGCGTCCCGGGATGTGCGCACCAACCCGGCGTCCCTGCCCTCACTTCCAGGGCCGGCGCGTCTCTGTCCTTTGTGTTAATGCCGCCAGCCACCGGCCGTCCCGTGCGCTCCCGGGTCTCCCGGTCTCAGTCTATGCCCGGTGAGCACACCTTGATTCCGGAGTTTCGTGAGAAGCCTGGTGACGCGCGCACCCGGTTCAGGGTCTCAGTCTGCTGTTTCATGGGTGCCAACCGCGAGTCCGCCCGCTCCCCCGTGCAGGTGGCCCACCAGCCGCCAGCCACCCTGTGCGCGCTCCGGGAGTTCCCGGTCTCAGTCTGGATCCCATGAGCACACTGGGATTCCGGTGTTCCGGGAGATGCCTGGTGGCGCGCATTCATGGCTCACCGGTCTCAGTCCGCTCTCTAGCGGGTGCCCTCCGTGAGTCCGCCCGCTCCCCCGTGCAGGTGGCTGCTGCTTCCCGGCGCCCAAACGCAGCAGCTCCCTCCCCCTTCCGATTATCTTCCGATATCTGTGCACGGTTTACAGCTCCCCTCTTGGTACCTCAATACTCAGTGCTGGAGATGTTCATTTGTAGAGATCCAGATGTATCTTCCTGCGTCTCAGGCTGATTCCGTGGTTATTTAGGCTGCTCTGGTACCTATCCAGCTCGACTCAGGGGACCGGCTGAAAAAGGGGTCCCCTACTCCTCCGCCATCTTAACTCCTGGCTTCCCTTCACTTTAAATATTGAAAATTTTAAAAATACAACTCCCTATTAGATTTTAAATGATTACTGTGGAATAACTGACGTTTTTGTTGTTTTTGCTTTCTTAGGTAAAATATTTAATAGTTTGCTTTTTTCCCTCACTTCCCTTTTCTGCCCTAGGAGGGTATCTGTGTCCATGAGACAAACTCTATGTCCGTGGCAGGAAGCTAGTGGGTCCTGGTATACACCCAGCATCTTTTCCGGGGGGTGGGGAGGAGGGTGTTTACTCTGGAGTTACTACATTGTTATCATTTAATCCTTTGCTGTGATGTACAGACATTTGCCCCAGGAGCTCACGGCCATATGTTCTTTTTTTTCCACATACATTTTAAGTTATTGCCAGTAGCATCTCTTCATCTTGACCCCAGGCCTTTGCTGGTTCAACCATGTTCTCATCAGGTCTGTATCCTTCAGGAGGACATCTGCGATTTTTTGAGACATTTAATATTTACCATCTTAACCATTTTTAAATGTGCGATTCAGTAGTGTTAAGTTTATTCACAGTGTTGTGAGGCAGATCGCCAGAGCTTTTTCATCTTGTAAAACCAAACCAAACCAAACCAAATGAAAACAAAACCAAAAACAAACCAAACAAAAATGCTCTATACTCCTTAAATAACAACAGTTTCCCCTTTCCTCCCTGACCCCTAGCCTCTGGTAACTACCATTCTACCTTCTGTTTCTAGAACTGGACTACTTCAGATACCCTGGATCAGCGGATCGTCCAGTAACTGTGTTGTTGTGAACGGCCTGTTTCACTCAGCACAATGCCTTCAAGGTGCATCCATGTTGTCATGTAACAGGCTTTCTTTTTTGAGGCTGAACAATATTCTGGTGTTATGTATGCACTACATTTTTAAAATCCATTTATCTCCTGATAGACATTTAGGTTGATTCCACCTCTTGTTTATTGTGACTAGTGCTGCAATGAATGTGGGCATGCAAATCTCTCTTCAAGATCCTGTTTTCACTTTTTGAAACATGAATACCCAGAAGTGGCATTGCTGGATCATAGTGTGTTTCTATTTTTTAATTTTCTTGAGGAACCTATGTTGTTTTCATATGCATTATTTTACATTCCCATTAACAGTACACAGAGATTCTAATTTGTCTGCAGCTGTGCTGACACTTGTAATTCCTGGGGGTTTTGTTTTTTCCTTTTTTTTTTTTTTTTTTAAATAGTAGCCGTTATGTTGGGTGTGGGGTGATATCTCAGTGTGGTTTTGATTTGAATTTCTCTGATGATTAATGATGTTGAGCATCTTTTTATATGTTCATTGGTCAAGTGTAAGAATTTTTTCATTGTACGACAGATACCATTGCATTGGCAAAATTCCACACTGTGTGTAATTTCCTCTAAAACCAAACCAAAACAAACTGAAATCTAACTCCAAGTTGTCAGAATTACTGGTTTACATCCCAGTTCTTTATAAATCTCTGGAATTAATTGTGTCCAAGTTTTCTTCTTTTCCTTCAAGTTGACCACTCTCCTCACATTGGTAGCCTCTTTCTTCACTTTGTTAGAGGCTAAAGTTTCAACTGAGATATGAAATTATGTCACAGGCTTTCCCTTGGAGTTGAATTCCTTAATTCACAAATAGAAATACGAGTGGGCACCCAAGAGGTGAGAGGAAAGAATTCTATTTCTAGAGCACTAGAATGTGGAATCTGCTAATATATGAATTGGGACAACAAACATCCTGTCAATCTCAGTTGTTGTAATATTTAAAAAAGGAATAATCAAAGTCCTACAATAACAAATAAGAATAACAAATAGCAAATATATCACAAGTTTCTTTAAATCGCTGGTAAAATATGTGGAGTGCCTTCAAAATCTTGTAAAAATCCCACGGTGTTTTATAATTTACAAAGAACCTTCACATGCAGATTGCTCGTATGATTTTTACAATAGTGTTTTCAGGTAGGCTGAATGAGAAATTATATTTACAAAGTACCTATGCATATATCAATAGTGGTAACTGATATCCCCATTTTACATTTAAAATTATGACTTTTCCTAGATCTCAGAGTTTGTAAGTGAGCCCATATCATCGTATAAGTGTTTTGCTTTCTTGTCTGGTGTGCCTCACTATTTCCTCGGTCTTTCTATACATTTTTTTAGTTCTTATCATTTGTTATTCAAGTAGAAAGGTACTGCTGGGGTCACAGGGAATATAAAACTTAGTTTCATCTCACTGAAATATATCTATATTTTTTTAAAATCTGCTTTAAAATAATCAGCATTATCTGAATTATTTTTGTCTTTTTTCATTTTCCTGATACCAACTTTTTATTAAACAATAGGTCTGTGGTAGGCAGAATAATGGCCCCAAGGATGCCCACATCTTAATCCCTGGGATGTATGAATACGATACTCTATATGGCAGAAGGAACTTTCAGAGATAATTAAAGTTAAGGACCTTGAGATAGGAAGATTATCTTGGATTATTTGGGTGAGCCCAATGTAACCACATGGGCTCTTAAGTGTATAAGGAGGCAGAGACAGAGTCAGAGGGAAATGTGGCCATTTGAGAATGGCCAGAAAGATACAACATTGGTGGCTTTTAAGATGGAAAAAGAGGGCCAGGAGCCAAGGAATGTTGGTGGCCTCTAGAAACTGGAAAATGCAAGGAAATACTCAACCCTATAGTCTCCAGAAAGGAATACAGCCCAACTAACATGATGATTTTAACCCAGTGAGATCCTTGCTGACTTCTAACTTATAGCACTCTAAGATAATAAATTTTTGTTGGTTTGAGCCACCAAGTTTGTGGTGATTTGTTATGTTAGCAATAGAAAACTGATAGAAGGACCATTCATATAAATTTAACTATATACAGGAATACGTAATACATACGGGAATAATTATCTATTTCTCTTTTGCAGTCAAATCTTACTTCTAACTTCTCAGCACATCTTTTTGGTTTTTTTAGGGCTACTGTACCTATTCCCATAAATTCATTTTCCCCCCGTTACCTCTCTCAGGAATCTGGAAAGAATTGTATGTGCTTTGAGACACATACCCTAAATGCACAACCCATAAAGTACTAAATACTTTTTGATAAAGCTGTCTAGATGAAATATTTTACAGGTAATATGAGCTATATGAAATGCTCTCTGGAAAACACTCTAGCGAGTGGGCACCACCAGGTTAGAAGACGCTCTGGTAATCAAAACTGCTAAATGTTTACCCACCAATAAAGGAAAATATCCTCTTGGGGATTCTAGACTTGTTACCACGGATGTTGTTTGCTAACACTGATTGTTTTCCTACCTGCTTATAGAAACTCCGTGCTGTCACCCATCTGTTCTCTCATCAAAGCAGCTTTGTGGTGGCAGTTATTTTAGACATTTTTTTATGATTTCAGATGTCTCTGCATTGAACTATACATTCTACTTGAGAACATGATGATCAGAGCTTTAATGCAGGTAGAAACACAAAGCTCCTACTTTTCTCCATTTAGTAATAGGAGAGAAAGTTATAATATCTGAATTATTTAAAAATTGTTAGAAACCTTGATTTCCCCTTTGGGATACTCATCACACCAAAGGTTTCTTATTTAAAAATGTTATTCTTCATTATTAATTCCTCAATTTTATTGGTGACCTTTTAATTGCTACTTCCAACTGGCTGACACAATGTCTAGTACACAGTAGTCAGTGAATGTTGCTTGTAAATGTTTTAATGACATGCCTCTTATCACTGTCACTTATTTTAGTTTTAAAACTTAGAAAACATTCTTTTACCCTATACTGCTAAATAGTTAATCCTTGTCCTTGAAGACTCTATCTCCATTCTTCCACACATCACTGCCAATTGTTCCTCTGGCCTGAGAGAGATTACCATTCTTCCCTTCGTTCTTGGCTCAATCCCAACTCCTCCAATCTGGATATTACATCCTGCTTCCTTCAGAAACTTGACTCGTTCATTATATTTTTTCTTCCAAATCTTCTATCTTTCCTTCATTGCTAGATTATCCTACTCAATAAAGAAGATAATTTTTTAATTATAAAAATTTTGTCTTTCAGCTTTTTACCTTACCAATTACAAACAAGCTGAAGAATAACCTGTAATGCCTCCCTTCCTCATTTTTCATTTAATCCAACTTCCAGTCACTTACAGGAAGTCCCCTTTCCAAGGTCACTGATGTAATGTCCATCTATTCCAAAGAACATGTGGCAGTTTACATGCTACTCATTACATTTGATACTGTTTGTCACTCTTCTGAATACTCTCATCTTGTTTGACCTCTCAGATCCTTCTTTATGCTCCCTTTCCTTTGCCTATACTTGTAAAATTTGATGTCCGGAATTTCTCCTCTGCTTATTCTATGCAATTCATCTAAATGGTTTCATCTGTTGCCATGGTTTCAACTACTGCTAACATGTTCATTACTCCCAACTGTCTTTCCATAACCTCAGAGATTGAGCTGCTTTTTAGGGAATTGCCATCCGGTATCCCAGAGGCACTTCCATCTCAATAGATACAAACGGGATACCTTGTCCTTAGGTTATGATGCTGGCTCCTTCTTGTATATTTTCTAAATCAATAAATGATATCATCTCCTGTTCTGTTGTTGTAGGCAGAGTTGTGGTTGATAAATCTTTTCTTACTCCTCCACGTAAAAAGCACCATCTCTCATTCACCATCCCCCCTACCTACATCATAAATATCTTTCTAATAAATCATTTCGTCTTTTCTACCTGTCATTAACCATATGGTATCCTACCTACTCTGGGGCACTGAGTAGGACAGGACTAGCTGGAGAGCACATACACATCATTCAGAAGATAATGCGTATGGGGCAAAGCCAAAGCCAGGAACCATGTGCAGCTAGGTCTGGGGAGAGATGCAGCAGCTACGCATGAGCTAACAGAGAGAGACGGAGCAGGCGGGGTGTGAGGGCAGGGCAAAGCACACTTACTTACAGCTCCAGAAAGCCCACATGTGCTGCTTTCGTGAAGTGCACAGCATGGCTATCATATATATCGAGGGAGTGTGGACACTTAGATATTTTTCACCCTCCACCTAGCTCCTGGATATCTGATGATGTTTACAACTTTTCTTCCTGCCTTCCTAATTGGTCTTAGCCTTTTGATACTCTCACTGTTCTCTGAATGACATTTCAAATACATTTCACTCTGCTGGTTTTACAATCAGACTTTTTAAATGCCTTCAAAGGCTCTCTAATTAGGTAGAGGTTAAGTCTTAAATCTTTGCAAGTCTTGCAAGGGGGTCTAAGATTGGCCCCTGACTTCATTTCCAACATGCTTTTCTCAAATCATTTTTGGAACTACCCTGAGCAACATTAAACACCTTTCAGTGCCTCTGCTGTACTGTATTTTCTCTACGTTTTTGTAATTTCCACCCTTTCTCTCTGCAATGCTGTTATCATCCTACGAACCTTGCTGGGATCAACTCTTCTAAAAGAAAGCCATACCCCATTCTCCCCGGGTCCCACCCCAACTGGGTTAGGTTCACTCTTCTGAGTTCTCATTCCTCATTGTATAATCTAATCTATTCTCTAGCCATATTGTACATTATTTGAGGACAAAAATTATATTCTGCTACCTATTTACCATCTATTATTATTTGTATTTCTATTGCCTTGCACAGTGTGTAATGCACAAAAGGCACTCAATATATGTTGGTAAATGGTAATTAAATATCCTTAACATTTTTCTATTTAGTTAGGTCTTCAGGGAATAGCAAGTTAAGTTTTTGGAAGGCAGGGATGTGTCTTCATTGCATTTTTCCTTCTTATAGAACTTAACAGGACTTCATGCGTAAAAATTACTAAATAAATAAAAATATTAGATGTAATGCTAGAATACGACAGCTATTAGAGTACAGGCTTCAGTGGCAGAAATCTGAGTTCAAATCCTTTTCTTCAATCTTTGGAAGATGAATCAGAGCCACAAATCCTCCATATAATAATCTCTATCTCTTTCTTCCATATAGGCTTCATTTTTCTTCTTTACTTCTACTTAGCTAAATGCTTTTTTCTGTTTCACTGCTTTTTGTTTTTGCTTTTGTTTTCATCACTTGTCTCCCCTTTCTCTCTCTTCCTCTGAGTACATGTGCAGATTCACATGTGCACCATGTGTGTTTGGGAGTACGTTAAGTGTGGGTGGTTTGCCAACCACAAGACCCTGTGAGTGTAACAGAAAAGCTATAAGCCAAAACTAAGAGTGAATCCAAATGCAGACCAACAATGCAAACATAAATAAAATCATGCAAAGCATAAGAGCTGAACAGAGACAACACTAAGATTGTTATAATTTAACTTTTTCTTCTTTTAACCTTTGCACATTCTTATTGTCCTATTTTATTCTTTGCAGTTTCCTCTGCTCCCCCCTCTGCTTTTTCACCAAGGAGGAGGAAAAAAGGAAAATGTGAAGAGCAACTTTCTTTAAAGAGGAAATACACTAAAGCCTTCTAACCTTAGAGGGAAATTCATTATTTAAATTGGGAACTACATGGACTCCCAATACCCTGTCTGCTCTTCAGCCAGTCACCTTATAGGTGAGACCACTATGATTACCCCTGCTCATTTACAGAGAGCGGCTACCATGGTCCTCATTCTGGGAAAGTCCTGTGAGGAAGCCAACCTCTACAGTAGCCAAGGAAACCTCTACCAGTTGCATATACTGTAGATTTTAATCACCTGGTAGTAAATGTGACCAACTGGCCAGGAAACACCAAGTGCTTGAGAAAAACCAGTGGTATTAAAGAAAGAATCAATATTTTAAAAAATGGCACAGCACATAATCACCTAGGCTATTATTTCCTACCTTGAGTTGAAACTCAATAGTTTGATCTAAAAGCAGATTTCACATTCTAGGGAAAAACAACCACAACAGTTCAGTCAATCCCTTTTCTCTTAGGACTCCTCTGATGATTCTGATTATCAACTTAATTCCAACCAAGCCCCCAGACAAGGTGCCAGCTTCCTGGGGCACTTAATTGCATTCATAAGAGTTTATGAGCAAGGGGAATTTTCAGCCTAATGCCAAGTAATTGACAACTAAATTTTTTCCTGGTTTCAACCCAAATATTTATTCTTAACATGGCAAAAGTTTAGGATTTGTAGTATTTCCATAGCTTCCAATTATCTCCATTGCTGCAGGACACAGACCATATATAAGTCTCATGTGGTAATCACTACATTTATCTTTGTTATTGTCACCTGGTATCTTCCTCAATGTCAAAAGAGTCTTAGAAAATGAAGCTCTGCAGTTTTACTGGCCCAACAACAGAGGTCTTACTGAAGAAACCCTATCTCTGTATGACAGAGAATGGGCAGCAGAAACATCTCTGACAGCTGTTGCATGATGGGGTAGGATAAAGGTCATTTCCTGCAAATGTTAGGGGTTTTTAAGAATCCCACAGGCACTGGAGAAATAATTGGACTCAACAAGCAATCAATCATACTTGAAGCATGTGAAGTATATCTAAGGACCAAAGGTCAGGATTTAATGCCCAAATTCATCCAATTGTTTGGAAATAAAAAAAAAAAAAGATTTAACTTCACAGAAGGTTATATGGAGGAATTTAATTGAAGTTAAATATAAATTAATTAAATATAGATTTTTTTCTTTCTTTGAAAATCTTTGTTGATAAGGACTAATATGATAAATTAGAACCTAAGTGATCTCCCTGAAACTTTATTATTCAAGTAATTAATAAAAGCATACTGAAGTTTTTAACTGATTTTTCTTAAGAAGTGTTACTTTTGTCATAAACTAAAAGTAATTTAATATATTGGTTTTAATTGACATTAATAATTTTAAGAATGAAATTTAAGAATATAACTATGGTTTAACATCCTAAGATGTTTAGCTGGCAATTTAATTTTAAATCACCTGGTTCTCTTCTAGATTCATATGTTATTAAATGCGGTTTTGCTTAAGCTATGATAGTGTTAGGAAAATAATGAAATTTAAAAAGTGTAATCCTGGGGTGCCTGGGTGGCACAGCGGTTGGGCGTCTGCCTTCGGCTCAGGGCGTGATCCCAGCGTGTGGGATCGAGCCCCACATCAGACTCCTTTGCTGTGAGCCTGCTTCTTCCTCTCCCACTCCCCCTGCTTGTGTTCTCTCTCTCGCTGGCTGTCTCTATCTCTGTCAAATAAATAAATAAATAAAATCTTTAAAAAAAAATAAAAAATAAAAAGTGTAATCCTGTTCAAGACCTTAAATCTTTTTATTGAGTGTGACAGACTTCTAATTGTCCCTAAATACCCAATTCCCTCTTCTTTCTTTTAATTGCAACTTTTTATTTTGAAATATGTTACCTTCCTGAAGTTTCAAAATAGTAATGATCGTTCTGGTATATTTTATTTATTTATTTATTTATTTTTAATAATGATTTTTTATTATATTATGTTAGTCACCATACAGTACATCCCCGGTTTTCGATGTAAGGCTCGATGATTCATTAGTTGTGTATAACACCCAGTGCACCATGCAATATGTGCCCTCCTTACTACCCATCACCGGTCTATCCCATTCCCCCACCCCCCTCCCCTCTGTAGCCCTCAGTTTGTTTCTCATAGTCCATAGTCTCTCATGTTTCATTCCCCCTTCTGATTACCCCCCCCTTTCTTTATCCCTTTCTTCCCCTACTGATCATTCTAGTTCTTTTGTTCCACAGATGAGAGAAATCATATGATAGTTTTCTTTCTCTGCTTGACTTATTTCACTAAGCATTATCTCCTCCAGTGCCGTCCATGTTGTAGCAAATGTTGAGAACTCGTTCTTTCTGATTGCTGAGTAATATTCCATTGTATATATGGACCACAACTTCTTAAGCCAGTCATCTGTTGCAGGGCATCTCGGCTCCTTCCACGATTTAGCTATTGTGGACATTGATGCTATGAACATTGGGGTGCATATGGCCCTTCTCTTCACTACGTCTGTATCTTTGGGGTAAACACCCAGTAGTGCAATGGCTGGATCATAGGGTAGCTCAATTTTTAACTTTTTAAGGGACCTCCACACTGTTTTCCAGAGTGGCTGTACCAACTTGCATTCCCACCAACATCCTCTCCACATCCTCTCCAACAATTGTTGTTTCTTGCCTTGTCTATTTTTGCCATTCTAACTGGCGTAAGGTGGTATCTCAGTGTGGTTTTGATTTGAATTTCCTTGATGGCTAATGATTTTGAACATTTTTTCATGTGTCTGTTAGCCATTTGTATGTCTTCATTGGAAAAGTGTCTGTTCATTTCTTCTGCCCATTTTTTGATTTGTTTATTTGTTTCTCGTGTATTGAGTTTGAGAAGTTCTTTGTAGATCTTGGATACCAGTCCTTTATCTGTAGTGTCATTTGCAAATATCTTCTCCCATTCCGTGGGCTGCCTCTTAGTTTTTCTGACTGTTTCCTTGGCTGTGCAGAAACTTTTAATCTTGATGAAGTCCCATAAATTCATTTTATCTTTTGTTTCTCTTGCCTTTGGGGATGTATCATGAAAAAGTTTGCTTTGGCCGATGTCGTAGAGGTTGCTGCCTATGTTCTCCTCTAGAATTTTGATGGATTCCTGTCTCACATCGAGGTCTTTCATCCATTTGGAGTTTATTTTTGTGTATGGTGTGAGAGAGTGGTCAAGTTTCATTCTTTTGCATGTAGCTGTCCAATTTTCCCAGCACCATTTATTGAAGAGACTGTCTTTTTCCCACCGGATGTTTTTTCCTGCTTTATCAAAGATTAGTTGCCCAAAGAGCTGAGGGTCCATTTCTGGGCTCTCTATTCTGTTCCATTGGTCCATGTGTCTGTTTTTGTGCCAGTACCATGCTGTCTTTGTGATCACAGCTTTGTAGTACAGCTCGAAATCCGGCATTGTGATGCCCCCAGCTTTGTTTTTCCTTTTCAACAGTTCCTTGGAGATTCGGGGTCTTTTCTGGTTCCATACAAATTTAAGGACTATTTGTTCCAGTTCTTTGAAAAACGTTCTCGGTATTTTGATCGGGATAGCATTGAAAGTGTAGATTGCTCTGGGTAGCATGGACATTTTAACTATGTTAATTCTTCCGATCCATGAGCATGGAATATCTTTCCATCTTTTTATGTCTTCCTCAATGTCTTTTAAGAGTGATTTATAGTTTCTAGAATAAAGGTCCTTTACGTCTCTGGTTAAGTTAATTCCAAGGTAACGTATGGTTTTTGGTGCTATTGTAAATGGGATGGATTCCCTAATTTCTCTTTCTTCGTTCTCTAATGAATATGGACGCCAAAATCCTCAACAAGATACTTGCTAATAGAATCCAACAGTTCATTAAAAGGATTATCCACCACGATCAAGTGGGATTCATACCTGGGATGCAAGCGTGGTTCAATATTCGCAAATCAATCAGCGTGATACATCATATCAACAAGAAAAGACTCAAGAACCATATGATCCTCTCAATCGATGCCGAAAAAGCATTTGACAAAATACAGCATCCTTTCCTGATTAAAACCCTTCAGAGTGTAGGAATAGAAGGTACATTTCTCAATCTCATAAAAGCCATCTATGAAAAGCCTACTGCAAATATTATTCTCAACGGGGAAAAGCTGGAAGCCTTTCCCTTAAGATCAGGAACACGACAAGGATGCCCACTCTCGCCACTATTATTCAACATAGTACTAGAAGTCCTTGCAACAGCAATCAGACAACAAAAAGGGATCAAAGGTATTCAAATCGGCAAAGAAGAAGCCAAAATGTCTCTCTTCACAGATGACATGATTCTCTATATGGAAAACCCAAAAGAAGCCACTCCCAAACTATTAGAAGTTATAGAGCAATTCAGTAACGTGGCGGGATACAAAATCAATGCTCAGAAATCAGTTGCATTTCTGTACACGTTCTGGTATATTTTAAAGCAGCTTCACCCGATGATCATATCTTCCATAACCACAGTACATGGTCAAAAGCAGGAATCTCACATTGGTACAATACTCTTTTTTTTTTAATTTTTCTTTTCAGAGAGAGTGCACATGCACAAGTTGGGGGAGGGGCAGAGAGAGAGAGGGAGAGAGAGAGAGAATCTCAAGCGGGCTCCACCCCCAAAGTGGAGCCCAATGCGGGGCTTGATCTTATGACGCTGAGATCACGACCTCAGCCTAAATCAAGAGTGAGACACTTAACCAACTGAGCCACCCGGGTGCCCCAACATTGGCACAATACCCTTAACTTGCAAATAAACTTTATATAGATTTTAAATGCACTCTTCTTTTGCTCTCTTTTATGTGTATAGTTCTTTGATATTTTATACCAAGTGTAAATTTGTTGAAGCATCACCACAGAGTACATATTACCATTAGGGTACAGAACGGCTCCATCAGCACAAAGACACTCCCTTATGTTACCCATTAACAGTTCTGTCCTCCTCCCCAACCCTAACCTCTGGCAGCAACTGACTACTTATCAATCACTATGATTTTGCCATTTCAAGAATGTTATAGAAACAGAATCATATCATATCCAATTTTTTCAGATTGGCTTTTTCACTCAGCATAAATTCCTTGACATCCTTCTAAATCATTTTTTGTATCATTAGTTTGTTTCTTTGTATTTGTTTTATCACACTTTATTCACCAGTTGAATTTTGGGTGCTTTCCAGCTTTTGGCTACTATAAAGTGACTGTGAACATACTTTAGTTCGCTAGGATAGAAACCCAGGAGGGCTGGGCTGTATCGTGGCTGTTAACTTTAAGAAACAGCTGAGCTGCTTTCCAGAATGGCTATGACATTTTACGTTTTCATCAACAATGTTTGAGAAATCCAGTTGCCCTCTATCCTTGTCAACACTTGATACTGTATTTTTTATTTTTATTTTTTGCCGTTTTAATAGGTATGCAATGGTATCTCACTGTAGCTTTAGTTTGCATTTCCCTAATGACTAATGATGGTGAACATCTTTTCTCTCGTGTGTATTTGCCATCTCTATACCCTTTTGGGAGAAATATCTGTCAAAATGATTTGCCTATTTTCTGATTTTTTTTAAATTGCTGAGATTAGAGAATTCTTTATATATTCTGGATAAAAATTGTTTCTCAGATATGTGATTTGATAATATGTGTCAATGACAAACTTGATACTCTAAATAGACCTTGATCCTCTTAATAGGGATCACACAACAGAGCAAAAGTTTTTAAGTTTGATGGTCTATATTATTTCTTTTATGGATTGTACCTTTGGTGTCATGTCTAAGAGCTCCTTGTCTAACCTAAGCAAAGGAAAAATTTTTCCTGTGTTTTCTTCTAGAAATTTTATAGGGTTTTTTTTTAATGTCTCATTTAGATCTATGATCCATTTTGAGTTAATTTTTATATAAGATGTTAAGTTTAGGTTTGGTTCTAGAGAGTTCTGTTTGGATATTGATGGGAGAAGGACAAATTTCAGAAGGAAGAATACTGATGAGTGAAAAATGATGTCAGTGTGTACTGAACAAAGTTTCAAGATAGTGACAGAGGAATAAGGAAATTGGACAGTAGTCAAAATCAAACACACTAGAATACAGAAAGAAGAGTGAAGAGAATGACAGAGTTCTGAAAGAAAATGAAAAATTTAAGAGTAGGTTCAAAATATCAAAAAGCTTTCTAGTTCTTAGACTTGCCCACAGTTGGACTAGGCTATCTTGGTTGAGAGTTTATAAAGATGTTCCTATATATATTATCGATAATACTTGAATAATAGCATTCTGGCTATAAAACCTCTTACTTGCTCAAAAGAGTCATCCCGATGGTGAAATTTTAAATCTTTTAAGGAAGTTTATTATAACTTGAAAACAGCATAATAATTTAAGGTGTATTTCTATGCTTCTGAAATTCTTTTGTATGGCTTTTTGTTCAAGTGAGTATAACTCAAAAGCTAAAGAAGGACAACATTTTTCTGATATTCCGAAGATACTTAGTAGCATCAGAAAGGCAAAGGATAGCTTACAAAATAACAACAACTCTTCAAATTGGGCTAAAAGGCAATCTTTTTTTTTTAAAGATTTTATTTATTTATTTGACAGAGATAGAGACAGCCAGCGAGAGAGGGAACACAAGTAGGGGGAGTGGGAGAGGAAGAAGCAGGCTCATAGCAGAAGAGCCTGATGTGGGGCTCGATCCCATAACGCCGGGATCACGCCCTGAGCCGAAGGCAGGCGCTTAACTGCTGTGCCACCCAGGCGCCCCTAAAAGGCAATCTTAAACAATGAAATTTAACAGAGAGGCCATGAAGAAGTCACATTTAAGAGGAAGATAAAGCACCACGTAAAACTTGGAATTTGTTAAGATAACAACAAATGGAAAAATGAAGTAAATATTTCATTTCAATTTTAAGATTTCCCAAGACCCATTAGCAACATGGCAAGTGTAAATTGAGAACTGGTTTTTATGGGAAATATGATAAGAATTTCTACTTTCACTATCTTTTCCCTAAGTAGATTTACAATGATGTGTGTATTTCCATGAAGAGTTGCTTAATCCAATAAGCTTTCCATTGACATCCCATGTCAGATAGGAACACCACTGTATCACTTACTGATTTCACCAGTATTAGCTTTTTCCTAGAAACTAAAACCAGTAGATGTTACTAAAATTTACACACATGTACATGCACACAGAGTCTATTAAAAATCAATTATTCATCTTTCTGCCTATAATTTTCAGGAGAAGGAAGAAAAGAAAGATGTGCTCAAAGACAAACTATTGTTTATCAGAAAAGCATAAAGATAACTCTCAACCTGAATATTTCCAGTAAGTGTCTTGCTGAAAATTACTGAGGTGATTCTACAAAAATATCTTAGTTTTTAGAGCACATAGAAAGCCATTTCCACAAATTTGATTTTTTTTAGTTTTATCAAGATAATTGGCATACAGAACCGTATAAATTACATGACTTGACCCACATATATTACAAAATGATTAGCACATAAAGCTTAGTTAACATCAGCTCACATAGATACACAAAGAAAAGAAAAAATGTTTTTATCCTTGTGATGGGGTCTTTTAGAATCTAGTCTTTTAGCAGCTTTCAAATATACCATACAGCAGTATTAGCTATAGTCATCATGTTGTATATGTTACATTCCTAGTATTTATTTATCTTATAGCTGGAAGTTTGTTTCTTTTCATTAACTTCCTCCAATTCTCCTCATTCCAACCCCTCCTCCCATTCCCACCTCTGGTAACAGCAAATCTGATCTTTCTCTGTTTTGTTTTTTTGTTGTTGTTTTTTTTTTTTTTTTTGCTGTTGTTTTACATTCCACAAGTAAATGACATCATATAGTATTTGTCTTTCTCTGACTTATTTCACTTGGCATAATGCTCTCAATATTCACCTATGTTGCCACAAATGGCAGGATTTCCTTCTTTATGGCTGAATGTTCCGTGTGTGTGTGTACATTTTCCAGATTTTGCTCATCCATTCACCTCTGATGGACACTTCCATTATTTCCATGTCTTGGCTGTTACAAACAATGCTGCAATGAACATGAAGCAGATATTGCTTCTACAGTGATGTCATTTCCTTCAGATGTATACCGACAACTGGGATTTCTGGATCACATGGTAGTTCTAGTTTTGATTTTCTGAGGACATCCATACTGTGTTCCAGCGCCTGCACCAGTTTACATTCCCACCAACAGTGCACAGAGGTTGCCTTCTTTCCACATCTTCACCAGCCTTTGTTACTCGTCTTTCTGATGATGGCCATTCTAACAAGTATGAGAAGATAGTTCACTGTGGGTTTGATTTGCATTTCCCTCATGAGGAGTGATGTTGAGCACCTTTGCATGTGTCTATGGCCATCTGAACGTCTTCTTTGGAAAAAAAGTCTATGTAGGTCTTTGGCCCTTTTTTAATTGGAGGATTTTTGTTATTATTGAATTGTATGAGTTCTTTATATACTTTGGATATAATTTGTAAATATTTTCCCCCATTCTGCAGACTGCCTTTTCATTTTGTTGATCATTTCTTTTGCTGTATGGAAACTTTTCATTTCTATTTATTTATTTTTAAATATTTATTTTAGAGAAAGAGAGAGCATGACCCCGAGTGTGGGAGGGGGTGGAGGGAGAGAGAGAGTCCTCAAGCAGACTCCCCACTGAGCATGGAGCAGATCCCAAGACCCTGAGATCATGACCCAAGCTGAAACTAAGAGCTGGCCGCTTAACCAACTGAGCCACCCAGGCACCCCAGTGTGGAAGCTTTTTAATTTGATGTAGCCCCACTTCCTTATTTTTTATTTTGTTGCATATGCTTTTGCTACCATATCCAAAAAAAATCATTGCCAAGATCCATGTCCAGGAGCTTTTTTTCCTGTTTTCTTCTAGCAGTTTTATGGTTTCAGATCTTACATTTAAGTCTTTGATACATTTTGAGTTAGTTTGTGTGAGTGGTGTCCACAACTTTTTAATGTTCGTAATAAATTTGAACATACAACATATCATCCAAATTAGACAGCTTGAAGTATAGTAGTCAAATCTCTAGCATAGATTAGTTTAAATGGGTAGCTCTCTTAAGACTTTAAAATTTGTCCTTCTCATAGATCTGAACTCCTAAATGTGTAAAATGAAGCATTAATTAATGTTAGCAACACTTTTCAAAATACTATTTAAGTTCCAGAACAACCACAATGCTCAGAAATGGTCCCTTTCCAGGTTATTTCATGCTCTCTGTAAGATTTCTGGATTGGGTATGAGTTATGTCAAGTATGAGTTAATATTGATATTATTTCTTTTTCACAAACCAAGAGCACACTTCTAAAGTTGTCAGTAGTATGAAAAAAATAAGCAAATTTTGGAATAGGTGACTTCCCTACATTAACTCAAGTTGACTTTGTTCTTCTGAATGATGATAAATACTATCTTGGAGTAGAATAACATGGAAATTCTGTAAACATGTTTAGTTGAAAGTATCCCAAAGATACACAATAATTCAATGGAAGATATAAAAGTAGATCTCAGAAACAGATTTTAGGTTCACTTCTATTTAATTATCTTAATTTTTCTAGTATAATTAAGATTCTGCCTTGACTATGTAAGTGGCTTATGAAAGAGTTATAAAAGTAATATGTAGGGACATTTGAAATATTTTCTTTTTGCTCACTTTGAAAAGATTTCCAGTTTGCTTCTAAATGCATATCAAATTTGAAAGGCCAAGTGATTTAAGGCAGGTATATCATTACTTTCCTCTACGGTTTGTTCAACCAGGTAAAAAGTATGCAAGAATCTGAATGTTCCTTGCAACAGTAGCTTCAATTTTTATCAGCCAAGACCCAATTTGTGTCAGAGGGTAAAACTTGCCTGATTAGATCTGTTCAAAAAGCCATTAAACAACTTTCAATGTTCTTGCTCTCTCACATTTAGGACACTAAACTTTTACAGAGACAGGCTGTTTGAAGCCTTCCTAATTATTTCCATTATTATCCAAGAAGGATTACTAATGTTCAGCCTCCATTGGAATTCTCAAAAGTTCTCAGTGCAAATTATATGGCAATCTAAAATGCCTTTCTCTGGCTTTATGGCCTGATTATTATTTAGAGTCTCTCCAGCAGTGAACTTGAAGATCATGCAAATGTGCTCTTTGGGAAAGTCACTGTATAGCTGAATAATTTGTTTTGTAGGAAGCCAGCTCAAGTTTATCATCAACCACGAAAATTCTTTATCAATGCTTTTCTATAAAGTAGGCCTATTATTATACCAGTTCCACTTTAACTCTGACAGAAAGCTGATCGGGAATGCTATTATTAAGTCATAAATGCCTATTTTAAAATATGTTGCCTCATATTATTACACTGTATTGTTTCATTAATTCGTGTAATATTTCCTTTGGTTTTTAGTATCTTCTATGTCATAATCAAAACTAAAATAACTCTAAAAATGTAAAGTCTATAGCATAGATTTAAAGTCAAGAGTCCGCATGCGTCTACAACTTAATATGTATAAATACATACAAATTTAACTAGACAGAAGTGACCATGTTCACTCACTACATGCAATATTTACAATGCTGAATAACAACTGTATTTGCCAAGATATTCACAGTTCATAATATTGTGAGATAAAATGTAACTATAAACATTAATCAATGGCATGTTTATTAAACCTATATTTCTTAGATCATAAGATATACTGATGAACAAATTTCACTGTGTAATAACAAGGAGCCTAGAGCCAAGTGGGAACAAAAATACCTAAGTAATTCTAATTTGTGAGATAAACTATCAGTATAGGGATTTATTCAGGATACCACTGGCACACCTTACACCCATTCAGGAAAGTTGTTAACAAGCGATATTCAAATAGGACCTAATTAGGCATGAGGTCCTAGAATAGAGAGAGTGTGCCAGTCAGGAGAAGACATGTCTACATGGACAGTAGGAATATGTTACAACAGAGGTTTAAAGTCATATTAAATCAGACTTAAAATGGAGTTTGGTCTTCATCTTGATGTTGAGATAGATCACTGAAGGAGAGTGATATAATCACATTTCAGTTTGGAAAGATCATCCTGGCTCAAGTATAACGAATGTTTTAGAGGGAATAATGGAATTAGACCAGTTCAGATAAGAAATGATACTGTCTTACCCTGTGGTAGTGATGGAAAAGAAAGAAAAAAAAAACGTAAAATAAACTTACTTCTCAACTTATTCTGTTATGACTATTGTTTTGTAATAGACTTTACAGATGTTACTTTTAAAATATTCTGTTAGTCTGAGGAGCCATTTATTTATAGATCTCCTTGTATTATTTGTAACAATATTGTATTTATTTTTTTAAAGGTTTTTTATTTTTATTTATTTGACAGAGAGAGAGACAGCCAGCGAGAGAGGGAACACAAGCAGGGGGAGTAGGAGAGGAAGAAGCAGGCTCCCAGCGGAGGAGCCTGATGTGGGGCTTGATCCCAGGACCCCAGGATCATGCCCTGAGCTGAAGGCAGGCGCTCAACGACTGAGCCACCCAGGTGCCCCTGTATTTATCTCTTAAGCACAGATTCTCTACGCATCATCTCAAGTTCCCAGATTGTTTTATTAAAACATTTATCTTCAATCATCCAAATGTGACTAAACACTATCTGAAAAGTCCCATAGTATTCCATACCTGTGAACACATTTACATTTTTGTGCTGAAAGACACATGAAAACAAAGGCTTAGATATTTGATCTTACTGATTTGAAGAAATGATAACATGAAAAGAGAGGTAAACGGAGGCTAAGAAAATGTAAAGTGTGTATTGTGGAAACAGACATGTTATCTGAAAAGTGAATTGTCTGAGGGAAATATAGATCTAAGAGGCATGCATGAAAAATGCAAAAGGAGAGAGACGTGATTGCATACAAATCTAAACTATTTTAACTAGTGCCTACTCATAAAACACCATCATTTGAATCATATTATGGATTTATAATCTTCCGAAACTGAAATGTGATACCGCTCTCCTTCAGTGGTATGTCTCAGCATCACGACGAAGGCCGTATATGTAGATACACACACATACACATTTATATACATACACAGATATATGTAAACTTATGATCTCATCGCTGTAACACTATATGTATATGATGAGACTGTTATTCTAGAAAGCAATAGAACACAGACATTTTAGTCAATTAGAAAAGAGAAAATGAGGTTCAGATACCAATTTCCGGGTTTCAGGCAAGACACATAACCTCTTTGGGCATCAATGTCCTTATCTGTAAAATGACAAAACATACCCTACTATGTATCTCTTGTGTAAATGTATAAAAAGGAGATGGTAGTTTTGAAAGTGGTTTTGGAAAACATGTGCAAGGGGTTTGGTAATGATTCACTGTAGGGAGTGACATTTCTGAAGGAGTTAGAAAGAGAGGGGTAACAAAATTCATTCAAACTTAATAGGAAAAGTAGTATTTACTAACTGGCAGGCTTTTAAGATTACGGAAAGAACCAATTTTACATGAATACTATATTCCTCTGAAAATGCTACAAAAATATAGGAATCCATAATGTTAGATATTTTCAAGTTTTGTAGTCAAAATAACTTCCTTAATATTTCTTACACATTTCTCATACACATATGCTTCACACATGCTCCCTATTTTTCAGACAAGGTCAATGTTTTCACTACAATTCATTTACATTGTTATTAGAACTATTTTCTAGGTCTGTTGATAAAATTTGGCCTCACACATTGATAACACATTTTTCTAATTACACTGTAATTTTCACTAGTAATTCTAGCTTTTTTGAATATACAAATCATTTCAACTTATTATATAATTGCTTTAACACTTCATACACATCTTGAGACATTTAGGCCACAAAAGATTATATTTAATATTAAAAGGATCAAATGTAAATAATTCTCAATTACTTATCCAAAGTGAAAACTTGAATAACGTGTATAGTCTAAATGTGCAAATAATCAGAAGATACAGATTTTTTACCCTCCTGCTACCGAATGTTTCCCTGAGTTGCTGTCAGAGACAATGTTTACAGTGTTGTGCTTTAATTCCTACTCTCTTGTCAAGACACCAATTGAAAGCAGAATGCTAAGAACTCAGTGAGAACTAAGAGTGATAAATGAAGTGCCAGCATAATTTGGAAATTGGAAAATGTGCCCTTGAAAACAGTTCGCTCAGTTTGTAACGTGTAACAGCAGTATTGGTTTTCTCTCTTCACTGCTAGGTCAAGACACTGATGGAAGTAGGAGTCGGCCGAGCCAGAAACAGATCTTCAGCTGGGGTCCAGTAAAGAGTGTGGGAAGGCTTCCCCGAGGCTGGCAAATATCTCGCCCCAGTGGCTAACACCCCTTGCTCTGTCATTCTGCCTGAGATTTCACCCAAAATGACATTCGCTTATGTGGTTAAGCTCAAGTATTTCCAGGAAGCTTAAGCAAGGTACGGTAGCCATTCCAACTTCCAGAAAGTCTCCCTCTTTGCTGTGATTGATCAAAAAAAAAAAAAAAAGAGGTAATTTTTGGTGGAAAGCAGAAATGAATTTGGAGCACTGGGATATTTTTCAGAGAAGAGAGGCCTGGTAAATTTTAGTAGCCAACAGGAAACATGAAACATAGAAGTCAGGGGAGAATGAAAAAGGTGATACCAGGACATAAATAAACACAGAAATGGGCAGAGGAATAAAATAAATAAATAAATAAATAATAAATAAATAAATAAATAAATAAATAATAACAACAACAACAACAACAATAAGAACAATTATAATAACAACTCTCATGTCTTAAACTTTGCCCAGAGCAGTCCCAAAATATTCTATGTGGAGAAAATGTAGGAACATGTCCAATGTGTAACTAAGATCAGTGCTCCCCTTGTGCGATGCCATGATCTTGCCTGGCTCGTGGCCTAAACAACTGGGTGAATCCTGAAATCTGCTCCACTCAGGAGAAAAGCTGGAGTGGCACATCGAATGTGCACATCTTCACAGCCTGGAACCTCAGGGTGGTTCCAGAACACTTTTCTCCTTTGCTTCCACGTTGGTCCAGTTATGTAGTTCTATCAATACGGATAACAGAATGTACTCAGAGAATCAGATGAGAATGGCCTCTCCACCAGGAAGGTAAGTCAACGTAACACAAAAACAGATATGGCTGTCAGAGTGGAACACATGTCTTTTCCTAGCTGGGTATTTTGTCTCTCACAACACAACCTTGCAGACTATCAAGGATATAACAATTTTTGAAAGGGTCATGTTAGGAAAAGAAAATTATACACAGATGCAGCATTTTCCAATCTCTGTGCCATAGATAAGGTAGCTCTGAGAGTAACCAGGAAGGGGCTCGAATAGCGTGAGCCACTGGATCACTGTCACACACACTATAAGAAGCATGTCCTTTTACAGTAGGCTGTCTTACAGAAATGTCCATTTTCCGGGAGTGGCATAGTACCAACAAAAGATGTTTTTGTTCTCCATTCCCACACTGTTTAAGAAAAGGCGAGAAAACATGGGTTACTTAAATTATAGCACATCCATAGCACACCACGGAATACAAACAAGGACGAAAACATCCTTGAGGGGGCTTAACTAAAATATGTGTGCCAACAATGCTGCCATGCCTGTACAATAAGCACATAAAAATACCAAAACTAATTTATTAAAACACACAGAACTGTACACAGTACAGAACTTTTGCCAAAGTTCAAGCATAACACACGTGAAGAGTTAACACCTTCCAGAGAGTCTTTCAGTAAATCCTGAAAATTCCTATCCTCAAGTCCCCTGCCTTTGAGAGTGCTTACTTCTAACTTCTGCCTTAGAATCTCCAGCCACCATTAGCACAATCTCCTCCTTACTAGCGAGGCTAGACCTTCCCTGACACAAATCCCTCTTGTCTTTAGAATGTAACACTAGGTCTGCATTATCAGTCTAGAAGGACCCTCTGGTGGCAGTTGTGGTGCAGGCTCCTAGTGGGTCATTTTGTGGTTATCTCTGGTCCTTCGTGTACCTCCAAATAATATTAGCCGTGAGGCAATGGGTTTGACACTGCTAATTTCACAGAAGCATCTAAGGCATGAAAGGCTTCTCTTTGAGTATAAGGGTAAGTTACAGACCTTTATCTTTTATTTATTGGTAACGGTTGAATCAGATGTACATGCATATATATTTACACACACACACACACACACACACACTCCTCTATGTCCCAAAGATTAACGCTGAGCCTTATCTTATCCTGAAGTCTCCAAACTGTTTACTGAAATCAGGCAGATGAGATGAGAAGAGATGAGAAGGGGAGGGGAGGGGAAAGAGAGGACAGGAGAGAGTGGAAAGGGAGAGAAGAGAAAGAGGAGAGGAGAGGAGAGAAAGAACACCACAAATCTCAGTGGAACAGGCCATGCGTAAGAAGCAAGCTGTGTGGTGAGAATGAAGAAGTGAGCACTAAAATTCCATCAAGAAACGACTCTTCAGCTCCACTGCCTGCCGCCACATGGGAACGAGGACCAGGTTTTCAGAGCTTCCAGTTCTTACACAGAAGCCAGGAATCCTCATGTACAATTTCTTATATGTTGACTTAAAATAGTTAAGTCTTGTGCAGACCAAACAAAAAATTTCCGTGAGAAGGATTTAGTCAATGAGCAGTGAGCGTGACCCTCAGTCTAAACAAATAAGATAGGAAAACATCTGCCTAACTGCTTGATCACTGGCCGTTATTTCTCAACACCCGAGTTAGTACTTCTGGATTCTAGAGCATTGTTTCTTCCCCTTCTTCAATCAGACACTTTCAAATCATGCTGCCTCCCCTACACACACACCCCAACACACAAAGTGAGACTAAGAAAGGAGTCTACTGCTGAGCCAGGAACATATCTCTAAAAGTTACCCTATCCCAGTTACAAAGAACCCTGGAGGAAACTTCCTCCACCTGACCTGTTCGGACTTTTTATCTTATCCAAGACCCATTTCCCTGCCAGGCTCACTGGGGAAGTAGAAGGAGGATTCCTCTATTAAGTGTGTACTAAAACTATTGTCTCCTCCCTCGATCTACTCTTTCGATATGAGTTCAAGCTCTCATCACTTCTCATCCGGCCCACTTGTCAATTTACATGAAGTTCATCGCCGCCCTCTAATCCAAACTTCCCACTGTTGACAATATCCTTGCTTATGCCTTAGACACCATCATAGACACACCAAAGTCACTCTCTGCATTGCCTTGGACTTTCTTATGGTTACCAACTGTGACCACAGGCTCTCATGTACGTTCTGTCCTCCTATTATACTCATCCCCAGACTTAAATCCCCCTTAACACTGATCCTTGAAATTGGTGTTTCAATCAAAATCCATTCAACCACAGTCAGGATTATTTAAATTGAAAATAATGTAATAATGACAATTTAGTGAAACATGTTAGAATCAGAGACTTGATGAAAGACAGAAGGTAAGATTTTTAAAATGAGAGATTACTCAACATTCTTCAAGCCACATTTCTTTATTTTTTATTCTCATTCACATAGGATTGATGTTATACCTAAGATAGTTGTAAAGATTAGAACTTAGAAGGAGGAATATATGCATGTATTCTTTTAGGAGTTATCTTCTGAAACCTTTGACTATCACCAATATTGAAGATAAAGAAATGTTTTGACAGGCTCTTGGATTTCTCATGTTGTATTTCTATCAAGAATTATGCTTAACTTGTATGCTCATGCTACAAGTTAACTGCCTTTTCAACATTCTTTACAGTCTTCTGCATGACAAAAGATACCATAAAGGAAATTAAAGACAAGCAAATTAATAAGGAAATGACAAAACAGTAAATAAGGTTAAATGGATAAAGATACAAATAGCAAATTCACAGAAAAACCTATACAATGGGACACAAAATTATGAAAAAATCCTTATGAAAACATGTGCAGTCCCATTAATAATCAGGATTGTACCATAAAACAGCAGTGGGATTTTTTTTAAAAATCAACTAAATATTATTTATTGTTGGATAATTTTAAGTGTAAGTGAGAGTATAAAGAAATGGGCATTCCTAAACTGGGGATGAAAATGCAAATTGGTATACAACCTGTTTGGAAGGAAAATTAATTAGGGAAATTAAATATGCACATACTTTGTGATGCAAGATTCCATTTGCCAGCATGTACACCAGAGAAAAGTGTGTTACATCTTCAAATAGGCAGACACTGAGTGCTCTGCATGGCTGTCTGTAGGAGGATAGTGCATTTAGAAAAAAATGGGGCAGAAACAGATAGGGAGTGATAATTTCAAAAATCCAGATACAAACTATGGGTGATTTGCTGCCATTTATGTCACCAATATTTAGTGGAAGAACAAAGACTTAGGGTCACCTTAGAAACCATGAAATGTATGTAAATATCAATCTTAAAGCTTTGGGAATATTTATCGATCTTTATAATTTATAGGTAATGGGCACTGGATGCTTGATCATCTGATGATGTTAGTTCATCAGATTCTCAAACAGTTCATGACTCAGAAGATGAACAACGTTTTTAGAGTTAATAAAAAAGGATTACTGAATCTATTATATATATTTTGATTTTAGGATTTAAAATGCTTTTTGTACTTCTCACAGTCAACACCGAGGTCTATGATACAAAATACATTGATAATAATATTTACAATATAGGATTGTTATAGGGGTTTCTTGAGGTAATGTATGTAAGTACCCTACGGATATGCGAACCGCAAGGCTGGTCTGTGGGAGGGACTCATTATGTTGGTCAGTCATGCTAGTATTCCACTGACTCAGCATCTCTCTCTAAAATAACGGTATTTATGAATTCAAGACATACCTTTCGTGAATAGCAAGAACTTGCTCTATGACAAAAATAAACATAACACTTTTGTTTCTGTTGAACACCAAGCCAACTCTTTCCTTTCAAACCATGTTTACAAGGGAAATACTCATAAAGCTGAGATGGCTGGTGGTTCTAAGGATCACCTAGAAAATGGATTGTCAGAGATTGATTAGACACTGACTGGAGACACCAAGTAAGACAACAGTAACAAAGTAAGCAAGCTATCTGTGATTCAGAAACTGATAATCAAAAGTGCAGTGATCAGCTACTATTACAGCAACCAAGTGATTTCCTCCAGTTCGGGCTCTATTTCTGATATAGCGTCATATGTTATCAATGAAAAAAATAATAACTAAATCTCCCTTCTCCTAATTTCCAGTTCCCTTCAAGGGAAACAATAATTTTATCGCCCCATTGCTAAAATGAAGTTGCACTAAATACATCTGCTCTCTAAACTTTCTGATGTGGTACTGTAAAAGTAGTTAGGTTTCCACTGTAAGACTGAATGAAATCAGTGGCCGTAATTAGGACCCAACTTACGTCATAACAGTACCTGAAGGGGGGGGGGGAGTATTTATCTCAGTGTTCCTGCTTTTCCATTCTTGGAAGCCGGTTTGGATGGATCCCAATGCCCTATAAGTCCTCCTGCGTTTGACTATTATCGGTCTCCTCCCCAGGAATCATTCTGCCCAAACCAAAACTCCACTCAATAGATAAATGCTACCAATCACGGAAAGGGAAAATTGAAAACTTGTAAGTATTCCCCAATATTAATGTGCCTGAACAATCATATTTAATTGGTTCTCAGGTCTATTATTTGTTCTGTCTACCCAAAGAAAGTTCTATTGTAGTTATTTCAATGATGAACTTGCTTCTTCTCAAAAAGTTTTATTATTCTGAGAAATTGCTTGAAAATAGCAGAAGTTGTAGTGGGGTAGTGAAGGCCTGATAATACATTCTAAAGGTTTTTTTAATAGTGTAATTTATGTTAAAACTTGTCCTAATACATTGCAAGATCACTTAGATATTTTATTTTAAATACTGTATGTAGCTTTCTCACAGCTCTAGTGCCATTTCCAGTAAAATGAGATTTTCATGAAAGACATTAAAAATCATGTTGCACTTAAATGGTGATATTGTTTCAATCTTTCATCAGGCGAGGTCATTTTCGTTCAGAAATTTGACATTCATCTAGAACATTCTGTATCTAAGAAAAATGAAATGCCTACAGTTGCTTCAATTTCCAGACTTAACTACTTTTACATAAGAGTTGAGTTCCTCTTCAGCCCACTAAGGTACTCACACATCTTCCTTTATTCTTTGAGGCCAACCTGTCCTGAAACAGCTCCCCTGGAAATCTGACATAGTTACAGAAAAGAGCCATAAAATGTCTTATTAAGGGATTTAACCTCGCAATCATTAACATGTAGATATGTATTTCACTTGGGTATAGAAATTAACCTACTATGCTTTATTTATTTTTAAATTTTATACATTGATACCCCTTGTACATTAATACCCCTAATCTGGGATTCAGGGGAGCTAATAAACACACATTTCCTCCTGTTCCTTTTCTTCCTCCTCCTCACTCATTAGTTTTCTTCTCTAAGAATACACATTAGGAAGTTAAATGCTAAAAACTGAAATTCAACGGAGACTTTTGCATGTTTGCAAAGACCTCTGATGTTTCTAGTTAAACACATACCTTATCTCCTTACTCTCACCTAATTTCTTTTTTTTTTAATTTTTTTATTATATGTTAGTCACCATACAATACATCATTAGTTTTTGATGTAGTGTTCCATGATTCATTGTTTGCGTGTAACGCCCAGTGCTCCATGCAATACGTGGCCTCCTTAATACTATGCTTTTTTTAATACAAAAGGAGTCAGTCTGGAGAGATTTGAAGGAAACACAAAGGCACAATTAAATTATTAACAGTTCTTGATAGGTACAGAAAGAGAAGCAGGTACAGTTAAACTTTCATCTGATACAGGCTGGGATGAGGATATCTGTGCCTAGAGGCAAAAGTAAGGAAATAGGAAAATGCTGATGATGTATCCTAAATACATGCTTTATTTTGGTTTCCTTCTGAAAAAATTTACTTTTCCTATAATTTACACTTGTATTCCTTGTTTGATTACAAAACAATTTTACATATGTTATGTCTTTGGACTTTTACAGTATTGTATGTTAGAGCAAGTTTTGGCTATTTAACAATGAGGAAATGGAACTTAAGTGACCTCCCATGGGTATATATGTAATAAGTTGAAGAGCAGGGTCATATACCCTATGTCTTGTGTTTCACTAAGTTTTTTAGGCATCATGTTATTGTCTTAGGGGAAAAAAACCCTGCTTTATGAGCCTATAAAGAACATTTTGACACCCTTTGATTTATAAGATTTATTAGTTGGGCATGCATCAGATTTTCTTTAGTGCACAACAAAATAAATTTAGAAGAGTAAGAATAATTCAAATTCCTAAAGACAACATTGAGTAAATATTTTTAAAAATCAAAATACTATCAAAGTTAACACACACACGCACCCACACACATACGCACACAGCACAAATTTCAAGATACACAGCACAAGATTTTAAAGTCTATCTCCCTTCTGTCTCTTGCTGCCAGAAGTATCCCAGCCAAACAATTATATCTCCCAAGCGAAGATATTGAAGCATGATTTCTTTTTGCTTCCCTGCCCTTTATTTTTAACACAATGATTCTGTCCTACAAATTAGTTTCAACTTTCATCACTTAGCTCCATGGACAAGTGTGCTTGCACACACACACACACACCTGGGGACGCACACACTCTTCGTTCCGTATCAGCACAGGATCTTCCTTATTTTAATGGCTATAGAAATGTGTTATAATTTATTTGACCAGTTGGACATTTAAGTTATTTCCAAATAAATCTTGCACAGATGTCATTTAGATAGCATGTATGTCACTGGATAAATTCCTAGAAGGGGAATTATTAAGCAAAATGAATTATACATTTCAATTTTGAGAAATATTGCCAAACTGCCTGTTGTATTGTATTAATCTATATTTCCACCAGCAATGCATGAGAATGCATGCTTTCCTGACACCCCATTGACACATTGTGTCAGTAATTTTTTTTTTAACTATAGGAATAGGATAGGTATGTTACATAGCTGAGTTTCAATTTGTATAAGTGAGGATGAGATTTTTCCCCACATGCATGTCATCTTCCCAATCCTTCATTGGACATTGGTCTTTTCCCAACTGATTCACGTGGATGCTGGACATGTTAAGAATATGAATTCCTTAACTGTTAAAGGAATTATAATTTTTTCCAGTTTTATCTTTTGTTTGTAAAAGTTTATATGCAGTTTTACTTTAATGTAATTAAACACAGCTATTTATATATTTTTGAGCTTTTTGTCATTTTAAAAAAGCTTTCTCCAATCGAACACCATAGCATTTGAGTTGAGCTTTCCCTTGATAAGTTAACTAGTGGTATGTTTTATATAAAATGTATCATGCAGATGAATGAATTATCCTATTGGAAAAAAAAATCTCCTATTTAAATTTTGGAGTTTGAGATAGTTAACATTTTGCTTTTTGCATGGTTAATATTCAAATGCACAGGCATTGGAAAACAGGCCTAATTGTTTCTAAAGCTATTTCTGGTTCTAAATGATAAAACCACATCTTTGACACAAACAAAGATACTTTGTTCTCATTTCCAGTAGAAACTGACAGCCTCCAAGTCATCTAGTAGTTACCCTAAAGGATCCAACTATAATTAAGATGTAGGAGATGTAGTTTACATCCCTTTGACCAGAATTAGAATTGTATTTGTCAAAATATTTTTCTTATGTTTATTCTAGCTGAAACTAGAAGCTACTTCTCATGAAGTAGATGGTGTAAAAGCATTTGTGGTTTTGTATCTTTACTGAGATTTTACAGTTTTCTGGTGATATTTCTATCTGTGGACTCAAAGCCTCGTAATTAATCATATATGTTAGAAACGCCTTTGTTCTTCATGACATGAAACTGTATTTTTTGAGTGACTTAAATGGGAGTATCTACACATAAACCTATATGCTCTTTTTATATTGATATATACATTTAGTCCAAAAAGTATACAAGTATACTGTTGGATAACAGTAATATTTTGAAGGGATATTCTATAGATTCATGGCTTTGTTCTTTTGTGAGAAAAGATTTTCCCTTTTTAAAAAAGAAAACTATACTCACATTTCTCGGTAAGGCAATTCTGTGTAGTTAAATCAGAGAAAGAACGTTTTGTAAGGTTTAGAGAACTCTTTCAGGAGAGACTACAACATAGACTTGCAGTTAGTATACGTGAGTTAGTATAAGTGAAGTAATTATTTAAAGTCCAAGGACTTCATGTGAATCTCCAGAGCAAGTCAAAGCATACCAAGAATTCTCAACATAAAAGAGAGTTGGGTTTGTACATGAATAAGATAATCAGATTTTAAAATTCCAATGTAGTTATCTAAACAGTCCGCCCATACCAATTGTAAATTGTATTCACTTACTTAAAATGTGTAATTCTACCCAAAAGTTCATTTGTCCCTATAATTTACTTAAATGATGTACTTTTAACCAAGATTTCAATTTCATTGATGTCCCTATAATAACGTGGAAAGTAAAATGGAAAATTCGAACATTTATCCCACATGGAGCAATATGGAAGACTCTAAATAAGAGACTTCAAATAAATACCTTTTTATACAATGAATTGCTTTGAATGAACCAAATTTCCAGTGTTAGTGACATATAAATGGAGATGAAGGAAAATCTTGTCTTTTACTTCTATTTTTATTATTACATACAGAGATAAGATTTTAAACAGAAGGAATAAAATCAAATATTTCAGAAAAATAGAAAGTTTTGAGGAGTAATTGTATATGGCATTGTTTATCCATGAGTATGATTTGGTAGGTCTTTCAACCCAGGTGGGAAAAGCAGGAGAGCAGCCCTGTGGGTGGGAGTGTGGGGTAGAGTGGGTGGGTGATTGGCACCTACAACTCCGAGACATATCCTGTGCAGGATTTAATACTGTAAGTGTGATGGAACTTCACTTTAACATTCCATAGCAGAGTGTAGCTTTGACATAAAGTGACTCTACCTTCGATCCACAGCAAGATGGTTAATTGCAAGTACAGAAGAACCCTATTAGGCAGTACTTCCTTAGACGATGACTACGGAGTAGTTTACCTGCCTCTTGGCCACAACTTTTGTAAGCGAAAGGCCGCCTAACTCCCTAAAGTTGGCTTGCTTCTAAGCCAGTGCATTTCTTCTGCTCAATTTCCCAATTAAATCTGATCTTTCTTTGGGATCAAGTAAGTGAGCTGTAAGTAATAAATAAAAATACTAGCTAGAGGACAGGTGGATAGGTAGTGAAGGTAAGAGTTTGCCTGGAAGGAATAGAAAGAAAATACAAACATATTAAGAGTCTCTAAAAAGTTAATACACATTGAATGTGAATGTAACTACTCATTTTTTTAAAACTGTGACTCTGTCTAAAATAAAAGAGATGCTTTTCTGTGTGACTTTGGGATAATTATCTTTTATTTGAAAAAAAATCAAAATCTGTCCATGCGTTCCCAAGAACATGTACTTTGGCAATTAAATGCAGCAGTAGGGCTATCAGAATGGGAAGTATTTTAGCAATTATTAGTTCATAAAATAACCTTGATTTCTTTTTGAGTCAAGTTCATATGTTTTAAGTGGGATATGCATGGAGCACTTTACTGTGGTTTACAAAAAAACTATTTCATATGGGAATCTGATCTCCATCAAAGCATTAAATCCTAGTCAATCACTAAAACCACTAGATCTCAATCACGACATCACCTTTTAGGTTTACAGTTCTTCCTCCTATGTTGGAGGTTCTCAGAATAACAAAGTTTTTCAACTAGATCCAGGAGAACTATGGAGGTCCTCATGTCAGACAGGTAGGTAGCAGAATTTCAAAAATCACATTTGGACAGTCAAGTGCCTTTCTCAGTTTGCTACATAAATTTGCCACAGCCTAACAAGTCTACCATTTTATGTTGCAACCATGTAAGTTATATACTATTTTCCAAACTGAACTTTTAAGAGTAAAAGGGACACCGATAATAAGGATACCAGGAAAACAAACATAATCTGGGCCTATTTCAGGCTAACTGGAACTTAATGGCCACCTTACCAGGGAAGTGTTAGGGTCCTTTGCTTCTATTTCAAGAATGCAAATATTGACTTTGATATTTATATTGATTAAAGCAGGAAAAACATTACATCTCAATTTCTTTTGATGAAATGTGGATACACCATTTAGAATGATGGCTCACCCTTTCACATCCTATGATCTACCAATCTCGTTACTACTTTTTAAAGCTGGTTCGTACAGAGAAAACCCAAAACACCACTTGTTTTAATATTGTAAATAAAAGACTTGAAACAGGGTAACAGGATCTCTGAAAAGCCAGGCCTTAAAAGGCATAAAATTGCAAGTCATTGTAATGTTGATCTTTATCCCCAAGATGATTTTGATGATGATAAGGTTTGTTATCATTCCTTGGATGAGTGCTGTATGCCAGGTGTTTTGCTATGTGCTTTTCATATATTAACTTTCCTCGCCTATCCAACATCACTCTCAATCTGTCCAGATTTGCTTTATTCTAAGAACAAGAAAAATCAGTCATAGATAAGTTTGATTGATTTGTTTAAAGAAGCCCAGCTAGTCACCCAATGGAAGCTTCTGTGTTCAAACTGGGATACAATTCCAATCCCCATGCTCTTCTTGAATAAGCTACAATACCTTTATGTCATCTTTCTTAGGAATTTTAGGATTCCTCCTGACATAGTACTGTGGTCAGCCTTGTTCCCACTGCTGACTTTTACATTAAGGAATTAGTGGAGACATTTGAGGCCATCAGGAAACAGAACATGATGTACATTTGCCAATGTGTAAAGAAGGAAAATGTCCACATTACTAGCAAAACAATAAAAGCCACGTGTACCTAATCCACAGCAAATAATATTGACCAGAGACAATAAACCGTGGGAACTGACATGGGATTGGAAGATAAGAAATTCTTAGTAACTGCTTTGTCAACGCCAAATTCCCCATGAACTCCTCTTTGCAGCCCAGTAATAAGGGGCTCCTCTACCCTGCCACCTACCAGGCAGTCACATGAGGAGAGATGGGAGGTCTACCCAGTACACGTTTCATAGCAGGCACCAGAACACCTACGTGCTGGTAAATATCTGTTAATTGCAAGAAGGACCTAGAATTAACTAAATCAGGGCATTAGTCAAATGGATAGGAGTATTTCCCATCTGCAAGGCCTCTTTTTTCATTAAGTTAGTATTAATATATGACTATTATCATTTCCATCTCTCAAATCAGAAAACCAGGCACAGCAACGTTACTAATTAGATCACACCCTTTCTAAGTGATATAATCAATTAAAAGATCTGGGTATTTTAATTTGAATAAGACTGTAGGCTTAAGTACTATGCCCCACTCTGCTTTTACTAAATTCTACAAATAAAAATTTAATTTGCAATACTGAAGAAAAATCATTAAAGTACAGATATGTTCGATTTTTAAAATGAAGTGCTTCTATTATTTCAATCCACATTATTATAAAGCTATATTTAAAAAAAAATTATCTTCAAAATGTTAACAAGGTTGCCCAAGGTCTACTCCTTAAATGATCTGAGCTAATCATCCTGCTTGGCCACTCCCTGACATCTCGATTTCAAGAAATAAAAGTTCTAGATGAAAACACATATTGAAAACATGTGCTGAAGTGGTGATTTGAAATCAGGCATATTTCACTTCATCAGCTACACGAAGTATCAGGGATTATGTGATGTTTCTACGTATACCTTGTCCTGATAGAAATAAAGTTGTATTTTTACCTATATTGTGATTTTACGAAAGGATCACTATTTGTCTTCCTCTCTACTCTCAGCTTCATTCTAGCAACTAATACTAATTACAGGAAGGTTGAATCGCCATCACGTGTGATTAACTTCAATGGCGTCCCTTTCTCCTCCACTTCAGACATCCTCTCCTTTCATGGAGTTCTTCTCAAGGCCACTTAGGACATCGGTGACACCTACAGAGAATACTAAAACCAAACTCATTATGAAAAGTAGTAGGGAGAGCCACTGTAGACAGGAGGAGGCATCTGGGGAAACCCAACAATAACAACAAAGGTAGAGCTGGAGCAAATGAAGATTGCAGCTGTGTCCCTACATCCCTTAGCACTATGGGAAAGATGAAGTAGGAAATGCTTTTAAAAAAAAATTACACCGAATTTTAAAAAAATTGTTTAACACTGTTTAATCCTGTTTAAAGCATACAAGAGAGTATCATTAAAAACTTCTCAAGAAACAGCTGTGTTTTGATGCTTTGCTACTTAGAAATGTAACAATGGAAGATGTAGAGTTGGAAGGGTTTAGATTTCATGTGAGCACTCAGGGTAAAGAGAGCAGAGCACTGGGATAAGGCACAAAGAGAAGATGGAGAGAGAGACAGCAAGAAGATGGCGGACTTGGTATGCCATGCCAACCTTAGTGGGCTCAGCTACCACCCTGAAGGGCAGCTTCTGAGTCAGACGACAGGAGAAGAATGAGACACAGCTCAGTCCCTACAGATTCAGTGAGGACTTGGTCTCAGTTCTGAGATTCAGAGGTAAAACCGGTACTGCTGTGCTCTCTGTGGGTGGGTTCTGGCACTTGGCTAACAGCAGAAGAACTACTGCATAGGGGAGAGAGACAAGACTTGCCCCAGGGCTGTATATAGCCAAGGTGTACTTGAAAGTAAATCTGTCTTCATAAACCAGTAAGAAAAAACAAACTTCACTCATAGTGGGCAAGTTAAAACTAGACTTATATCTTTTTATTTTCACATCTTGCTTTATTTTTAAAAGACTATTTGAGAGACAGAGAGAGAGTGAGCAGGAGGGTCAACGGGAGAGGGGGAGAAGCAGACTCCCCACCAAGCATGCAGCCTGATGTGGGGGCTCGATCCCAGGATTGTGCCCGGAGCCAGTCAGATGCTTAACCAACTGCGGGGTGAGGCGCCCCTCACATTTTGCTTTAACGTCATTTTGTCTTGTAATGGAAATGTATATATGTTTTATCCATATTTGCCTTTATATTTAATAAACAGCTATTTTTATATAGGTAAAACACTTTGAATTTTAGTAAACTATGACCATATAAAGGACGCTTTCTCAGAGCACTGCTTTTGTCTGTCAAGCAGCTACGTCATTTAGTGGAAACTAAGCCAAACTGTAGCCATAAGCACAAGCATGGTACTCCAATATATATGCTCTTTGAATGCATATTAATCACATATTACACTCTCAAATGGCTACTTGGACCAAGCAAGTAATACATGAATGAAACGAGCCAAGATAAGAAAAATCATAATTGTTGAAATCTATGGTAAACTGATGTGTACTTGCCATGGCTAAAAGGACTCGACTCCAGAAGATTTCTTCCCTGTAGAAAGTGAACTCCATGTTGGCAAATCCCACAATTTTCAAAAGCCAGGTTACATGAAATTTCCCGATTTTTAAAAGTTATTCAATTAAAATATACTACAGAGGTAAAAACAAAACAATACAACTCACAACAGTCATTGCAATAGAAATACATCTGCTGAATGAATTTGGCTTACAGGCTGCCAGTTTATGACTTCCGATCAAATTTTTGAAATTATCTTTGGGAGGGTGGGGAGGGGAAGACTCAATTTGAAAGGAGCCACATGTAGTTTTGCAAGAGAATTTGTAGACGTCAAGTATGCACTCAGAACATTGCCCAAGGGAAAACGAAAACTAAAATAAGACACATTAAGGTTAATACTCAAAGGAAGGAAAAGTCACTCCTTTGCTATCGTGCAGATGTACATTCACACATGATTGCTGGCTGTAAGACCAAATCAGTCTGTGAGACTAAACCAGAAAAAGTAAAAAGAATATAAACAAGCAAAAATAAAAGAAATATAAAAATCTTTCAATTTCTCATAGACAAGGACTAGAAATCCAATGTCAATAAAAACAAACAACCCCACCAAACAACTTCCCTAGGTATTACCTGGCAAACATGGGCATTAATCACAGTTTCACACTAAACTGCAGATTTTATAGCAGTATTTGCTGCAATAAAACTTGCTTAGTCGTAGCGCTAGTTGTAATTTATGTTTTGTTTAGATGAATCCATGAGTTCTCTGTACCTAAATTTAATTAATGAATGAAAATAAATAGTTTAGCTTATGTGCTTGCTTTGAAAAATAGATATAAATAAAAGGTAATAGTACATGGGTGATGGACACTGGGGAGGGTATGTGTTGTAATGAGCACTGGGTATTATGTAAGACTGATGAATCACAGACTGTATCCCTGAAACAAATAATACATTACATGTTAATTAATTGAATTTAAATTAAAAATGTTTTAATAAAAAAATAAAATGTAATAGTACATTTAAAACCACATTTTGCATGGTAAGTATGTCCTATCTACTGGTGAGTTGATTACCAGAAAACATAGCAGGTGCCAATGGGGAATGTAAATATAGTTATTGACCTACTGTGTCAGTGACAAGAGATTAGTCTTTTTTTCCAGGAGGTTGTAATTAGCCTTGCAGAAAATATTCATTCCATACCAAATTAGACTACACATTGTATTTCTGTCACTGAATGTTTTCCTTGATGGTTGTCTGAGTAAAACAAATTGGATGTAGGTTGAAGGTATATCATTCAGGCACCTTCTTTCAAAAGTAATTAGGGTCTTACTCACTTGAAACCAGATAACTACATTTAATGTAATCTTAAAAGGGCCCCTAAGGATTGTTTTCCATTGGTAAATGAATGAGAAGTGGAACAAATTGACTTTCATGATCACTAAAGTTTAGAAGAACTAGGAAAAGAAAATAATGCTGAATCGAAAATTTAGTCTCATAAGACTAATAAAGGTAAAATACTTTTTTTCATTTATTCTCATGTAACCCCCAAGGGATTTTTGTCCAGTGAAAGTGGCACATGGAAGGATGTTCCACAAAGACTCATTCAGTGATCAGCTCAGCATGGTTCCACACTAGACCTCCAACCAAATGAGAGCTAGACACTCATCCCCTTGGCTTCAATTCATTTAGGAAAAAAAGTGTATCTTTGGATAGCTCACTGTACCTCATGCTAGCACACCAGGATGATAAGACTTCATTCCTGACTCAAAATATAGGTGGAGACCCATCACTGTCTGACCTAAACCAGGCCACCTGTAATTAGAAAATAAATTCACGACCAGCCAAAGAACTAGGTTAGTAGATACACAAAGATTTTAGGAGTAACATCATAAAATTAGAACAGAGGAGGTCTTGAAGGGAAAAAAAGGGTTTGGTAATTATTAATGGGCAGAAATGCTAATAATGATTTTAAAAATTCAGCAATTTTCAGAAGAAATCTTTCCCCTATTTCAAGTATTTCTAGAAAATGAATCTAGATGCAGTTTTGAATAGGTTTGTATACCAGAAAACATAATTATATTTGATTTTTCTTATTTTTCTATGTCCAGTGTAAGAAAAAAATTGTACTAAATCACTGCAGGTACTGTCTAATTAAGTCATATTCAACAATATATTTTAGTCTTCGAATGTACCCTACTAAAAGAAATACAATTTTTGAATCAAATAAAAGCTATTTTAAATTTCACTCTGCCAATTTCTAAAATGTATTCAGAAATTTATATGAAAATTATTTCAATGGCCACCGTGCTTAAATCTCTTATTTTAAAATATACATTTTCTTATTAAATCTATTTATTTGAATTTTAATTAACATTTGAATATGTTAATTTGTAAAGATACTTAAATATGCCAATGCTCCTATTTCCTTCCTCTGGGTGGGTATTTGAAACACATTTCTGTAAATTTAAAGGACCCTTTAAACTTTGAAAACATAGCTATTATTTTGTACTTTCAAAACTTGGTGTTGCCTATGACCCTTTTTAACTGAATGTCTTCTAAGCAGTAAGCCTGCCACACTTCACCCGTGTAATGGACACCCTGTGGATAAAATCATGATGCTTCATCTTCCTGACAGCATTCTCTTCTCTCCTGAGGGAACTTCTAATGGGATAACTCCGGTGTCTTGAATGTTTCTTTCAATTTCCTTCATATGATACACAGCCTATTCTTATTATGCTGGTTTTTTTTTTTTTAAATTCTGATCTAGAATTTGGCCTACTGTAGTGTATTGCTTATAGGACTCTCTTTTCAGCAACTTTGAACAGATTATTGAGGTTTAATTGACATACAATTAACCACACATGTTGAAGGATACAATTTGATAAGTTCTGAGTATGTAAATAAACATATATTGGTCAAATTCTAAAAAGATATGTTGAAATATTTGTTTCTTCAGGATGTGACCTTATTTGGAAATAGGGTAACTGCAGATGTAATTAGTTAATATGAGGTCGTATTGGAATTCCAATATGACTAGTGTTTTTTGTTTTTTTTTTATGTTAGTCACCATACAGTACACCATTAGTTTTTGATGTACTGTTCCATAATTCATTGTGTATAACACCCGGTGCTCCATGCAATACCTGCCATCCTTAATACCCATCACCGGGCTAACCCATCCTCCACCCCCCTCCCTTCTGAAACCCTCAGATTGTTTCCCGGAATTCATAGTCTCTCATGGTTCATCTCCCCTCTGATGCCCCCCCCCCTTCATTTTCCCCTTCCTTTAAGAAGTGGGAACTTTGGAAAAGGACACAGATGCAGGGAAGATGGCCATATGAAGATGGAGGCAGAGACTGCAGGGATGTTGCCCCAAAGCCAGAAACACCCAGGACTATTACAGACTGGAAGAAGCAAGGAAGGATCCTCCCGTAGAGACCTCAGAGGAAGCATGACCTTGGAACACATTGAGTTTGAACTCCTAGTCTCCAGAACTGACGTCATAAAATTCTGTTACTTTAAGCCAACCAGTTTGTGGTAATTTATTATAGTTGTCCTAGGAAACTAATAAAATTTGCAATAAGGAAACTGACAACAAAAATAGCAAACAAATGCATCACCTCAAAGAGTTACATGATCCCCTTGCCATTGACATTTCCCTAACACTCACCCCATCCCCATGAAACCACTGAACATTTTTCTGTCATCCTAGATTGCATTTTCTACAATTTTACATATATTTTACATAAATTTATAAGAATTCTAGAATTATATGAAATATAGACATATGGCATGCACTGGATTCTTTCAGCGTAATTATTCTGAGACTCATTCATGGTGTTGTTCATTCACGTGCACATTCACTTGTTGCTCCTTTGTGTTAACAAACAGTATTCCATTACATGACTTTACCACCATCAGTTCATTCACTCACCTGCTGACATACATTTAGATGGTTTACAAAATCCTGGCTATCTGAAATACACCAGCTATATACATCATCCGAGTGTACAAATATCTGTATGGAGTTACACTTTCACTTCCCTTGGGTAGAGAGACCCCTAACTGTGGACTCACTGGGTCACAAAGCAGGTAAATGTTTACATTGTAAAGCAACTACCAAACTGTCTTCCTAAATGTATGAGAATTCCAGTTCCTCCACACCCTTGTCAACACTCGGTATGTGTATTAATTGTTCTTGGTTATTTTCTGTATATTATGACGTTCTGACCTCTCTTGGGAGCCTTCAGACCCGGGAAGAGACTACCCTTCCCGGAGCTAGAGGATATCTGAAGATAATGACAACTTTCCCACAAGCACGTTTTCACGTACACACCAAGCAGTGCACTGTCCGTGCCCCAACTATGTCTTACCCAGCTCTCCCTCCCACGCCCGTACGGTCGTGTCCCCTTGCTGGGGAGCACACGTGCCAGGACCGCAGCGGTGCCAGAAACCGTGGAGAGTACCGAACCCCGTGGACATGACGCCCTTTCCTATGCCTAAGCCCCTCTGACAAAGCTTAATGCCTACAGGAGGCACCGGAAGAGACACAGCAGTACCCAGTAATAAAATAGCATCATTATAGCAATATACGTTCACAAAAGCTCATGAACGAACGTGGTCCCCCTCTCCCCAAATCCCTTATTACAAAGCACTCACCCTTGTCTCTGTGACGTGCTACGAAACATCCACAGCAGGACAGGAAGTGGGACGAACGAGACGGGCGCGCCATGTGACGCAGCTTCGGCAACCGGCTATTTACGCTCCGACCAGAAGGAGGTGGAGCCACAGCTGCTCCCCAATGCAGGTGCAAGTGCGGAGCTGAAGATGCGGAGTCCGGTGCTTTCTCTGCCCTGAATGGGTTTCAGGCAACTAGAGACCACCTCTGTGGCCCCAGACGCACCAGAGTAATTCGAACCAGCTGAGCCTAAAGTGTTGACTCCTTCTTGCCTTGTCTTTCCTGGGGGAATTCCAAGGCGGCTCTGGCACAACTGCCTTCCTGGTTGGATTTACACTCTATTATTAAAGAAAGTCTTTCGTATTGATTTGTTTTTTCAAAAGACTTCCCTAATTCATCTGTCTGTTCTGCCTCATCATTCCTTTTTGATAGGCATTGAGCATTCTCGCATCTGCAAGGATGAAAATACGGTAGCTATTTATGAGACCGCCATGAAATTGGAAAGGTTGAAAATCAGTTTTTGATACAGATTTCCATAAATAATTTTATTATTATATTCCTAATATCTAACTGCTGAATGCTAGATGAATCTCTTACTTTGTTTTCTTGAAACAGAACATAATTTAAACTATTTTCGGGTTTTTTTGGTTTTTGGGGTTTTTTTGTTTTTGTTTTTTGTTTTTTTTTTGTAGCTGGTCTTGATGTCTTTTAGCTTGAACGAAGTTTTGTTTAGAGAAAACATTTCTTCCTTTATCTGTATAGTCACACAGATTATAGTTTTAAGGGTGGGGGAGGGGCATAGGAAGAGGGAGACCGAGAATCTCAAGCGGACTCCATGCTGAGCACAGACCTGTCACAGAGCTTGATCTCACAAGCTTCAGGTCATGACCTGAGCCCAGATTAAGAGTAGGACGCTTAACTGACCGAGCCACACAGATGCCCCTCTTAGTAGATCTTATTAGGAGTGTATCAAATCTATTAGTCTATAATTTATAGAGAAATCAACTTTTGGCTGTTTAATACTCTTATTGACTATTTAGTGTTCCATAGATTTTAAATTTTAATTTCTGCTCTTTATGTTTTTCTTCCATTTTCTTAGAATTGATATTATCTAACTCCTTTAGAATAATCATTTTTAGCCTTTCTTTTTTTGTATATATACATTTAATGTAATACCTTCTGTCTAAACAATTTTGCCTGCCTCTGCAGGCAATACTAGATTTTTAAAAAATTGTAATTCAGTTCAAAATATTGTCTGTGGATTATTTAGTAATATATAGCTTTACTGTATAACGCTTGATCTGTGGATTATTTAGTAATATATAGCTTTATTTTCAAATATAAGGATATATTCTAGTCATCTTTTATGACTGAATTCCAGTTTAACTACATTGTGATCAAAGGACTTTCTGAATTATCTAGTACTTTAACATTTGTTGAGATTTTCTTTTTACTCCAGTCTATATAAATTTTTTTTTACAATACTCTTTGATAAATGTTCATGTGAATGTCAAGAGAATCTGTGCATTCATCTATTTTGTTCTGCAGCACTTCATATATATCAATTAGGTAAATATCTTAATAACTTCTATAGATCTTCTATGTGCTTATTGAATTTTTTTCCTGCTTGGACTTAGTTATGAGAAATGTGTGTTAAAATCTTCTTCATTGTGGATTTTTGCACTCCACCTTTTACTTTTGCCACTTTGTTCTGTATATATTTGGAACTTATATTGTTGGATGCACACAATTTTAGAATTATTAAATCTTCTTGGTAGATTGACCTTTTTCATTATGAAATGTTTTTCTTCTATTTATTTTTTTGCTCTCTCTTTATTTCTAGTGATACTTCTTGCCTTAAAATATTCCCTATTTGACATTGGCATAACTACATAAGACTTCTTTTGGATACTGCTGAAATAACATGTTTTTCCATTCTTTAGTTTTTTTTAGCACTTTTACTCTTTTCTGTATTTATTTCTAGGAGTATTTTCCTTCTTCTTGAAGACTTCCTTTTAGTATCTATCTACTACTAGTGAATTCTCTTCACTATAATTTTGTGGACATGTCTTTATTTCACCTTTACTTTGAAGGATATTCTCAGTGGGCATAGAATTATATATTTTAAATTATTTTGTTTAAAATGATAATTGCCATTTTTTAAAAAAATTTCTATTAAGAATTCCACTGTCAGTCTTATTTTTAGTCTTTTGGGTTGCAGTTAAGAAATACACCCTTCCTGGGGCGCCTGGGTAGCGCAGTCGTTAAAGCGTCTGCCTTCGGCTCAGGGCGTGATCCCGGCGTGCCGGGATCGAGTCCCACATCGGGCTCCTCCGCTATGAGCCTGCTTCTTCCTTTCCCACTCCCCCTGCTGTGTTCCCTCTCTCACTGGCTGTCTCTCTGTCACATAAATAAATAAAATCTTTAAAAAAAAAAAAAAAAGAAATACACCCTTCCTATAACACTAACTTGACTACTAAGATAAGGAAAAACTGAAAAGCGGGAAAAGTTCATAGTGAGGAGAAAAAAACAACTATAAGGGGAAGAAACACCATAGAAAATAATTTATTAGACAATTAAGTGACACTTACTTTTGACCAAAGTTTGTAGACTGGCTGGAATTTGATTATTAGCGGTCAGATGAAAACAAGTAATGCTCCACTCTTTGTCAGAATACCTTCCAGAATGTCCTTTAGTAGAACCTGGATGTTACATGAAACTAATTGCCACAAATGAGGTTATAGTTTTAGTAAAATCCAGCATGGATGTAAATTTTGACTCGTACTCCAAACCTAAAATGAAAGTAGAACTATGTTAATAACAGTCATATTTGATGAAAATAATTAATTCACTTATTCATTGATCAATATCATATACCAATGAGGTGAAAAAAGTTAATTTTCTTTCATTATAATTCACTTGATATATTTTGTTAAAGATATTTATAATATCAGTCAATAAAAATAAATACTGACTTTCAGTGAAGACACGATGCAGACATGGGTATTACATGAGAACATAAACCCTATGAGACTGTGAACTTTGTGTATCTTGTTCTCTGTGGTATCTCTTGCACTGAGATTAAGGTTTATTTCATAGTGCTCAAAAATATGTGTTGAGGGTGCAGGAATGCATTACACAGGTGATGGGGATTAAGACATGCACTGGGGATAAGCACCAGGTGTTGTATGTAAGTGTTGACTCACTAAATTGTACACCTGAAACTAATATTACACCGTATGTTAACTGGAATTTCAATAAAAATTCAAAAAATATATATGTGTTGAACAAATGGATCAGTTTTTCTCTAAAAGTTGACTTAAAAACATCTTAAGGGTGATGATAGTAAGCAGTATAATCTAGTTGGGGAGGCATCTAACAGAAGTCTGTAAACATCAATCTCTTATTCACTCTAAACACATAGTCCAGATAGTATTTACAAATGAGGTAAATCTTGAATGTCCCCTGAGATTGGCTCCATCACTATTTTTAGGGGATACTGAAGTTACCACGTAGTGTGATCTGAGATGTCTTCAGGCCTAGTTTGCTCTAAAAATTATTAACACCTTTCAATGGTATAAACCACCTCTTGAAACTTTGAACTCTTCATCGTTTGCAGCACTTCTGGGCGAGGCTACCAAGCTCTGTATATATTCAGTATGTTTTGATGGTAACAATAGTTTGAAAAGAAAAATATGGAAAATAACTACATATATTTGGGTGAGAAAGATAACTCCAAGTTTAGACATATGAGACAGGCCTACGTTTCTCACCAATAGCATTTCATGATTGTCTACAGTTCCTGCCTGGCTTGAAGATCTTTAATGTAAAATACTTATTTGGTTAGATAGTGGTGAGGCTCTTGCCTCCAGACTTATTTAGCAACTACCATAACTTTTACTCTCTTAGCATATTATTAGATTCTATGAGTGGTATAAAAAGTGCATAACGCAGTCTGTTTTTATGACCATCACAATTTTGTTTTCTGCAAGGAAAAAATAGAGATATCTGCATTTGCTTGAACATGTATTAGAAATTCTGAAACCTCATATTAGAAGTCTGAAACTTCATAGTGGGATTATATATTTGAGGTCTAAATCTTGACTTAACTTTCCTAAAGATATCCATGGTTGGCAAAGCTGGGAAGTTGTGTTATGTAAAACCTTCCTGGTCTACTACTTCTGGGTTAAATTGAGAGTGTTATCACCCATCCTTGGAAAGAGAAAAGTTTCCTCCCCCCCCCCCCCGGAAAAACCGGATTACTTTAACCTTTACAAATGTAAAATAATGCCACCTAAAGGAGCTCCACTGATACAAAACAGAATTAGCATGCAGAATCTACTTTCATGTGAAAAACAGAGCAAAGAAACTATAGTCTGCGTCCTTCACCACTACTTCCCTGGAATAATGAAAAGATCACAGGCTTTTGAATGAGATAAATCTGGATTTGAGTCATGTTTGTGAATTAGCACAGGTTTCTTAGTTTCTCACCTACAAAATGGCCTTAATAATGTCGCCACAGAGCATTCTTGTGAAGATTAAATAAGAGAATGCATGTGAAAGCTCTCAGCAATTAGATTTTCAGTAAAAATGAAGTCTAGTCTTCTGTTGTTCTTATAGTTTCCACAGAGTTTAACAGAAATTGTCTTTCATTTCATACATTAGCTTTGTCTTTCTATTGGGTTAACATATAATTGAGGAAATGGCCAAGAGTTACGTGGAAAAAAATCACTAGTCATCAGGGAAATGCAAATCAAAACCACAATGAGATATTACTTCACATCTGTTAGAATGGCTGTCATCAAAAAGAAAGAGGTAACAAGTGTTGGTGAGGATGTGGAGGAAAGGGAAGCCCCCCATACATTGTTGGCAGGAATGTAAATCGGTTCAAACACTATGGGAAACAGTTTAGAGTTTCCTCAAAAAACTAGAAATAGAACTACCATATGATCCAGCAATTCCACTTCTGGCATGCAGCCAAAGGAAATGAAATCTCTATCTTAAAGAGATATTTGCACTCCTGTGTTCATAGCATCCTTATTTACAATAACCAAGATATAGAAACAGCCTAGAGCAATGAGAGATGAATGGATAGAAAAATAGCAAATATACATATATATATTTATATATTCCATATATATTCCATATAAATAGATGAATGGATAGAAAAATAGCAAATATACATATATATGGAATATATATATATATACATATATATGGAATATATATATATTCCATATAAATTGATCAACGTGGAATATTATGCAAACATAGCAAATATACATATATATGGAATATATATATATTCCATATAAATAGATCAATGTGGAATATTATGCAAACATAAAAAGGAAAGAAATCTGGCCATGTATGACAACCTATATGGACTTTGAGGACATTATGCTAAGTAAAATAAATCAGACAGGGAAAAACAAATACTCATATGTGTAATCTGAAAAAGCCAAATTCAGAATCAGAGAATAGAATGGTGGTTGCCACAGGATGGGAAATGGGAAGAGTTAGTCAAGGAGTACAGACTTCTAGTTATAAGATTAATAAATTCTGGGCATCTAATGATGATTACAGTTAGCAATACTGTGTTATACACTTCAAAGTTGCTAAGAGGGTAGATCTTAAGTGTTCTCACCACAAAAACAAAATGGTAATTATGTGAGATAATGGAGGTGTTAACTAACTTTATTATAGTAGTCATTTCACAAAATATGTGTTCAAATAATCACCTTGTACATCTTAACCTTATACAATGTTATATGTCAATTATATCTCAATACAGTTGGAAAAAATACAATAATAAGGTCTTAGTCTTCTCCTTAGTACCAGTTTTCAGTCAGTTATAACACTGTGGTCTGGAAATACTACTTATGAGTTTGAGAAATAGACTGGTTCTCTCATTGTTTCATTTATGCCTATCTGCCTATCTATCTATCATCTATCTATCTATCCATCCATCCCAGATCTTCTATACCTGATATGGATACAAGTGAACTTCAATATTTCTGTATTTATTGTTAAATTTGGTATTTTATTCCTTAAATACTTGAACAAAATTATCATAAGTGCTATATAAATAGTAGATGCCATTATTATAGCTCAATCAGTAAATACTTCATTTTACAATAATTCATTAAAAAAATTATAGGAGAAAAGATATAAATTTCTTCTGAAAACATGGTTAAAATCAAAATTCAAGTTCTAAGCTGATAAAATTCTTAGTAGTAACAATAAAGCTGACAATACTTACTCAACCAGAAAAGTAGTTGACTTATCCCAATCTTACTCAAAGATTTCTGTTAGGTGACTTTAAATATCTCTTCTCATATACAAAAATGTGTACCTCATTTAATTGAGATAAAGATGCTTTCAATTTCCACTTATAAAATAATGGCCCTAAAGACTTTAAAACAAATAGTTAACACCAGTATGATTTATGGTGGGGATTTCAACAAAACTCCATCACAGATAAAGGTCAAAGTGATAAACTTATATTCCTAATGACAGAGAGTTCCAGAAACAGAGGTAAATCTAAGGTCTGTATACATAATCATGGAATGATAATGTGCTAGAGAACTCCTGCATTATAACTCTGGCAGAAACCCTGCATCCTAAATGGCTAAGCTGGGAGCAGAGAATGAAAAGATGTTGATCACAACATAGTTACCAACACTCCCTTCACTGCCCCCCCACCACCAAAAAAAGGAGTAATCCAGATTTATGAGGCAGTCATGGACATTTTTTTAAAAGGAAGTTTTTTTTGTTTTTTGTTTTTAATTTATTTATATTGCATTTTCTTTTAATTTCTGGAAGGATGAATGCACTTACAATAAGTTTTAGCAAACGTATATGATATTTGTAATTCTGTCTTCTTTTTGTAGACCACTCATTATACACATTGGCATTGCCCAGGTGTGTCTTCTTCCCTTGACTACTTGTTTTTCCCATTCTGTGGATTTAACTATCACTTTAGCCGTGTGTGTGTGTGTGTGTGTGTGTGTGTGTGTGTGTCTATACATACAGATATAGAATATATCAGAATCCAGTGTCTCTGTAAGGTATCATTCACAATGTTGGATATAATCCCATATTATTAGCTATACAAAGAAAGCTTAAAATGTAACTAATACTCAGAATAAAAGGCAATCAATGAACAACTCTATAAATATACTAAAAACCACTAAATTATAGACTTTAAATGATAAATTCTATCATATGAGTAATTTCTCAAACTATTTCAGCAATAACAAGCAATCACTGGGGTTTCTGAGATGATCCATATGTAATTAGCAGACAAGATTTTAAAAGCATTTATAATAACTAGGCTCAGTATGTAAATTAAAATACACACATAATGATTAAACACATAAATCTTAGCAGATAAACTGAAATGTTCATTGAAGAACCAAATGGAAATTCTAGAAAAAAAGTATAGATACATAGATCTTATGTATATGTATACTCCATGTACTTATATCTACATTTATAACTATCTATAGTAAAGTTTTCAACCATAATCATTCTCTACTTGAGACTTCTGTAATAGATACAAGGGTCCAATGGCCATCTTCACTTTGTCTCATATGCACCTTGAAGTCAACACATTTAAAACTGAGCTTAACATTTTGTCTAAAACTCCACCTTCTGTATACCTCCACAGAAACAACAGATTCCACCCATCCCATCCAATATGGAAACTGAGATTTGCCTTTGAACTCACATTTTTCTTCTCCACTCACGTCTAAACAATCACCCAGTGAACACAGATTTTACTTTCTTAGTTTCCCTTTTCTTTCTTCTGCATCACTACTAGATCTATCATGGGTAATTGGGGGGAAAATCTCCTTTGTTCTCTTCTGCCTCTGGTCTTATTTCTTTAAATCCATTCTCTAAACAAAGCATAGTTACAAACTGAAATATAACTATACTACGGTTATGATCAGGTATTTTCAATGACTCTACATATCCTTTGAATTAACTCTAATCTTCCTATATTATGTGCAAAAGAGAAGATACTTCCACATCCCCTTCTTCAACTGGAAGAAAAAGATGGGAAAGGGAAATTTTAACTTTAAATCAACTAGGAATCTTGACTATTTTATGGGACTGGGCATTTTAATAATTGACTGAAGGAACTGACTGGAAAAATCATGAGGGAAACTCCATCTGAGTTTCAGCTGGAGAAAAGAGAAATGATTAGCCTCATCAAATGAATATAAAGAATAATAAGAGGAGGATCAGGGTCATGTATACTTTCATTCCAAGGAGGATGGATTTGATACACTAGTTATATGTGCAATTTTTTATACTCGATACAAGCTCTGTACTTCATGTTCATTAAAAAAAAGAGAAAGAAAAGCTTTATCCTTAGTTTAGAATGCCCTATCTCCTCCTTCTGCCTTACTTGAATAATTACTCTTCATTCTTTAAAACACAACTGGTGATTTTACTTAGCAATTCCTGATTATTCAAATCTTAGTTTGTATTCTGCATCCTTGTTCCCATCATACCCCTTGATCTACACATGCCATCATCCTTACAGTATTGGATTTTGACCATGTGTTTTGGTTCTGACTATTCCATGAATTCTTTAAAGCCAGAGAATATGGCCCATTCATCTTTGTGTTTTCAAAACTGCAAACTGGACCTGAAATATTAGGTTATCGATAAATAAATGAAATGATGTTGCAGAGAAGGAGAGACAAATGGAACTATCAACAACAATAGAGAAGTAAGTATGATTATTTTTGAGAGGGGATGAAGAACTCCATCTGGGGAAGTTCATACTGGAATGGCAAAAGGTCGTTTTTAAAAATAGAGTTTCCTACAGACCTAATAAGCACTAGTTGAAGTTAAAACAGCACAAAAAGCTAGTTAGCACAATATCATTGGGATGCTTTGAAATTGCACTCTCTTTAGATACAGGAATATGAACTGGAAATTCTGGGAGTTACAAAAAATAGAAGGTATGGTCCCTTCACTCCTTAACATCTCTGTAACCATGAACCACCTTTGGGGAATAATCATCTTCTCAGAAGATCCATCTGATGACTGAGATACAGATAATACAAGTGATTCTCTCAATTGCTTAATAATGAAACTAAGACAAAACAAAAAACCTATCTTCTCTAAGGAAAATAACCCAATGCTTTGTGTGAGAGAAAATAGAACTAAGGAATGATTTAGCTATAGAAAACACAAGTATGATGATTATTTCAGTTCTTCTCAGAAGAAAGGAATGTCTTATGATACCACATACAGAAAACCCAAAAGACTACCAAAAATCTATTGGACTAATAAAGGAAGATCACAGGATATAAAAATCACAGGATATAAAAATCAATATACAAAAATCCATTACATTTCTATACACAATAAAGCAGCAGAAAGAGAGATTGAGAAAATAATCCCATTTACAATTGCACCAAAAATAATAAAATATCTAGAACTAGGGACCCCTGGGTGGCTCAGTCAGTTAAGCGTCTGTCTTTGGCTCAGGTCATGATCCCAGGGTCCTGGGATGGAGGCCCACATCGGGCTTCTTGCTCAGTGAGGAGCCTGCTTCTCCCTCTACCTCTGCTCCTCCCCCTTGTTTGTGCTCTCTCTCTGGCAAATAAATAAGTAAATCTTTAAAAAATATATCTAGGAATAAACTTAACCAAAGTGATGAAAGTCTATACTCTGAAAACTAGAAAACATTGATAAAAGATATCAAAGACAACACAAACGGAAAGATATTCCATGTTCATGAATTGGAAGGACAAATATTGTTTAAATGTCCATACTACCCAAAGAAATCTACACATTAAATGCAAACCCTATAAAAATACCAACAGCATTTTTTACAGAAGTAGAACAAACCAACCTAAAATTTGTATGGAACCACAAAAGACCCTGAATAGCCAAAGCAATCAGGAAAGAGAAAAACAAAGAGGAAGTATCACAATCCCAGATTTCAAGTTATACTACAAAATTGTAGTAGTCAAAACAGTATGGTATCAGCATAAAAATAAACACATAGATCAATGGAACAGAATAGAGAGCCCAGAAATAAACCTGTAATTATATGGTCAATTAATCTTTGACAAAGGAGGCAAGAATATGCAAAGGGTAAAAGAGAGTCTCTTCAACAAATGATGTTGGGAAATCTCTATGCAAAAGAATGAAACTGGACCACTTTTTTACTTGGTACACAAAAATAAACTCAAAATGGGTTAAAGACCTAAATGTGAAACCTGAAACAGAAAAATTCTAGAAGAAAGCACAAGCAGTGATTTCTCTAACACTGGCCATAGCAACATTTTCTAGATATTTCTCCTAAGGCAAGGGAAATAAAAGCAAAAACAAACTATTGGAACTACATCAAAATGAAATGCAAAGGAAATGACCAACAAAACTAAAAGACAATCTAATGACTGGGAGAAGGTATTTACAAATGACATAATCAACAAAGGGCTAGTATCCAAAATATATAAAGAACTGATACAACTCAACACCAAAAAAACAAATAATCCAATTAAAAATGGGCAGAAGACATGGGAGGTTACTCAAAAAATTAAAAATAGAACTACCATATGATGCAGTAATACAAAACCACCAATTCAGCTAGATATATGTACCCCTATGTTTATTGCAGCATTATTTACAATAGCCAAATATCGTAAAGTGTCCAACACTAGATGAATAGATAAAGAAGTGGGATATATATACAATGGAATATTACTCAGCCATAGAAAAGAATGAAATCTTGCCATTTGCAACATGAATGGATCTAGAGAGTATAATGCTAAGTGCAATAAGTCAGACAGAGAAAGACAAATACCATATGATTTCACCCATATGTGGAATTTAAGAAACAAAACAAAGGAAAAAAGTAACTAACCAAAAACAGACTCTTAACTACAGGGAACAAACTGATGGTTATCAGAAGGGAGTTGGGTGGGGGGATGGGTGAAATAGGTGACAAGGATTAAGAGTACATTTATCACAATGAGCACTGAGTAATGTATGGAATTGTTGAATCACTATATTGTACACCTGAAACTAATATAACACTGTATGTTAACTATATTGAATTAAAATAGAATAAAATAAAAAGTCACTTTCATATTAAAAGAAAGGGGATTTCTTAACATGGGTTTTAACTATTTTTTTACTTTATTTTTATTTTTTTAAAAGATTTTATTTATTTGAGAGAGAGTGAGAGAGAGAGAAAGAGAGAACATGAGCAGCGGGAGTGGGAGAGGGTGAAGCAGACTCCCTGATGAGCAGAGAGACGGATGCAGGGCTCGATCCTGGGACTCCAGGATCATGACCTGAGCTTAAAGCAGATGCTTAACCAACTGAGCCACCCAGGTGCCCCTTAACTATTTCTTTTGAAAAAACTCTACAAAAAAAAAACCTATTACCTTTTCACCTAATATAAAAAAGTGAAAAATTACCATATAAATAAAATTAGGTGCATATGTTTCTATTTTCTTTTGAAAATATATCCCAGGGTAGAAAATGTTGCTTTAATAATGTTATGACTATCTATCATCTATCTATCTATCATCTTTGTGTATGTATGCACACACATTATATATCAAGGATTATCCCTTTTTTAAAAATTTTCTTATGCTACCCTTTAGTTACTTATTTTGAACATTAAGATACTAAATTTTTAAGAACTTCTTTTAATGAAAAGTTTCAAGTTTATTAATTTAGTTTTTCTAATAAAAATGAAGAAAACAAGGCATTTTACAGAACTGACTATAATCACTGTTATATAGCCAATGGAAGGGAAAGGGGATAAAAAAAATATCTTATGGAGTTAACAATGGTTAATTAGTATTTCATGTTAAAGTAAAGGCATTCAATTTAAAATAATATTAAATGGCTCAAGTGGCATAAAAATGCTCCCAAGTTTGAGTAACAAAATCTAACAGATTGATTAGAGTTGGTTTGGGTCTTCAGAGTTCAACTCAAGAGGCCTTGTCTCTGCCACCTTACTTTTACAATGACATTTTCAGTGCACAGTGATTACTCATTGGGTTTTCCTTTCCCTCTGAATGGTTTATGGCAACAGGAGTCATCGGCCATGAAATTGCAGGAGGTCTCCGAATAAATACTATCATTGACTGAAGGGAAACAGCTGCACACATTTGTAAAGATTTCTATAACACTTAATGTAAAACAAGGCATCACACTGGACCTGGAGAGGTGGTTCTCCTTCTTCTTCTTCCCCTCCTTCTTCTTCTTCCCCTCCTCCTCCTTCTTCTAATGGAAATATCCTGATTTAGGCAGGCAAAGGCTGGATATGTTTTCTTAAGTGAAAAGCAATGGAGACATCGTGGAACTGCTGCAAAGGTTAAGCCCCATTCATATAAACACCCATTTCCTATTCCTTAAAGTAAAAAAAAAAAAGCTATAAATTAACTTACTGAAGAAAACCACAGGCAAGTATATGTATATGCATATACATATATGCACATATATCTGCATATTTAATTTACCTATTGGAAATCTTTTCCCCATTTAAATTCAAACAAGTCCCTTAATGAGTCTTCATCTGTCCCTTCATTTGTTCATTTGTCATGAGTCCCCAGAAATGAAAGACTCCATTTTATGAATGAAGATAAAATGTTCCTTGAATAGTGAATCTTTCTTAATAAAAGGAGAATTCAGGTTAAAGCAAGGGGGATAATCAGTTCTTGAGGGCCTTGGGTTATTTTTTCTAAAGTTTTAATTCATTTATATCTTCACTAAAAAGAAAAATGTAAATTAATCTCTGGGTTACCATTTAGCACACAAGTGAGTTCTAAGATATTATCTGAGGGAATTAAGACAGCCGAAATTATCCTGATATAAGAGAAAATCAATAGTATTCAGTAATGTGTAATTGCATTTTATTTTAGTGAATGTTAGAATAACGACATATACGTGTTAAACCACAAGCATCTTATGGGCTTTAAAATATGTGGTTAGGGGATTTTCCAGCTGCCACATATCCTGCCAGATGCTTCGGGTTTTTGGTCTATTCCACAGATTTGGAATGAAGAAACTTGCTCTGCAGAAGTGCCAGGGCCTGCATTCAGATGCTTTCCTCCAGCCACGGAGCTGCCTGCAGTTCCTGCCCTCAGGATCTCTGCCCATCAACAACTTTGCCTCGAGTTTCAATGTGCTGATCATAATAACAAAGACGAGGAGAGCTACTTTCAGTCACATGAATTTAGAGCTGAAGAGCTCTAATTTTTTTTTTTTTTTGGCGTGGTTATTCAGATGAAATTGTATAACACGATAATGAAACTTACAAGGTTAAAAATTAAAGGCCAAAATAACATTTAAATAGGATGTGAAACACACAGCATAATCATAAAGCGGTAGACTAGTTTCCAAAAGTCACTACAGGACACTAATCTCATAAACTTATAATGAGTACTATGTATATAAAGATATGTGTGCATAATAAAAGCTTAGATATCTTTGACGCAAACATTTGTAATATAAATAACCTTCTCAGCAAACATGTGCACAGGGATATTTTGAAACTCACAACACTTGTCAAGGGGAAATTAATTTCCACTTGAAATAAGGTAATGTGAATGTCAAAAAGGCCCTTTGGAAATTTAATCACAAAACAAAAGATCATGCCTAAGGAGTAAATTTACATACAAAAAAATGATCTATCACATGGCCTAAATGTTGCTTTATTGCAACCCAGTTTAGTAAGTAATCTAGCTGTGTGATCTTGGGTGAGTCAGTTTCAGTGTGCGCATATAAATAACTGACTTGTGAGGGTACAGTGAGGCATGTGTTCAACAATCATAAAAATAACAAAGCAAGTCCATGATACCTTATTTTAAAAATTGTAAGATATCTTTATATCCATACATCTATATGTATAGACAGGAGTTATTTACATAACTAATGATGGCTATACTTTCCTATTTCCATCTTAAACACAAGTATACATGTACTTATAAAAAATTTAATTTTTAGATTTGATAATAGTTTATAATATTATGAAATATTCTTCATATCAAAGGAAGAAAAGTCCTATAGGATCATTTCTTCCAAGAGTAATAACAAGAGGCAGATTTGTTCAAAATTTTAAAATGACTGTTGAAAAATGTTGAAAAGCTATCAGAGAATTTTTTTTAATGATTTTTTATTATATTATTTTAGTCACCATACAGTACATCCCCGGTTTTCGATGTAAGGCTCGATGATTCATTAGTTGGGTATAACACCCAGTGCACCATGCAATATGTGCCCTCCTTATTACCCATCACCGGTCTATCCCATTCCCCCACGCCCCTCCCCTCTGAGGCCCTCAGTTTCTTTCTCGTAGTCCATAGTCTCTCATGTTTCATTCCCCCTTCTGGTTACCCCCCCCTTTCTTTATCCCTTTCTTCTCCTACCGATCTTCCTAGTTTTTATGTTCCATAGATGAGAGAAATCATATGATAGTTGTCTTTCTCTGCTTGACTTATTTCATTTAGCATTATCTCCTCCAGTGCCATCCATGTTGTAGCAAATGTTGAGAACTCGTTCTTTCTGATTGCTGAGTAATATTCCATTGTATATATGGACCACAACTTCTTAATCCAGTCATCTGTTGAAGGGCATCTCGGCTCCTTCCACGATTTAGCTATTGTGGACATTGCTGCTATGAACATTGGGGTGCATATGGCCCTTCTCTTCACCACGTCTGTATCTTTGGGGTAAACACCCAGTAGTGCAATGGCTGGATCATAGGGAAGCTCAATTTTTAACATTTTAAGGGACCTCCACACGGTTTTCCAGAGTGGCTGTACCAACTTGCATTCCCACCAACAATGTAGGAGGGATCCCCTTTCTCCACATCCTCTCCAACAATTGTTGTTTCTTGCCTTGTCTATTTTTGCCATTCTAACTGGCGTAAGGTGGTATCTCAGTGAAGTTTTGATTTGAATTTCCTTGATGGCTAATGATTTTGAACATTTTTTCATGTGTCTGTTAGCCATTTGTATGTCTTCATTGGAAAAGTGTCTGTTCATATCTTCTGCCCATTTTTTGATTTATTTGTTTCTCGTGTATTGAGTTTGAGAAGTTCTTTGTAGATCTTGGATACCAGTCCTTTATCTGTAGTGTCATTTGCAAATATCTTCTCCCATTCCGTGGGCTGCCTCTTAGTTTTTCTGACTGTTTCCGTGGCTGTGCAGAAACTTTTAATCTTGATGAAGTCCCATGAATTCATTTTATCTTTTGTTTCTCTTGCCTTTGGGGATGTATCATGAAAAAGGTTGCTTTGGCCGATGTCGTAGAGGTTGCTGCCTATGTTCTCCTCTAGAATTTTGATGGATTCCTGTCTCACATCGAGGTCTTTCATCCATTTGGAGTTTATTTTTGTGTATGGTGTGAGAGAGTGGTCAAGTTTCATTCTTTTGCATGTAGCTGTCCAATTTTCCCAGCACCATTTATTGAAGAGACTGTCTTTTTCCCACCGGATGTTTTTTCCTGCTTTATCAAAGATTAGTTGCCCAAAGAGCTGAGGGTCCATTTCTGGGCTCTCTATTCTGTTCCATTGGTCTATGTGTCTGTTTTTGTGCCAGTACCATGCTATCTTTGTGATCACAGCTTTGTAGTACAGCTCGAAATCCGGCATTGTGATGCCCCCAGCTTTGTTTTTCCTTTTCAACAGTTCCTTGGAGATTCGGGGCCTTTTCTGGTTCCATACAAATTTAAGGACTATTTGTTCCAGTTCTTTGAAAAATGTCATCGGTATTTTGATCGGGATAGCATTGAAAGAGTAGATTGCTCTGGGTAGCATGGACATTTTAACTATGTTAATTCTTCCGATCCATGAGCATGGAATATCTTTCCATCTTTTCATGTCTTCCTCAATGTCTTTCAAGAGTGATTTATAGTTTCTAGAATATAGGTCCTTTACATCTCTGGTTAAGTTAATTCCAAGGTAACGTATGGTTTTTGGTGCTATTGTAAATGGGATGGATTCCCTAATTTCTCTTTCTTCGGTCTCGCTATTCGTGTACAGAAATGCAACTGATTTCTGAGCATTGATTTTGTATCCCGCCACGTTTCTGAATTACTCTATAACTTCTAATGGTTTGGGAGCGGCTTCTTTGGGGTTTTCCACATACAGTAACATGTCATCTGTGAAGAGAGACATTTTGACTTCTTCTTTGCCGATTTGAATACCTTTGATCCCTTATTGTCGTCTGATTGCTGTTGCAAGGACTTCTAGTACTATGTTGAATAATAGTGGCGAGAGTGGGCATCCTTGTCGACTTCCTGATCTTAAAGGGAAGGCTTTCAGCTTTTCCCCATGGAGAATAATATTTGCAGTAGGCTTTTCATAGATGGCTTTTATGAGATTGAGAAATGTACCCTCTATTCCTACACTCTGAAGGGTTTTAATCAGGAAAGGATGCTGTATTTTGTCAAATGCTTTTTCGGCATCGATTGAGAGGATCATATGGTTCCTGAGTCTTTTCTTGTTGATATGATGTATCACGCTGATTGATTTGCGAATATTGAACCACGCTTGCATCCCAGGTATGAATTCCACTTGATCGGGATGGATAATCCTTTTAATGAACTGTTGGATTTTATTAGCAAGTATCTTGTTGAGGATTTTGGCGTCCATATTCATTAGGGAAATCGGTCTGTAATTCTCCTTTTTGAGGGGGTCTTTGCCTGGTTTGGGGATCAATAATAATATTGGCCTCATAGAATGAGTTTGGTAGCTCTTCTTCTGTTTCTATCTTTTGAAATAGCTTTAGGAGAATAGGTATTATTTCTTCTTTGAATGTTTGGTAGAATTCCCCAGGAAAACCGTCCGGGCCTGGAGTTTTGTTATTTGGAAGGTTGTTTATCACTGACTCAATTTCTTCATCATTAATTGGCCTGTTTAAGAAATCAATTTCTTCCTGGGGCGCCTGGGTGGCACAGCGGTTAAGCGTCTGCCTTCGGCTCAGGGCGTGATCCTGGCGTTGTGGGATCGAGCCCCACATCAGGCTCCTCTGCTATGAGCCTGCTTCTTCCTCTCCCACTCCCCCTGCTTGTGTTCCCTCTCTCGCTGGCTGTCTCTATCTCTGTCAAATAAATAAATAAATAAATAAATCTTAAAAAAAAAAAAAAAAGAAATCAATTTCTTCCTGTTTCAATCTTGGTAGTTTATAGGTTTCCAGGAAGGATTCCATCTCTTCCAGATTGCTTAGTTTATTGGCATATAGCTGTTGATAAAAATTTCTAATAATCCTTCCAATTTCAATGGTGTTCGTCATGACCTCTCCTTTTTCATTCATAATTTTAATAATCTGGGTCCTTTCTCTTTTCTTTTGGATAAGTCTTGCCAGTGGTCTGTCAATTTTATTGATTCTCTCAAAGAACCAGCTTCTAGTCCTGTTGATCTGCTCTACTGTACTTCTGGTTTCTGCTTGATTGATTGCAGCTCTAATTTTGGTCAACTGCTTCCTCGTGCGTGGATTAGGCCTGTCCCTCTGTTGCTGTTTCAGCTTCTTGAGGTGAGAATATAAAAACTGCATTTTAGATTTTTCTATTCTTTTGAGTGAGGCTTGGATGGCTATGTATTTCCCCATTAGGACTGCCTTTGCAGTATCCCATAGGTTTTGGACTGTTGTATTTTCATTCTCATTGGTCTCCATAAATTGTTTGATTTTTGATTTCCTGGTTTATCGAGTCATTCCTGAGCAGGATGGTTCTTAGTCTCCAAGTGTTTGAGTTTCTCCCAAATTTTTCCTTGTGGTTGAGTTCCAATTTCAGAGCGTTGTGGTCTGAGAATATGCAGGGGATAATTTCAATCTTTTGGTATCGGTTGAGACCTGTTTTGTGTCCCAGAACATGGTCTATTCTTGAGAATGTTCCATGGGCATTAGAATAGAATGAGTATTCTTTGGTTCTGGGGTGTAGTGTTCTCTATATATCTATGAGGTCCAACTCATTGAGTATGGCATTCAAAGCCTTTGATTCTTTGCTTAGTTTTTGCCAGGGTGTTCTGTCTATTTCTGATAGTGGAGTGTTGAGGTCCCCTACTATTAATGTATTTTTATTTATATGTCTCTTTATTCTGGTTAAGAGTTGCTTCTGTATCTTGCTGCTCCCCTGTTGGGGGCATATATATTTATAATTGTCATATCCACTTGTTGAATACTTCCTTTAAGAATAATATAGTGCTCTTCTGCGTCTCTAACTATAGTCTGTAGTTTAAAATCCAATTTATCTGATATGAGAATTGCTACCCCAGCTTTCTTTTGAGGTCATTTGCGTGAAAGATGGTACTCCATCGCCTTACTCTCAGTCTGAATGCATCTTTGGGTTCGAAATGAGTCTCTTGTAGACAGCAGATGGATGGGTCATTTCTTTTTATCCAATCTGCAACCCTGTGGCGTTGTAAGGGAGAATTTAAGCCATTAACATTAAGACTGAGTATTGAGAGATATGATTTTATGATGCCATGTTGTCAGTAAAGTCTTTGTATTGGCTGTGACTTTCTGTTCTGTATCACTCTTGGGGCCTTTTTACTTTTATAGAACCCCCCGTAATATCTCCTGTAGGGCTGGTTTTGTGGTTACGAAATTGGTTAGTGACTGGCGATTCTGAAATGTCTTTATTTCTCCATCAATTCTGAATGACAGCCTTGCTGGATAAAGGATCCTTGGCTGCATGTTTTTCTCTGAAAGAGTTTAAATATGCTCCCCCAACCCTTTCTCTCATTCCAGGTCTGTGTAGACAGGTCTGACATAATTTTGATGCCTTTGCCTTGGTACGTGAGAAATTTCTTTGCCCTGGCCGCTTTCAATAGTGTATCCTTGCATCTAATAGTTGTGAAATGCACTATGACGTGACGTGGCGTAGGTTTGTCGTGGTTGAGCTTGGGAGGGGTCCTCTCTGCCTCTTGGACACGAATGTTTGTTTCCCTCGCTAGATTAGGGAAGTTTTAAGCTACAATTTGTTCAAATATCTCTTCTAGACCTCTGTTTTTCCCCACCCCCTCGGGGATGCCGATGATTCTAACATTGGATCGTTTCATTGAGTCAGTAATCTCCCATAACCTACATTCGTGGGCTTAGATTTTTTTAAGAGAAGCTTCTATTTCGTTTTTCTCCTCTATTAACCCATCCTCCAATTCACTAACCCTTCCCTCTGCTTCTGTTACCCTGGCCGTCAGAGCCTCTAGTTTTGCCTGCATTTGGCTCATGGAATTTTTAATTTCTGCCAGATTTGCTCTCATTTCTGTCCTTAGGGATTCTATATTCTCAGTAACCTTTTTGTTAATAGTTTTTTCAATTCTACTCATCATTTTGACCATCGTTACTCTGAATTCCATTTCTGATACTTTGGTTACATCCATATCCATTATTTCTGTGGCAGAGGCCACAGACTCACTGTCTTTTCTTTGCTGGGGGGGCTTCTCCTTCTTGTCATTCTGATTAGGAGAGGTTGCGGATTTGTCCAGAGCCCAAATTATTGACTGGGTCCCAGGCCGTGCCCCATGTTTTATAGGTATCTTAGGGATGTGGGCTTCTTCCTTAAAGATTTTATTTATTTATTTATGTGGCAGCCAACCAGCAAGAGAGGGAACAGAAGCAGGGGAGTGGGAGAGGAAGAAGCAGGCTCCCAGCGGAGGAGCCCGATGAGGGACTCCTTTCCGGAACGCTGGGATCACTCCCTAAGCCGAAGACAGGCGCTGAATGATTGCGCCACTCCGGCGCCCGGGTTGTGGGCTTCTTGATTTTTCAGCCTGCCTTCCATGGTCTAGGGGAGGGGTCTGCCGGGCCGAGACTCAGGCAACCCTGTTTGGGTAGAGTCTCCGTGTCCTCTGCGAAGGGGGATGGGGATGGGCACTCTCTGAGCCGGTATTTCCAGGCTTTTGGCCTCTGGCGGCTTTCCCTGGCGGTTTGCTATGCCTCTTCTGAGAGTCAGAGCAGCTGCCTGAATTTCAGCCTCTGTCACAGAACAGAGGGATTGCGGCCCATTCTCTATTAATGTTCTGGCCACTTTAACTCTGTTACTGTTGGTGCTGCTCAACCCTGCAGTGTCCCGGGATGTGCGCCCCACACCCGGGGTCCCAGCCCTCACTTCCAGGGCCCGCGTGTCTCTGTCCTTTGTGTTTCTAACGCCGCAAGCCGCGAGCCACCCCACGCGCGCTCCGGAAGCTCCTGGTCTCCGTCTGTTACCAGCGAGCGCACGGGGATTCCGGTGTTCCGTGAGATGCCTGGTGGCGCGCACACCGGGCTCACGGTCTCAGTCTGCTGTTTTGCGGGTGCCGTCCACCCAGCGTCCGAATGCGGCGGCTCCCTCCCCCTTCCGTTTATCTTCCGATATCTGTGCCCGGTTTCACGGCTCCCCGCTTCGTACCTCAATACTCAGCGCTGGAGATGTTCATTTGTAGAGCAAAAATGTCCACAGTAGCCAAACTATGGAGAGAATCCCAAAGTCCATGCACTGATGAATGGATAAAGCAGATATGGGATACGTATATATATGTATATATGTATATATATATGGGAATATGACCCAGCTTCAAAAAGAATGAAATCTTACCATTTGCAAGGATGTGGATGGATCTAGAGTGTATTAAGCTAAGCAAAATTAGTGAGGAAAGACAAATATCCTATGCTCTCACGCTTGTGGAATTTCAGAAAGAAAACAGATGAACAGAGTTGAGGGGTGATGAGAGAGGCAAACAAGGAAATAGACTCAACCTTGGAGAACAAACTGAGTGTTGCTGCAGGACAGGGGCGTGGGAGGAAGAGTTAAATGGGTGAGGGGTATTAAGGAGGGCGCTTGTGATGAGCACTGGGTACTGTATGCAGGTGAGGAATCACTAAATCCTACCCCTGAAGCGAATATTCCATGGCATGTGAACTAACTGGAATTTAAGTAAAAGAAGAAAGGAAAAAGTGTTCTGCTTCATGAAGAGTGAGGTAAAATTGTAGTGATTTGGGCTGTACTGTTCTATAGACGATAGTTGTAAAACACCCTGTTGTAAGATACACTAGTTTCTTATCACATAAGGAGTCCTCAGAAAGCTGCAATGAAAGATTCAGATCTCAGAGCATGTTCATGTTCCACTGATATGTTACAGTTTGCACAGGTAGGACAGAAGGAGAGAAAGGCAACAGAAGGGGAAAGTAGGTGTGAACCTTTCATTAGTTAGCATTATAGCTTTCTCATGAAAGCCTTGCGCCAGTGCGATTTTGCAAGAAGAGGGGGAATCCGGGAGCTTTGCAGGAGACGGGGGAGTTCCAGGTCTGGGTAAAGCTGACAGGGGTCCCAGAGGAGAGCTGAATGCATTCTGCAGCAGGGTGTGGGCAGGGTGGGCTCCAGGGGTGGCTGTGGGTCTCCTGTGTGAGAGTTGTGACAGGTGAGGGCTGTGTGCAAGTTCCTGGCTGAGGACAAGTGAGGCACAGGTGGAGAGCTGGCAGAAAACCTTTTTCTGGGCCACCAGCCTCACCCAACACACACAGCCTCACCTTCTGTCCCTGTCACTCCAATTCAGACTTCTCAGAAGGCGAGTGAGAACACATCAAGAGCATTCTAAACAGAAGGGAAAGCATGTGCAAAGGCTCTGGGGCAGGAGAATTCCAGATACGTCCAGGAGCAGCAAGAAGGCCCTGTGGCCACAGGGGACAGCTTAGGACATGACCTCAGAGAGGTGACAGAGGGCGACAGAAAGCCATTCCAGGGCTATAACCCCATGAGACCCTGTTTCACTGGGCCATCGTGGCTACAGTGTTGAGAACAGATGACAGAGGGTTGAAGATGGCAAGGCAGGTCAATGACGAAGCTTTTCCAGGAACTCAGGCACTGTGGACCAGACAGGTGGCCTTGGATGGAGTGGTTAGACCTATTCTGGGTCCATTTTGAAGATGGAGCTCACAGGATTTGCTGATGAGTTAGATATTAGGAGCAGGAGAACGGAGGAATTGGGGTAACTCCCAGCTGTTGTGGGTTGTCCTGATCGAGGGGAAGGAGAGGGTTTCTGGGGATAGGAGGTAGTCCGTGTTCCGCATGCTGAGGAAGGTGCCTTTCCCGGTGGATCTGCTGAGGTTTGTGTCTGGGAGAACCTTTCACATCTCCTCCCTCAGCAATGCTCAAGTACAAGTATCCCTCAGCTTTTAAACGTTCACAGTAACACGCTTGGCTTTCTTGAAAGAACTACGTTATTACCCAGCTTCAGTGAGACGAAGAGACCTAAAGAGGATTTCCCTCTCATGAAAAAAGGTGAACAGTGAGAATCGCTTTCAGCATCTGTTTTGGGGAGAAGCACGACAGAGGCGGCGTGCACCCCAACCAGCTCCTTCCGCCGGGAACCGCTCTCCGCATCCAGCCACCAGCACTTTGAATTGTGTCTGTGAGCCTCTGCTGTGCTTTATCTTCATTTATGCTGGGCCTCCGTTAGAAACTTGTGTCCTGAGGCCTAAGAAAAGCCAAAGAGAAGGAATCTTGGAGTCTGAGCACACTGTCTAATTTTTCCGTGTAAATGAATGGTCATTCCTTCTTTACACCATTTCTGCTGTGCAAGGTTTCTCAGAAGCCCTGTACTTTCAAAGAGCAGGGAAACCTATACCCCATGCTGCGGGGTTAGTTTTAGTCTCCATGCTGGACAGAACATTTCATGACTGTCGGATTTTCTCACTCAAACATTGAGACTTGGACCACCTTCACCCGTTTCTACCACCCCATCCCCGAATCTGGCACCTACCAATCTGCTCTCAGTATCTATGCGTTCAGTATTTGTTTATTCCACGTGGAATGTACAGGAGAGCATCTGGTATTTGTCTTTCCGTGTCTGAGTTACTTGGCATAAGGCCCCCAAGGTCTGTGTTTCCATGTCTGGTTATTGTGAATAATGCTGCAGTGAACGTGGGAGTGCATCTGTCTTTTTGAGGCAGTATTTTTGTGTTCTCCAAATCAATACTCAGTAGAGCCATTACTGGGTCATGGGGTAGTTGTATTTATTTTTTCAGGAACCTCCATACCGTTTGTCACAGTGGCTGCACCAATTTCCATTCCCACCAACAGCGCACAGTGTCTCCTCGTCTGCACACCCTTGACCCCACCTGGTGTCTGTCTCTGGGACAATTGCTGTTCCAACAGTTGTGAGGGGAGAGCCGATTGTGGGTTTGACTGATGTTTCCCTGACGATGCTTAGTGATGTCGAACAACTTTTTCTGTCTGTTGGCACCTGTGTGCCATCTTTGGACAGTATCTATTCACATATTCACCCCACTTTTTATACAGTTTTTTTTGTTCTGATTTGTATGAGTGTTGTGTGCATTTTGGATATTAGCCTCTTCTCACACATATGATTCGCAGATATTTTTTTCTTATTGGGTCAGTGGCCTTTTAAGTTTTTGATGGTTTCTTTTGCCGTGTGGAAGATTTCAGTTTGATGTTGTTCCACTTGTTTATTTTTGCTTTTGTTGCCTTTGCATTTGGTGTCCGATCTGAAGACTCTTTGCCAAAACCAATGTCGAGAGACTTAGTACCTGTGTCTTCTTGGAGGTTTATGGATTCGGGTCTTATGTTCAAATCATTCATCCATTAAAAATTTTGTGTGTGGTGTAAGAAAGTGACCCAGTTATATTCTTCTGCATTTAGTGTCCAGTTTGCCTGTTACCGCTCACTGAAGAGACAGTCCTTCCCTCATGGCATATCTTCTGCTGCTGTGTCGTAAGTTAGGATCATCTACGTGTGGGTAAGTTTCTGAGCTTTCTGTTCTGTTCCACTGACCTGGTGTCTGTGTTTCTGCCAGTACCATCCTGTTTTGATGACAACAGCTTTGTAATCTAGCTTGAAATCCAGGAGTGTGTTGACTGCACCTTTCTTTCTCCAGGTTGCTTTGGGTATTTGGGGTCTTTTGTGATTCCATACAAGTTTGAGGACTGTTTTCTATTTCCTCGAATAATGCCACTGGAATTCAGATGGGGATTTCATCACATCTGTCGATTGCTTTGGGTACGGTGGACATGTTCACATAATTAACTCTTCCAGTTAAGGAGCATGGCGTATGCTTCCATTTGTTTGTGTTGCCTTCCAAATCTTTGACCCATACATTCTGCCCCCCTCGACACACATGTTTTTCATTTCTTTTCTGCCATGTGTTGAGTGTACTATGTCTTTCTCATTCTTGGTTACTTTTATTCCTAGATTTTTTTTTGGATGCAATTGTAAATGGCATTGCTTTTTTAATTTCTCTTTGCGAAAGTGTGTCATCAGTATACAGAAATGCAAGAAGTTGGGTCATCTGGGTGGCTCCATAGGTGAAGCGTCTGCCTTCTGCTCAGGTCATGATCCCAGAGTTCTGGGATCGAGCCCCGTGTTGGGCTCCCCGCTTAGCGAGGGTCTGCTTCTCCGTCTTTCTGACACTCCCCCGGCTCGTGCTTTTTCTCTTCCTGTCAAATAAATAAATAAAATCTGAAAAAAAATAAAGACAACAGGTCTCTGTATATTGACTTTATATCCTGCAGCTTTCTTGAATTTGTTTATTCTAACAGTTTTTTTTTTTTTTTTTTGTGGAATCTTTTGGGATTTCATGTCATTTGCAAATAGTGACAGTTTTCCTGTATGGATTTCATATCTTTCTCTTTTTTTAAAATGATGTTAGTCACCCTACAGTACTTCATTTGTTTTTGATGTAGTGTTCCAGGATTCATTGTTTGCATATAACACCTAGTGCTCATTATGACACGTGCCCTCCTTAATACCCATCACCAGGATAACCCATTCCCCTACCCCTCCCTTTCTGCAACCTTCAGTTTGTTTCCCAGTGTCAATAGTCTCTCATGGTTCATCTCCCCCTCTCATTCCCCACCTTCACTTTTCCCTTCCTTCTCCTAATGTCCTCCATGCTATTCCTTCCATTCCACATAGGAGTGAAGCCATATGATAATTGTCTTTCTCTGCTTGACTTAATTTCACTTAGCATAATCCCCTCCTGGTCCATCCACGTTGGTGCAAATGGTGGGTATTCATCCTTTCTGATGACTGAGTCATATTCCATTGTAGAGATGAACCACATCTTCTTTGTCCATTCATCTGCTGAAGGACATCTTGGCTCCTTCCACAGTTTGGCTATTAGGGACATTGCTGCTATGAACATTGGGATACAGGTGCCCCTTCTTTTCATTACTCTGTGTCTATGGGGTAAATACCCAGTAGTGCAATTGGTGGGTCGTAGGATAGCTCTGTGTTCAACGTCTTGAGGAATCTCCATATTGTTTTCAAAAGTGGCTGTACCAGCTTGAATTCTCACGAGTAGTGTTAGAGGGCTCCCCTTTCTCCACATCCTCTCTGACTTTTTTTTATTTCCTGTCTTGTTAATTTCTTTTCAAGATTTTATTTATTTATTCCACAGAGATAGAGACAGCCAGCGAGAGAGGGAACACAAGCAGGGGGAGTGGGAGAGGAAGAAGCAGGCTCATAGCGGAGGAGCCTGATGTGGGGCTCCGTCCCATAATGCCGGGATCACGCCCTGAGCCGAAGGCAGACGCTTAACCGCTGTGCCACCCAGGTGCCCCCTGCCTTGTTAATTTTAACCATTCTAACTGGTGTAAGGTGGTATCTCATTGTAGTTTTGCTTTGTATTTGCCTGATGGCAAGTGATGTGGAGCATTTTTTCATGTGTCTGTTGGCCATTTGTATGTCTTCTCTGGACAAGTATCTCTTTGTGTCTTCTGCCCATTTTTTGGGTGTCGAGTTTGAGGAGTTCTTTATAGATCTTGGATACCAGCCCTTTATCTGTAATATCATTTGCAGATATCTTCTTCGATTCCGTAGGTTGCCTTTTTGTTTTGTTGATCGTTTGCTTTGCCGTGCAGAAACTTTTTATCTTGATGAAGTGCCAATAGTTCATTTTTGCTTTTATTTCCTTTGCCTTTAGAGACGTGGCTTGCAAGAAGTTGTTGTGTCCAAGGTTGAAGAGTTCTTTTGATTTTGATATGAGACAGGAATCCATTATCTTTCTTTCCTGATTGTATTCGAGTCCTCTGTCTTTCTTGGTGAGTCTAGCGAAGTTTGTCAGTTTTGTTTATCTTTCCAAAAAAGGCAGCTCTCATTTTCATTTTTTTTTTTGTCTTTTTAGTCTCTGTTGGATTTATTTATGCGTTCCTTTTTGTTATTTCCTTATTTCTACTAATTTGGGGCTTTGTTTGCTGTTTTTTTTTTCTACTTCTTTACCACAGAAATCAGGTTGTTTATTGGAGAGCATTCTCATGGATTGATGAAGACTTGAATTTCTATGAACGTCCCCCCCGTAGAGCTACTTTTGCTGCATCCCATAAGTTTTTGTAGGTTGTCTTTTTCATCAGTGTCAAGGTACTTCTAAATTTTTTTTGATTTCTTCTTTGACTGTTGGTTGTTCAGTAGCATGTTGTTAAATCTCCACATATCTTTTTAAGATTATTTAAGTATCTGGCAGAGAGTGAGACAGCGAGAGAGGGAACGCAAGCAGGGGGGTGGGAGAGGGAGAAGCGGGCTTCCCACTGAGCAAGGAGCCTGATTCGGGGCTAGATCCCAGGCTCCTGGGATCACGACCTGAGCTGAAGGCAGATCCTTATTGACTGAGCCACCCAGGCCCCCCAATCTCCACCTGTTTTTGACTGTCCCATTTTTTTCTTGAGACTGATTTCTAGTTTCATATCATTGTGGTTGGACAAGATTTGTAGCAGAAGGGGAAGAGAGCATTCAGATGAAAGGTTTGTTTCCTGGAGGGTTTTCTGAGGGCAGACCATGAGTTCCGTGGGGACGGAGGAAGGTTTTGTGAGACGGGGGGTGGGGTTAACCCTTGTTAGAATTACTGACTACTACCATGCAGGCTGTGTGCTACCGTTCACACCGTAGTCCTGATGGGCTTGTACTTCATTAGAAATATTTTCTAGGAGGTGTAGGCATAGGCTTCCCTAAAAGAAAGGTGCCATGTGGGTTCATGGCATGACCCCAGGTCAGCAACCAGGATGTATGGTATTGTGGGGGATCAGAACCAGGCTTTCTGTGGGAAGTGACGGAAATAGGGTATGGTGAGCTCCATGACCTCATAGGTGAGGTCCCGAGTGACCCACTGGGTGTTGGGTTCCGTGGATCTGTTTCATCAGGTGCTGTGGAATTCAGGGACACCCTCCTGTCTGTGGATTTGTGTGGAGACAGGTAGACATCAGTGTCTGACCAGGCACGAGGGTCGCACTGGACCACCACCAGAGGTGCAGCATGCGGGGGAGCCACTGCTTGGTTTCCACGAAAGCTGACCAGGGTCTGTGACCGTGATTCCTAGCAGCTGCAAGGGGAGAGGAGGCCGGGGGTGGTGCTCACTTCCTAGACTTGTGGTCAGGACTAGTCTGGAGCCCACTGAAGTCAGCCACACCTGGCACAGAAGGCCCCCAGTCAGTGTAGCTGTGGGCACTGCTCCCATGGCACTTTCGGGCCGGCTCCATGCTGCCACCTCCTGCTTTTCATCATCATCTTCAAGGTCGTGTGCCTCTGCTCTTGCCCCATGGCCTCCGGGGTATTGTCCGTCCTCCATCTGGCCCTCGTCCCTGGTGCCCTGTGCAGTCCGATGCCAGGGTAGCCTTCTCGAGACAAACATCTGGCCCTGATGGAACACTTCCATGGATCTCGTGTGATGCGAGGATGATGTCCTGCCCTGGAAGGGGGCTGCAGGTCCCCAATCAGGAGAGCCATGTCTCCCTTTTCAGCATGGCCTGCCCTCCCCTCAGTGTTCTTCAGGGAAGCTCTCCCCACTTCCTGAGATGACAGCTCTGAACTTAAAAGTGAATGTTATTTTACATATTTACTCTATGCCTTAGTTCATCCATGGCAGGTCTTCCAACCCCATTAGTGGGTTTTTTAGCAGTTCTGAAGGGCTGTCTGCTCAAGGAGGGGATGACCTGGGTGGGGCAGCTTTCCCTCTCATCTCCCTCAGCCTGTCTCTGAGCCCTGGGGCCAGCTGTCCCACTGAGGATTGAGGGACCCGAGCCAGCCCATCCTGAGCCCAGGCTGTGTGTCAGCTGTGTAGACGGATGCGTGTCGGAGCGGTGGGCAGCTGGCATAGGCCAGGGGCAGGCAGTGTCTCCCCATTCCTTCCCTCCCTTCCTCCCAGAGGTAGCTCAGAGCAGCCTTCAACCCCTGCATCTCCAGATCCCTTGACCTATGCCTCCTGTGTTCAGCTGGTGACCTTGGAGTTTCGCATGGATTCTACCTCCCATACCCTCTCCTGTAGCAGTTCCTGGATCAGGGGAGGGGTCGGACCCTTGTCTGATTTTGGTCTTCTTCCTGTCCCGCACCAAGCCCACTCACCTTTGCATCTTCCATGTATGTGCTTTGGAAGCAAGCCCATCCACAGGGAACCTATTAGCCAAATGGATCCAGGTAATGAACATTGAAGTAGAGATCCAGGATCCATAATAAACCTGCTCTGAAACCTGTCCCAAAGTCTGTGACTCTCTCACACTGAAACAGAAACAATAATAGCTTTCTGGACTGTGAAGTGACATGTGTCTCTACTTCCAATCTTGAACGCATAGGTGCTGAGCCTGGACAGAAAAGGACCATGGCTCCCGTGGGCTGGGATCCACAGTAAGAACTCAGTGAAATCTGAATTCGAGGCATAGAATGAATAATTATTGTAGAGTGAATCCTCCCAAGTAGGGCTTATGCACATTGCAGAGGAAAAGCTTTTTCAAAGAGGTTCCTGAAAGAAAAATCTTTTTAAAAAATTTATTTTAATTCCAGTAGAGCTAACACACAGTGTTACATTCGTTTCAGGTGTACAAGAGAGTGATTCAGTAATTCTATATATTACTCAGTGGTCATCAAGAAAAGTGTCCTCTTAATCCGCTTCATCTATTTCACTCATCCCTCTATCCACCTCCTCCTCTCTGGTAACCATCCGTTTGTTCTCTATTGTTAAGAGTTTGTATTTTGCCAGGCCCATACTCAGGCAACCCTGTTTGGGTAGAGTTTCCGTGTCCCCTGCGAGGGGGGATGGGGGTGGGCACGCTGTGAGCCGGTATTTCCAGGCTTTTGTTCCCTGGCGTCTTTCTCTGGCGGTCTGCTGTGCCTCTTCTGAGAGTCAGAGCAGCAGAGGCTGAATTGTCGCAGAACAGAGGGATTGCGGCCCATTCTCCACCGATGTTCTGGCCACTTTAACTCCGTTACTGTTGGTGCTGCTCAACCCTGTAGCGTCCCGGGATGTGCGCCCCACACCCGGCGTCCCTGCCCTCACTTCCAGGGCGTCTCTGTCCTTTGTGTTTCTGATGCCGCCAGCCGCCAGCCTGTCCTTTGTGTTTCTGATGCCGCCAGCCGCCAGCCGCCCCCGCGCGGTCCCGGATCTCCCGGTCTCAGCCTGGATCCCGTGAGCACACCAGGATTCCGGAGTTCCGTGAGAAGCCTGGTGGCGCGCGCACCCGGTTCAGGGTCTCAGTCTGCTGTTTCGCGGGTGCCGACCGCGAGTCCGCCCGCTCCCCCGTGCAGGTGGCCCGCCAACCGCCAGCCGCCCTGCGCGCGCTCCAGAAGCTCCTGGTCTCAGTCTGGATCCCGTGAGCACACCGGGATTCAGGAATTCCGTGAGAAGCCTGGTGGCGTGCGCACCTGGTTCAGGGTCTCAGTCTGCTGTTTCGCGGGTGCCGACCGTGAGTCCGCCCGCTCCCCCGTGCAGGTGGCCTGCCAGCTGCCAGCTGCCCCGCATGCGCTCCGGGAGCTCCCGGTCTCAGTCTGGATCCCGTGAGCACACGGGATTCCCGGGTTCCGCGAGATGCCTGGTGGCGCGCGCTCCCGGCTCACCGGTCTCAGTCCGCTCCCTCGCGGGTGCCCTCTGTGAGTCCGCCCGCTCCCCCCGTGCAGGTGGCTGCCGCTTCCCGGCGCCCGAACGCGGCGGCTCCCTCCCCCTTCCGTTTATCTTCCGATATCTGTGCCTGGTTTCAGGGCTCCCCGCTTCGTACCTCAATACTCAGCGCTGGAGATGTTCATTTGTAGAGATCCAGATGTATCTTCCTGCGTCTCAGGCTGATTCCGTGGTTGTTTAGGCTGGTCTGGTACCTATCCAGCTCGACTCAAGGGACCTGTGAAAAAGGGGTCCCCTACTCCTCCGCCATCTTAACTCCTCTCTTGTACCTGAAATAGTATTTAAAAACACTCAGCTCAGCCTCTTCTACAAAGTGAGCCAATGCTTATAAACATGGCTAAAATATTCCCTTACCGACGATGACTTCCCAGCCATCGTAGTGTTTAACTGGTATGACTGTGACTTACATTAGTCAACATTTGCAGAGAAAGAACTTAGTGCATCCAGGGGGCACTTCATGTTGAAATTAGTTTGTGACAACGAGCTACTGTGTTTTATACTGCAGTCCAAGGGAATGGTGCCAGACATCTCTAAGGTGTCTAGCAGTTCTACAATTCTGATTTTAAGTGGTCTGTGTGCTTCAGAGATTTGGGCAGGAGAAGGGCAGGAGTCCAGAGACTGTGAACACTTCTGTTACCTGTGCCGACCACGGAGCAGGTAGCCTTCTGTGGGCATCATTTTGATTTCTTGGTACTCTTGTGAAAGGTGCTTTTGTCTCAAATTCCTCCATTTAGGAGTAATTATAATGATAAAAGTAATGTTTATCTTATATCATCTGTGGGCCCTGATCCTGGGCTCCCAGGGAAGCTATCCTTTAACATTTTACCCGGCTCAAAATGACTGGGCAAAACCTCAAAGCATGGGCCCTATTTCTGCCCCAAGCACATGTTGTACATCTGTTTCGAGAAGAAAACAATAACCAAAAATGCCAACATGAAGATAAGAAAAAATAAAGAACCTCTTTGGCTCCCATAAGATTAAAGTCATACTGACATGTACATACTGAAAATGCATGAAATCATTGCATGTCCTAAAGCCCAAGCCTTGGAGGGTCTGAGAGCCACTGACCTTGCCCAGAACCAGGCACACCCCAGCAGGGAGGGCTGGTGCAGAAAGGGAAGGGGCAGGACGCTGAGGGTGGTCTGCAGCTAGAGGGGTCCCTGGAAGGGGCCAGGTGTGTGGGGGGAGCCCGGCCCACGACCCCACCCATGCCTGTGCTGGGTGTTGAGTAGAGGAGGCGCCTCTTGGACCCCCTGCACTTTCAGGGTTCCAGGGGCTTGAGGGCGGGTTGCCCGGCATCCAAGGGGCTAGGGCACCACCCTCCCCGACCAATCACCGCTTGGGGGTGGAGCTACGTCTCTGTGGGCGGTCCCAGAGTTGCAGCGGGTTGCAGACCTGGGGCAGAAGAAGGGGCACTGGGAGAGAGAGAGTTGCCCTGCGGAGGTCCGGGCTGGTGAGTGAGCAGCATGCCCCGGGGTGGGGGTCGGGGGGGGGGTAGGGTGCGCCCCAGGTGGGAGGCAGGGTTCTGGAAGGGCACGTGGAGAGGGTTCATCGTGGGGACTCAGGTGAGTTTTCTTTTTCCCTTTAAAGTCTCTTCCGCCCCATGTCCTCAACTGGCCTTATTCCCCATACCCGTGAACTCCAGGGCGCCCACTCACCTGAGCTTTTGTGGGATGGGTTGCGGAATTTCAGGGTTTCCCCTGTTCCCCGGGAAGAGTGCGGGTAAGGACCTCACAGAATCCCCACCTTCAGTGGGGGTGTCCCCCGGTTCTCTGACACAGTGCAGGTGATGCATCTTGAGCAGTACCCCGAGTTCAGCAGGGTGTGCCCTGGTCCCCCAGGCACAGGTGTGGCAGTAGCAAGCCCCAGAGCCGTCCCCCAACTTCAGCATTATGCCCCGTGTGCCCCCGAGTTAGTGGTAATTGGCTGTTAGAATCATGCAGGAAAATCCTCCAGGTGGGGGCCTGGAGGCGGGCGTAAACCAGACCCCACTCTAGTTGCATTGGGAATAGGTGAATTGAGGGTTTCTTTAGAAGAGTAAGTCTGCTTTCCAGAAAAGGCAAGGTCATTGGTCTATTGAGAATGAAGATAATTACTGCTAAACAACAAGTATGTGTTGCCCCTTCGTCCAGAAACCGAAGCAGGTGTGCAGGCTTTAGGTCAGAGGTGCCTTCTTCTCCCCAGCTGACAGCACTTCTCTGCTCTGGCTCCATGAGACCCGAGGTTTTGAACGTCAGCATCTGAGTCAGGGAGGCAGCTTGTCACAGGACGCCAGTGTTCAGAGAAAACACAGCTATTTTGGCATAATGTCCTATCTATGTCAGGACTGGAGGTAAAACCTCTCATTATCCCAAAACCTCCTGGGCTTTTCTCTTTTCTCTAGTTGAGCCACAAAGTAAAATTGAAGTAGCTGTCAGCATTCTGGGTTTGGTGCAAGAATTACTTAGTTTCCCTGCAGGTAGAACTTTGCAGGGGATCACAATTTCTCTGTCCATTTATTGCTTACAAATGTATTTTGACTATCTGTTTCCTAGGAACCCTCTTTTATTAGAAAGGGAAGGTGAGATTCACTCTGTGCCTGTTTGTAACATCTAATTTGTTCCTTCATCTAACAATGTTTATTCAATTGGGCCTAAGATATGGTTGAGTGGCCAGCATCTAGAGTTAGATGGCTTTTTTTCATCTGATACAGACTTGGATGATGTCATTTGACAAAGGTGATGTTTCATCATTGATTAGTTTATTCATCAGAAGAGTTAAAATTAGGGTGGAGGGAAAATTCAAAATTATCCAAATGGGCCTGTTCCTGTTTAAAAGTTGAGCTTGACTTTCTAGTTTTACTATTATCTCGATATGTTGAGGTGCCATATTCTGTCTGTAGTTTCTTTGGTGGTGGAGTCAGAAGGAGAGTCTGGGAATTCTTCTGGATAGTGGCATGCTGGTGGCTTCAAGGGGCTTGGCGTCAGGAGCCTTGGGGTGAATTCTGCAACTGCTTGCCTGACCCTGGGTGCATCTCACAGAGGTTTTGTTTCCTCTTATGAAATTGCCAGCAGATAATGTTCTGCTTAAAGGGGAACCCTCCCATCCTGTTGGTGGGAATGCAGAGTGGTGCAGACAGTCTGGGAAACAGTGTGGGGGTTCCTCAAAAAGTTAAACATTGAACAACCACATGATCCAGCAATTGCTCTCCTAGGTGCTTACCCAAAAGATACAAAAATGCACATTCGAAGGGGGTACATGCACCATGATGTTTATAGCAACAATGTCCACAGTAGCCAAACTGTGGAGAGAATCCCAAAGTCCATGCACTGATGAATGGATAAAGCAGATGTGGGATACGTGTATATATGTATATATGTATGTATGTGTGTGTGTATATATATATATATATATATATATATATATATATATATATATATATATATGGGAATATGACCCAGCTTCAAAAAGAATGAAATCTTACCATTTGCAAGGATGTGGATGGATCTAGAGTGTATTAAGCTAAGCAAAATTAGTGAGGAAAGACAAATATCCTATGCTCTCACGCTTGTGGAATTTCAGAAAGAAAACAGATGAACAGAGTTGAGGGGTGATGAGAGAGGCAAACAAGGAAATAGACTCAACCTTGGAGAACAAACTGAGTGTTGCTGCAGGACAGGGGCGTGGGGGGAAGAGTTAAATGGGTGAGGGGTATTAAGGAGGGCGCTTGTGATGAGCACTGGGTACTGTATGCAGGTGAGGAATCACTAAATCCTACCCCTGAAGCGAATATTCCATGGCATGTGAACTAACTGGAATTTAAGTAAAAGAAGAAAGGAAAAAGTGTTCTGCTTCATGAAGAGTGAGGTAAAATTGTAGTGATTTGGGCTGTACTGTTCTATAGATGATAGTTGTAAAACACCCTGTTGTAAGATACACTAGTTTCTTATCACATAAGGAGTCCTCAGAAAGCTGCAATGAAAGATTCAGATCTCAGAGCATGTTCATGTTCCACTGATATGTTACAGTTTGCACAGGTAGGACAGAAGGAGAGAAAGGCAACAGAAGGGGAAAGTAGGTGTGAACCTTTCATTAGTTAGCATTATAGCTTTCTCATGAAAGCCTTGCGCCAGTGCGATTTTGCAAGAAGAGGGGGAATCCGGGAGCTTTGCAGGAGACGGGGGAGTTCCAGGTCTGGGTAAAGCTGACAGGGGTCCCAGAGGAGAGCTGAATGCATTCTGCAGCAGGGTGTGGGCAGGGTGGGCTCCAGGGGTGGCTGTGGGTCTCCTGTGTGAGAGTTGTGACAGGTGAGGGCTGTGTGCAAGTTCCTGGCTGAGGACAAGTGAGGCACAGGTGGAGAGCTGGCAGAAAACCTTTTTCTGGGCCACCAGCCTCACCCAACACACACAGCCTCACCTTCTGTCCCTGTCACTCCAATTCAGACTTCTCAGAAGGCGAGTGAGAACACATCAAGAGCATTCTAAACAGAAGGGAAAGCATGTGCAAAGGCTCTGGGGCAGGAGAATTCCAGATATGTCCAGGAGCAGCAAGAAGGCCCTGTGGCCACAGGGGACAGCTTAGGACATGACCTCAGAGAGGTGACAGAGGGCGACAGAAAGCCATTCCAGGGCTATAACCCCATGAGACCCTGTTTCACTGGGCCATCGTGGCTACAGTGTTGAGAACAGATGACAGAGGGTTGAAGATGGCAAGGCAGGTCAATGACGAAGCTTTTCCAGGATCTCAGGCACTGTGGACCAGACAGGTGGCCTTGGATGGAGTGGTTAGACCTATTCTGGGTCCATTTTGAAGATGGAGCTCACAGGATTTGCTGATGAGTTAGATATTAGGAGCAGGAGAACGGAGGAATTGGGGTAACTCCCAGCTGTTGTGGGTTGTCCTGATCGAGGGGAAGGAGAGGGTTTCTGAGGGTAGGAGGTAGTCCGTGTTCCGCATGCTGAGGAAGGTGCCTTTCCCGGTGGATCTGCTGAGGTTTGTGTCTGGGAGAACCTCTCACATCTCCTCCCTCAGCAATGCTCAAGTACAAGTATCCCCCAGCTTTTAAACGTTCACAGTAAGACACTTGGCTTTCTTGAAAGAACTACGTTATTACCCAGCTTCAGTGAGACGAAGAGACCTAAAGAGGATTTCCCTCTCATGAAAAAAGGTGAACAGTGAGAATCGCTTTCAGCATCTGTTTTGGGGAGAAGCACGACAGAGGCGGCGTGCACCCCAACCAGCTCCTTCCGCCGGGAACCGCTCTCCGCATCCAGCCACCAGCACTTTGAATTGTGTCTGTGAGCCTCTGCTGTGCTTTATCTTCATTTATGCTGGGCCTCCGTTAGAAACTTGTGTCCTGAGGCCTAAGAAAAGCCAAAGAGAAGGAATCTTGGAGTCTGAGCACACTGTCTAATTTTTCCGTGTAAATGAATGGTCATTCCTTCTTTACACCATTTCTGCTGTGCAAGGTTTCTCAGAAGCCCTGTACTTTCAAAGAGCAGGGAAACCTATACCCCATGCTGCGGGGTTAGTTTTAGTCTCCATGCTGGACAGAACATTTCATGACTGTCGGATTTTCTCACTCAAACATTGAGACTTGGACCACCTTCACCCGTTTCTACCACCCCATCCCCGAATCTGGCACCTACCAATCTGCTCTCAGTATCTATGCGTTCAGTATTTGTTTATTCCACGTGGAATGTACAGGAGAGCATCTGGTATTTGTCTTTCCGTGTCTGAGTTACTTGGCATAAGGCCCCCAAGGTCTGTGTTTCCATGTCTGGTTATTGTGAATAATGCTGCAGTGAACGTGGGAGTGCATCTGTCTTTTTGAGGCAGTATTTTTGTGTTCTCCAAATCAATACTCAGTAGAGCCATTACTGGGTCATGGGGTAGTTGTATTTATTTTTTCAGGAACCTCCATACCGTTTGTCACAGTGGCTGCACCAATTTCCATTCCCACCAACAGCGCACAGTGTCTCCTCGTCTGCACACCCTTGACCCCACCTGGTGTCTGTCTCTGGGACAATTGCTGTTCCAACAGTTGTGAGGGGAGAGCCGATTGTGGGTTTGACTGATGTTTCCCTGACGATGCTTAGTGATGTCGAACAACTTTTTCTGTCTGTTGGCACCTGTGTGCCATCTTTGGACAGTATCTATTCACATATTCACCCCACTTTTTATACAGTTTTTTTTGTTCTGATTTGTATGAGTGTTGTGTGCATTTTGGATATTAGCCTCTTCTCACACATATGATTCGCAGATATTTTTTTCTTATTGGGTCAGTGGCCTTTTAAGTTTTTGATGGTTTCTTTTGCCGTGTGGAAGATTTCAGTTTGATGTTGTTCCACTTGTTTATTTTTGCTTTTGTTGCCTTTGCATTTGGTGTCCGATCTGAAGACTCTTTGCCAAAACCAATGTCGAGAGACTTAGTACCTGTGTCTTCTTGGAGGTTTATGGATTCGGGTCTTATGTTCAAATCATTCATCCATTAAAAATTTTGTGTGTGGTGTAAGAAAGTGACCCAGTTATATTCTTCTGCATTTAGTGTCCAGTTTGCCTGTTACCGCTCACTGAAGAGACAGTCCTTCCCTCATGGCATATCTTCTGCTGCTGTGTCGTAAGTTAGGATCATCTACGTGTGGGTAAGTTTCTGAGCTTTCTGTTCTGTTCCACTGACCTGGTGTCTGTGTTTCTGCCAGTACCATCCTGTTTTGATGACAACAGCTTTGTAATCTAGCTTGAAATCCAGGAGTGTGTTGACTGCACCTTTCTTTCTCCAGGTTGCTTTGGGTATTTGGGGTCTTTTGTGATTCCATACAAGTTTGAGGACTGTTTTCTATTTCCTCGAATAATGCCACTGGAATTCAGATGGGGATTTCATCACATCTGTCGATTGCTTTGGGTACGGTGGACATGTTCACATAATTAACTCTTCCAGTTAAGGAGCATGGCGTATGCTTCCATTTGTTTGTGTTGCCTTCCAAATCTTTGACCCATACATTCTGCCCCCCTCGACACACATGTTTTTCATTTCTTTTCTGCCATGTGTTGAGTGTACTATGTCTTTCTCATTCTTGGTTACTTTTATTCCTAGATTTTTTTTTGGATGCAATTGTAAATGGCATTGCTTTTTTAATTTCTCTTTGCGAAAGTGTGTCATCAGTATACAGAAATGCAAGAAGTTGGGTCATCTGGGTGGCTCCATAGGTGAAGCGTCTGCCTTCTGCTCAGGTCATGATCCCAGAGTTCTGGGATCGAGCCCCGTGTTGGGCTCCCCGCTTAGCGAGGGTCTGCTTCTCCGTCTTTCTGACACTCCCCCGGCTCGTGCTTTTTCTCTTCCTGTCAAATAAATAAATAAAATCTGAAAAAAAATAAAGACAACAGGTCTCTGTATATTGACTTTATATCCTGCAGCTTTCTTGAATTTGTTTATTCTAACAGTTTTTTTTTTTTTTTTTTTTGTGGAATCTTTTGGGATTTCATGTCATTTGCAAATAGTGACAGTTTTCCTGTATGGATTTCATATCTTTCTCTTTTTTTAAAATGATGTTAGTCACCCTACAGTACTTCATTTGTTTTTGATGTAGTGTTCCAGGATTCATTGTTTGCATATAACACCTAGTGCTCATTATGACACGTGCCCTCCTTAATACCCATCACCAGGATAACCCATTCCCCTACCCCTCCCTTTCTGCAACCTTCAGTTTGTTTCCCAGTGTCAATAGTCTCTCATGGTTCATCTCCCCCTCTCATTCCCCACCTTCACTTTTCCCTTCCTTCTCCTAATGTCCTCCATGCTATTCCTTCCATTCCACATAGGAGTGAAGCCATATGATAATTGTCTTTCTCTGCTTGACTTAATTTCACTTAGCATAATCCCCTCCTGGTCCATCCACGTTGGTGCAAATGGTGGGTATTCATCCTTTCTGATGACTGAGTCATATTCCATTGTAGAGATGAACCACATCTTCTTTGTCCATTCATCTGCTGAAGGACATCTTGGCTCCTTCCACAGTTTGGCTATTAGGGACATTGCTGCTATGAACATTGGGATACAGGTGCCCCTTCTTTTCATTACTCTGTGTCTATGGGGTAAATACCCAGTAGTGCAATTGGTGGGTCGTAGGATAGCTCTGTGTTCAACGTCTTGAGGAATCTCCATATTGTTTTCAAAAGTGGCTGTACCAGCTTGAATTCTCACGAGTAGTGTTAGAGGGCTCCCCTTTCTCCACATCCTCTCTGACTTTTTTTTATTTCCTGTCTTGTTAATTTCTTTTCAAGATTTTATTTATTTATTCCACAGAGATAGAGACAGCCAGCGAGAGAGGGAACACAAGCAGGGGGAGTGGGAGAGGAAGAAGCAGGCTCATAGCGGAGGAGCCTGATGTGGGGCTCCGTCCCATAATGCCGGGATCACGCCCTGAGCCGAAGGCAGACGCTTAACCGCTGTGCCACCCAGGTGCCCCCTGCCTTGTTAATTTTAACCATTCTAACTGGTGTAAGGTGGTATCTCATTGTAGTTTTGCTTTGTATTTGCCTGATGGCAAGTGATGTGGAGCATTTTTTCATGTGTCTGTTGGCCATTTGTATGTCTTCTCTGGACAAGTATCTCTTTGTGTCTTCTGCCCATTTTTTGGGTGTCGAGTTTGAGGAGTTCTTTATAGATCTTGGATACCAGCCCTTTATCTGTAATATCATTTGCAGATATCTTCTTCGATTCCGTAGGTTGCCTTTTTGTTTTGTTGATCGTTTGCTTTGCCGTGCAGAAACTTTTTATCTTGATGAAGTGCCAATAGTTCATTTTTGCTTTTATTTCCTTTGCCTTTAGAGACGTGGCTTGCAAGAAGTTGTTGTGTCCAAGGTTGAAGAGTTCTTTTGATTTTGATATGAGACAGGAATCCATTATCTTTCTTTCCTGATTGTATTCGAGTCCTCTGTCTTTCTTGGTGAGTCTAGCGAAGTTTGTCAGTTTTGTTTATCTTTCCAAAAAAGGCAGCTCTCATTTTCATTTTTTTTTTTGTCTTTTTAGTCTCTGTTGGATTTATTTATGCGTTCCTTTTTGTTATTTCCTTATTTCTACTAATTTGGGGCTTTGTTTGCTGTTTTTTTTTTCTACTTCTTTACCACAGAAATCAGGTTGTTTATTGGAGAGCATTCTCATGGATTGATGAAGACTTGAATTTCTATGAACGTCCCCCCCGTAGAGCTACTTTTGCTGCATCCCATAAGTTTTTGTAGGTTGTCTTTTTCATCAGTGTCAAGGTACTTCTAAATTTTTTTTGATTTCTTCTTTGACTGTTGGTTGTTCAGTAGCATGTTGTTAAATCTCCACATATCTTTTTAAGATTATTTAAGTATCTGGCAGAGAGTGAGACAGCGAGAGAGGGAACGCAAGCAGGGGGGTGGGAGAGGGAGAAGCGGGCTTCCCACTGAGCAAGGAGCCTGATTCGGGGCTAGATCCCAGGCTCCTGGGATCACGACCTGAGCTGAAGGCAGATCCTTATTGACTGAGCCACCCAGGCCCCCCAATCTCCACCTGTTTTTGACTGTCCCATTTTTTTCTTGAGACTGATTTCTAGTTTCATATCATTGTGGTTGGACAAGATTTGTAGCAGAAGGGGAAGAGAGCATTCAGATGAAAGGTTTGTTTCCTGGAGGGTTTTCTGAGGGCAGACCATGAGTTCCGTGGGGACGGAGGAAGGTTTTGTGAGACGGGGGGTGGGGTTAACCCTTGTTAGAATTACTGACTACTACCATGCAGGCTGTGTGCTACCGTTCACACCGTAGTCCTGATGGGCTTGTACTTCATTAGAAATATTTTCTAGGAGGTGTAGGCATAGGCTTCCCTAAAAGAAAGGTGCCATGTGGGTTCATGGCATGACCCCAGGTCAGCAACCAGGATGTATGGTATTGTGGGGGATCAGAACCAGGCTTTCTGTGGGAAGTGACGGAAATAGGGTATGGTGAGCTCCATGACCTCATAGGTGAGGTCCCGAGTGACCCACTGGGTGTTGGGTTCCGTGGATCTGTTTCATCAGGTGCTGTGGAATTCAGGGACACCCTCCTGTCTGTGGATTTGTGTGGAGACAGGTAGACATCAGTGTCTGACCAGGCACGAGGGTCGCACTGGACCACCACCAGAGGTGCAGCATGCGGGGGAGCCACTGCTTGGTTTCCACGAAAGCTGACCAGGGTCTGTGACCGTGATTCCTAGCAGCTGCAAGGGGAGAGGAGGCCGGGGGTGGTGCACACTTCCTAGACTTGTGGTCAGGACTAGTCTGGAGCCCACTGAAGTCAGCCACACCTGGCACAGAAGGCCCCCAGTCAGTGTAGCTGTGGGCACTGCTCCCATGGCACTTTCGGGCCGGCTCCATGCTGCCACCTCCTGCTTTTCATCATCATCTTCAAGGTCGTGTGCCTCTGCTCTTGCCCCATGGCCTCCGGGGTATTGTCCGTCCTCCATCTGGCCCTCGTCCCTGGTGCCCTGTGCAGTCCGATGCCAGGGTAGCCTTCTCGAGACAAACATCTGGCCCTGATGGAACACTTCCATGGATCTCGTGTGATGCGAGGATGATGTCCTGCCCTGGAAGGGGGCTGCAGGTCCCCAATCAGGAGAGCCATGTCTCCCTTTTCAGCATGGCCTGCCCTCCCCTCAGTGTTCTTCAGGGAAGCTCTCCCCACTTCCTGAGATGACAGCTCTGAACTTAAAAGTGAATGTTATTTTACATATTTACTCTATGCCTTAGTTCATCCATGGCAGGTCTTCCAACCCCATTAGTGGGTTTTTTAGCAGTTCTGAAGGGCTGTCTGCTCAAGGAGGGGATGACCTGGGTGGGGCAGCTTTCCCTCTCATCTCCCTCAGCCTGTCTCTGAGCCCTGGGGCCAGCTGTCCCACTGAGGATTGAGGGACCCGAGCCAGCCCATCCTGAGCCCAGGCTGTGTGTCAGCTGTGTAGACGGATGCGTGTCGGAGCGGTGGGCAGCTGGCATAGGCCAGGGGCAGGCAGTGTCTCCCCATTCCTTCCCTCCCTTCCTCCCAGAGGTAGCTCAGAGCAGCCTTCAACCCCTGCATCTCCAGATCCCTTGACCTATGCCTCCTGTGTTCAGCTGGTGACCTTGGAGTTTCGCATGGATTCTACCTCCCATACCCTCTCCTGTAGCAGTTCCTGGATCAGGGGAGGGGTCGGACCCTTGTCTGATTTTGGTCTTCTTCCTGTCCCGCACCAAGCCCACTCACCTTTGCATCTTCCATGTATGTGCTTTGGAAGCAAGCCCATCCACAGGGAACCTATTAGCCAAATGGATCCAGGTAATGAACATTGAAGTAGAGATCCAGGATCCATAATAAACCTGCTCTGAAACCTGTCCCAAAGTCTGTGACTCTCTCACACTGAAACAGAAACAATAATAGCTTTCTGGACTGTGAAGTGACATGTGTCTCTACTTCCAATCTTGAACGCATAGGTGCTGAGCCTGGACAGAAAAGGACCATGGCTCCCGTGGGCTGGGATCCACAGTAAGAACTCAGTGAAATCTGAATTCGAGGCATAGAATGAATAATTATTGTAGAATGAATCCTCCCAAGTAGGGCTTATGCACATTGCAGAGGAAAAGCTTTTTCAAAGAGGTTCCTGAAAGAAAAATCTTTTTAAAAAATTTATTTTAATTCCAGTAGAGCTAACACACAGTGTTACATTCGTTTCAGGTGTACAAGAGAGTGATTCAGTAATTCTATATATTACTCAGTGGTCATCAAGAAAAGTGTCCTCTTAATCCGCTTCATCTATTTCACTCATCCCTCTATCCACCTCCTCCTCTCTGGTAACCATCCGTTTGTTCTCTATTGTTAAGAGTTTGTATTTTGCCAGGCCCATACTCAGGCAACCCTGTTTGGGTAGAGTTTCCGTGTCCCCTGCGAGGGGGGATGGGGGTGGGCACGCTGTGAGCCGGTATTTCCAGGCTTTTGTTCCCTGGCGTCTTTCTCTGGCGGTCTGCTGTGCCTCTTCTGAGAGTCAGAGCAGCAGAGGCTGAATTGTCGCAGAACAGAGGGATTGCGGCCCATTCTCCACCGATGTTCTGGCCACTTTAACTCCGTTACTGTTGGTGCTGCTCAACCCTGTAGCGTCCCGGGATGTGCGCCCCACACCCGGCGTCCCTGCCCTCACTTCCAGGGCGTCTCTGTCCTTTGTGTTTCTGATGCCGCCAGCCGCCAGCCTGTCCTTTGTGTTTCTGATGCCGCCAGCCGCCAGCCGCCCCCGCGCGGTCCCGGATCTCCCGGTCTCAGCCTGGATCCCGTGAGCACACCAGGATTCCGGAGTTCCGTGAGAAGCCTGGTGGCGCGCGCACCCGGTTCAGGGTCTCAGTCTGCTGTTTCGCGGGTGCCGACCGCGAGTCCGCCCGCTCCCCCGTGCAGGTGGCCCGCCAACCGCCAGCCGCCCTGCGCGCGCTCCAGAAGCTCCTGGTCTCAGTCTGGATCCCGTGAGCACACCGGGATTCAGGAATTCCGTGAGAAGCCTGGTGGCGTGCGCACCTGGTTCAGGGTCTCAGTCTGCTGTTTCGCGGGTGCCGACCGTGAGTCCGCCCGCTCCCCCGTGCAGGTGGCCTGCCAGCTGCCAGCTGCCCCGCATGCGCTCCGGGAGCTCCCGGTCTCAGTCTGGATCCCGTGAGCACACGGGATTCCCGGGTTCCGCGAGATGCCTGGTGGCGCGCGCTCCCGGCTCACCGGTCTCAGTCCGCTCCCTCGCGGGTGCCCTCTGTGAGTCCGCCCGCTCCCCCCGTGCAGGTGGCTGCCGCTTCCCGGCGCCCGAACGCGGCGGCTCCCTCCCCCTTCCGTTTATCTTCCGATATCTGTGCCTGGTTTCAGGGCTCCCCGCTTCGTACCTCAATACTCAGCGCTGGAGATGTTCATTTGTAGAGATCCAGATGTATCTTCCTGCGTCTCAGGCTGATTCCGTGGTTGTTTAGGCTGGTCTGGTACCTATCCAGCTCGACTCAGGGGACCTGTGAAAAAGGGGTCCCCTACTCCTCCGCCATCTTAACTCCTCTCTTGTACCTGAAATAGTATTTAAAAACACTCAGCTCAGCCTCTTCTACAAAGTGAGCCAATGCTTATAAACATGGCTAAAATATTCCCTTACCGACGATGACTTCCCAGCCATCGTAGTGTTTAACTGGTATGACTGTGACTTACATTAGTCAACATTTGCAGAGAAAGAACTTAGTGCATCCAGGGGGCACTTCATGTTGAAATTAGTTTGTGACAACGAGCTACTGTGTTTTATACTGCAGTCCAAGGGAATGGTGCCAGACATCTCTAAGGTGTCTAGCAGTTCTACAATTCTGATTTTAAGTGGTCTGTGTGCTTCAGAGATTTGGGCAGGAGAAGGGCAGGAGTCCAGAGACTGTGAACACTTCTGTTACCTGTGCCGACCACGGAGCAGGTAGCCTTCTGTGGGCATCATTTTGATTTCTTGGTACTCTTGTGAAAGGTGCTTTTGTCTCAAATTCCTCCATTTAGGAGTAATTATAATGATAAAAGTAATGTTTATCTTATATCATCTGTGGGCCCTGATCCTGGGCTCCCAGGGAAGCTATCCTTTAACATTTTACCCGGCTCAAAATGACTGGGCAAAACCTCAAAGCATGGGCCCTATTTCTGCCCCAAGCACATGTTGTACATCTGTTTCGAGAAGAAAACAATAACCAAAAATGCCAACATGAAGATAAGAAAAAATAAAGAACCTCTTTGGCTCCCATAAGATTAAAGTCATACTGACATGTACATACTGAAAATGCATGAAATCATTGCATGTCCTAAAGCCCAAGCCTTGGAGGGTCTGAGAGCCACTGACCTTGCCCAGAACCAGGCACACCCCAGCAGGGAGGGCTGGTGCAGAAAGGGAAGGGGCAGGACGCTGAGGGTGGTCTGCAGCTAGAGGGGTCCCTGGAAGGGGCCAGGTGTGTGGGGGGAGCCCGGCCCACGACCCCACCCATGCCTGTGCTGGGTGTTGAGTAGAGGAGGCGCCTCTTGGACCCCCTGCACTTTCAGGGTTCCAGGGGCTTGAGGGCGGGTTGCCCGGCATCCAAGGGGCTAGGGCACCACCCTCCCCGACCAATCACCGCTTGGGGGTGGAGCTACGTCTCTGTGGGCGGTCCCAGAGTTGCAGCGGGTTGCAGACCTGGGGCAGAAGAAGGGGCACTGGGAGAGAGAGAGTTGCCCTGCGGAGGTCCGGGCTGGTGAGTGAGCAGCATGCCCCGGGGTGGGGGTCGGGGGGGGGGTAGGGTGCGCCCCAGGTGGGAGGCAGGGTTCTGGAAGGGCACGTGGAGAGGGTTCATCGTGGGGACTCAGGTGAGTTTTCTTTTTCCCTTTAAAGTCTCTTCCGCCCCATGTCCTCAACTGGCCTTATTCCCCATACCCGTGAACTCCAGGGCGCCCACTCACCTGAGCTTTTGTGGGATGGGTTGCGGAATTTCAGGGTTTCCCCTGTTCCCCGGGAAGAGTGCGGGTAAGGACCTCACAGAATCCCCACCTTCAGTGGGGGTGTCCCCCGGTTCTCTGACACAGTGCAGGTGATGCATCTTGAGCAGTACCCCGAGTTCAGCAGGGTGTGCCCTGGTCCCCCAGGCACAGGTGTGGCAGTAGCAAGCCCCAGAGCCGTCCCCCAACTTCAGCATTATGCCCCGTGTGCCCCCGAGTTAGTGGTAATTGGCTGTTAGAATCATGCAGGAAAATCCTCCAGGTGGGGGCCTGGAGGCGGGCGTAAACCAGACCCCACTCTAGTTGCATTGGGAATAGGTGAATTGAGGGTTTCTTTAGAAGAGTAAGTCTGCTTTCCAGAAAAGGCAAGGTCATTGGTCTATTGAGAATGAAGATAATTACTGCTAAACAACAAGTATGTGTTGCCCCTTCGTCCAGAAACCGAAGCAGGTGTGCAGGCTTTAGGTCAGAGGTGCCTTCTTCTCCCCAGCTGACAGCACTTCTCTGCTCTGGCTCCATGAGACCCGAGGTTTTGAACGTCAGCATCTGAGTCAGGGAGGCAGCTTGTCACAGGACGCCAGTGTTCAGAGAAAACACAGCTATTTTGGCATAATGTCCTATCTATGTCAGGACTGGAGGTAAAACCTCTCATTATCCCAAAACCTCCTGGGCTTTTCTCTTTTCTCTAGTTGAGCCACAAAGTAAAATTGAAGTAGCTGTCAGCATTCTGGGTTTGGTGCAAGAATTACTTAGTTTCCCTGCAGGTAGAACTTTGCAGGGGATCACAATTTCTCTGTCCATTTATTGCTTACAAATGTATTTTGACTATCTGTTTCCTAGGAACCCTCTTTTATTAGAAAGGGAAGGTGAGATTCACTCTGTGCCTGTTTGTAACATCTAATTTGTTCCTTCATCTAACAATGTTTATTCAATTGGGCCTAAGATATGGTTGAGTGGCCAGCATCTAGAGTTAGATGGCTTTTTTTCATCTGATACAGACTTGGATGATGTCATTTGACAAAGGTGATGTTTCATCATTGATTAGTTTATTCATCAGAAGAGTTAAAATTAGGGTGGAGGGAAAATTCAAAATTATCCAAATGGGCCTGTTCCTGTTTAAAAGTTGAGCTTGACTTTCTAGTTTTACTATTATCTCGATATGTTGAGGTGCCATATTCTGTCTGTAGTTTCTTTGGTGGTGGAGTCAGAAGGAGAGTCTGGGAATTCTTCTGGATAGTGGCATGCTGGTGGCTTCAAGGGGCTTGGCGTCAGGAGCCTTGGGGTGAATTCTGCAACTGCTTGCCTGACCCTGGGTGCATCTCACAGAGGTTTTGTTTCCTCTTATGAAATTGCCAGCAGATAATGTTCTGCTTAAAGGGGAACCCTCCCATCCTGTTGGTGGGAATGCAGAGTGGTGCAGACAGTCTGGGAAACAGTGTGGGGGTTCCTCAAAAAGTTAAACATTGAACAACCACATGATCCAGCAATTGCTCTCCTAGGTGCTTACCCAAAAGATACAAAAATGCACATTCGAAGGGGGTACATGCACCATGATGTTTATAGCAACAATGTCCACAGTAGCCAAACTGTGGAGAGAATCCCAAAGTCCATGCACTGATGAATGGATAAAGCAGATGTGGGATACGTGTATATATGTATATATGTATGTATGTGTGTGTGTATATATATATATAAATATATATATATATATATATATATATATATATATATGGGAATATGACCCAGCTTCAAAAAGAATGAAATCTTACCATTTGCAAGGATGTGGATGGATCTAGAGTGTATTAAGCTAAGCAAAATTAGTGAGGAAAGACAAATATCCTATGCTCTCACGCTTGTGGAATTTCAGAAAGAAAACAGATGAACAGAGTTGAGGGGTGATGAGAGAGGCAAACAAGGAAATAGACTCAACCTTGGAGAACAAACTGAGTGTTGCTGCAGGACAGGGGCGTGGGGGGAAGAGTTAAATGGGTGAGGGGTATTAAGGAGGGCGCTTGTGATGAGCACTGGGTACTGTATGCAGGTGAGGAATCACTAAATCCTACCCCTGAAGCGAATATTCCATGGCATGTGAACTAACTGGAATTTAAGTAAAAGAAGAAAGGAAAAAGTGTTCTGCTTCATGAAGAGTGAGGTAAAATTGTAGTGATTTGGGCTGTACTGTTCTATAGATGATAGTTGTAAAACACCCTGTTGTAAGATACACTAGTTTCTTATCACATAAGGAGTCCTCAGAAAGCTGCAATGAAAGATTCAGATCTCAGAGCATGTTCATGTTCCACTGATATGTTACAGTTTGCACAGGTAGGACAGAAGGAGAGAAAGGCAACAGAAGGGGAAAGTAGGTGTGAACCTTTCATTAGTTAGCATTATAGCTTTCTCATGAAAGCCTTGCGCCAGTGCGATTTTGCAAGAAGAGGGGGAATCCGGGAGCTTTGCAGGAGACGGGGGAGTTCCAGGTCTGGGTAAAGCTGACAGGGGTCCCAGAGGAGAGCTGAATGCATTCTGCAGCAGGGTGTGGGCAGGGTGGGCTCCAGGGGTGGCTGTGGGTCTCCTGTGTGAGAGTTGTGACAGGTGAGGGCTGTGTGCAAGTTCCTGGCTGAGGACAAGTGAGGCACAGGTGGAGAGCTGGCAGAAAACCTTTTTCTGGGCCACCAGCCTCACCCAACACACACAGCCTCACCTTCTGTCCCTGTCACTCCAATTCAGACTTCTCAGAAGGCGAGTGAGAACACATCAAGAGCATTCTAAACAGAAGGGAAAGCATGTGCAAAGGCTCTGGGGCAGGAGAATTCCAGATATGTCCAGGAGCAGCAAGAAGGCCCTGTGGCCACAGGGGACAGCTTAGGACATGACCTCAGAGAGGTGACAGAGGGCGACAGAAAGCCATTCCAGGGCTATAACCCCATGAGACCCTGTTTCACTGGGCCATCGTGGCTACAGTGTTGAGAACAGATGACAGAGGGTTGAAGATGGCAAGGCAGGTCAATGACGAAGCTTTTCCAGGATCTCAGGCACTGTGGACCAGACAGGTGGCCTTGGATGGAGTGGTTAGACCTATTCTGGGTCCATTTTGAAGATGGAGCTCACAGGATTTGCTGATGAGTTAGATATTAGGAGCAGGAGAACGGAGGAATTGGGGTAACTCCCAGCTGTTGTGGGTTGTCCTGATCGAGGGGAAGGAGAGGGTTTCTGAGGGTAGGAGGTAGTCCGTGTTCCGCATGCTGAGGAAGGTGCCTTTCCCGGTGGATCTGCTGAGGTTTGTGTCTGGGAGAACCTCTCACATCTCCTCCCTCAGCAATGCTCAAGTACAAGTATCCCCCAGCTTTTAAACGTTCACAGTAAGACACTTGGCTTTCTTGAAAGAACTACGTTATTACCCAGCTTCAGTGAGACGAAGAGACCTAAAGAGGATTTCCCTCTCATGAAAAAAGGTGAACAGTGAGAATCGCTTTCAGCATCTGTTTTGGGGAGAAGCACGACAGAGGCGGCGTGCACCCCAACCAGCTCCTTCCGCCGGGAACCGCTCTCCGCATCCAGCCACCAGCACTTTGAATTGTGTCTGTGAGCCTCTGCTGTGCTTTATCTTCATTTATGCTGGGCCTCCGTTAGAAACTTGTGTCCTGAGGCCTAAGAAAAGCCAAAGAGAAGGAATCTTGGAGTCTGAGCACACTGTCTAATTTTTCCGTGTAAATGAATGGTCATTCCTTCTTTACACCATTTCTGCTGTGCAAGGTTTCTCAGAAGCCCTGTACTTTCAAAGAGCAGGGAAACCTATACCCCATGCTGCGGGGTTAGTTTTAGTCTCCATGCTGGACAGAACATTTCATGACTGTCGGATTTTCTCACTCAAACATTGAGACTTGGACCACCTTCACCCGTTTCTACCACCCCATCCCCGAATCTGGCACCTACCAATCTGCTCTCAGTATCTATGCGTTCAGTATTTGTTTATTCCACGTGGAATGTACAGGAGAGCATCTGGTATTTGTCTTTCCGTGTCTGAGTTACTTGGCATAAGGCCCCCAAGGTCTGTGTTTCCATGTCTGGTTATTGTGAATAATGCTGCAGTGAACGTGGGAGTGCATCTGTCTTTTTGAGGCAGTATTTTTGTGTTCTCCAAATCAATACTCAGTAGAGCCATTACTGGGTCATGGGGTAGTTGTATTTATTTTTTCAGGAACCTCCATACCGTTTGTCACAGTGGCTGCACCAATTTCCATTCCCACCAACAGCGCACAGTGTCTCCTCGTCTGCACACCCTTGACCCCACCTGGTGTCTGTCTCTGGGACAATTGCTGTTCCAACAGTTGTGAGGGGAGAGCCGATTGTGGGTTTGACTGATGTTTCCCTGACGATGCTTAGTGATGTCGAACAACTTTTTCTGTCTGTTGGCACCTGTGTGCCATCTTTGGACAGTATCTATTCACATATTCACCCCACTTTTTATACAGTTTTTTTTGTTCTGATTTGTATGAGTGTTGTGTGCATTTTGGATATTAGCCTCTTCTCACACATATGATTCGCAGATATTTTTTTCTTATTGGGTCAGTGGCCTTTTAAGTTTTTGATGGTTTCTTTTGCCGTGTGGAAGATTTCAGTTTGATGTTGTTCCACTTGTTTATTTTTGCTTTTGTTGCCTTTGCATTTGGTGTCCGATCTGAAGACTCTTTGCCAAAACCAATGTCGAGAGACTTAGTACCTGTGTCTTCTTGGAGGTTTATGGATTCGGGTCTTATGTTCAAATCATTCATCCATTAAAAATTTTGTGTGTGGTGTAAGAAAGTGACCCAGTTATATTCTTCTGCATTTAGTGTCCAGTTTGCCTGTTACCGCTCACTGAAGAGACAGTCCTTCCCTCATGGCATATCTTCTGCTGCTGTGTCGTAAGTTAGGATCATCTACGTGTGGGTAAGTTTCTGAGCTTTCTGTTCTGTTCCACTGACCTGGTGTCTGTGTTTCTGCCAGTACCATCCTGTTTTGATGACAACAGCTTTGTAATCTAGCTTGAAATCCAGGAGTGTGTTGACTGCACCTTTCTTTCTCCAGGTTGCTTTGGGTATTTGGGGTCTTTTGTGATTCCATACAAGTTTGAGGACTGTTTTCTATTTCCTCGAATAATGCCACTGGAATTCAGATGGGGATTTCATCACATCTGTCGATTGCTTTGGGTACGGTGGACATGTTCACATAATTAACTCTTCCAGTTAAGGAGCATGGCGTATGCTTCCATTTGTTTGTGTTGCCTTCCAAATCTTTGACCCATACATTCTGCCCCCCTCGACACACATGTTTTTCATTTCTTTTCTGCCATGTGTTGAGTGTACTATGTCTTTCTCATTCTTGGTTACTTTTATTCCTAGATTTTTTTTTGGATGCAATTGTAAATGGCATTGCTTTTTTAATTTCTCTTTGCGAAAGTGTGTCATCAGTATACAGAAATGCAAGAAGTTGGGTCATCTGGGTGGCTCCATAGGTGAAGCGTCTGCCTTCTGCTCAGGTCATGATCCCAGAGTTCTGGGATCGAGCCCCGTGTTGGGCTCCCCGCTTAGCGAGGGTCTGCTTCTCCGTCTTTCTGACACTCCCCCGGCTCGTGCTTTTTCTCTTCCTGTCAAATAAATAAATAAAATCTGAAAAAAAATAAAGACAACAGGTCTCTGTATATTGACTTTATATCCTGCAGCTTTCTTGAATTTGTTTATTCTAACAGTTTTTTTTTTTTTTTTTTTTGTGGAATCTTTTGGGATTTCATGTCATTTGCAAATAGTGACAGTTTTCCTGTATGGATTTCATATCTTTCTCTTTTTTTAAAATGATGTTAGTCACCCTACAGTACTTCATTTGTTTTTGATGTAGTGTTCCAGGATTCATTGTTTGCATATAACACCTAGTGCTCATTATGACACGTGCCCTCCTTAATACCCATCACCAGGATAACCCATTCCCCTACCCCTCCCTTTCTGCAACCTTCAGTTTGTTTCCCAGTGTCAATAGTCTCTCATGGTTCATCTCCCCCTCTCATTCCCCACCTTCACTTTTCCCTTCCTTCTCCTAATGTCCTCCATGCTATTCCTTCCATTCCACATAGGAGTGAAGCCATATGATAATTGTCTTTCTCTGCTTGACTTAATTTCACTTAGCATAATCCCCTCCTGGTCCATCCACGTTGGTGCAAATGGTGGGTATTCATCCTTTCTGATGACTGAGTCATATTCCATTGTAGAGATGAACCACATCTTCTTTGTCCATTCATCTGCTGAAGGACATCTTGGCTCCTTCCACAGTTTGGCTATTAGGGACATTGCTGCTATGAACATTGGGATACAGGTGCCCCTTCTTTTCATTACTCTGTGTCTATGGGGTAAATACCCAGTAGTGCAATTGGTGGGTCGTAGGATAGCTCTGTGTTCAACGTCTTGAGGAATCTCCATATTGTTTTCAAAAGTGGCTGTACCAGCTTGAATTCTCACGAGTAGTGTTAGAGGGCTCCCCTTTCTCCACATCCTCTCTGACTTTTTTTTATTTCCTGTCTTGTTAATTTCTTTTCAAGATTTTATTTATTTATTCCACAGAGATAGAGACAGCCAGCGAGAGAGGGAACACAAGCAGGGGGAGTGGGAGAGGAAGAAGCAGGCTCATAGCGGAGGAGCCTGATGTGGGGCTCCGTCCCATAATGCCGGGATCACGCCCTGAGCCGAAGGCAGACGCTTAACCGCTGTGCCACCCAGGTGCCCCCTGCCTTGTTAATTTTAACCATTCTAACTGGTGTAAGGTGGTATCTCATTGTAGTTTTGCTTTGTATTTGCCTGATGGCAAGTGATGTGGAGCATTTTTTCATGTGTCTGTTGGCCATTTGTATGTCTTCTCTGGACAAGTATCTCTTTGTGTCTTCTGCCCATTTTTTGGGTGTCGAGTTTGAGGAGTTCTTTATAGATCTTGGATACCAGCCCTTTATCTGTAATATCATTTGCAGATATCTTCTTCGATTCCGTAGGTTGCCTTTTTGTTTTGTTGATCGTTTGCTTTGCCGTGCAGAAACTTTTTATCTTGATGAAGTGCCAATAGTTCATTTTTGCTTTTATTTCCTTTGCCTTTAGAGACGTGGCTTGCAAGAAGTTGTTGTGTCCAAGGTTGAAGAGTTCTTTTGATTTTGATATGAGACAGGAATCCATTATCTTTCTTTCCTGATTGTATTCGAGTCCTCTGTCTTTCTTGGTGAGTCTAGCGAAGTTTGTCAGTTTTGTTTATCTTTCCAAAAAAGGCAGCTCTCATTTTCATTTTTTTTTTTGTCTTTTTAGTCTCTGTTGGATTTATTTATGCGTTCCTTTTTGTTATTTCCTTATTTCTACTAATTTGGGGCTTTGTTTGCTGTTTTTTTTTTCTACTTCTTTACCACAGAAATCAGGTTGTTTATTGGAGAGCATTCTCATGGATTGATGAAGACTTGAATTTCTATGAACGTCCCCCCCGTAGAGCTACTTTTGCTGCATCCCATAAGTTTTTGTAGGTTGTCTTTTTCATCAGTGTCAAGGTACTTCTAAATTTTTTTTGATTTCTTCTTTGACTGTTGGTTGTTCAGTAGCATGTTGTTAAATCTCCACATATCTTTTTAAGATTATTTAAGTATCTGGCAGAGAGTGAGACAGCGAGAGAGGGAACGCAAGCAGGGGGGTGGGAGAGGGAGAAGCGGGCTTCCCACTGAGCAAGGAGCCTGATTCGGGGCTAGATCCCAGGCTCCTGGGATCACGACCTGAGCTGAAGGCAGATCCTTATTGACTGAGCCACCCAGGCCCCCCAATCTCCACCTGTTTTTGACTGTCCCATTTTTTTCTTGAGACTGATTTCTAGTTTCATATCATTGTGGTTGGACAAGATTTGTAGCAGAAGGGGAAGAGAGCATTCAGATGAAAGGTTTGTTTCCTGGAGGGTTTTCTGAGGGCAGACCATGAGTTCCGTGGGGACGGAGGAAGGTTTTGTGAGACGGGGGGTGGGGTTAACCCTTGTTAGAATTACTGACTACTACCATGCAGGCTGTGTGCTACCGTTCACACCGTAGTCCTGATGGGCTTGTACTTCATTAGAAATATTTTCTAGGAGGTGTAGGCATAGGCTTCCCTAAAAGAAAGGTGCCATGTGGGTTCATGGCATGACCCCAGGTCAGCAACCAGGATGTATGGTATTGTGGGGGATCAGAACCAGGCTTTCTGTGGGAAGTGACGGAAATAGGGTATGGTGAGCTCCATGACCTCATAGGTGAGGTCCCGAGTGACCCACTGGGTGTTGGGTTCCGTGGATCTGTTTCATCAGGTGCTGTGGAATTCAGGGACACCCTCCTGTCTGTGGATTTGTGTGGAGACAGGTAGACATCAGTGTCTGACCAGGCACGAGGGTCGCACTGGACCACCACCAGAGGTGCAGCATGCGGGGGAGCCACTGCTTGGTTTCCACGAAAGCTGACCAGGGTCTGTGACCGTGATTCCTAGCAGCTGCAAGGGGAGAGGAGGCCGGGGGTGGTGCACACTTCCTAGACTTGTGGTCAGGACTAGTCTGGAGCCCACTGAAGTCAGCCACACCTGGCACAGAAGGCCCCCAGTCAGTGTAGCTGTGGGCACTGCTCCCATGGCACTTTCGGGCCGGCTCCATGCTGCCACCTCCTGCTTTTCATCATCATCTTCAAGGTCGTGTGCCTCTGCTCTTGCCCCATGGCCTCCGGGGTATTGTCCGTCCTCCATCTGGCCCTCGTCCCTGGTGCCCTGTGCAGTCCGATGCCAGGGTAGCCTTCTCGAGACAAACATCTGGCCCTGATGGAACACTTCCATGGATCTCGTGTGATGCGAGGATGATGTCCTGCCCTGGAAGGGGGCTGCAGGTCCCCAATCAGGAGAGCCATGTCTCCCTTTTCAGCATGGCCTGCCCTCCCCTCAGTGTTCTTCAGGGAAGCTCTCCCCACTTCCTGAGATGACAGCTCTGAACTTAAAAGTGAATGTTATTTTACATATTTACTCTATGCCTTAGTTCATCCATGGCAGGTCTTCCAACCCCATTAGTGGGTTTTTTAGCAGTTCTGAAGGGCTGTCTGCTCAAGGAGGGGATGACCTGGGTGGGGCAGCTTTCCCTCTCATCTCCCTCAGCCTGTCTCTGAGCCCTGGGGCCAGCTGTCCCACTGAGGATTGAGGGACCCGAGCCAGCCCATCCTGAGCCCAGGCTGTGTGTCAGCTGTGTAGACGGATGCGTGTCGGAGCGGTGGGCAGCTGGCATAGGCCAGGGGCAGGCAGTGTCTCCCCATTCCTTCCCTCCCTTCCTCCCAGAGGTAGCTCAGAGCAGCCTTCAACCCCTGCATCTCCAGATCCCTTGACCTATGCCTCCTGTGTTCAGCTGGTGACCTTGGAGTTTCGCATGGATTCTACCTCCCATACCCTCTCCTGTAGCAGTTCCTGGATCAGGGGAGGGGTCGGACCCTTGTCTGATTTTGGTCTTCTTCCTGTCCCGCACCAAGCCCACTCACCTTTGCATCTTCCATGTATGTGCTTTGGAAGCAAGCCCATCCACAGGGAACCTATTAGCCAAATGGATCCAGGTAATGAACATTGAAGTAGAGATCCAGGATCCATAATAAACCTGCTCTGAAACCTGTCCCAAAGTCTGTGACTCTCTCACACTGAAACAGAAACAATAATAGCTTTCTGGACTGTGAAGTGACATGTGTCTCTACTTCCAATCTTGAACGCATAGGTGCTGAGCCTGGACAGAAAAGGACCATGGCTCCCGTGGGCTGGGATCCACAGTAAGAACTCAGTGAAATCTGAATTCGAGGCATAGAATGAATAATTATTGTAGAATGAATCCTCCCAAGTAGGGCTTATGCACATTGCAGAGGAAAAGCTTTTTCAAAGAGGTTCCTGAAAGAAAAATCTTTTTAAAAAATTTATTTTAATTCCAGTAGAGCTAACACACAGTGTTACATTCGTTTCAGGTGTACAAGAGAGTGATTCAGTAATTCTATATATTACTCAGTGGTCATCAAGAAAAGTGTCCTCTTAATCCGCTTCATCTATTTCACTCATCCCTCTATCCACCTCCTCCTCTCTGGTAACCATCCGTTTGTTCTCTATTGTTAAGAGTTTGTATTTTGCCAGGCCCATACTCAGGCAACCCTGTTTGGGTAGAGTTTCCGTGTCCCCTGCGAGGGGGGATGGGGGTGGGCACGCTGTGAGCCGGTATTTCCAGGCTTTTGTTCCCTGGCGTCTTTCTCTGGCGGTCTGCTGTGCCTCTTCTGAGAGTCAGAGCAGCAGAGGCTGAATTGTCGCAGAACAGAGGGATTGCGGCCCATTCTCCACCGATGTTCTGGCCACTTTAACTCCGTTACTGTTGGTGCTGCTCAACCCTGTAGCGTCCCGGGATGTGCGCCCCACACCCGGCGTCCCTGCCCTCACTTCCAGGGCGTCTCTGTCCTTTGTGTTTCTGATGCCGCCAGCCGCCAGCCTGTCCTTTGTGTTTCTGATGCCGCCAGCCGCCAGCCGCCCCCGCGCGGTCCCGGATCTCCCGGTCTCAGCCTGGATCCCGTGAGCACACCAGGATTCCGGAGTTCCGTGAGAAGCCTGGTGGCGCGCGCACCCGGTTCAGGGTCTCAGTCTGCTGTTTCGCGGGTGCCGACCGCGAGTCCGCCCGCTCCCCCGTGCAGGTGGCCCGCCAACCGCCAGCCGCCCTGCGCGCGCTCCAGAAGCTCCTGGTCTCAGTCTGGATCCCGTGAGCACACCGGGATTCAGGAATTCCGTGAGAAGCCTGGTGGCGTGCGCACCTGGTTCAGGGTCTCAGTCTGCTGTTTCGCGGGTGCCGACCGTGAGTCCGCCCGCTCCCCCGTGCAGGTGGCCTGCCAGCTGCCAGCTGCCCCGCATGCGCTCCGGGAGCTCCCGGTCTCAGTCTGGATCCCGTGAGCACACGGGATTCCCGGGTTCCGCGAGATGCCTGGTGGCGCGCGCTCCCGGCTCACCGGTCTCAGTCCGCTCCCTCGCGGGTGCCCTCTGTGAGTCCGCCCGCTCCCCCCGTGCAGGTGGCTGCCGCTTCCCGGCGCCCGAACGCGGCGGCTCCCTCCCCCTTCCGTTTATCTTCCGATATCTGTGCCTGGTTTCAGGGCTCCCCGCTTCGTACCTCAATACTCAGCGCTGGAGATGTTCATTTGTAGAGATCCAGATGTATCTTCCTGCGTCTCAGGCTGATTCCGTGGTTGTTTAGGCTGGTCTGGTACCTATCCAGCTCGACTCAGGGGACCTGTGAAAAAGGGGTCCCCTACTCCTCCGCCATCTTAACTCCTCTCTTGTACCTGAAATAGTATTTAAAAACACTCAGCTCAGCCTCTTCTACAAAGTGAGCCAATGCTTATAAACATGGCTAAAATATTCCCTTACCGACGATGACTTCCCAGCCATCGTAGTGTTTAACTGGTATGACTGTGACTTACATTAGTCAACATTTGCAGAGAAAGAACTTAGTGCATCCAGGGGGCACTTCATGTTGAAATTAGTTTGTGACAACGAGCTACTGTGTTTTATACTGCAGTCCAAGGGAATGGTGCCAGACATCTCTAAGGTGTCTAGCAGTTCTACAATTCTGATTTTAAGTGGTCTGTGTGCTTCAGAGATTTGGGCAGGAGAAGGGCAGGAGTCCAGAGACTGTGAACACTTCTGTTACCTGTGCCGACCACGGAGCAGGTAGCCTTCTGTGGGCATCATTTTGATTTCTTGGTACTCTTGTGAAAGGTGCTTTTGTCTCAAATTCCTCCATTTAGGAGTAATTATAATGATAAAAGTAATGTTTATCTTATATCATCTGTGGGCCCTGATCCTGGGCTCCCAGGGAAGCTATCCTTTAACATTTTACCCGGCTCAAAATGACTGGGCAAAACCTCAAAGCATGGGCCCTATTTCTGCCCCAAGCACATGTTGTACATCTGTTTCGAGAAGAAAACAATAACCAAAAATGCCAACATGAAGATAAGAAAAAATAAAGAACCTCTTTGGCTCCCATAAGATTAAAGTCATACTGACATGTACATACTGAAAATGCATGAAATCATTGCATGTCCTAAAGCCCAAGCCTTGGAGGGTCTGAGAGCCACTGACCTTGCCCAGAACCAGGCACACCCCAGCAGGGAGGGCTGGTGCAGAAAGGGAAGGGGCAGGACGCTGAGGGTGGTCTGCAGCTAGAGGGGTCCCTGGAAGGGGCCAGGTGTGTGGGGGGAGCCCGGCCCACGACCCCACCCATGCCTGTGCTGGGTGTTGAGTAGAGGAGGCGCCTCTTGGACCCCCTGCACTTTCAGGGTTCCAGGGGCTTGAGGGCGGGTTGCCCGGCATCCAAGGGGCTAGGGCACCACCCTCCCCGACCAATCACCGCTTGGGGGTGGAGCTACGTCTCTGTGGGCGGTCCCAGAGTTGCAGCGGGTTGCAGACCTGGGGCAGAAGAAGGGGCACTGGGAGAGAGAGAGTTGCCCTGCGGAGGTCCGGGCTGGTGAGTGAGCAGCATGCCCCGGGGTGGGGGTCGGGGGGGGGTAGGGTGCGCCCCAGGTGGGAGGCAGGGTTCTGGAAGGGCACGTGGAGAGGGTTCATCGTGGGGACTCAGGTGAGTTTTCTTTTTCCCTTTAAAGTCTCTTCCGCCCCATGTCCTCAACTGGCCTTATTCCCCATACCCGTGAACTCCAGGGCGCCCACTCACCTGAGCTTTTGTGGGATGGGTTGCGGAATTTCAGGGTTTCCCCTGTTCCCCGGGAAGAGTGCGGGTAAGGACCTCACAGAATCCCCACCTTCAGTGGGGGTGTCCCCCGGTTCTCTGACACAGTGCAGGTGATGCATCTTGAGCAGTACCCCGAGTTCAGCAGGGTGTGCCCTGGTCCCCCAGGCACAGGTGTGGCAGTAGCAAGCCCCAGAGCCGTCCCCCAACTTCAGCATTATGCCCCGTGTGCCCCCGAGTTAGTGGTAATTGGCTGTTAGAATCATGCAGGAAAATCCTCCAGGTGGGGGCCTGGAGGCGGGCGTAAACCAGACCCCACTCTAGTTGCATTGGGAATAGGTGAATTGAGGGTTTCTTTAGAAGAGTAAGTCTGCTTTCCAGAAAAGGCAAGGTCATTGGTCTATTGAGAATGAAGATAATTACTGCTAAACAACAAGTATGTGTTGCCCCTTCGTCCAGAAACCGAAGCAGGTGTGCAGGCTTTAGGTCAGAGGTGCCTTCTTCTCCCCAGCTGACAGCACTTCTCTGCTCTGGCTCCATGAGACCCGAGGTTTTGAATGTCAGCATCTGAGTCAGGGAGGCAGCTTGTCACAGGACGCCAGTGTTCAGAGAAAACACAGCTATTTTGGCATAATGTCCTATCTATGTCAGGACTGGAGGTAAAACCTCTCATTATCCCAAAACCTCCTGGGCTTTTCTCTTTTCTCTAGTTGAGCCACAAAGTAAAATTGAAGTAGCTGTCAGCATTCTGGGTTTGGTGCAAGAATTACTTAGTTTCCCTGCAGGTAGAACTTTGCAGGGGATCACAATTTCTCTGTCCATTTATTGCTTACAAATGTATTTTGACTATCTGTTTCCTAGGAACCCTCTTTTATTAGAAAGGGAAGGTGAGATTCACTCTGTGCCTGTTTGTAACATCTAATTTGTTCCTTCATCTAACAATGTTTATTCAATTGGGCCTAAGATATGGTTGAGTGGCCAGCATCTAGAGTTAGATGGCTTTTTTTCATCTGATACAGACTTGGATGATGTCATTTGACAAAGGTGATGTTTCATCATTGATTAGTTTATTCATCAGAAGAGTTAAAATTAGGGTGGAGGGAAAATTCAAAATTATCCAAATGGGCCTGTTCCTGTTTAAAAGTTGAGCTTGACTTTCTAGTTTTACTATTATCTCGATATGTTGAGGTGCCATATTCTGTCTGTAGTTTCTTTGGTGGTGGAGTCAGAAGGAGAGTCTGGGAATTCTTCTGGATAGTGGCATGCTGGTGGCTTCAAGGGGCTTGGCGTCAGGAGCCTTGGGGTGAATTCTGCAACTGCTTGCCTGACCCTGGGTGCATCTCACAGAGGTTTTGTTTCCTCTTATGAAATTGCCAGCAGATAATGTTCTGCTTAAAGGGGAACCCTCCCATCCTGTTGGTGGGAATGCAGAGTGGTGCAGACAGTCTGGGAAACAGTGTGGGGGTTCCTCAAAAAGTTAAACATTGAACAACCACATGATCCAGCAATTGCTCTCCTAGGTGCTTACCCAAAAGATACAAAAATGCACATTCGAAGGGGGTACATGCACCATGATGTTTATAGCAACAATGTCCACAGTAGCCAAACTGTGGAGAGAATCCCAAAGTCCATGCACTGATGAATGGATAAAGCAGATGTGGGATACGTGTATATATGTATATATGTATGTATGTGTGTGTGTATATATATATATATATATATATATATATATATATATATATATATATATATATATATGGGAATATGACCCAGCTTCAAAAAGAATGAAATCTTACCATTTGCAAGGATGTGGATGGATCTAGAGTGTATTAAGCTAAGCAAAATTAGTGAGGAAAGACAAATATCCTATGCTCTCACGCTTGTGGAATTTCAGAAAGAAAACAGATGAACAGAGTTGAGGGGTGATGAGAGAGGCAAACAAGGAAATAGACTCAACCTTGGAGAACAAACTGAGTGTTGCTGCAGGACAGGGGCGTGGGGGGAAGAGTTAAATGGGTGAGGGGTATTAAGGAGGGCGCTTGTGATGAGCACTGGGTACTGTATGCAGGTGAGGAATCACTAAATCCTACCCCTGAAGCGAATATTCCATGGCATGTGAACTAACTGGAATTTAAGTAAAAGAAGAAAGGAAAAAGTGTTCTGCTTCATGAAGAGTGAGGTAAAATTGTAGTGATTTGGGCTGTACTGTTCTATAGATGATAGTTGTAAAACACCCTGTTGTAAGATACACTAGTTTCTTATCACATAAGGAGTCCTCAGAAAGCTGCAATGAAAGATTCAGATCTCAGAGCATGTTCATGTTCCACTGATATGTTACAGTTTGCACAGGTAGGACAGAAGGAGAGAAAGGCAACAGAAGGGGAAAGTAGGTGTGAACCTTTCATTAGTTAGCATTATAGCTTTCTCATGAAAGCCTTGCGCCAGTGCGATTTTGCAAGAAGAGGGGGAATCCGGGAGCTTTGCAGGAGACGGGGGAGTTCCAGGTCTGGGTAAAGCTGACAGGGGTCCCAGAGGAGAGCTGAATGCATTCTGCAGCAGGGTGTGGGCAGGGTGGGCTCCAGGGGTGGCTGTGGGTCTCCTGTGTGAGAGTTGTGACAGGTGAGGGCTGTGTGCAAGTTCCTGGCTGAGGACAAGTGAGGCACAGGTGGAGAGCTGGCAGAAAACCTTTTTCTGGGCCACCAGCCTCACCCAACACACACAGCCTCACCTTCTGTCCCTGTCACTCCAATTCAGACTTCTCAGAAGGCGAGTGAGAACACATCAAGAGCATTCTAAACAGAAGGGAAAGCATGTGCAAAGGCTCTGGGGCAGGAGAATTCCAGATATGTCCAGGAGCAGCAAGAAGGCCCTGTGGCCACAGGGGACAGCTTAGGACATGACCTCAGAGAGGTGACAGAGGGCGACAGAAAGCCATTCCAGGGCTATAACCCCATGAGACCCTGTTTCACTGGGCCATCGTGGCTACAGTGTTGAGAACAGATGACAGAGGGTTGAAGATGGCAAGGCAGGTCAATGACGAAGCTTTTCCAGGATCTCAGGCACTGTGGACCAGACAGGTGGCCTTGGATGGAGTGGTTAGACCTATTCTGGGTCCATTTTGAAGATGGAGCTCACAGGATTTGCTGATGAGTTAGATATTAGGAGCAGGAGAACGGAGGAATTGGGGTAACTCCCAGCTGTTGTGGGTTGTCCTGATCGAGGGGAAGGAGAGGGTTTCTGGGGGTAGGAGGTAGTCCGTGTTCCGCATGCTGAGGAAGGTGCCTTTCCCGGTGGATCTGCTGAGGTTTGTGTCTGGGAGAACCTCTCACATCTCCTCCCTCAGCAATGCTCAAGTACAAGTATCCCCCAGCTTTTAAACGTTCACAGTAAGACACTTGGCTTTCTTGAAAGAACTACGTTATTACCCAGCTTCAGTGAGACGAAGAGACCTAAAGAGGATTTCCCTCTCATGAAAAAAGGTGAACAGTGAGAATCGCTTTCAGCATCTGTTTTGGGGAGAAGCACGACAGAGGCGGCGTGCACCCCAACCAGCTCCTTCCGCCGGGAACCGCTCTCCGCATCCAGCCACCAGCACTTTGAATTGTGTCTGTGAGCCTCTGCTGTGCTTTATCTTCATTTATGCTGGGCCTCCGTTAGAAACTTGTGTCCTGAGGCCTAAGAAAAGCCAAAGAGAAGGAATCTTGGAGTCTGAGCACACTGTCTAATTTTTCCGTGTAAATGAATGGTCATTCCTTCTTTACACCATTTCTGCTGTGCAAGGTTTCTCAGAAGCCCTGTACTTTCAAAGAGCAGGGAAACCTATACCCCATGCTGCGGGGTTAGTTTTAGTCTCCATGCTGGACAGAACATTTCATGACTGTCGGATTTTCTCACTCAAACATTGAGACTTGGACCACCTTCACCCGTTTCTACCACCCCATCCCCGAATCTGGCACCTACCAATCTGCTCTCAGTATCTATGCGTTCAGTATTTGTTTATTCCACGTGGAATGTACAGGAGAGCATCTGGTATTTGTCTTTCCGTGTCTGAGTTATTTGGCATAAGGCCCCCAAGGTCTGTGTTTCCATGTCTGGTTATTGTGAATAATGCTGCAGTGAACGTGGGAGTGCATCTGTCTTTTTGAGGCAGTATTTTTGTGTTCTCCAAATCAATACTCAGTAGAGCCATTACTGGGTCATGGGGTAGTTGTATTTATTTTTTCAGGAACCTCCATACCGTTTGTCACAGTGGCTGCACCAATTTCCATTCCCACCAACAGCGCACAGTGTCTCCTCGTCTGCACACCCTTGACCCCACCTGGTGTCTGTCTCTGGGACAATTGCTGTTCCAACAGTTGTGAGGGGAGAGCCGATTGTGGGTTTGACTGATGTTTCCCTGACGATGCTTAGTGATGTCGAACAACTTTTTCTGTCTGTTGGCACCTGTGTGCCATCTTTGGACAGTATCTATTCACATATTCACCCCACTTTTTATACAGTTTTTTTTGTTCTGATTTGTATGAGTGTTGTGTGCATTTTGGATATTAGCCTCTTCTCACACATATGATTCGCAGATATTTTTTTCTTATTGGGTCAGTGGCCTTTTAAGTTTTTGATGGTTTCTTTTGCCGTGTGGAAGATTTCAGTTTGATGTTGTTCCACTTGTTTATTTTTGCTTTTGTTGCCTTTGCATTTGGTGTCCGATCTGAAGACTCTTTGCCAAAACCAATGTCGAGAGACTTAGTACCTGTGTCTTCTTGGAGGTTTATGGATTCGGGTCTTATGTTCAAATCATTCATCCATTAAAAATTTTGTGTGTGGTGTAAGAAAGTGACCCAGTTATATTCTTCTGCATTTAGTGTCCAGTTTGCCTGTTACCGCTCACTGAAGAGACAGTCCTTCCCTCATGGCATATCTTCTGCTGCTGTGTCGTAAGTTAGGATCATCTACGTGTGGGTAAGTTTCTGAGCTTTCTGTTCTGTTCCACTGACCTGGTGTCTGTGTTTCTGCCAGTACCATCCTGTTTTGATGACAACAGCTTTGTAATCTAGCTTGAAATCCAGGAGTGTGTTGACTGCACCTTTCTTTCTCCAGGTTGCTTTGGGTATTTGGGGTCTTTTGTGATTCCATACAAGTTTGAGGACTGTTTTCTATTTCCTCGAATAATGCCACTGGAATTCAGATGGGGATTTCATCACATCTGTCGATTGCTTTGGGTACGGTGGACATGTTCACATAATTAACTCTTCCAGTTAAGGAGCATGGCGTATGCTTCCATTTGTTTGTGTTGCCTTCCAAATCTTTGACCCATACATTCTGCCCCCCTCGACACACATGTTTTTCATTTCTTTTCTGCCATGTGTTGAGTGTACTATGTCTTTCTCATTCTTGGTTACTTTTATTCCTAGATTTTTTTTTGGATGCAATTGTAAATGGCATTGCTTTTTTAATTTCTCTTTGCGAAAGTGTGTCATCAGTATACAGAAATGCAAGAAGTTGGGTCATCTGGGTGGCTCCATAGGTGAAGCGTCTGCCTTCTGCTCAGGTCATGATCCCAGAGTTCTGGGATCGAGCCCCGTGTTGGGCTCCCCGCTTAGCGAGGGTCTGCTTCTCCGTCTTTCTGACACTCCCCCGGCTCGTGCTTTTTCTCTTCCTGTCAAATAAATAAATAAAATCTGAAAAAAAATAAAGACAACAGGTCTCTGTATATTGACTTTATATCCTGCAGCTTTCTTGAATTTGTTTATTCTAACAGTTTTTTTTTTTTTTTTTTTTGTGGAATCTTTTGGGATTTCATGTCATTTGCAAATAGTGACAGTTTTCCTGTATGGATTTCATATCTTTCTCTTTTTTTAAAATGATGTTAGTCACCCTACAGTACTTCATTTGTTTTTGATGTAGTGTTCCAGGATTCATTGTTTGCATATAACACCTAGTGCTCATTATGACACGTGCCCTCCTTAATACCCATCACCAGGATAACCCATTCCCCTACCCCTCCCTTTCTGCAACCTTCAGTTTGTTTCCCAGTGTCAATAGTCTCTCATGGTTCATCTCCCCCTCTCATTCCCCACCTTCACTTTTCCCTTCCTTCTCCTAATGTCCTCCATGCTATTCCTTCCATTCCACATAGGAGTGAAGCCATATGATAATTGTCTTTCTCTGCTTGACTTAATTTCACTTAGCATAATCCCCTCCTGGTCCATCCACGTTGGTGCAAATGGTGGGTATTCATCCTTTCTGATGACTGAGTCATATTCCATTGTAGAGATGAACCACATCTTCTTTGTCCATTCATCTGCTGAAGGACATCTTGGCTCCTTCCACAGTTTGGCTATTAGGGACATTGCTGCTATGAACATTGGGATACAGGTGCCCCTTCTTTTCATTACTCTGTGTCTATGGGGTAAATACCCAGTAGTGCAATTGGTGGGTCGTAGGATAGCTCTGTGTTCAACGTCTTGAGGAATCTCCATATTGTTTTCAAAAGTGGCTGTACCAGCTTGAATTCTCACGAGTAGTGTTAGAGGGCTCCCCTTTCTCCACATCCTCTCTGACTTTTTTTTATTTCCTGTCTTGTTAATTTCTTTTCAAGATTTTATTTATTTATTCCACAGAGATAGAGACAGCCAGCGAGAGAGGGAACACAAGCAGGGGGAGTGGGAGAGGAAGAAGCAGGCTCATAGCGGAGGAGCCTGATGTGGGGCTCCGTCCCATAATGCCGGGATCACGCCCTGAGCCGAAGGCAGACGCTTAACCGCTGTGCCACCCAGGTGCCCCCTGCCTTGTTAATTTTAACCATTCTAACTGGTGTAAGGTGGTATCTCATTGTAGTTTTGCTTTGTATTTGCCTGATGGCAAGTGATGTGGAGCATTTTTTCATGTGTCTGTTGGCCATTTGTATGTCTTCTCTGGACAAGTATCTCTTTGTGTCTTCTGCCCATTTTTTGGGTGTCGAGTTTGAGGAGTTCTTTATAGATCTTGGATACCAGCCCTTTATCTGTAATATCATTTGCAGATATCTTCTTCGATTCCGTAGGTTGCCTTTTTGTTTTGTTGATCGTTTGCTTTGCCGTGCAGAAACTTTTTATCTTGATGAAGTGCCAATAGTTCATTTTTGCTTTTATTTCCTTTGCCTTTAGAGACGTGGCTTGCAAGAAGTTGTTGTGTCCAAGGTTGAAGAGTTCTTTTGATTTTGATATGAGACAGGAATCCATTATCTTTCTTTCCTGATTGTATTCGAGTCCTCTGTCTTTCTTGGTGAGTCTAGCGAAGTTTGTCAGTTTTGTTTATCTTTCCAAAAAAGGCAGCTCTCATTTTCATTTTTTTTTTTGTCTTTTTAGTCTCTGTTGGATTTATTTATGCGTTCCTTTTTGTTATTTCCTTATTTCTACTAATTTGGGGCTTTGTTTGCTGTTTTTTTTTTCTACTTCTTTACCACAGAAATCAGGTTGTTTATTGGAGAGCATTCTCATGGATTGATGAAGACTTGAATTTCTATGAACGTCCCCCCCGTAGAGCTACTTTTGCTGCATCCCATAAGTTTTTGTAGGTTGTCTTTTTCATCAGTGTCAAGGTACTTCTAAATTTTTTTTGATTTCTTCTTTGACTGTTGGTTGTTCAGTAGCATGTTGTTAAATCTCCACATATCTTTTTAAGATTATTTAAGTATCTGGCAGAGAGTGAGACAGCGAGAGAGGGAACGCAAGCAGGGGGGTGGGAGAGGGAGAAGCGGGCTTCCCACTGAGCAAGGAGCCTGATTCGGGGCTAGATCCCAGGCTCCTGGGATCACGACCTGAGCTGAAGGCAGATCCTTATTGACTGAGCCACCCAGGCCCCCCAATCTCCACCTGTTTTTGACTGTCCCATTTTTTTCTTGAGACTGATTTCTAGTTTCATATCATTGTGGTTGGACAAGATTTGTAGCAGAAGGGGAAGAGAGCATTCAGATGAAAGGTTTGTTTCCTGGAGGGTTTTCTGAGGGCAGACCATGAGTTCCGTGGGGACGGAGGAAGGTTTTGTGAGACGGGGGGTGGGGTTAACCCTTGTTAGAATTACTGACTACTACCATGCAGGCTGTGTGCTACCGTTCACACCGTAGTCCTGATGGGCTTGTACTTCATTAGAAATATTTTCTAGGAGGTGTAGGCATAGGCTTCCCTAAAAGAAAGGTGCCATGTGGGTTCATGGCATGACCCCAGGTCAGCAACCAGGATGTATGGTATTGTGGGGGATCAGAACCAGGCTTTCTGTGGGAAGTGACGGAAATAGGGTATGGTGAGCTCCATGACCTCATAGGTGAGGTCCCGAGTGACCCACTGGGTGTTGGGTTCCGTGGATCTGTTTCATCAGGTGCTGTGGAATTCAGGGACACCCTCCTGTCTGTGGATTTGTGTGGAGACAGGTAGACATCAGTGTCTGACCAGGCACGAGGGTCGCACTGGACCACCACCAGAGGTGCAGCATGCGGGGGAGCCACTGCTTGGTTTCCACGAAAGCTGACCAGGGTCTGTGACCGTGATTCCTAGCAGCTGCAAGGGGAGAGGAGGCCGGGGGTGGTGCACACTTCCTAGACTTGTGGTCAGGACTAGTCTGGAGCCCACTGAAGTCAGCCACACCTGGCACAGAAGGCCCCCAGTCAGTGTAGCTGTGGGCACTGCTCCCATGGCACTTTCGGGCCGGCTCCATGCTGCCACCTCCTGCTTTTCATCATCATCTTCAAGGTCGTGTGCCTCTGCTCTTGCCCCATGGCCTCCGGGGTATTGTCCGTCCTCCATCTGGCCCTCGTCCCTGGTGCCCTGTGCAGTCCGATGCCAGGGTAGCCTTCTCGAGACAAACATCTGGCCCTGATGGAACACTTCCATGGATCTCGTGTGATGCGAGGATGATGTCCTGCCCTGGAAGGGGGCTGCAGGTCCCCAATCAGGAGAGCCATGTCTCCCTTTTCAGCATGGCCTGCCCTCCCCTCAGTCTTCTTCAGGGAAGCTCTCCCCACTTCCTGAGATGACAGCTCTGAACTTAAAAGTGAATGTTATTTTACATATCTCTATGCCTTAGTTCATCCATGGCAGGTCTTCCAACCCCATTAGTGGGTTTTTTAGCAGTTCTGAAGGGCTGTCTGCTCAAGGAGGGGATGACCTGGGTGGGGCAGCTTTCCCTCTCATCTCCCTCAGCCTGTCTCTGAGCCCTGGGGCCAGCTGTCCCACTGAGGATTGAGGGACCCGAGCCAGCCCATCCTGAGCCCAGGCTGTGTGTCAGCTGTGTAGACTGATGCGTGTCAGAGCGGTGGGCAGCTGGCATGGGCCAGGGGCAGGCAGTGTCTCCTTCTCATTCCTTCCCTCCCTTCCTCCCAGAGGTAGCTCAGAGCAGCCTTCAACCCCTGCATCTCCAGATCCCTTGACCTGTGCCTCCTGTGTTCAGCTGGTGACCTTGGAGTTTTGCATGGATTCTACCTCCCGAACCCTCTCCCATAGCAGTTGCTGCATCAGGGGAGGGGTCAGACCCTTGTCTGTTTTTGGTCTTCTTCCTGTCCCGCACCAAGCCCACCCACCTTTGCATCTTCCATGTATGTGCTTGGAAGCAAGCCCATCCACAGGGAACCTATTAGCCAAATGGATCCAGGTAATGAACATTGAAGTAGAGATCCAGGATCCATAATAAACCTGCTCTGAAACCTGTCCCAAAGTCTGTGACTCTCTCACACTGAAACAGAAACAATAATAGCTTTCTGGACTGTGAAGTGACATGTGTCTCTACTTCCAATCTTGAACGCATAGGTGCTGAGCCTGGACAGAAAAGGACCATGGCTCCCGTGGGCTGGGATCCACAGTAAGAACTCAGTGAAATCTGAATTCGAGGCATAGAATGAATAATTATTGTAGAGTGAATCCTCCCAAGTAGGGCTTATGCACATTGCAGAGGAAAAGCTTTTTCAAAGAGGTTCCTGAAAGAAAAATCTTTTTAAAAAATTTATTTTAATTCCAGTAGAGCTAACATACAGTGTTACATTCGTTTCAGGTGTACAAGAGAGTGATTCAGTAATTCTATATATTACTCAGTGGTCATCAAGAAAAGTGTCCTCTTAATCCGCTTCATCTATTTCACTCATCCCTCTATCCACCTCCTCTTTGGTAATCATCCGTTTGTTCTCTCTTGTTAAGAGTTTGTATTTTGGTGTGTCTCCTTTTTCTCTTTTATTTATTTAGTTTTGTTTGTTTTTTAAGTTCCCTATAAGAGTGACATCATATGGGATTTTTCTTTCTCTGACTGACTGATTTCAGTTAGGAGAATACTCTCTAGCTCCATCCATGTGGCTGCAAATGGCAAGGTTTCATTCGTTTTCAAGTCTAGTAATACTCCATTGTGTGTGTGTGTGTGTGTGTGTGTGTGTGTGTGTGTGTGTGTGTCTGTGTGAATACACACATCTATCATCTCATTTGTCAATTTTTCTACAGACACTTGGGTTGCTTCCATATTGTGATATTGTAAATAATGGTGCAAGAAACATAGGGGTGCACGTATCCTTTTAAGTTGCTGTTTTCATAGTCTTTGGGCAAATACCAGTAGTGTGATTGTTGGATCGTAGGGTAGTTCTATATTTAATTTTTTGAGGAACCTTCATACTGTTTTCCACGGTGGCCACCACAGTTTGCATTCCCACCCACAGTTCGAGAGGATTCCCCTTTATCCACATCCTCCCAACGCCTGTTCTTTCTTGTGCTTTTGATGTTAGCCATTCTGACAGGTGTGAGGTGATACCTCATTGTCCTTTGGATTTACATTTTCCTGATGATGGGTGATGGTGAACATCTTTTCACGGGACTGTTGGCCATTTGTATTTCTTCTTTGGAGAAATGTCTGTTCATGTCTTCTGCCTATTTTTTAACTGAATTATTTGTTTTTTGCGGGTGGAGTTGTATCAGTTCTATATGTTTTGGACACTATCCTTTTATTGCATATGATCTTTGCAAACATCTTCTCCCTTTGAGTAGGTTGTCTTATTATTTTTATGTTTTCCTTGTTCTTCTGCCGTGTGGAAACTTTTTATTTTGCTCTATTCCCAATAGTTTATTTTTGCTTTCATTTCCTTTGCCTCAGGAGACAGTCTAGAAAAACGTTGGTATGGTCCATGTCAAGAAGTTACTGTCTTCCCTCCTGTAGAATTTTTGTGAATTCAGGTCTCATATTGAGGTCTTGAAACTGTTTTGTGTTTGTGTGTATTGTGTAAGAAAGCAGTCTAATTTCATTCTTTTGTGCGTAGATGTCTAGTTTTCCCAACACCATTTGTTGTAGAGACTGTCCTTTTCCCTTTTGATATCATTGCTTGCCTTGTGGAAGATTCATGGACCACATAATTGTGGGTTTCTGTCTGAACTTTTATCCTGTTCCTTTGGTCGCTGTGTCTATTTTTGTGCCATACTGTCTTGTTAGGATGACTGCAGCTTTGTAGTATAACCTGAAATCTGAAATTGTGAGTCCTCCAGCTTTGTTTTTCTTTTCCACATTGCACTGGCTGTTCAGTATCTTTAGTGGTTCCATACAAATGTTTAGGATTGTTTATTTGAGGTCTTTTATTCTTTAATTTAAATTCAATTAGCCAACTTACAGTACATCATTAGTTTCAGATGTAGTCTTCAATAAATTACCAGTCGTGTGGAACACCCAGTGCTCATTGTATCGTGTGACCTCCTTAATGCCACTCACCCAGTTTACCCCCCCCCCCCAACTTCTCCTCCAGCAATCATCAGTTTGTTGCGATAGTTAAGAGTCTATCATGGGTTTTCTCCCTCTGATGACTTCCCTTTCTATTTTCCCTCCCTATGGTCTTCTTCCCTGTTTCTGATATTCCACATAGGAGTGAAAGCATATGATCATTGTCTTTCTTTCATTGGCTTATTCCACTCAGCATAATACCCTCCAGCTCCACCCAGGTGGGTGTGATGGTAAGTATTCATCCTTTCTGATGGCTGAGTAATATTCCATTATATATATGATCCACATCTTCTTTATCCATTCATCTGTCCATGGTCATCTACACTCTTTCCACAGTTTGTCTATTATGGATATTGCTGGTATGAACACTGGGGTGCATGTGTCCCGTCTTCACTACCTCTGTCTCTTTGGGGTAAATCCCCAGTAGTGCAATTGCTGGGACATAGGGTAGCTTTATTTATAACGTCTTGAGGAAACTCCGTACCATTTTCCAGAGTGGCTGTACCGGACTGCATTCGCACAGGGGTGTAAGAGGGTTCCCGTTTCTCCACATCCTCTCCAACATGTATAGTTTCATGTCTTCTTATTTTTAGATATTCGGCCTCGTGTGATATGGCATCTATAGGGGTTTAGATTTGCATTTCCCTGAAGCCAAGTGATATGAAGCATTTATGCATGTATCTTTTGGTCACCAGTACATCGTCATCAGTGAAATGACTTCCCATTTTAATCCATCTCAAGACCTAAAGCTGGGTAAGGCACTGAAGCTGGATGATGCCATCGGTTGGAATTGTGGAGAATTTCAAAAGATCTCCATGGAGAGCAAGTTTAAAGGTCAGTGTGAAGCTACTAATTGGATCCGGGGAGATCTCTGAAAGTGGGGGTTCCCTGGGATGTGCTGAGGGGGGCCCTCCGATTTTCCTGCTATGAATCCTTTCTGCAGCCCCAAACGGACAGTTTCCTGCAGTGGGGCAGGCTGAGTCCTCTAGTCGTGCAGAGGTGAGCCCAATGCCTGGTACCTTGGAGGCAGGCAAACGGGGAGGGGACCCTCAGCAGAAGACCCAGGGTTAGGTTAGGCCTCAAGAGACAGCAGGTGCGAACTGCCCAGTGCTCAGAGAACTCCCAGACCGAGTGAGATGAGGGCACAAGGGCGGGTGAGTGTGAGCCTTGGGGTTTGATTCGGAAGGGCTCACAAAGGTCGGGGTTCACCAGCAGGGGCTCTGAGGGGGTGTCCCAGTTCTCTTGCCCTGAATGCTCTATTGTGCCCCAAAACGGTACAGTTTCCTGTGGGCTGCAGGCTGAGTCCCACGGTGGGGCTTGGGTGTCCCCAATCCCCCGGAGTTGGGCGCCAGGATCGTGGGGAGGGGCCCCTCTGTGGCCAAACTAGGGTAAGGGTTAGGGTCCAGGGGCCCGGCAGGGCCAATCTAGCAAGCTGTGCGGCGAGCTCCGTGGAGGGCTGAGATGAGGCCATGGGGGAGGGTGAGCATGGGCCTCAGGGTTGGGGCACGGGGGTTGCCAAAGGTGGGGACGGGCTCCGGGGGCCTCCCCAAGTTCTCGTGCCCTGTATGCTCTGTAGCGCCCCAAGGGGCACGGTTTCCTGTGGACTGGCAAGCTGAGTCCTGCGGCGGGGCACAGGTATCCCAATTCCCCGGGGCTGTGGTGTAAGGCTCCAGGGGAGGCCGCCAAACCCGTGGCTGACCTAGGGTTAGGGTTAGGCCCCAGGAGCCCCGCAGGCCCGATCTGCTGGCTGTATGGTGAGCTACACGGGCTGAGGTGAGGGTGTGGGGTGGGTGAGCGTGGGCCTCAGGGTTGGGGTGCGGGAGGCCGCCAAAGTTCGCTGGGGGCTCAGGGGGGTCCTCCTGGTTCTCCCGCCCTGAATGCTCTATGGCCTCCCAAGGGGCACGGTTTCCTGCAGGGTGGCAGACTGAGTCCTGCGGTGGGGCTCAGGTGTCCCGAATCCCCGCGGCTGCAGCTCCAGGCTCCTGGGGAGGGGCCCCTCCACAGATGAACTAGGGTTAGGGTTGGGGCCCAGGAACCCCGCAGGCCAGGTCTGCCCGCTATGTGGCGAGCTCTGCCACGGGTTGAGGTGAGGGTACGGGGTGGGGTTAGCAGGGGCATCAAGGTTGGGGCTTAGGGATCGCTGAAGTTCTCCGGGGGCTCTGGGGGCCCTCCCGGTTCTCCCACCCTGAATGCTCTACAGCCTCCCAAGGGGCACGGTTTCCTGCGGGGTGGCAGGCTTTGTCCTGCAGTGGGGCTCAGGTGTCCCCAGTCCCCAGGGCTGTGGCACCGGGCCCCGGGGGAGGGGCCCTCCCTAGCCGACCTAGGGTCAGGACTAGGCCCCAGGAACCGGGCAGGACTGATCTGCCGGCTCTGCGACGAGCTTGGTGGCAGGCTGAAGGGAAGGCGCGGGGTGGGATGAGCGTGGGCCTCAGAGTTGGGGTGTAGGGGGCTGCCGAGGATCACTGGGGGCTCAGGGGGGCCCTACTAGTTCTCCTGCACGGGATGCTCTGCGGCGCCCCAAGGGGCATGGTTTCCTGAGGGGTGGCAGGCTGAGTCCCGTGGTGGGGCTCAGGTGTACCCAATGCCCGGGGTTAGCGTACGGATTAGGGTACGGGTTAGGGTTAGTGTACGGGTTACGGTTAGTGTTCGGGTGAGGGTAGGGGTTAGGGTTAGGGTAAGGTGAGGTTACGGGTTAGGGTTGGCTTTAGGGGTTACAGGTTAGGGGTTATGGGTTAGGGTACGGATTAGGGTTTAGAGTACGGGTTAGGGTTTAGGGTTTGGGTTTAGTGTACGGGTTAGGGTTAGGGTACGGGTTAGGGTATGGGTTAGGGTTAGGGTACAGGTTAGGGTACGCATTAGGGTACAGTTTAGGGACGGGTTAGGGTACGGTTTAGGGTGCAGGTTAGGGTTAGGATATGGGTTAAGGTTAGGGTATGGGTTAGGGTTACGGTACGGGTTAGGTTACAGTTTAGGATTAGGGTTAGGGTACGGGTTAGGGTTAGGGTATGGATTAGGGTATGGGTTAGGGTTAGGGTATGGGTTATCGTTAGGGTTACGTTTTGTGTTAGGGATAGGGTATGGGTTTGGGTTTGGGTGTGGTTTAGGGTATGGGTTCGGATACGGGTTAGGTTTAGGTTAGGGTTAGGGTTAGGGTACGGTTTAGGGAACAGGTTAGGTTTAGGGTACGGTTTAGGGTTAGGGTATGGGTTAGGGTACAGGTTAAGTTACTAGTTAGGGTTCGGGTTAGGGTATGGGTTAGGGTCTGGGTTAGGGATAGGGTACAGGTTAGGGTAAGGGTTAAGGTACGGGATAGGCTGCAGGTTAGTGTTAAGGCAGGGTACTGGTTAGGGTTAGGGTTTAGGGTTAGGGTTAGTATACAGGTAGTGTTAGGCTACAGGTTAGTGTACGGGTTAGGGTTAGGGTACGGGTTAGGTTTAGGGTTTAGGGTTAGGGTACGAGTTAGGGTACGGTTTAGGGATAGTGTTAGGGTATGGGTTTGGGTTAGGGTTAGGGTACGGATTAGGGTACGTGTTAGGGTTAGTGTACAGGATAGGGTATGTGTTAGGGTTAGAATACTGGTTAGGGTACAGGTTAGGGTACGGGTTAGGGTAAGGGTTAGGGTACGGGTTAGGGTTAGGGTACAGGTTATGGGTAGGTTTAGGGGAAGGTGTAGGGTTGAGGGTAGGGTTAGGTTTAGGGGTTAGGGTTAAGGTTAGGGTTTAGCGTTTAGGTTTAGAGTTAGAGTTAGTGTTAGACCCCAGGAGGCCAGCAGGCCTGATCTGGCTCTGCGGTGAGCGGTGGGAAGGGCTGAGGTGAGGGCGCTGGCGATGGGAGCGTGGGTCTCAGCGTTTGGCGTGGGGGGCCTTCGAAGGTTGTCGGTGGCTCGGAGGGCCCTGCCCGTTCTCCCACCCTGAATGAATGGCGGTACCCCTAGCGGCTCGGGTGCCAGCGGGGCAGCAGGGTGAGTTCGGTGCTGAGGCTCGGGGGTCCCCAATCCCCAGCGTTCAGCGCCAGTCCCCTTGAGAGGGGCCCCTTGGGGGCCGAACTAGGGTTAGGGATTGCCCCCAGGAGGCTGACAGGCCCGATCCGCCAGCTATGCAGTGAGTGGAGGGGCGGGCCGAGGTGAGGGTGCTGGCGAGTGGGAGCATGGGCCAAAGCATTTTGACTCAGGGGCATTCAGAGTTTGCCAGGGTCTTGGAGGGCCCTGCCTGTTCCTCCGCCCTGAATGACTGGCGGCGCCCCTAGCGGCCCAGGTGGCAGCAGGGCGGCAGGGTGAGTCTGGTGCTGGGGCGCGGGGGTCGCCAATCCCCGGCTTTGTGGCGCAGGCCCTTTGGGAGGGGCCCCGCGGGGGCTGACCTAGGGTTAGGGTTAGCCCCCAGAAGGCCGGCAGGCCCTATCTGCCCACTGTGCGTCGAGCGGAGGGGCGGGCCCTGGTGAGGGCGCTGGTGAGCGGGAGCCTGGGCCCAAGCGTTTTGGCGCGGGGGCCCTTTGAAGGACGCTGGGGGCTTGGATCGCCCTGCATGGTCCTCCACCCTGAATGACCAGTGGCGCCACTGGCGGCCCGGGTGGTTGCGGGGCGGCAGGGTAAGTCCGGCACTGGGGCTCTGGGGTCGCAAATCCCCAGCGTTGTGGCGCCAGGCCCCTTGGAAGGGGCCACTTGGGGGCCGACCTCGGGTTAGGGTTAGCCCCCAGAAGGCCAGCAGGCCTGATCTGCTGCTGTGCGGCGAGCGGATGGGCGGGCCGAGGTGAGGGCGCTGGCGAGCGGGAGCGTGGGCCCCAGCGTTTTGGCACAGGCTATCGAAAGTCGCCGAGGGCTCAGAGGGCCCTGCCCATTCTCCCGCCCTGAACGATCAGCAGCACCCTAGGGGCCCGGGTGTCGGCGGGGCATAAGAGTGAGTCCAGCGTTGCGACTCGGTGGTCCCCAATCCCCGGCGTTGCGGTGCCAGGCCCCTTGGGAGGGGCCCCTCGTGGGCCGATCTAGGGTTAGAGCTAGCCCCCAGGAGGCTGGCAGGCCTGATTCTCTGCTGTGCGGGGAGCGGAGGGGCGGGCCGAGGTGAGGGCGCTGGCGAGCAGGAGCGTGGGCCCCAGCGTTTTAGCGCGGCTGCTATTGAAGGTCACCGAGGGCTCGGAGGGCCCTGCCCATTTTCCCACCCTGAATGAACGACGGCAGCCCTAGCAGCCTGGGTGGCGGCGGGGTGGCAGGGTAATTCCGGTGCTGAGGCTTGGGGGTCCCCAATCCCCGGCGTTGCGGCGGCAGGCCCCTTCAGATGGGCCCCTCTGGGGCCAACGTAGGGTTAGAGTTACCCCCAGGAGGCCGGTAGGCCGGATCCACCGACTCTGTGGTGAGCGGAGGGGTGGGCCGAGTTGAGGGCGCTGGTGAGCGCGAGCTTGGGACCCAGCGTTTTGGTGCGGATGACCTTCGAAAGTCGCCAGAGTCTCGAGGGCCCTGCCCGTTTACCAATCCTGAATGACCGGCGATGCCCCAGCGGGCCCGGTGTGGGCTTGGCGGCAGGGTGATTCTGGCGCTGCAGCTCGGGGGTCCCCAATCCCCTGAGTTCGGTGCCAGGCCCCTTGGGAGAGGCCCCTCGGGGGCTGACCAAGGGTTAGAGTTAGCTCCCAGGAGGCCGTCAGGCCCAATACTCCGGCTAGGCCGCAAGCGGAGGGGCGGGCCGAGGTTAAGGCGCTGGCGAGCGAAAGCGTGGGCCCTGGCGTTTTGGCACAACAGGCCTTTGAAGATCACCGGGGCCTCGGAGGGCCCTGCCTGTTCTCCCGCCCTGAATGAAAGGCAGCACCCCTAGCGGCCTGAGTGGCGGCGGGGCTGCAGGGTGAGTCCGACGCTGGGGCTCGGTCGTCCCCAATCCCCGGCGTTGTGGCGCCAGGTCCCTTGGGAGGGACGCCTCGGGGGCCGACCTAGGGTTAGGGTTAGCCCCCAGGAGGTCAGCAGGCCTGATCTGCCGGCTGTGCAGCAAGCGGAGGGGCAGGCCAAGGTGAGGGCGCTGGCGAGAGGGAGTGTGGGCCCAAGCGTTTTGGCGTGGGAGGCCTTCAAACGTCGCTGGGGGCTCGGAGGGCCCTGCCCCTCCTCCCGCCCTGAATGACTGGAGGCGCCCCTAGCGGCCTGAGTGGCGGCGGGGCAGCAGGGTGAATCTGGCGCTGAGGCTCAGGGGTCCCCAATGCCAGGTGTTGCGGCTCCAGGCCCCTTGGGAGGGGCCTTTCCGGGGCCGACCTAAGGTAAAAGTTAGCACCTGGAGGCTGGCAGGCACGATCTGCCGTCTGTGGCGAGCGGAGGCGCGGTCGAAGATCAGGGAGCTGACGAGCGGGAGAGTGGGCCCCAGCGTTTTGGCGCTGGGGGCCTTCGAAGGTCACCGGGGCAGGGAGGGCCCTGCCTGTTCTCCCACCCTGAATGATCAGTGGTGCCCTAGCGGCCCGGTGTTGGCGGGGTGGAAGGGTGAGTCCAGCGTTGCGACTCGGGGGTCCCCAATCCCTGGCGTTCCGCGGCAGTCCCTTTGGGAGGGGCCCCTCGGGGGCCAACCTAGGGTTAGGGTTAGCCTCCAGGAGGCCGGCAGGCTCAATCCACCGGCTCTGCGGTGAATGGAGGGGTGAGCCAAGATGAGGTCGCTGGCGAGTGGGAGCGTGGGCCCCAACATTTTGGCTTGGGGGGCCTTCGAAGGTCACAGGGGGCTCGGAGGGCCCTGCCCGTTCTCCTGCCATGAAGGACCGGTGACGCCCCTAGCGCCCCGGGTGGCGGCGGGGTGGCAGGGTCAGTCCGGCGCTGGGGCTAGGGCGTCCCCAATCCCCAGCGTTGCAGCGCCAGGCCCTTTGGGAGGGGCCCCTCGGGGACTGTCCTAAGGTTAGGTTAGCCCCCAGGAGGCCGGCAGACCCGATCCGCCAGCTGTGCGGTGAGCGGAGGGAAGGACCGTGGTAGGGCGCAGTCGAACGGTAGCGTGGTATCCAGCATTTTGGCGTGGGGGGCCTTCGTATTTCACCAGGGGCTCGGAGGGCCCTACCGGTTATCCCGCCCTGAATGACTGGCGGCGCCCCTAGCGGCCCGCGTGGCGGCGGGGCAGCAGGGTGAGCCCGGCGCTGCGGCTTGCGGGTCCCCAATCCCTGGCGTTGCGGCACCAGGCCTCTTGGGAGAGGCCACTCTGGGGCCCACCTAGGGTTAGGGTTATCCCCGAGGAGCCTGGCAGGCTGGATCCGCCGGCTGTGCGGCTAGAGGGGGGGCGGCGGGCCGAGGTGAGGGCGCTGGAGAGCGGGAGCGTGGGCCTCATTGTTTTGGCGCGGGGGACCTACGAACGTCGCCGGGGGCTCGGAGGGCCCTGCCCGTTCCCCCACCCTAAATGACCGGCGGCGCCCCAAGTGGCCTGGGTGGTGGCGGAGCGGCAGGTTGAGTACATTTCTGGGGCTCAGGGGTCCCCATCCCGGGCCTTGCGGGGCCACGCCCCTTGGGAGTGGACCCTCAGGGACTGACCTAGGGTATGTGTTAGCACCCAGGAAGCCAGCAGGCCCGATCTGCTGCTGTGCGGCGAGCGGAGGGGTGGGCTGAGGTGAGAGCGCTGGCGAGCGGGAGCATAGTACCCAGCATTTTGGCACGGGGGGCCTTGGAAGGTCTCCAGGGCCTAGTTGGGCCTTACCCGTTCTCCTGCCCTGAATGACCGGCGGCGCCCCTAGGGGCCCAGGTGGCCGTGGGGCGGCATGGTGAGTCCGGCGCCGTGGCTCCGGAATCCCCAATCCCAGGCGTTGCGGCGCCAGGCCCCTAGGATGGGCCCCTCGGGGGGAAAACCTAGGGTTAGGGTTACCCTCCAGGAGGCGGCAGGCTCAATCCGCCGGCTGTGCGGCAAGTGGAGGGGTGGGCCGAGGTGAGGTCGCTGGAGAGCAGGAGCGTGGGCCCCAGCGTTTTGGCTCCAGGGGCCTTCGAAGGTCACTGGGGGCTCGGAGAGCCCTGCCCGTTCTCCTGACCTGAATGACTGACGGCGCCCCTAGCGGCCCGGGTGGCAGCGGGACAGCAGGGTGAGTCCGGTGTTATGGTTCGGGGATCCCCAATCCCCAGCGTTGTGGCGCCAGGCCCCTTGGAGGGAACCCTCTGGGGCCGACCTAGAGTTAGAGTTAGCCCCCAGGAGGCCGGAAGTCCCGATCCGCCGGCTGTGCGGTGAGCGGAGAGGCGGGCCGAGTTAAGGGCGCTGTCAAGCGTGAGCATCGGCCCCAGCGTTTTGGCGCGGATGGCATTCGAAAGACGCCGGAGTCTTGAGGGCCCTGCCGGATCTCCCACCGTGAATGACCGGCGACGCCCCAGCAGGCCCGGTGTCGGCTTGGCGGCAGGGTGAGTCCGGCGCTGCAGCTCAGGGGTCCCCAATCCCCTGCGTTTGGCGCCAAGCCACTTGGGAAGGGCCCCTTGGGGGCCGACCTAGGGTCAGGCTTAGCCCCCAGGAGGCCGGCAGGCCCGATCCCTCTGCTGTTCCACGAGCGGAGGGGCAAGCCGATGTGAGGGCGCTGGCGAGGGAAGCGTAGGCCCAAGCGTTTGGCGGGGGGCCTTAGAAGGTCGCCGGGCCTCGGAGGGCCCTGCCAGTTCTCCCGCCATGAATGATCAGCAGCGCCCCTAGCGGCCCGGGTGACGGCGGGGCGGCAGGATGAGTCCAGTGCTGGGGCTCGGGGGTCCCCAGTCCCCAGCGTTGCAGCGCCAGGCCCCTTGGGAGGGGCCCCTCAGGGGCCGACCTAGGGTAAAGGTTAGCCCCTGGAGGCCGGCAGGCACGATCTGCCGTCTGGGGTGAGCAGAGGCGCGGTCGAAGATCAGGGCTCTGGCGAGCGGGAGAGTGGGCCCCAGCTTTTTGGCGCTGGGGGCCTTCGAAGGTTACCGGGGCAGGGAGGGCCCTGCCTGTTCTCCCGCCCTGAATGATCGGCGGTGCCCTAGTGGCCCGAGTGTCAGCGGGGTGCAAGGGTGAGTCCAGCATTGCGACTCGGGGGTCCCCAATCCCCGGCGTTCAGTGGCAGTCTCTTTGGGAGGGGCCCCTCGGGGGCCGACCTAGGGTTAGGGTTAGCCCCCAGGAGGCCGGCAGCCCCGATTTGCCAGCTGTGCAGTGAGCGGAGGGCGGGCCGAAGTGAGGGCACAGGTTAGCGGGAGCATGGGCCCCATCGTTTTGGCGCGGGGGTCCTCCGAAGGTCGCTGGGGGCTCCTAGGGCCCTGCCCGTTCTCCCGCCCTGAATGACCAGCAGTGCCCCTAGCGGCCCGGGTGGCGGCAGTGCGGCAGGGTGAGTCCGGCGCTGTGGCTCAGAGGTCCACAATCCCCAGCATTCCCGCACCAGACCCCTTGGGAGTGGCCCCTCTTGGGCCGATCTTGGGTTAGGGTTAGCTCCCAGGAGGCTGGCAGGCCCGATACGCCGGCTAGATGGCGAGCGGAGGGATGGGCTGAAGTAAAGGCGCTGGTGAGCGGGAGCGTGGGCCCCCGCGATTTGGCGCGGGGGGCCTTCAAAGTTAACTGGGGGCTCAGAGGGCCCTGCCCCTTCTCCCGCCCTGAATGAACGGCGGTACCCCTAGCGGCTCATGTGCCAGCGGTGCGGCAGGGTGAGTCCGGTGCTGTGGCTCGGGGGTCCCCAATCCCTGCGTTGTGGCAGCAGGCCCCTTCGGAGGGGCCCCTCTGGGGCCGACCTAGGGTTAGAGTTAGCCCCCAGGAGGCTGGCAGGCCCGATCCGCCAGCTGTGCGGAGAGCGCAGAGCGAAGGGGCGGGCCGAGGTGAGGGTGCTGGCAAGCTCCAGCGTGGGCCCCAGTGTTTTGGCACAGATGGCCTTCAAAATTCACCGGAGTCTTGAGGGCTCTGCCCGTTCTCCCACCCTGAATGACCAGCGACGCATCAGCGGGCCCGATGTCGGTGGGGAGACAGGGTGAGTCCGGCACTCACGTAGACGTGAGTTGAAAGATGGCTTTGATACAATTTTTTTTTAAGTTTTTTTTTAATATTATGTTAGTCACCATACAGTACATCCCGGGTTTCCAATGTAAAGTTCGATGATTCATTAGTTGCGTATGACACCCAAGGCACCATGCAATACGTGCCCTCCTTACTACCCATCACCAGTCTATCCCAATCCCCCACCGCAATCCTCTCTGAAGCCCTCAGTTTGTTTCTCAGAGTCCATGGTCTCTCATGCTTCATTCCCCCTTCTGATTACCCCCCTTTCTTTATCCCTTTCTTCCCCTACCGATCTTCCGAGGTCTTATGTTCCATAGATGAGAGAAATCATATGATAATTGTCTTTCTCTGCTTGACTTATTTCACTTAGCGTTATCTCCTCCAGTGTCGTCCATGTTGCAGCAAATGTTGAGAACTCGTTCTTTCTGTTACCTGAGTAATATGCCATTGTATATATGGACCACAACTTCTTACTCCAGTCATCTCTTGAAGGGCATGTCGGTTCCTTCCACGATTTAGCTATTGTGGACATTGCTGCTATGAACATTGGGGTGCATATGGCCCTTCTCTTCACCACGTCTGTATCTTTGAGGTAAATACCCAGTAGTGCAATGGCTGGATCATAGGGTAGCTCACTTTTTAACTTTATAAGGGACCTCCACACTGTTTTCCAGAGTGGCTATACCAACTTGCATTCCCACCAACAGTGTGGGAGGGATCCCCTTTCTCCACATCCTCTCCAACAATTGTTGTTTCTTGCCTTGTCTATTTTTGTCATTCTAACTGGCGTAAGGTGGTATCTCAGTGAAGTTTTGATTTGAATTTCCTTGATGGCTAATGATTTTGAACATTTTTTCATGTGTCTGTTAGCCATTTGTACATCTTCATTGGAAAAGTGTCTGTTCACATCTTCTGCCCATATTATAATTTGCTTATTTTTTTCTTGTGTATTGAGTTTGAGGAGTTCTTTGTAGATCTTGAATACCAGTCTTTTATCTATAGTGTCATTTGCAAATAAATTCTCCCATTCCGTGGGCTGGTGCTTAGTTTTTTTTACTGTTTCCTTGGCAGTGCAGAAGCTTTTTGTCTTGATGAAGCCCCACAAATTCGTTTTATCTTCTGTCTCTCTTGCCTTTGGATATGTGTCATGAAAAAGTTTACTTTGGCCGATCTCGTATAGGTTGCTGCCTATGTTCTCCTCTAGGATTTTGATGGATTCCTGTCTCACTTCGAGGTCTTTCATCCATTTGGAGTTTATTATTGTGTATGGTGTGAGTGAGTGGTCATGGTTTATTCTTTTGCATGTAGCTGTCCAATTTTCCCAGCACCATTTATTGAAGAGACTGTCTTTTTCCCACCGGATGTTTTTTCCTGCTTTATCAAAGATTAGTTGCCCAAAGAGCTGAAGGTCCATTTCTGGGTTCTCTATTCTGTTCCATTGGTCTATGTGTCTGTTCTTGTACATGCTGTCTTTGTGATCACAGCTTTGTAGTACAGCTCGAAATCCGGCATTATGATGCCCTCAGCTTTGTTTTTCCTTATCAACAGTTCCTTGGAGATTTGGGGCCTTTTCTGGTTCCATACAAATTTAAGGACTATTTGTTCCAGTTCTTTGAAAAATGTCATCGGTATTTTGATCAGGATAGCATTGAATGTGTAGATTGCTCTGGATAGCATGGACATTTTAACTATGTTAGTTCTTCTGATCCATGAGCATGGAATATTATTCCATCTTTTCTTGTCTTCCTCAATGTCTTTCAAGAGTGACTTGTAGTTTTAGAATACAGATCCTTTAAGTCTCGGTTAACTTAATGCAAAGGTAACGTATGGTTTTTGGTGCTCTTGCAAATGAGATGGATTCCCTAATTTCTCTTTCTTCAGTCGCATTATTTGTTTATAGAAATGCAACTGATTTCTGAGCATTGATTTTGTATCCTGCCACATTGTTCTTTCTTAAAGACTGGTTAATGGCCCTTTCCTTATGCTTTCATTCCCACTCGGAAACATGCATCCATCATCGTGACAGGCGTTAGGATTCAGAGGACCCTTTCCATACCCTCTTCTTACTGAGAGTTACGTCTATGGCAGTTTAATTAATGTTCAACACACATACTGGGAAACACTGGTGCCTTCACTAATCGATGTTGCTGTCTCTCTGCACAAACTTGGTTCGCTGAATTAAATAATGGCACTTTCTTTTCCTTTTCACAAAACCTTTTCAAACGGCTTTCCTCCTCATGACAGATGTGAGTTGAGAGATGCTTTCTGTGTAGTGTTCTTAAGTAGTTAAACGAAGGGCATTATCTTGATGCTTGCAGACCCCATTTTGCACAATGCTCCCAATCCATGACACCAGATGTGAGGTGCAAGATGCTTTTATATAGAGTGTTCTCTCCTAGCGTAAAGCAGGTGACACCTTACTTATGCATTCATGGACACTTTTGAAAAACTTGCCACCTTCCTAAGAGAAGACTTGACTTGGACAATGGTGTCTATTCGGTGTTCTGACTGAGATTTGTGAAAATTGCCCTTTCCTTAAGGTTCATCACACTTTTTGGAAAACTTGGGTGTGTTCATCGGTCCTGATGTTGGTTTGATGTTGCCTTCTATCAACACTGAGTTGGTTCTCACAACTACTTAGATAGGACCTCTCCTTCTGCTTTCACTTGCACTTCTGCAAGTACTTCTTCTTCATTACAGAAGATGTGAATTGGAAGATCTTTTCCCAAGGGTGTCCTTACCTGAGCATACAGCATGTTCCTTACGTTTTCATACACACTTTTGGAACATCCATCCATCCTCATGAACGTAGATATGATTTGGAATGTTGTCTCTAGATGGTGCTCTTTCACATCTATGGCAGTTCCCTTAAGGTTCAACACATGTAATGGGAAACCCTGCTCTCTTCACTGATCAATGTTGCCGTCTCTCTACCCAAACTTGGTTCTCTGAACTGACTGATGGCACTTTCTTTTCGTGTTCACACAACCTTTTCTAATGGCTTTCCTCCTTTTCTTTGGAAATTTTGTTTGGAAATTTTAATATGCCTTTCTTAATATTTGATAGAGCAGACAAAACTCGGTCACAAATGTGACCTAATTGACGTCTATGGAACATTCGATAATAAGTGCAAAATACATTATTTTCCAGCGGTCATAGACTATTTACCCAAACAGATGATATGTTGGACCATGAATCATGTCTACATTTTAAAATACTGAAAATAACTAGATTCTATTCTTAGGCCTCCAAGGAATAGAGCCCTAGTCCTCATCAAAAGAAGACCAGGCAGTCCCTCTATGTTTAAAAATTCAATGTAACTTTGCTGCATATCTTAAGGGTCAGAGAGGGGATCGCAGTGGATATTTGCCACCTTTTCTACATCAGGGCTCACACACAATGGCCCTTTGTCTCTGAAGAACACTGACTATCCTAACGTAGACAGGAGTTAAGCCTCCTATCAGAGTTCTGCATGTGCCAGCCACACCTGGCAGCCTTGGCCTGGGCCCACCACCACCTCCCTCCAGCTTTCCTTCTTGGTGGCATTGAGTTAAGGGAGTCAACATAGCCATATGGAGATGGGAGCTCCCCTCTCCTAGTGATGATGGTGCTATTGTCCCCACCAGTCTATCAACATGATTTCTGAGAGAATTGCGACACAATAGCAGCTTCTTGACCTTCCTTAAGGTTTAAAAATCATCCTGTGAGTCATCTTTTCAAAAAACGGTTTCACCATGTGTTCTTTTCTCTGGAAAAGAAATAGACCCAATGGTAATTATGGCTCCTGAGCACCTGCTCTTGGGAGATTGCATAGTGGCTCTGTGTAGCATTCTCCCTCTTAAACTTCTCAACTAGGGTGTATATAGAATGAGTCCCATTTCCTAGATGGATAGACAAGGGCTCAGAGATTATATGAATTACAGAGGATTTTAGTGTCAGAAACCTAAGTGGGATCTCCAAACTGACTCCAAAACCCTTGTTCTTCCATACAGAGTACCATTTCGCTCTTACCTCTGGTCTTGTTGATCTGGAAACCTAGGAAGTATTAGGATTTTCTTGTTGTGTGGCCAAATGGAACGAATTCGGCTGCCTTTTCACCTCTGCCCATCATGACCATGAAGATAATTATCTCAGTGGAGGACCTTTGAGTAAGAGACTTAAAGATCCCTTAGAATAGAGATACTATACTATTTTTCTGATATTAAAGTGCCTGAAAGAACTATCCTTTTTTAATTGATGGAAGCTCTTGGTGGAAAGGTCGGAAAGACTATTTGAAAACACTCAGCCTCTTCTACAGAGTGAGACAATGCCTCTAAAGATTGCTAAAATATTCCCTTACCTCTGATTATTTACTTCCCAACTATCGCAGTGTTTCTATGTTAGGATTACGATTTCCATGAGGCAAAAGTTGCGGAGAAAGAACTTAGTGTATCCAGGGGCACTTTTGTATTGTGACAGTGAGCTATTCTGTTGTATTCTGTAGTCAAGGGAATGGTGCCAGACATCTCTAAGATGTCTAAAATTCTGACTGTAAATGATCTCTATGCTTCAGAGATTTGGGCAGGACAAGGGAGGAGTCCAGAGACCGTGAACGCCTCTGTTACCTGTGTTGACCATGGAGCAGGTAACCTTCTGTAGGGGTCCTTTTGATGTCTCTGAGCTATGGGAAAGGTGCTTTCATCTCAAGCTCCTCCATTTGGTAGTGGTGATAAGGATAAGAGTAATTTTTATCTCATACCATCTGTGGACCCTGATCTTGACCTCCTAGGGAAACCCTCCTTTATCATTTCACCCAGCTCAAAATGACCGGGCAAACCCTCAAAGCATGGGCCCTATTTCTGCCCCCAGCACATATTGTCCATCTGTTTCAAAAAGAAAAAAGAGAACAAAAAAATGCCCTTGCCAACATCAAGGTGAGAACACAAAAGAACCTCTCTGTCCCCCGTAAGATTAAAGTCATACCGACTTGTACATACTGAAAAGATAAGAAAAGTCTGTCACTTTCTGGAATCTTCTGCCTCATCATGATGGGTAACTGTACCTAACACAAAACAGAACAAATATATAACCCTGCCCTAAATGTTCCTTCCCTGGAGCACTCCCTTCTTTGTGAAGACTGTGTCTCCCAGGCATCTGACCTGACTTGGGTTTGAATAAAACTCTCTTCATTTTTCTCTAAAATGTTTTAAAATGTTCCTTCCTTTAGTGTTGACAATAACACTATGTTTTCTTTTCAAGTGAAAAATAAATGTTCCTGGTTCACAACCGTGACAGCACAGAAGGCCGGCTGTTCCTCCTGGCCCCTACCTTGCAGAACCAAGCATGTGTATATAGATTGCAGCACAAATGGGCTCATCCTAGAAGGATGCTTTGAAGGTCTGAGAAGCACTATCCACTCCATGGGTGAGACAAGAAGGCAAAGCTATTCCCGCTTGGAGCATTCCTTTTGGGGCTTAAAATTGCCTTGGACATGCATGAAAGCACACATTTCCTAAAGCCCAAAGCTGGAACAGTCTGAGAGCAGCTGACCTAGCCAGAATCCAGGCACACACCTGTAGGAAGGGTTGGTGCAGAAGGGAAGGGGTAGGGCTCTGAGGGTGTTCTGCAGCTAGAGGGGTCCGCGGAAGGGGCAATGTGTGTGTGTGTGTGCATGCTTGGGGCCCTGCCCATGATCACAGTCATGCCTGCGCTGGGCATTGAGCCAAGGAGGCAGGTCTTGGACCCCTTGCACTCCCAGAGTTGTGAGTCATGGGGCCGGTTGCCCCGCATTCAAGGGGCTGGAAACCGCACACTCCCAAACCAATCACCCCATGGGGGTGGAGCTACGTCTCTGTGGGCAAACCCAGAGCAGACCTAGGATGCAGACTGGGAACCAGGGAAGGGGAGCTCTGAGAGATTCAACGTGTGGAGTTCCTGGCTGAGTGAATGCATGCTGTGTGCCTGTGTGGGGCATGGTCTGGGAGTAGGGGCACCCCGGGTGAGAGGTGGGGTTCTGGAAGGGCATGTGGAGGGAGTTCATTTGGAGACTCAGTTGAGTTTTCTTTTTCTCTTGATAGTCTCTTCTGCCTACTCTCTGTCAACTGGCCTTACATGGCAAACCCATGGACTCCAGGGCACCTGCTCAGCAGAGCTTTTGTGGTATTGGTCGCAGACATTCCAGGGTTTCACTTGTTCCCCAGCAAGAGCGAGAGTAAGGACCGCACGGTCCCCAACTTCAGTGCGGTGCCCCTGTCCCCCGACACAGCGCAGGTAATGGACCTTGAGCCGTTCCCCAAGTTCAGCAGGGTGTTCCCTGTTCCTTCAGGCACATGTGTGGCACTAGGAAACCCCAGAGCCGTTACCCAACTTCAGCATTGTGCTGCCTGTTCCCTGGGAATGGTGGCAATGGGCTGGAAGATAATTATTACTAAAAGACAAGTCTGTGTTTCCCCTTCTCCCAGAAACTGCAGCAGGCATGCTGGTTTTAGGTCCAAGGAGCCTCCTTCTCCCCACCTAACAACACTTCTCTTCTCTGGCTCCATGAGACATGAGGTTTTGAACACCTGCATCTGAGTCAGTGAGGCAGCTTGACACAGGACACCAGCATTCAGAGAAAGCGGCAGGTCCATTTGGAGAAATGTCATATCCACATCAGGACTGGAGTTAACACCTCTCATTAACCCACTATCTCCTGGGCTTTTCTCTTTTCTCTAGTTGAGCCATGAAGTAAAACTTAAGTAATAGTTGTCAGTGTTCTGAATTTGGTGAAGGAGGTACTTAGTTTCTGAGCTTAGAGCACTTTGCAGGGGATCCCATTTTCTCTGTTCATTGACTGCTTATGAATGTATTTTGAACAGCTGTTTCCTAGAAACACTCTTTCATTAGAAAGGGAAGGTTAGATTTACTCTTTGTGTATTTTTAAGATATACATCTAACAGTGTTTATTCAGTTGGGCCTACGATATGGGTGAGTGGCCACCATTTAGGGTTAGATGGCTTTTTGTCATCAGATACAGATATGGATGATGTCTTGTCATTTGTCAAAGGTGATGTTTCATTACTGATTAGTCTTTTCATCCCAAGAATTACAATGAGGGTCGAGGGAAAATTCAAAATTATTCAAAGCAGCCTTTTCCTGTTTAAAAGTTAAGCTTGACTATCTAGCTTTACTAGATGTATCAACTCAATATTTTGAGGTGCCATATTCTCTCTGTCATTTCTTTGGTGGTGCAGTCAGAAGGAGAGTCTTTGGGAATTCCTTTGGATAGAGTCATGCTGGTGGCTTCAAGGGGCCTGGTGACGGGAGCCCTGGGCTGAGTTCTGGAACTACTTGCTTGACGCTGGGTGAGTCAGGTTATCCCACAGAGTTTCTGTTTCCTCCTTATGAGATTGCTGGAAGGTGAAATAAGTCAAGCAGAGAAAGGCAATTTTGATACGGATTCACTCATTTATGGAACAGGAGAAATAGCAGGGAGCTCAGTAGGAGAAGGAAGGGAAGAATGAAGGGTGGGGTAAACAGAAGGGGGAATGAACCACGACAGACTATGGACTCTGGGAAACAAACTGAGGGCTTCAGAGGGGTTTGGTGGGGGGTTGGGATAGGCCGGTGATGGGTATTAAGGAGGGCACGTATTGCATGGAGCCCTGGGTGTTGTACGCAAACAATGAATCATGGAACACTACATCAAAAACTAAGGATGTAGTGTATGGTGACTAACATAACATAATAAAAAAAAATTTTAAAAAGAAAATAAAGAAATTGATGGAAGGTCATATCTGTGGAAAGTCTTTACACAGAAACTGTTCTGCCTATTGAAGAGCAACTAAAAACGAGGTGATTTGGGCTCTATTATTCTGTAAATAATAATTTTAAAACTCCCTGTCCTAGGGATATGGTATTTTATTGCATAAGGAAGCCTGAGAAGGCTGCAATGAAAGATTGCGATCTCAGAACACGTTCATGTTCCATGCATACATCACTTAACAGTTTGCACAGGTAGGAAGGTAAGTGGAGATAAATATGAAAGAAAGGGAAAGAAGGTGTGAACCATTCATTAGGTAGCCTTCTCCCTTTCTCAGGAAAGCCTTGGGCCAGTGTAATTTTGGGAAAGGAGGGGGAATCCTGGAGCTTTGCAGCAGATGGGGGTTCCAGGTCTGGGTAGAGGTGACGGGTCCCAGAGGAGAGCTGAGTGCATTCTGCAGCAGGGTATGGGCAGGGCGCGCTCCTGGGGTGGCTGTGGTCTCCCATGTGAACGTTGTGACAGGTGAGGGCTGTGAGCTGGTTCCTGGCTGAGGACAGTTGAGGCACAGGTGGAGAGCTGGCCGAGTCCCTTCTTCAGGGCCACCAGCCTCAGCCAGCACACACAGAATCATCGTTTGTCCCTGTCACTCCAATTCAGGCAGTCAGAGTTGCCAGGCCGAGATGTTTGCTGGAGCTTCTTTCCTTGCATGTGTGTGAAGTTTCAAACCTGAAGTGATGGACATGATGGGTCCTCAGAAAATCCGTAACTCTTTTATTTCCTGCTCTTATATCGACCAGTGAAGTGAATCGGACCGGCTAGTAGAAGGGGCTATCTGTGCGTTTTTATTTCCCAGTTTAATTAAAGAATGGGAAAACAGTCTTGTGAAATATTAAAAGAATCCTTTGTTGGTGTTCATGTCCCCCCCCCCCCCCGGGGTGGGGGTGCTTACCTGGAGACCCATCCAGGGCTCTGGAAGCTTGACCCGGTGAGTCACTTGCGACTTGAGCTGGGGAATTAATGAAGAAAACAGAATGAATGCTGGAGTTTGCCTGTATCGTTTGGACTCATGGTCCATGTAGCATCAGAACTCTTCACCCATGAGGCGTATCAGGATCCCTGAGGTTGTGGGCTTTGCTTTATGGGCTGAGGTTTTGTCTTCATCCTTATCTGGACAAGAGCCATGCCATCTGGCAATGGAGATCCAAATCCTTAGGTGACCATATCATCATCATCATTATCATAATTATTAATTATTAATTATTATTATTTTAAGAAGCAAGAGAGACATTGACTTTGAAATAAAATTATCAAAAGAAAGAACACAAGGTCAAATATATACGTGATGATTGAACTTGTGGTATCTCTCATTGGTGTGGGTCTTGTAGGGCTGCCCGAATGAGAAAGACCAAGGAATTCTATGTGGATAAAAGTGTGCTGTACACAGGGAGTGTTTTATTCCATCATTTGACCTCTCTCTCTGAAGGGAAAATAGAGTGGTGACTGGAGCTTGGTTCTGATTGGAAGGCCTGGGAGGTCAGTGAATCGAAAGAGCAGTGTTCATGCTTACATGGTTCTCAGTGCCCAGTGAGCGAAGTTTGGACACTTGGACTCGGAAGCATTGGTGTTCAGGGAGGATGTTGTCCGAGTTTGCAGCACATCAAATCACTTGGCTGGTCTGCCTAATTGGGCCAGTTTCTGCCTTTCTAAGGGCAGCTTGAAAGTGGCTTGTAAACCTAGGACATTTGTGGAGTGTTCTGCATGGGACCACTGTGTGGGCCAGTGTAGACACAACACAGGGAGTTCCAGAGCTAATGATGAGCATGTTTGTGAGGCTGGAGTTTGCTTCTCTGTGAGAAGGATTGAGCTGGAGTGGAAAGAAGTCTCTGGGTCTTAGGACTCACTGAGCCGATCCAAGCCTGGCAGGGTGCTGAGATCAGATGTCTGTTTCCCAGGATTTTGGCCAGAGGGATACTTGGGCTCTGGGCAGCATCTCTGCTCAGGTTTCTTGGATGAGCACCTCAGGGAAGAGGAGTAAATGTGTGTGCTCACCTGTCATCGAGGAAGGTTTCTGGTTTCAGGTTTCGTGTACAGGTGAATTCCTCATATGGCTCCCTTACCTGATGGTGTTCAGGGTGCAGGAGGTGGATGGACCCCCTCGTCCCGGGCATCCTGGCTGTGTAAGAGTCCTGGGGCACCTTTTCCCCTGGACTTTGGGCCAGGAAATTGGGAGCAGTAGGTGATGAAGCCATCAGTTGATGCCTCAGTTTCTTCCCTGCCAAGATGAACTGGAGATTATAATAAGTGCTATGGAAATATAAAGGAGGAGACAGGACTGGGGGTGCTGAAGGGAAGGTGGGGGTGGTGTTTGGTATTCACATAGGGGTCAGGTGGTACTTCACTAGGAGGGTGATGCTTGAGTCAAGATCTAGGGAAGGTCAGTGATATCACATGAAGAGCATTCTAAACAGAATGGAAAGCATGTGCAAAGGCCCCAGGGAAGGAGCATACCAGGTGCATCCATGAGCTACAAGATGGCCCTGTGACCACAGGCGACAGCTTAGGACTTGCATCATCAAGGTGACAGAGTGTGACAGAAAGCCATAGCAGGGCTGTGACCCCATGGGACCCTGTTTCACTGGGTCATCCTGGCTGCAGGGTTGAGAACAGATGACAGAGGGTTGAGGTTGGGCAAGGGAGGTCAATGATGACTCTTTTCCAGGAACTCAGGCAAGAGATGGGCTCCAGTGTGGTCCAGACAGGCGGCCTTGAAAGGAGTGGTGAGTCCTACGGTGGGTACGTCTTGAAGATGGAGCTCACAGAATTTGCCGACAGCTTAGATATTGAGGATGGGAGAAAGGAGGAACTGGGGTAACTCCCAGCTGTTGTGGGTTGTCCTGAGCGAGGGGAAGGAGAAGGTATCTGGGGGTAGGAGGTAGTCCACGTTCGGCATGCTGAGGAAGGTGCCTTTCTGGGTGGATCTGCTGAGGTTTGTTTCCAGGAGAAGCTTTCACATCTCCTCCCTCAGCAACGGTGAAGTATAAGTATTCCCCATTTTTTAAAATTCATGGGAAGACACTTGGCTTTTTGGAAAGATCTCCGTTATCACCTGGTTTCATTAATGGGAAGAAACCTGAAGAGGATGTTCCTTATGAAAAGAGTTGAACGGTGAGCTTTGCATTCAGCATCTGTTTGGGGAGAAGCACAACAGATGCAGCGTGCACCGTAACCAGCTCCTTCCTGTAAACCGCTCTCCGTGTCCAGCCACCAGCACTTTGAATTCTGTTTGTGAGCATCTGCTGTGCTTTCTCTCCATTTATTTTCGGCATCCATTAGGAATTGTGTCCTGGGTCCTGAGAAATGCCAACAATAAGTAAATTTAGGAGTCTGAGCATGGTCACTAATTTTTCCATATTAATTAATGGTCATTCCTTCTTTACACCCTTTCTGCTCTGAAAGGTTTCCTAGGAGTACTGTACTTTCAAAGAGCTGGGGAACCTGTACCCCATCCTGTGGGGTTCACTTTAGTCTCCATGCTGCACAGAACATTCCATGGCTGTCGGATTTTAACACACAAACCTGTATCTTTGACCACCTTCACCCTTCCCATCCTCCTCTGAATCAGGCACCCACAAATCTATTCTCCGTATCTATGCATTCAGTAATTTCTTTCCCCATGTTGTATGTACATGTGAGCATCTGTAATTGCCTTTCTGTGTCTGAGTTCTTCAGGAGGGAGCCCCATCAGTCATCTGATAGAACACTTTCATGGATCCCCTGTGAGGCAAGGATGATGCCCGGCCTTGGAGGGGGGCCACAGGTCCGCCCTCAGGATCCATGTCTCCCACTCCAGCCTTTTCAGAATGGACCTCTCACACCAAATCTAGGGTTAGGGGTAAGGCATAGGAGAATGAGAGTTCCAATAGGGTGGATGTGTCCAGAATTTCCACGGTGGGGGCGGGGATTGATGGCATGGGTTGGGGTGAGTGTGAAGCAGTGGGTTTGTGCCCATGAGCCAGTGAATGCAGGGGATCGAGGGAATCAAGTACAGAAGTAATTAGGATTTCTCCCCCTCGACCTCCTTTCTGGAGTCCCAAATAAAACGGTTTCGCTTTGGGTGGCATACTGAGGCCTTAGGTATGACTCAGGCTTCTTCATCTCCGTATCTTTGGAGGCAGACCTCTGGGAGTGGACTACTCAGAATCCAACCTATGATTACTGTCATGGAGGGGAGGATGGAAAGCCCGATTGACCGGCTCTAAACAAACTGACCTGGGGGCTGAGGAGAGTGCCAGTGTCACGGATGAGGGCCTAGAGTTCCGCTGAAAGTGGAGATTCGCTGGGCTTAGGTCAGGTGTTCACTTAGGTTTCTTCTCGCAAAACTTTCTGGAGTCCCAAATGGCATATTTTAGTTCTGTGTGGCAGGCTACTGCCTAACATTGCTCAGTGGTACCTGATCCCTGTGCTTTGGAGTCAGGCGTATGGGAATAAACCTAACAGACCCCAAACTAGAATTAAGGTGTGGGTCTAGGGGCATGGCCCTAAAGATCAGCCAGCAGATGCGACCTTCCAGGGGCCAAGAGTAGGGCGTGATTTGGGTTGCATCTGAAACACAGCAGTTGCAGGCAGGGGGGCTTTGAATGTGGGGTTCGTTGGGTTTGGAACAGCTGGGAATTCATAACTTCTGCTCTGCATTCCTTCTGCGGGTCCAAATGGCACAGTTTCCATCTGCATGGCATGCTGATTTGCAGGTATGACTCAGGTTTCCCCAGTCGCTGTGTGTTTGCCTCCTGGAAAGACCTCTTGGAAGCCAACGGAACATTTGGCTTAGGGCTCAGGAGCCTGGGAGGGACCATCTCCTGGTTTTGAGCTCACCATTGCTGTGTCCTGATTTGAGTAGGTGGGTTGTGGAGAAGGGAAGGCTCAGGGTTTTGGTCCAAGGGGACCCTGAATGCGGGAGCCCGCTAGAATTGATTCAGTGGGATATGCAGATTTTTCAGCCCCCGAATACCTCTGCATCCCAGATGGTACGTTTTCTTTCTGTGTGGCATGCTGAGGCCTCAGATAGGGCTCAGGTTTCCCAAATCCCTATATCTTTGTGCCATCTCTCTAGGAGTGGACCCCTGAGTACCCAAGCTATGGTGAGTGTCACGTCCTAGGAGGCTGCAAAGCCCAATCGACTGGCTCTGCCACCCTGTTGAGGCTCAGGAGAGTGGGCTGGAGAGACTGTTGGCACAGTGTTTAGGGGTCAGGAATCCACTGGAAGTGATTTTCTCTTTGCTTTGGTCAGGTGTTCCCTGAGGTTTCTCCTTCTCAGAGTGCTTTCTGGAGTCCCAGATGACAACCTTTCCTTCTGTGTGGCAGGCTTTGTGTCCTGACATTGCTCAGCAGTCCCCATTCCCTGGTCCTTGGAGCTAGATGTCTCGGAATGGACCTCACACTACTCAACGTGTAGTAAGGGCACGGGTCTAGGTGTATGGCTGTTCAGATGAGCCATCCGATGTGAGATTCCAGGGGCCTAAGAGGAGGGTGTGCTTTGGGTTGAATGTCAGACACAGGAGTTGCCCACAGGGGGTCTGTGGAAGTGGTGTCTCGCTGGGATTGGATCAGGTAGGCATTCTTATTTCTCTTCCTCTGCAGGTCCAAATGGTACGGTTTCCCTCTCTGTGGCATGCTGATTCACCAATGTGGCTCAGGTTTCCCCAGTCCCTGTGTGTTTGGTGCTTGGCTCCTGGAATGGTCTCTGGGAACCCAACGGAGCATTTGGCTTAGGGCTCAGGAGCATGGGAAAGACCATATCTTGGTTTTGAACTCAGCATTGCCGTGTCCTGATTTGAGTAGGTGGGTTGTGGAGAAAGGAAGGCTCAGGGTTTTCATCCAAGGGTCTCCTGAATGCGGGAGCTGGACGGGATTGACTGTGTGGGATATGCAGATTTCTCCTGCTCCTAATAGCCTCTAGAGTCCCAGATGGCACTCTTTCTTTCTGTGTGGCATGCTTTGGCCCCAATCGGGCTCAGGCTTCCCCAATACCTATATCTTTGTGCTGTGTCTCTAGGAGTGAAGCCCTGAGAACCCAACCTAATGTTAATGTCAGGCCCTAGGAGGATGGAAATCTCAATCGGCTGGCTCTGCGACCCTATCGGGGCTGAGGAGAGTGGGTTGGGGAGACTGTCGGCACAGTGTTTAGGGGCCAGGAATCTGCTGGAATTGGTTTCGTCTGGGCTTGGGTCAGGTGTTCCCTGAGGTTTCTCCGTCTCAGAGTGCTTTCTGGAGTCCCAAATGGCAGCCATGTATAGTGTTGTGTCTTTCCTTGTATAGTGTTGTGTCTCAGAGATAAGTGTTTTTCATTTTCATCAGGCGTCCGTGACCAATTTGATGAATGCTTCCATATTCATGAATGATGATATTATGGGTAAGTGGGTTCCTGTACAATGTTCTTTCTTACCTATAAGTTTATGGCACTTTGGTTAGGTTGCTGCAATCACTTACGATAGGGAGTCCACATTAACCAAAGATATTGTATGTTGTAAGATGGTTCCTGTACACTGTTGTTTCTCAGTTATATGTTCGGAGGACTTACCCAATGGAACCATAACCACCTTGATTCATGCTTCCATCTTCAGAAGGCTGATGTGATTTGAAGGGCATTATCCTCACACCATTGTTTCTTAGCTATAAGTATGGGAAAATTTCCCTAGGCCTACACACACAATGTTGAATAGGCATCAGTATTGATTAGGCTGATGTTAGTTGAAGGTGTTTTCCTGTACACGCTGGTTCATTACCATTAAGGATGGGGAATAGTCCTCAAGATTCAAGAAACTATTCATTAATGCTTCCATATTCATGAAAGATGCTGTTAATTGTTAATGCTATTCTGTAAAGTGGTGTTGTCAAGGGATAGGTATGTGGTCCTTTTCTTCTGATTCTACCTCCTCCTTGGTTCATGTTTCCATATTCATGAATGGTGATGTTCATTGTAAGGGGTTCTATCCTCTACACGTTTTTTTCTTAGATATATGTATGCGGTTTGGTGATTCATACACCCCCTATTTTCTGAAGGATTGTATAATCATGAGGGTGATTTTAGCTGAGGGCAGTCCCTATACACTGTTGTTTCTTACAGATATGTACTTAGACCTTTCCTAAAGCTTTGACAACCACTTTGAGTCATGCTTCCCTATTTCTAATCAGTGATATTATTGGTAGACATTATCCTGACACTGTTGTTTCCTAGAGAGAAGGGTGTGGTAATTTCCCTAGGACTGCAACACAATTTTGCGAAGGGATCCCTATGCAGGAGGTTGCTTTAATTGGAGGACAGTTCAAAGACACTGCTGTCTATTACGTACAAGAATGGGGCACAAATTTCATGTTTCAAGACCACTATGGTAAAATCTTCCTTACTCTTGAAAGATGATGTTCATTGGTCTTTCCTTGTATAGTGTTGCGTCTCAGAGATAAGTTTTTGGCACTCTTGTCAGGCTTCCACCACCATTTTGGTTAATGCTTCCATATTCATGAATTTTGATATTAGGGCTAAGTGGGTTCCTGTACACTGTTGTTTCTTACAGATAAGTTTATGGCCTTTTCATTACATTGCCACAACCATTTACGATAAGGATGCCACATTAACCAAAGATATTGTACGTTGTAAGATGGCTCCTGTACACTGTTGTTTCTCAGCTTTATGTTCGTAGGCCTTACCAGACGGTACCCTAGCGACCTTGACCGATGCTTCCATCTTTAGGAAGGCTGATGTGACTTGAAAGGCATTATTCTGACACTGTTGTTTCTTAGCTATAATTATGTGGACCTTTCCCTAGGCGTACACACCCAATCTTGAATAGGGATCAGTGTTGAGGAGGCTGATATTAGTTGAAGGTGTTTTCCTGTATACGGTGGTATATTACCAATAAGGTTGGGGCACGGTCCTCAAGATTTACAAACTTTTCATTAGGGGCGCCTGGGTAGCACAGCGGTTAAGCGTCTGCCTTCGGCTCTGGGCGTGATCCTGGTGTTATGGGATCGAGCCCCACATCAGGCTCCTCTGCTATGAGCCTACTTCTTCCTCTCCCACTCCCCCTACTTGTGTTCCCTCTCTCGCTGGTTGTCTCTATCTCTGTCAAATAAATAAATAAAATCTTTAAAAAATAAAAATAAAAACTTTTCATTAATGTTTCCATATTCGTGAAAGATGATGTTAATTGTTAATGCTATTCTCTAAAGTGGTATTGTCTTGGGATATGTATGTGGTCCTTTCCCTCTAATTCCACCTCCACCTTGGATCATATTTCCATATGCGTGAATGCTGATATCCATTGTAAGGGGTTCTTTCCTGTACACTGTTGTTTCTTAGATATATGTATGCGTGCCTTTGGTGATTCATAACCCCCTATTTTCTTTTTTTTAGTGTTTTTTTTATTATTTTATGTTAGTCACCATACAGTATATCCCTTGTTTTTGATGTAAATTTCAATGATTCATTAGTTGCGTATAACACCCAGTGCACCATACAATACGTACCCTCCTTAATGCCCATCACCAGCCTCTCCCATTCCCTCACCCCTCACCCCTCTGAAACAATCAGTTTCTATCTCAGAGTCCATTATCTGCCATGCTTTATTCCCCCTTCTCATTACCCCCCCTTTTTATCCCTTTCTTCTCTTACCGATCTTCCTAGTTCTTATGTTCCATAATTGAGAGAAAAAATATGATAATTGTCTTTCTTTGCTTGACTTATTTCACTTAGCATTACCTCCTCCAGTACCGTCCATGTTGCAGCAAATGTTGAGAAATCATTGGTCTTTCCTTGTATACTGTTGTGTCTCAGAGATAAGTTTTTGGCACTTTCGTAAGGCTCCACGACCACGTTGGTGAATGCTTCCATACTCATTATTAATGATGTCAGGGCTAAGTGGGTTCCCGTACACTGTTGTTTCTTACAGATAAATTTTTGGCATTGTAGTTATGTTGCCAGAACCACTTACAAAAAACTGTACGTTGTAATATATTTCCTGTACACTATGGTTTCTCAGGTATATTTCAGTAGGCTTTTCCTAATGGTACTTTAACCACCTAGATTCCTGCTTCCATCTTCAGGAAGGCTGATGTAACTTGAAGGGCATTATCCTGACACCGTTGTTTCTTAGCTATAAGTATGTGAACCTTTACCTAGGCCTACAGAGCCAAAATTGAATCGGGATCAGTGTTGAGGAGGCTGATGTGAGTTGAAGGTGTCTTCCTGTACACAGTGGTTCATTAGCAATAAGGATTGGGCAGAGTCCCCGAGATTCCAGAACCTTTTCATTAATTCTTCCTTGTGAAGGATTATGTTCATTGGTCTTTCCTTGTATAGTGTTGTGTCTCAGAGATAAGTGTTTGGCACTTTAGTCAGGCTTCCACGTCCAATTTGGTTACTGCTTCCATATTCACGAAGGATGATGTTAGGGCTAAGCAGGTTCCTGTACACTGTTGTTTCATATAAAAAAGCTTAAGGATTTTCTTTACGATGCCACAACCACTTACGATAGAGATTCCACATTAACCAAAGATACTGTATGTTGTAAGAGGGTTCCTGTACACTGTTTTTTCTCAGCTTTATGTTCGTAGGCCTTTCCTAACGGTACCATAACCACCTTGATTCCTCCTTCCATCTTCAGGAAGTCTGATGTGACTTGAAGGGAATTATCCTGACACCGTTGTTTCTTATCTCTAAGTATGTGGACATTTCCCTAGGCCAACACACCCAGTGTTGAGTTGGGATCACTATTGAGGAGGTTGATATGAGTTGAAGGTGTTTTCCTGTACACGGTGGTTTATTACCTAAAGGATGGGGCAAAGTCTTGGTAATTCCAGAACCTTTTCATTCATGCTTCCATAATCATGAAAGATGGTGTTCATTGGTCTTTCCTTGTATAGTGTTGTCTCTCAGAGATACGTGTTTTGCACTTTCGTAGGCTTCCACGACCATTTTCGTTAATGCTTCCATGTTCACGAATGATGGTGTTAGGGCTAATTTGTTCTTGTACACTGTTGTTTCTTACAGATTAGTTTATGGCATGTTCTTTACGTTGCCACAACCACTTACGATAGGGATTCTACACTGAGCAAAGATACTGTACGTTATTTGTTATTTTTTTACTTTAATTTCTGCCAGATTTGGTCTCATTTCTGCCCTTAGAGATTCTATATTCTCATCAATATTTTCGTTAATACTTTTTCAAGTCTACACACCATCTTCACCTTTGTTACTCTGAATTCCATTTCTGATGATTTGGTTATGTCCATATCCATTAGTTCTGTGGCAGAAGCCACAGACTCATTTTCTTTGCTGGGGCGGATTTCTCCTTCTAGACATTCTAATGAGAAGTTGTGGGTTTGTCCAGAGCCCAAATTATTGACTGGGACCCAGGCCATGAGCCCTTGTTTTATGGGGATCTTAGGGATGTGGGCTTCTTGATTTTTCAGCCTGCCTTCTGGGGGAGGGGCCTGCCAAGCCGATATTAAGGTTAACCCTGTTTGGGTATAGTCTCCGTGTCCCCTGCAAGGGGGGATGGGGATGGGCACAGAGTGATTCGGTATTTCCAGGCTTTTGTTCTCCGGCGGCTTTCCCTGGTGTTTTGCTGTGCCTCTTCTGAGAGCCAGAGCAGCAGTGGCCAAATTTCATCCTCTGTCTCAGAGGGATTGCGGACAGTTCTCCACTGATGTTCTGGCCACTTTAACTCTGTTTCTGTTGGTGCTGCTCAACCCTGCACTGTCCGGGATGTGAGCCCCACACCTGGCATCCCAGCTCTCACCTACAGGGCCAGTGTGTCTCTGTCCTTTGTGTTTCTAACACCGCCAGCCACCAGCGGCCCCTGAATGCTCCAGGAGCATTATGTGTCTCTTTCTTACACACTTTTGCACATGCTTCCGTGTTCATGACAGAGGACTGTGAGATGCCAGATGGTTTCTCTATGGTGTTCCTTCATTGATTCAGTATATGGCACTTTCCTTATGTTTTCTTAGGCACCTGTACAAATGGTTTCATCTTCACCACCGAAGACGTGACTTCAAAGATGGCTTTGGTACAATGTTCTTTCCTAAGATTGGTTCTCGTCCCTTTCCTTATGCTTTTATTCCCAATCAGACACATGCTTCCATCATCATGACAGTTTATGGGACTTGGAAAACCCTTTCCATACCCTCTTCTTCCTGAGATTACGTCTATAGCTGTTTCCTTAAGGTTCAACACACGTATTGGTAAACCCTGCTGTTTTCACTGATCAACGTTGCCTTGTCTCTACAAATACATGGTTTGCTGAATTGACTGATGGCACTTTCCTTTCGTTTTCACACAACCTTTTTGAAGGGCTTTCCTCCTCATGACTGATGTGAGTTGAGAGATGCTTTCTGTGTAGTGTTCTTACGTCGTTAAATGAAGGGCATTATCTTTTTTTTTTTAAAAGATTTTATTTATTTATTTAACAGAGATAGAGACAGCCAGCGAGAGAGGGAACACAGCATGGAGAGTGGGAGAGGAAGAAGCAGGCTCACAGTGGAGGAGCCTGATGTGGGGCTCGATCCCATAACGCCGGGATCACGCCCTGAGCCGAAGGCAGACGCTTAACCGCTGTGCCACCCAGGCGCCCCTGAAGGGCATTATCTTGATGCTTGCAGACACCATTTGGCACAATGCTCCCACTTCATGACACCAGATGTGAGGTGCAAGATGCTTTCACATAGAGTGTTCTCTCCTTGAGTAAAGTAGGTGACCCTTTCCCTATGCATTCGTAGACACTTTTTTTTATGATTTTTTATTATTTTAGTCACCATACAGTACATCCCCGCTTTTCGATGTAAGGCTCGATGATTCATTAGTTGTGTATAACACCCAGTGCACCATGCAATATGTGCCCTCCTTACTACCCATCACCGGCCTATCCCATTCCCCCACACCCTCCCCTCTGAAGTCCTCAGTTTGTTTCTCATAGTCCATAGTCTCTCATGTTTCATTCCCCCTTCTGATTACCCCCCTTTCTTTATCCCTTTCTTCCCCTACTGATCATTCTAGTTCTTATGTTCCATAGATGAGAGAAATCATATGATAGTTGTCTTTCTCTGCTTGACTTATTTCACTTAGCATTATCTCCTCCAGTGCCGTCCATGTTGTAGCAAATGTTGAGAACTCGTTCTTTCTGATTGCTGAGTAATATTCCATTGTATATATGGACCACAACTTCTTAAGCCAGTCATCTGTTGCAGGGCATCTCGGCTCCTTCCACGATTTAGCTATTGTGGACATTGCTGCTGTGAACATTGGGGTGCATATGGCCCTTCTCTTCACCACGTCTGTATCTTTGGGGTAAACACCCAGTAGTGCAATGGCTGGATCATAGGGTAGCTCAATTTTTAACTTTTTAAGGGACCTCCACACTGTTTTCCAGAGTGGCTGTACCAACTTGCATTCCCACCAACAATGTAGGAGGGATCCCCTTTCTCCACATCCTCTCCAACAATTGTTGTTTCTTGCCTTGTCTATTTTTGCCATTCTAACTGGCGTAAGGTGGTATCTCAGTGAAGTTTTGATTTGAATTTCCTTGATGGCTAATGATTTTGAACATTTTTTCATGTGTCTGTTAGCCATTTGTATGTCTTCATTGAAAAAGTGTTCATATCTTCTGCCCATTTTTTGATTTATTTGTTTCTCGTGTATTGAGTTTGAGAAGTTCTTTGTAGATCTTGGATACCAGTCCTTTATCTGTAGTATCATTTGCAAATATCTTCTCCCATTCCGTGGGCTGCCTCTTAGTTTTTCTGACTGTTTCCTTGGCTGTGCAGAAACTTTTAATCTTGATGAAGTCCCATAAATTCATTTTATCTTTTGTTTCTCTTGCCTTTGGGGATGTATCATGAAAAAGGTTGCTTTGGCCGATGTCGTAGAGATTGCTGACTATGTTCTCCTCTAGGATTTTGATGGATTCCTGTCTCACATCGAGGTCTTTCATCCATTTGGAGTTTATTTTTGTGTATGGTGTGAGATAGTGGTCAAGTTTCATTCTTTTGCATGTGGCTGTCCAATTTTCCCAGCACCATTTATTGAAGAGACTGTCTTTTTCCCACCGGATGTTTTTTCCGGCTTTATCAAATATTAGTTGCCCAAAGAGCTGAGGGTCCATTTCTGGGCTCTCTATTCTGTTCCATTGGTCTATGTGTCTGTTTTTGTGCCAGTACCATGCTGTCTTTGTGATCACAGCTTTGTAGTACAGCTCGAAATCCAGCATTGTGATGCCCCCAGCTTTGTTTTTCCTTTTCAACAGTTCCTTGGAGATTCGGGGTCTTTTCTGGTTCCATACAAATTTAAGGACTATTTGTTCCAGTTCTTTGAAAAATGTCCTCGGTATTTTGATCGGGATAGCATTGAAAGTGTAGATTGCTCTGGGTAGCATGGACATTTTAACTATGTTAATTCTTCCGATCCATGAGCATGGAATATCTTTCCATCTTTTTATGTCTTACTCAATGTCTTTTAAGAATGATTTATAGTTTCTAGAATAAAGGTCCTTTACGTCTCTGGTTAAGTTAATTCCAAGGTAACGTATGCTTTTTGGTGCTATTGTAAATGGGATGGATTCCCTATTTTCTCTTTCTTCGTTCTCGTTATTCGTGTACAGAAATGCAACTGATTTCTGAGCATTGATTTTGTATCCCTCCACGTTACTGAATTGCTCTATAACTTCTAATAGTTTGGGAGTGTATTCTATTGGGTTTTCCATATAGAGTATCATGTCATCTGTGAAGAGAGACATTTTGACTTCTTCTTTGCCAATTTGAATACCTTTGATCCCTTTTTGTCGTCTGATTGCTGTTGCAAGGACTTCTAGTACTATGTTGAATAATAGTGGCGAGAGTGGGCATCCTTGTCGTGTTCCTGATCTTAAGGGAAAGGCTTCCAGCTTTTCTCCATTGAGAATAATATTTGCAGTAGGCTTTTCATAGATGGCTTTTATGAGATTGAGAAATACACCTTGTATTCCTACACTCTGAAGGGTTTTAATCAGGAAAGGATGCTGTATTTTGTCAAATGCTTTTTCGGCATCGATTGAGAGGATCATATGGTTCCTGAGTCGTTTCTTGTTGATATGATGTATCACGCTGATACACCATATCGATCAATCACGCTGATTGATTTGCGAATATTGAACCATGCTTGCATCCCAGGTATGAATCCCACTTGATTGTGGTGGATAATCCTTTTAATGAACTGTTGGATTCTATTAGCAAGTATCTTGTTGAGGAATTTGGCGTCCATATTCATTAGGGAAATCAGTCTGTAATTCTCCTTTTTGAGGGGGTCTTTGCCTGGTTTGGGGATCAATAATAATATTGGCCTCATAGAATGAGTTTGGTAGCTTTCTTTCTGTTTCTATTTTTTGAAATAGCTTTAGGAGAGTAGGTATTATTTCTTCTTTGAATGTTTGGTAGAATTCCCCAGGAAAACCTTCCGGGCCTGGAGTTTTGTTATTTGGAAGGTTGTTTATCACTGACTCAATTTCTTCATCATTAATTGGCCTGTTTAAGAAATCAGTTTCTTCCTGTTTCAATCTTGGTAGTTTATAGGTTTCCAGGAAGGATTCCATCTCTTCCAGATTGCTTAGTTTATTGGCATATAGCTGTTGATAAAAATTTCTAATAATCCTTCCAATTTCAATGGTGTTCGTCGTGACCTCTCCTTTTTCATTCATAATTTTAATAATCTGGGTCCTTTCTCTTTTGTTTTGGATAAGTCTTGCCAGTGGTCTGTCAATTTTATTGATTCTCTCAAAGCTTCTAGTCCTGTTGATCTGCTCTACTGTACTTCTGGTTTCTGCTTGATTGATTTCAGCTCTAATTTTGGTCAACTGCTTCCTCGTGCGTGGATTAGGCCTGTCCCTCTGTTGCTGTTTCAGCTTCTTGAGGTGAGAATATAAAAACCGCATTTTAGATTTTTCTATTCTTTTGAGTGAGGCTTGGATGGCTATGTATTTCCCCCTTAGGACTGCCTTTGTAGTATCCCATAGGTTTTGGACTGTTGTATTTTCATTCTCATTGGTCTCCATAAATTGTTTAATTTGATTTTTGATTTCCTGGTTTATCGAGTCATTCCTGAGCAGGATGGTTCTTATTCTCCAAGTGTTTGAGTTTCTTCCAAATTTTTCCTTGTGGTTGAGTTCCAATTTCAGAGTGTTGTGGTCTGAGAATATGCACGGGATAATTTCAATCTTTTGGTATCGGCTGAGACCTGTTTTGTGTCCCAGAACATGGTCTATTCTTGAGAATGTTCCATGGGCATTAGAATAGAATGAGTATTCTTTGGTTCTGGGGTGTAGTGTTCTCTATATATCTAAGAGGTCCAACTCGTCGAGTATGGCATTCAAAGCCTTTGATTCTTTGCTTAGTTTTTGCCAGGGTGTTCTGTCTATTTCTGAGAGTGGAGTGTTGAGGTCCCCTACTATTAATGTATTTTATTTATATGTCTCTTTATTCTGGTTAAGAGTTGGCTTGTGTATCTTGCTGCTCCCCTGTTGGGGGCATATATATTTATAATTGTCATATCCACTTGTTGAATACTTCCTTTAAGAATAATATAGTGCCCTTCTGCGTCTCTAACTATAGTCTGTAGTTTAAAATCCAGTTTATCTGATATGAGAATTGCTACCCCAGCTTTCTTTTGAGGTCCATTTGCGAGAAAGTAGGTACGCCATCCCCTTACTCTCAGTCTTAATGCATCTTTGGGTTCGAAATGAGTCTCTTGTAGACAGCAAATGGATGGGTCATTTCTTTTTATCCAATCTGCAACCCTGTGGCGTTTTAAGGAAGAATTTAAACCATTAATATTAAGACTGAGTACTGAGAGGTATGCTTTTAATGCTGCCATGTTCTCAGTAAAGTCTTTGTTTGTATTGGCTGTGACTTTCTGTTCTGCATCACTCTTGGGGCCTTTTTACTTTTATAGAACCCCCCGTAATATCTCCTGTAGGGCTGGTTTCGTGGTTACAAAATTGGTTAGTGACTGTCGATTCTGAAATGTCTTTATTTCTCCATCAATTCTGAATGACAGCCTTGCTGGATAAAGGATCCTTGGCTGCATATTTTTCTCTGAAAGAGCTTTAAAAATGCTCCCCCAACCCTTTCTCTCATTCCAGGTCTGTGTAGACAGGTCTGACGTAATTCTGATGTCTTTGCCTTGGTACGTGAGAAATTTCTTTGCCCTGGCCGCTTTCAATACTGTATCCTTGCATCTAATATTTGCGAAATGCACTATGACGTGACGAGGCGTAGGTTTGTCGTGGTTGAGCTTGGGAGGGGTCCTCTCTGCCTCTTGGACACGAATGTTTGTTTCCCTTGCTAGATTAGGGAAGTTTTCAGCTACAATTTGTTCAAATATCTCTTCTAGACCTCTGTTTTTCTCCACCCCCTCGGGGATGCCGATGATTCTAACATTGGATCATTTCGTTGAGTCAGTAATCTCCTGTAGCCAACATTCGAGGGCGTGGATTTTTTTAAGACCTTCTTCTATTTTCATTTTTTCCTCTATTAACCCATCCTCCAATTCACTAACCCTTTCCTCTGCTTTGGTGACCCTGGCCGTCAGAGCCTCTAGTTTTGCCTGCATTTGGCTCATAGAATTTTTAATTTCTGTCAAATTCGCTCTCATTTCCGCCCTTAGGGATTCTATATTCTCAGTAACATTTTCCTTAATACTTTTTTCACGTCTACTCATCATCTTGACCATTGTTACTCTGAATTCCATTTCTGATAATTTGGTTACATCCATATCCGTTACTTCTGTGGCAGAGGCCACAGACTCACTGTCTTTTCTTTGCTGGGGGGGGGGGCTTCTCCTTCTTGTCATTCTGATGAGGAGAGGTTGCGGGGTTGTCCAGAGCCCAAATTATTGACTGGGTCCCAGGCCGTGCCCCTTGTTTTATAGGGATCTTAGAGATGTGGGCTTCTTCTTTAAAGATTTTATTTATTTACTTATCTGAGAGAGGGAGACAGACAGTCAGCAAGAACGGAACAGAAGCAGGGGAGTGAGAGAGGAAGAAGCAGGCTCCCAGCAGAAGAGCCCGATGAGGGACTCCTTTCTGGAATGCTGGGATCACGCCCTAAGCCGGAGACAGGCGCTCAGTGACTGCACCACCCAGGCGCCTGGGGTTGTGGGCTTCTTGATTTTTCAGCCTGCCTTCTGTGTTCTGGGGGAGGGGCCTGCCACGCCCATACTCAGGCAACCCTGTTTGGTTAGAGTCTCCATGTCCCCCGCGAGGGGGGATGCGGATGGGCACTCTCTGAGCTGGTATTTCCAGGCTTTTGTTCTCTGGCAGCTTTCCCTGGCAGTCGGCTATGCCTCTTCTGAGAGTCAGAGCAGCAGAGGCTGCATTGTCACAGAACAGAGGGATTGCGGCCCGTTCTCCACTGATGTCCTGGGCACTTTAACTCTGTTACTGTTGGTGCTGCTCAACCCTGCAGCGTCCCGGGATGTGCGCACCAACCCGGCGTCCCTGCCCTCACTTCCAGGGCAGGCGCGTCTCTATCCTTTGTGATTCTAATGCCGCCAGCCACCAGCTGCCCCTGGCGCTCCCGGGTCTCCTGGTCTCAGTCTATGCCCGGTGAGCACACCAGGATTCCGGAGTTTCGTGAGAAGCCTGGTGACGCGCGCACCCGGTTCAGGGTCTCAGTCTGCTGTTTTGTGGGTGCCAACCGCGAGTCCGCCCGCTCCCCCGTGCAGGTGGCCCGCCAGCCGCCCCGCGCGCGCTCCAGGAGCTCCCAGTCTCAGTCTGGATCCCGTGAGCACACCGGGATTCCGGTGTTCCGGGAGATGCCTGGTGAAGCGCGTTCACGGTTCACCAGCCTCAGTCCACTCTCTCGCGGGTGCCCTCCGTGAGTCCGCCCGCTCCCCCGTGCAGGTGGCTGCCGCTTCCCGGCGCCCAAACGCGGCGGCTCCCTCCCCCTTCCGTTTATCTTCCGATATTTGTGCACGGTTTACAGCTCCCCTCTTGGTACCTCAATACTCAGCGCTGGAGATGTTCATTTGTAGAGATCCAGATGTATCTTCCTCTGTCTCAGGCTGATTCTGTGGTTATTTAGGCTGCTCTGTTACCTATCCAGCTCGACTCAGTGGACCAGGTGAAAAAGGGATCCCCTACTCCTCCGCCATCTTAACCCCTCCTGCCTGGACCACAAATTCTTAATCCAGTCATCTGTTGAAGGGCATCTTGGCTCCTTCCACGATATAGCTATTGTGAACAGCCCTGCTATGAACATTGGGGTGCATATGGCCCTTCTCCTCACTACGTCTGTATCTTTGGTTTAAATACCCAGTAGTGCAATGGCTGGACACAGGGTAGCTCTATTTTTAATCTTTTAAGGGACCTCCAAACTTTTTCCAAAGTGGCTGTACCAACTTGCATTCCCACCAACAATGTAGGAGGGATCCCCTTTCTCCACATCCTCTCTAACAATTGTTTCTTGCCTTGTCAATTTTTGCCATTCTAACTGGCTTAAGTTGGTATCTCCGTGTGATTTTGATATGAATTTCCCTGATGGCTAATGATTTTGAACATTTTTTAAAGTGTCTGTTAGCCATTTCTATGTCTTCACTGGAAAAGTGTCAGTTCATATCTTCTGCCCATTTTATGATGTTTATTTGTTTCTCACGTATTGAGTTTGAGAACTTCTTTGTAGATCTTGGATACCTGTCTTTTCTCTGTAGTATCATTTGCAAATGTATTCTCCCATTCCGAAGGCTGCCTCTTTGTTTTTCTGTTTCCTTGGCTGTGCAACAGTTTTTATATTGATGCAATCCCACAAGTTCATTTTATCTTTTGTCTCTCTTGCCTTTGGAGATGTGTCATAAAAAAGGTTGCTGTGGCTGATGTCGTAGAGGTTGCTGCCTATGCTCTTCTCTCGGATTTTGATGGATTTCTGTCTCACATTGAGGTCTTTCATCCATTTAGAGTTTATCTTTGTGTATGGTGTTAGGGAGTGGTCACGTTTCATTCTTTTGCATGTAGCTGTCCAATTTCCCCAGCACCATGTATTGAAGAGACTGTCTTTTTTCCACTGGATGTTGTTTCCTGCTTTGTCAAAAATCAGTTGCCCAGAGTCGAGGGCCCATTTCTGGGTTCTCTATTCTGTTCCATTGGTCTATGTGTCTGCTTTTGTGCCAGTACCATGCTGTCTTTGTGATCACAGCTTTGTAGTACAGCTTGAAATCTGGCATTGTGATGCCCCCAGCTTTGTTTTTCCTTTTCAACAATTCCTTGGCGATTCGGGGCCTTTTCTAGTTCCATACAAATTTAAGGGCTGTTTTTTCGAGTTCTTTGCAAAATCTCATCGGTATTTTGATCGGGATAGCATTGAAAGTGTAGATTGCTCTGGGTAGCATGGACATTTTAACTATGTTAATTCTTCCGATCCATGAGCATGGAGTATTTTTCCATCTCTTTGTGTCTTCCTCTACGTCTTTCAAAAGTGATTTATAGTTTCTAGAATATAGGTCCTTTACGTCTCTGGTTAATTCCTAGGTAACATATGGTTTTTGGTGCTATTGTAAATGGGCTGGATTCCCTAATTTCTCTTTCTTCAGTCTCATTATTCGTGTATAGAAATGCAACTGATTTCTGAGCATTGATTTTCTATCCCACCCCATTACTGAATTACTCTATAACTTCTCATATTTTCTGCGTGTATTCTATTGGGTTTTCCATATAGAGTATCATGTCATCTGCGAAGAGAGACATTTTGACTTCTTTGCTGATTTGGATACCTTTTATCCCTTTTTGTTGTCTGCTGTTGCAAGGACTTCTAGTACTATGTTGAATAATAGTGGCGAGAGTGGGCATCCTTGTTGAATTCCTGATCTTAAGGGAAAGGCTTCCAGCTTTTCCCCATTGAGAATATTTTCTGTAGCCTTTCCATAGATGGCTTTTATGAGATTGAGAAATGAACCCTCTATTCCTACACTCTGAAGGGTTTTAATCAGGAAAGGATGCTGTATTTTGTCAAATGTTTTTTCTGGATCAGTTGAGGGGATCATATGGTTCCTGAGTCTTTTCTTGTTGATATGATGTATCACGCTGATCGATTTGCGAATTTTGAACCACGCTTTCATCCCAGGGATGAATCCCACTTGTTCATGATGGATAATCGTTTTAATGTACTGTTGGATTCTATTAGCCAGAATCTGGTTGAGGATTTTGGCATCTATATTCATTAGGGAAATTGGTCTGTAATTCTTCTTTTTGAGGGGGTCTTTGCCTGGTTTGCGGATCAAGGTAATATTGGCCTCATAGAATGAGTTTGGTAGCTTTCCTTCTGTTTCTATTTTTTGAAATAGCTTTAGGAGAATAGGTATTATTTCTTCTTTGAATGATTGGTAGAATTCCCCAGGAAAACCGTCCGGACCTGGAGTTTTGTTATTTGGAAGGTTGTTTATCACTGGCTCAATCTATTCATAATTAATTGGCCTGTTTAAAAAGTCAATTTCTTCCTGTTTCAGTCTTGGTAGTATATAGGTTTCTAGGAAGGCCTCCATCTCTTCCAGATTGCTTAATTTATTGGCATATAGCTGTTTGTAAAAGTTTCTAATAATCATTCCAATTTTATTGGTGTTGGTCATGACCTCTCCTTTTTCATTCATAATTTTATTAATTTAGGTCCTTTCTCTATTCATTTGTATAAGTCTTGCCAGTGTTTTGTATATTTTATTGATTCCTTCAAAGAACCAGCTTCTAGTCCTGTTGATCTGCTCTACTGTACTTCTGGTTTCTAGTTCATTGATTTCTGCTCTAGTTTTGGTCAACTGCTTTCTCGTGCATGGATTAGGCATGTCCCTCTGTTGCTGTTCCAGCTTCTTGAGGTGAGAATATAAAAACTGCATTTTAGATTTTTCTATTCTTTTGAGTGAGGCTTGGATGGCTATGTATTCCCCCTTAGGACTGCCTTTGCAGTATCCCATAGGTTTTGGACCATTGTGTTTTCATTCCCGTTGGTCTCCATAAATTGTTTAAATATATTTTTGATTTCCTGGTTCATTGGGTCATTCCTGAGCAGGATGGTTCTTAGTTTCCAAGTGTTTGAGTTTTTTTCCAAAATCTTCCTTGTTTTTGAGTTCCAATTTCAGAGTGTTGTGCTCTGAGAATATGAGGGGATAATTTCAGTTTTTCGTATCAGTTGAGACCTGATTTGTGTCCCAGAACATGGTCTAATCTTGAGAATGTTCCATGGGCATTAGAATAGAATGAGTATTCTTTGGTTCTGGGGTACAGTGTTCTATATATATCTATGAGGTCTAACTCGTCTAGCATGGCATTCAAAGCTCTTGTTTCTATGTTGGTTTTCTGCTCCGGTGCTCTGTCTGTTGCTGATAGTGGAGTGTTGAGGTTCCTACTATTAATGTATTTTTATCTATATATCTCTTTATTCTGGTTAAGAGTTGGCTTGTGTATCTTGCTGCTCCCCTGTTGGGGCATATATATTTATAATTGTCATATCCACTTGTTGGATACATCCTTTAAGAATAATATAGTGCCCTTATGTGTCTCTAACTATAGTCTTTAGTTTCAAATCCAATCTGTCTGACATGAGAATTGCTACCCCAGCTTTCTTTTCAGGTCCATTGGCGTGAAAGATGGTATTCCATCCTTTTAGTCTGAATGTATCTTTAGGTTCAAAATGAGTGTCTGTAGATAGCAAATGGATGGGTCATGTCTTTTTATCCAATCAGAAACCCTGTGGTGTTTTATGGGAGCATTTAGGCCATTTACATTGAGACGGATTATTGAGAGATGTGATTTTAATGATGCCATATTGCCAGTAAAGTCTTTGTTTCCATAGATTGTGACTTTATGTTCTGTATCACTCTTGGGGCCTTTTTACTTTTATAGAACCCCCCCTTAATATCTCCTGTAGGGCTGGTTTTGTGGTTAAAAAAATTGGTCAATGACCACGATTCTGGAAGGTCTTTATTTCTCCATGAATTCTGAATGACGGCCTTGCTGGATAAAGGATACTTGGCTGCAAGTTTTTCTCTGAAAGAGATTTAAAAATGCCCCCCAACCCTTTATCTCATTCCAGGTCTGTGTAGAGAGGTCAGACGTAATTCTGATATCTTTGCCTTGGTACGTGAGAAATTTCTTTGCCCTGGCCACTTTCAATACTGTATCCTTGCATCTAATATTTGCGAAATGCACTATGACGTGACGTGGCGTGGGTTTGTCGTGGTTGAGCTTGGAAGGGGTCCTCTCTGCCTCTTGGACACGAATGTTTGTTTCCCTTGCTAGATTAGGGAAGTTTTCAGCTACAATTTGTTCAAATATCTCTTCTAGACCTCTGTTTTTCTCTACGTCCTCAGGAATGCCGATGATTCTGACACTGGAACGTTTTATTGAGTCAGTCATTTCCCGTAACCTACATTCCTGTGTGTGGATTTTTTTGAGTCCAGATTCTCTTTTAGCTTTTTCCTCTACTAACCCATCTTCCAATTCGCTGATACGTCCTTCTGCCTCATTCACCCTGGCCAACAGAGCCTCTAGTTTTGACTGCATTTGGCTCCTAGAATTTTTAATTTCTGCCAGATTCACTCACATTTCTGCCCTTAGAGATTCTATGTTCTCATTAACAATTTTGTCAATATTTTTTTCAAGTCTACAAATCATCTTGACCATTGTTACTCTGAATTCCATTTCTGATAATTTGGTTATATCCATATCCATAAGTTCTGTGGCAGAGGCCACAAACTTATTGTCTTTTCTTTGCTGTGGGGGGGGGGGCTTCTCCTCATCATTCAGATGAGGAGAGGTTGTGGTGTTGTCCAGAGCCCAAATTATTGACCACGACCCAGGCCGTGCGCCCTTGTTTTATAGGGATCTTAGGTATGGGGGCTTCTTGATTTTTCAGCCTGCCTTCTGAGGTAGGGGCCTGCCGTGCTGATACTTGGGCAACCCTGTTTGGGTAGAGTCTCTGTGTACCCTGCGAAGGGGGATGGGGGTGGGCACACTGTGAGCCGGTCTTTCCAGGCTTCTTTTCTCTGGCGGCTTTCCCTGGTGGTTTGCTGTGTTTCTTCTGAGAGTCAGAGCAGCAGTGGCCGAATCTCAGCCTCTGTCTCAGAACAGATGGATTGCGGACCATTCTCCACTGATGTTCTGGCCACTTTAACTCTGTTTCTGTTGGTGCTGCTCAACCCTGCACTGTCCAGGATGTGAGCCCCACACCTGGCTTCCCAGCTCTCACCTACAGGGCCAGTGTCTCTCTGTCTGTGTTTCTAACACTGCCAGCCGCCCCTGCATGCTCCAGGAGCTTTATGTGTCTCTTTCTTACACACATTTGCACAAGCTTCCGTTTTCATGACAGAGGACTGTGAGATGCCAGATGGTTTCTCTACGGTGTTCCTTCGTAGATTCAGTATATGGCACTTTCCTTATGTTTTCTTAGGCACTTGTACAAACGGTTTCATCTTCAAGACTGAAGACGTGACTTCAAAGATGGCTTCGGTACAATGTTCTTTCCTAAAGTTGGTTCACCTCCCTTTCCTTATGCTTTTATTCCCAATCAGACACATGCTTCCATCATCATGACAGTTTATGGGACTTGGAAAACCCTTTCCATACCCTCTTCTTCCTGAGATTACGTCTATGGCTGTTTCCTTAAGGTTCAACACACGTATTGGTAAACCCTGCTGTTTTCACTGATCAATGTTGCCTTGTTTCTACAAAAACATGGTTTGCTGAATTGACTGATGGCACTTTCCTTTCGTTTTCACACAACTTTTGAAGGGCTTTCCTCCTCATGACTGATGTGAGTTGAGAGATGCTTTCCTTGTAGTGTTCTTACATGGTTCAACAAAAGGCATTATCTTGATGCTTGCAGGCACAGTTTTGTACAATGCTCCCAATTCATGACACCAGATGTGAGGTGCAAGACGCTTTTATATAGAGTGTTCTCTCCTTGAGTAAAGTAGGTGTCCCTTTCCCTATGCATTTGTAGACACTTTCGAAAATCTTGACATCTTCCTAACAGAAGATGTGACTTGGATGAGGGTGTCCATTTGGTGTTATGACTGAGATTTGGGTATATTGTTCTTTCCTTAAGGTTCAACGCACGTATTGGACAACGCATATATATTCCTGGGTCACCATGTTACTTCGATGTTGCCTATCAACACTGACCTGGTACTCACAACTACTTAGGACCTCTCCTTATGCTTTCACTCACACTTCTGCATGTACTTCCATCTTCATTACAGAAGATGTGAGTTGGGAGATCTTTTCCAAGGGTGTTCTTACCTGAGCATACAGCATGTTCCTTAGGTTTTCATACAGTTTTGGAACATACATCCATCTTCATGAAGGTAGTTGTGATTTGGAAGGTTGTCTCTAGATGGTGCTCTTTCTTAGTGTTAAGCATATGGCACTTCTCTTATGGTTCAACAGAGATATTTGAAAATCTCTCTTCATACATCAGGATGTTTGAAATCTCTTCCTCTATACAGAACATTGGTGCTCAGAGTCGAGTAAATGGCATTTCTTTACACATTCCCTCACCCTTTAGCCAATGCTTCCAGGGTCATGTGAAAAGATGTTTCAGAGGGTATTCTATGGAGTTCTCTTGTAAAGTTAAGCATACGATAATTCCCTTAAGCTGAGAAACACTCTCTTGTATATGCTTCCAGCTTCATGAAAGAACACGTGCCTTGAAAGATGGATTAGGTACTGTCCTTTTTTGGAGCCATGTCTCTGCCACTTTCCTTATGTTGTCACCACAACGTTGCAAACATTTTCGTCTTCATGACAGAAGCCGTGGTTTGTAAGATGCTATCTACCCAGTGCTCTCACCTACTAAGTTTATGGCACTTTCCTTAAGTTTCAACACATAGGGAAGAAAACCCTGGTTGATCCATTTGTCAGGAGGTGGGTTCGATATCGTTTTCTATCTAGACAGATTTGGTTCTCAGAATTAAGTAGACAGCCCTTTCTCTACGTGCTTGCACACACTCTTGCCAAGGCTTCCATCTTCACAACAGAAGTTGTGAGTTGAGACATGATGTCTATACAGTGTTCTTCTATAGAGTGAGGCAACGCGCTTTATGCATCTCTTTTTGTACACACTTTTTCACATGCTTCCTTTTTCATGCCAGAAGACAGTGAGATGCAGGGCGCCTGGGTGGAACAGCAGTTAAGCGTCTGCCTTCAGCCAGGGCGTGATCACAGCATTGTGGGATCGAGCCCCACATCAGGCTCCTCCGCTGTGAGCCTGCTTCTTCTTCTCCTACTCCCCCTGCTTGTGTTCCCTCTCTCACTGGCTGTTTTGCTGTCAAATTAATAAATGAAGTCTTAAAAGAAAAAGAAGGGTTGCAGATTGGATAAAAAGAAATGACCCATCCATTTGCTCTCTACAAGAGACTCATTTCGAACCCAAAGATGCATTCAGACTGAGAGTAAGGGGATGGAGTACCATCTTTCACGCAAATGGACTTCAAAAGCAAGCTGGGGTAGCAATTCTCATATCAGATAAATTGGACTTTAAACTACAGACTATTGTTAGAGATGCAGAAGGGCACTATATTATTCTTAAAGGAAGTATTCAACAAGTGGATATGACAATTATAAATATATATGCCCCCAACAGGGGAGCAGCAAGATACACAAGCCAACTCTTAACCAGAATAAAGAGACATATAAATAAAAATACATTAATAGTAGGGGACCTCAACACTCCACTCTCAGAAATAGACAGAACACCCTGGCAAAAACTAAGCAAAGAATCAAAGGCTTTGAATGCCATACTCGACAAGTTGGACCTCATAGATATATATAGAACACTACACCCCAGAACCAAAGAATACTCATTCTATTCTAATGCCCATGGAACATTCTCAAGAATAGACCATGTTCTGGGACACAAAACAGGTCTCAACCGATACCAAAAGATTGAAATTATCCCGTGTATATTCTCAGACCACAACGCTCTGAAATCGAAACTCAACCACAAGGAAAAATTTGGAAGAAACTCAGACACCTGGAGAATAAGAACCATCCTGCTCAGGAATGACTCGATAAACCAGGAAATCAAAAATCAAATTAAACAATTTATGGAGACCAATGGGAATGAAAATACAACAGTCCAAAAACCTATGGGATACTGCAAAGGCAGTCCTAAGGGGGAAATACATAGCCATCCAAGCCTCACTCAAAAGAATAGAAAAATCTAAAATGCGGTTTTTATATTCTCACCTCAAGAAGCTGAAACAGCAACAGAGGGACAGGCCTAACCCACGCACGAGGAAGCAGTTGACCAAAATTAGAGCTGAAATCAATCAAGCAGAAACCAGAAGTACAGTAGAGCAGATCAACAGGACTAGAAGCTGGTTCTTGGAGAGAATCAATAAAATTGACAGACCACTGGCAACGCTCATCCAAAAGAAAAGAGAAAGGACCCGAATATTAATATTATGAATGAAAAAGGAGAGGTCACAATGAACACCATTGAAATTGGAAGGATTATTAGAAATTTTTATCAACAGCTATATGCCAATAAACTAAGCAATCCGGAAGAGATGGAATCCTTCCTGGAAACCTATAAACTACCAAGATTGAAAGAGGAAGAAATTGATTTCTTAAACAGGCCAATTAATGATGAAGAAATTGAGTCAGTGATAACCTTCCAAATAACAAAACTCCAGGCCCAGACGGTTTTCCTGGGGAATTCTACCAAACATTCAAAGAAGAAATAATACCTACTCTCCTAAAGCTATTTCAAAAAATAGAAACAGAAGGAAAGCTACCAAACTCATTCTATGAGACCAATATTACCTTGATCCCCAAACCAGGCAAAGACCCCCTCAAAAAGAATTACAGACCGATTTCCCTAATGAATATGGACGCCAAAATCCTCAACAAGATACTTGCTAATAAAATCCAACAGTACATTAAAAGAATTACCCATCACGATCAAGTGGGATTCATACCTGGGATGCAAGCGTTGTTCAATATTCGCAAATCCATCAGCGTGATATATCATATCAACAAGAAAAGACTCAGGAATCATATGATCCTCTCAATTGATGCCAAAAAAGCATTTGACAAAATACAGCATCCTTTCCTGATTAAAACCCTTCAGAGTGTAGGAATAGAGGGTACATTTCTCAATCTCATAAAAGCCATCTATGAAAAGCCTACTGCAAATATTTTTCTCAATGGGGAAAAGCTGGAAGCCTTTCCCTTAAGATCAGGAACTTGACAAGGATGCCCACTCTCGCCACTATTATTCAACATCGTACTGGAAGTCTTTGCAACAGCAATCAGACGACAAAAAGGGATCAAAGGTATTCAAATCGGCAAAGAAGAAGTCAAAATGTCTCTCTTCGCAGATGACATGCTACTCTATATGGAAAACCCAAAAGAAGCCACTCCCAAACTATTAGAAGTTATAGAGCAATTCAGTAATGTGGTGGGATACAAAATTAATGCTCAGAAATCAGTTGCATTTCTGTACACGAATAACGAGACCGAAGAAAGAGAAATTAGGGAATCCATCCCATTTACAATAGCACCAAAAACCGTACGTTACCTTAGAATTAACCAGAGACGTAAAGGACCTATATTCTAGAAACTATAAATCACTCTTGAAAGACATTAAGGAAGACATAAAAAGATGGAAAGGTATTCCATGCTCAAGGATCAGAAGAATTAATATAGTTAAAATGTCCATGCTACCCAGAGCCATCTACACTTTCAATGCTATCCCGATCAAAATACTGAGGACATTTTTCAAAGAACTGGAACAAATAGTCCTTAAATTTGCATGGAAACAGAAAAAGCCATGAATCTCCAAGGAACTGTTGACAAGGAAAAATAAAGCTGGGGGCATCACAATGCCAGATTTCGAGCTGTACTACAAAGCTGTGATCACAAAGACAGCATGCTACTGGCACAAAAGCAGACACATAGACCAATGGAACAGAATAGAGAACAGAGAAATGGACCCTCGGCTCTTTGTGCAGCTAATATTTGAGCAAGGAGGAAAAAACATCCGGTGGGAAAAAAGTCTCTTCAATAAATGGTGCTGGGAAAATTGGACAGCTACATGCAAAAGAAGGAAACTTGACCACTCTCTCACACCATACACAAAAATAAACTCCAAATGGATGAAAGACCTCGATGGGAATCCATCAAAATTCTAGAGGAGAACATAGGCAGCAACCTCCACGACATCGGCCAAAACAAGCTTTTTCATGATACATCCCCAAAGGCAAGAGAAACAAAAGATACAATGAATTTATGGGACTTCATCAAGATTAAAAGTTTCGGCACAGTCAAGGAAACAGAAAATCAAAGAGGCAGCCCACGGAATGGGAGAATATATTTGCAAATGATACTACAGATAAAGGACTGGTATCCAAGATCTTCAAAGAACTTCTCAAACTCAATACACGAGAAACAAATAAATCAAAAAATGGGCAGAAGATATGAACAGACACTTTTCCAATGAAGACATACAAATGGCTAACAGACACATGAAAAAATGTTCAAAATCATTAGCCATCAAAGAAATTCAAATCAAAACCACACTGAGATACCACCTTACGCCAGTTAGAATGGCAAAAATAGACAAGGCAAGAGACAACAATTGTTGGAGAGGATGTGGAGAAAGGGGATCCTTCCTACATTGTTGGTGGGAATGCAAGTTGGTACAGCCACTCTGGAAAACAGTGTGGAGGTCCCTTAAAAAGTTAAAAATTGAGCTACCTTATGATCCAGCCATTGCACTACTGGGTGTTTACCCCAAAGATACAGACGTAGTGAAGAGAAGGGCCATATGCACCCCAATGTTCACAGCAGCAATGTCCACAATAGCTAAATCGTGGAGGGAGCCGAGATGCCCTTCAACAGATGACTGGATTAAGAAGTTGTGGTCCATACATACAATGGAATATTACTCAGCTATCAGAAAGAACGAGTTCTCAACATTTGCTACAACATGGATGGCACTGGAGGAGCTAATGCTAAGTGAAATAAGTCAAGCAGAGAAAGACAACTATCATATGATTTCTCTCATCTATGGAACAAAAGAACTAGGAAGATCGGTAGGAGAAGAAAGGGATAAAGAAAGGGGGGGTAATCAGAAGGGGGAATGAAACATGAGAGACTATGGACTATGAGAAACAAACTGAGGGCCTCAGAAGGGAGGGGGGTGGGGGAATGGGATAGACCGGTGATGGGTGGTAAGGAGGGCACGTATTGCATGGTGCACTAGGTGTTATACGCAACTAATGAATCATCGAGCCTTACATCGGAAACCGGGGATGCACTGTATGTTGACAAACATAATAAAACATTAAAAAAAAAAAACTGTGAGATGCAAGATGCTTTCTCTATGGTGTTCTTTCAGAGACTTCAGTATATGGCACTTTCCTTATGTTTTCTTAGACGCCTGTTGAAATGCTTTCATCTTCATGATAGAATACGTGAGGTGAAAGATGGCTTTGATACAATATTCTGTCTTAAATATTCGTTATTGGCCCTTTCCCTATGCTTTTATTCCCACTCTGAAACATTCTTCCATCATCATGACAGACGACGGGAGTTGGAAGACTGTTTCCATGCACTCCTATTACTGAGAGTTACATCTGGGGCTGTTTCCTTAAGTGAACCTTAAGGAAACACATATAGGGAAGCCCTAGTGTCTTCACTGATCACAGTTGCCGTCTCTCTACACAAACTCTTTAGCTAATTGACTGATTGCACTTTCTTTTTGTTTTCACACAACCTTTTCGAACGGCTTTCATCCTCATGAAAGAAGTGAGTTGAGTGATGCTTTCTGTGTAGTTTTAAACGAAGTGCATTATCTTGATGCTCGCAGGCACTGTTTTGCACAATGCTCCCACTTCATGAGAAAAGATGTGAGGTGCAAGATGCTTTTAGATAGAGTATTCTCTCCTAGTGTAAAGTAGGTGACACCTTCCTTATGCATTCGTAGACACTTGAAAAACTTGCGATCATCCCCACAGAAGCTGTGACTTGGAAGATGGTGTCCATTCGGTGTTCTGACTGAGATTTGTATATAGTGCCCTTTTCCTTAAGGTTCAAGGCACGTGCTGGACAACGGGTGTATATTCATGGGTCACCATGTTACTTCGATGTTGCCTTCTATCAACACGGAGTTGTTTCTCACAACTACTTAAATAGGATCTCTCCTTATGCTTTCACTTGCACTTCTGCAAGTACTCCCATCTTCATTACAGAAGATGTGAGTTGAAAGATTTTTTTCCAAGGGTGTTCTTACCTGAGCATACAGAATGTTCCTTAGGTTTCATGCAGATTTTGGAACATACATCCACCCTCATGAACTTGATTTGGAAAGTTGTCTCCAGATGGTGCTCTTTAATAGTGCTAAGCGTATGGCACTTCTTTTACCGTTCAAGACAGATATTTGAAAAAGCTTCTCTCTTCGTGTATCAGGATGTTTGAAGTTTCATTCTCTATACAGAACCTTGGTGCTCAGAGTGGAGTAAACGTCATTTCTTTACAAGTTCCTTTACCCTTGAGCCAATGCTTTCAGCCTCATGAGAAAAGATCTGAGTTTCAGACAGTGTCCTACGGATTTCCCTCATAAAGTTAAGCGTACGATAATTCCCTTATGCTGAGAAACACTTCTGAGAATGCTTCCAACTTCGTAAAAGAAGACGTGCCTTGAAGGATGGATTCGGTACGGTCCTTTCTTGAAGCTAAGTCTCTGCCACTTTCCTTATGCTTTCAGGGCAATGATGCAAACGTTTCCATCTTCATGACAGAATTTGTTGGTTGAAAGATGCTATCTACCCAGTGCTCTCACCTACTATTAAGTTTATGGCACTTTCGTTAAGGTTCAACACACAGGAAAGAAACCCCGGTTGATCCATTTGTCAGGAGGTTGGTTTGATATTGTTTTCTATCTACACAGATTTGGTTCTTAGAATTAAGTAGACGGCACTTCTTTATGAGCTCGCACACATTCTTACCAAGGCTTCCGTCTTCACTACAGAAGTTGTGAGTTGAGACATGGTGTCAATACAGTGTTCCTGTATAGAGTGAAACAACGCGCTTTATGCGTCTGTTTTCACAGACAGTTTTGCACATACTTCCGTTTTTATGACAGAAGACTGTGAGATGCAAGATGCTTTCTCTATGGTGTTCTTTCGTGGACTTCAGTATATGGCACTTTCCCTATGTTTTCTTAGACACCTGTGCCAATAGTTTCATCTTCACGACCGAAGATGTCAGGTGAATGATGGCTTTGATACAATGTTCTTCCTTGAAGATTGGTTAGTGGCCCTTATGCTTTCATTCCCACTCTGCAACATGCTTCCATCATCATGACAGAGGATGGGAGTTGGAAGACCCTTACCATGCTCTTCTTACTGAGAGTTACGTCTATGGCAGTTTCCTTAAGGTTCAACACACATATTGGAAAACCCTGGTGTCTTCAGTGATCAACGTTACCGTCTCTCTGCACAAACCTGATTCACTAAATGGAGTGATGGCACTTTCTTTTCGTTTTCACACAACATTTTTGATCGGCATCCTATTTTTTTGGAAATTTTGTTTGGAAATTTTAATATGCCTTTCTCAATATCTGATGGAAAAAGCAGACAAAACATTGGTAACAAATGTGACCTAATTGACGTCTATGTAATATTGCATAATACGTGCAGACTACATTATTTCCAGTGGTCATAGACTATTTACCCAAACAGATGATATGTTGTTCCATGAATCATGTCTTCATTTTAACATCCTGAAACTAACTAGATTCTATTCGTAGGCCACCAAGGAATAGAGCCCGAGTCCTCATGAAAAGAAGACCAGGAAATCCCTCCATGTTTAAAAATTCAATGTAACTTTGCTGCATATCCTAAGGGTCAGAGAGGGAATCGCAATGGACATTTTCCACCTTTTCTACATCAGGGCTCACACACAATGGCCCTTTGTCTCTGAAGAGCACTGACTATCCTAACATAGACAGGACTTAAGCCTCCTATCAGAGTTCTGCATGTCCCAGACACACCTGGCAGCCTTGGCCTGCGCCCACACACATCTCCCTCCAGCTTTCCTTTCTGGTGGCATTGTGTTAAGGTAGTCAACATAGCCATATGGAGATGAGAAGCTCCCCACTCCTAGTGATGATGTTGCTATTGTCCCCACCAGGCTAATAACATGATTTCTGAGAGAATTACAACAAAATAGCAGTTTCTTGACCTTCATGAAAGTGTGAAAATCATGTTGTGAGTCATCTTTTCGAAACACGGTTTCACCATGTGTTCTTTTCTCTGGAAAAGATATAGACCCAATGGTAATTATGGCTCCTGAGCACCTGCTCTTGGGAGAATCCATACTGGCTCTGAGTAGCATTCTCCCTCGTAAACTTCTCAACTGGGGTGTAGATAGAATGAGTCCCATTTTTAGATGGATAGACAAAGGCTCAGAAATGATATGAATTACAGAGGATTTTAGTGTCAGAAACCTAAGTGGGATCTCCAAACTGACTCCAAATCCCTTGTTCTTCCATACAAGGTACCATTTCGCTCTACCCCTGGTCTTCTCAATCTGGAAACCTAGGAAGTATTAGGATTTTCTTGTTGTGTGGCCAAATGGAATGAATTCGGCTGCCTTTTCACCTCTGCCCATCATGATCATGAAGATAATACTCTCAGTGGAGGACCTTTGAGTCGGAGACTTAAAGATCCCTAGGAATAGAGATACTATACTATTTTTCTGATATTAAAGTGACTGAAAGAACTATGCTTTTTTAATTGATGGAGGCTCTGGTCTGTAGAGTGTCCTGTAAGGTCGGAAATAGTATTTAAAGCAGTTAGCCTCTTCTATAGAGTGAGACAATGCTTCTAAAGATTTCCTAAATATTCCCTTACCTGTGATTATTTATTCCCAACCATCGTAGTGTTTCTATGTTACGATTATGATTTCATTAAGGCCAACGTTGAGGAGAAAGAACTTAGTGTATCCAGGGGCACTTTCGTGTTGTGACAGTGAGCTATTCTGTTGTATTCTGTAGTCCAAGGGAATGGTGCCAGACATCTCTAAGATGTCTAAAATTCTGACTGTAAATGATCTCTATGTTTCAGAGATTTGGGCAGGACAAGGGGAGGAGTCCAGAGACCATGAATGTCTCTGTGTTGACCATGGAGCAGGTAACCTTCTGTAGGGGTCCTTTGATGTCTCTTTACTATTGGAAAGGTGCTTTCATCTCACGTTCCACCATTTGGTAGTGATGATAAGGATAAGAGTAATTTTTATGTCATACCATCTGTGAGGCCTGATCTTGGCCTTCCAGGAAAGCTCTCCTTTAACATTTTACCCAGCTCAAAATGACTGGGCAAACCCTCAAAGCATGGGCCCTATTTCTGCCCCCAGCACTTATTGTCCATATGCATCAAAAAGAAAAAGAGAACCAAAAAATGCCTTTGCCAACATCAAGGTGAGAACACAAAAGAACCTTTCTTGCTCCCATAAGATTAAAGTCATACTGATTTGTACATACTGAAAACATAAGAAAAAGTCTGTCACTTTCTGGAACCTTCTTCCTCATCGTGATGTATAACTGTACGTAGTACAACTCAGAACAAATATATGACCCTGCCCTAAATGTTCCTTCCCTGGAGCACTCCCTTCTTTGTGAAGATTGTGTCTCCCAGGCAGCTGTCCTTGACTTGGGTTTGAATAAAACTCTCTTCCTTCCTCTCTAAAATGTTTTAAAAGGTTCCTTCATTTAGTGTCGACAATAACACTCTGTTTTCAAGTGAAAAATAAATGTTCCTGGTTCACAACCGTGACAGAACAGAAGGCCGGCTTTTCCTTCCTTCCCTGTAGAACTAAGCATGTGTATATAGATTGCAGCACAAATGGGCTCACCCTAGAAGGATGTTTTGAAGGTCTGAGAAGCACTATCCACTCCATGGGTGAGACAAGAAGGCAAAGCTATTCCCGCTTGGAGCATTCCTTTTGGCGCTTAAAATTGCCTTGGATATGCATAAAAGCATTGCATTTCCTAAAGCCCAAGGCTGGAACAGTCTGAGAGCAGCTGACCTTGCCAGGAACCAGGCACACCCTTGCAGGAAGGGTTGGTGCAGAAGGGAAGGGGCAGGGCTCTGAGGGTGGTCTGCAGCTAGAGGGGTCTGCGAAAGGGGCCGTGTGTGTGTGTGTGTGTGTGTGTGTGTGTGTGATTGCAGCCCTGCCCATGATCCCCGTCATGCCTGCTCAGGGCGTTTAGCCAAGGAGGTGCCTCCTGGACCTCTGCACTCCCAGAGTTGTGAGTCATGGGGCCGGTTGCCTGGCATTCAAGGAGTTGGAAGCATCATACTCCCCAAGCAATCACCCCATGGGGGTGGAGCTACGTCTCTGTGCAGATCCGGAGCAGCCCAAGGACCCAGACCAGGAGCCAAGGAAGTGGAGTTTTGAGAGAGTGGACCTGTGGAGTTCCTGGCTGGGTGAGTGCATGCTGTGTGGCCATAGGTGGGCTTTCTGGGAGTAGGGGCACCCCGGGTAAGAGGCGGGGTTCTGGAAGGGCATGTTGAGAGAGTTCATCATGGAGACTCAGGTTTCTTTCCTTTTTCCCTTGAAAGTCTCTTCTGCCTAGTCTCTGTCAACTGGCCATACACCCCAGACCCAGGAACTCCAGGGCACCCGCTCAGCAAAGCTTTTGTGGGATGGTTCGCAGACATTCCAGGGTTTCACTTGTTCCCCAGGAAGAGCGAGAGAAAAGGACTGCACAGTCCCCAACTTCAGTGCGGTGCCGCTGTCCCCCGACACAGTGCAGGTAATGGACCTTGAGCAGTTCCCCAAGTTCAGCAGGGTGTTCCCTGTTCCTTCAGGCACATGTGTGGCACTAGGAAACCCCAGAGCCATTACCCAACTTCAGCATTGTGCTGCCTGTTCCCTGGGAATGGTGGCAATGGGCTGGGAGATAATTACTACTAAAAGACAAGTCTATGTTTCCCCTTCTCCCAGAAACCACAGCAGGTGTGCAGGCTTTAGGTCCGAGGAGCTGCTTCTCCCCATCTGACAACACTTCTCTGCTCTGGCTCCGCGACACCCTACGTTCTGAACGTCTGCATCTGAGTCAGTGAGGCAGCTTGACACGGGATCCAGCATTCAGAGAAAGCGGCAGGTCCATTTGGAGCAATGTCATATCCACATCAGGACTGGAAGTAAAACCTCTCATGAACCCACCATCTCCTGGGTTTTTCTCTTTTCTCTAGTTGAGCCATGAAGTAAAACTTAAGTAATAGTTGTCAGCGTTCTGAATTTGGTGAAGGAGGTACTTAGTTTCTGAGCTTGGAGCACTTTGCAGGGGATCCCATTTTCTCTGTTCATTGACTGCTTATGAATGTATTTTGAACAGCTGTTTCCTAGAAACACTCTTTCATTAGAAAGGGAAGGTGAGGTTTACTCTTTGTCTATTTTTAAGATATACGTTTGACAGTGTTTATACAGTTGGGCCTAAGATATGGGTGAGTGGCCACCATTTAGTGTTAGATGGCTTTTGTCGTCACATACAAATATGGATGATGTCTTTCCAATTGTCAAAGGTGATGTTTCATCACTGATTAGTCTTTTCATCCCAGAGTTACATTGGGGGTCGAGGGAAAATTCAAAATTATTCAGAGCAGCATTTTCCTGTTTAAAATATAGGCTGGTGATGGGTAGTAAGGAGGGCACATATTGCATGGTGCACTGGGTGTTATATGCAACTAATGTATCATCGAAATTTACTGTACTGTATGGAGACTATAACATTATGTAATAAAAAACAATAAAATAAAGGTAAACCTTGTGTATCTAACTATACTAGATGTATCATCTCGATATTTTGAATTGCCATATTCAATCTGCTGTTTCTTTGGTGGTGGAGTCAGAGGAGAGTCTTTGGGAATTCCTTTCGATAGAGGCATGGTGGTGGCTTCAATTCGGTAGGCGACAAGGGCCCTGGGCTGAGTTCTGGAACTGCTTTACTGATGCTGGGTGAGTCAGGTTATGCCAAAGAGTTTCTTACTTCCCTATGAGATTGACAAAAACCAGCTTCCAACGGAAAAATCTTTCAAAATGTGCAAACATGCTCACAACTGCCTGTGGCAAGGTGAAGGAAATGCCATACACTGACCTGGAAGAGACCACAGGGCCCAGGCACTCTCTGAACCCTTCCCTCAACCCGGCGGTTTTGCTAGCAGGAGTTCAACCCCAACGAACACAGCCCGGAGACCCCTGAGGCAAAAACGGCTTCAAAAGAACAATAGGTGCTTGCTGTGGAACACCTATCCCAAGTGGGGGTAGCCAGGTCAACAAAATGCCACACACCCAGGTGTAAGAAACAACATTGCCCAGGTATGGTCTAAGCCCCTCACCTCGTCCCTGTGCTTTGGGGAGCCGGAGGGACACCCGAGGCCCACGACCCTGAGACCCCTTTGCAAAAAGCCGGCTTCCCACGGAAACAGTTTTCCTGAGGTGCAGACCCTCTCCCAAGTGGTTGTCGCAAGGTAAAGCAAATGCCCTCCACTTCTCTGGAAGAAACCACAGTGCCCAGCCATGTTCTAAGCCCTCCCATCCTCCCCGGGCTTCTGGCAGCAGGAGTGAAAAGAGAGGAGCAGAGCACTGGGACCCGTTTGACAAAAACCGGCTTCCCACGGGAAAGTCTTTCTCCACGTGCAGACATGCTCCCAGGTGCCTGAGGCAAGGGGAAGGAAATGCCAGACACTGACCTGGAAGAGACGACAGGGCCCAGGCACAGTCTGAACCCTTCCCTCTACCCGGCGGTTTTGCTAGCAGGAGTTCAACCCCAACGAACACAGCCCGGAGACCCCTGGGGCAAAACGGCTTCCGACGAACAATAGGTGCTTGCTGTGGAACACCTATCCCAAGTGGGGGTAGCCAGGTAAACTATGCCACACACCCAGGTGTAAGAAACAACATTGCCCAGGCATGGTCTAAGCCCCTCACCTCGTCCCTGTGCTTTGGGGAGCCGGAGGGACTCCCGAAGCCCACGGCCCTGAGACCCCTTTGCAAAAAGCCGGCTTCCCACGGAAACAGTTTTCCTGAGGTGCAGACCCTATCCCAAGTGGTTGTGGCAAGGTAAAGCAAGTGCCCTCCACTTCTCTGGAAGAAACCACAGTGCCCAGCCATGTTCTAAGCCCTCCCATCCTCCCTGGGCTTCTGGCAGTAGGAGTGAAAAGAGAGGAGCAGAGCACTGGGACCCATTTGACAAAAACCGGCTTCCCACGGGAAAGTCTTTCTCCACGCGCAGACATGCTCCCAGGTGCCTGTGCAAGGGGAAGGAAATGCCATACACTGACCTGGAAGAGACCACAGGGCCCAGGCACTCTCTGAACCCTTCCCTCAACCCGGCGGTTTTGCTAGCAGGAGTTCAACCCCAACGAACTCAGCCCGGAGACCCCTGAGGCAAAAACGGCTTCTGTCGAACAATAGGCGCTTGCTCTGGAAAACCTATCCCAAGTGGGGGTAGCCAGCTCAACAAAATGCCACACACCCAGGTGTAAGAAACAACATTGCCCAGGTATGGTCTAAGCCCCTCACCTCGTCCCTGTGCTTTGGGAAGCCGGAGGGACACCCGAGGCCCACGACCCTGAGACCCCTTTGCAAAAAGCAGGTTTCCCACGGAAACAGGTTTCCTGAGGTGCAGACCCTCTCACAAGTGGTTGTGGCAAGGTAAAGCAAATGCCCTCCACTTCTCTGGAAGAAACCACAGTGCACAGCCATGTTTTAAGCCCTCCCATCCTCCCTGGGCTTCTGGCAAAAGGAGTGAAAAGAGAGGAGCAGAGCACTGGGACCCGTTTGACAAAAACCGGCTTCCCACGGGAAAGTCTTTCTCCACGTGCAGACATGCTCCCAGGTGCCTGTGGCAAGGGGAAGGAAATGCCATACACTGACCTGGAAGAGACCACAGGGCCCAGGCACTCTCTGAACCCTTCCCTCAACCCGGCGGTTTTCCTAGCAGGAGTTCAACCCCAACGAACACAGACCGGAGACCCCTGGGGCAAAAACGGCTTCCGACGAACAAGAGGTGCTTGCTGTGGAAAACCTATCCCAAGTGGGGGTAGCCAGGTCAACAAAATGCCACACACCCAGGTGTAAGAAACAACATTGCCCAGGCATGGTCTAAGCCCCTCACCTCGTCCCTGTGCTTTGGGGAGCCGGAGGGACACCCGAGGCCCACGGCCCAAAGACCCCTTTGCAAAAAGCCGGCTTCCCACGGAAACAGTTTTCCTGAGGTGCAGAGCCTATCCCAAGTGGTTGTGGCAAGGTAAAGGAAATGCCCTCCACTTCTCTGGAAGAAACCACAGTGCCCAGCCATGTTCTAAGCCCTCCCATCCTCCCCGGGCTTCTGGCAGCAGGACTGAAAAGAGAGGAGCAGAGCACTGGGACCCGTTTGACAAAAACCGGCTTCCCACGGGAAAGTCTTTCTCCACGTGCCGACATGCTCCCAGGTGCCTGAGGCAAGGGGAAGGAAATGCCAGACACTGACCTGGAAGAGACCACAGGGCCCAGGCACAGTCTGAACCCTTCCCTCATCCGGGCGGTTTTGCTAGCAGGAGTTCAACCCCAACGAACACAGCCCGGAGACCCCTGAGGCAAAAACGGCTTCCGACGAACAATAGGTGCTTCCTGTGGAAAACCTATCCAAAGTGGGGGTAGCCAGGTCAACAAAATGCCACACACCCAGGTGTAAGAAACAACATTGCCCAGGTATGGTCTAAGCCCCTCACCTCATCCCTGTGCTTTGGGGAGCCGGAGGGACACCCGAGGCCCACGACCCTGAGACCCCTTTGCAAAAAGCAGGCTTCCCACGGAAACAGTTTTCCTGAGGTGCAGACCCTCTCACAAGTGGTTGTGGCAAGGTAAAGCAAATGCCCTCCACTTCTCTGGAAGAAACCACAGTGCCCAGCCATGTTCTAAGCCCTCCCATCCTCCCCGGGCTTCTGGCAGCAGGAGTGAAAAGAGAGGAGCAGAGCACTGGGACCCGTTTGACAAAAACCGGCTTCCCACGGGAAAGTCTTTCTCCACGTGCAGACATGCTCCCAGGTGCCTGAGGCAAGGGGAAGGAAATGCCAGACACTGACCTGGAAGAGACCACAGGGCCCAGGCACAGTCTGAACCCTTCCCTCATCCGGGCGGTTTTGCTAGCAGGAGTTCAACCCCAACGAACACAGCCCGGAGACCCCTGAGGCAAAAACGGCTTCCGACGAACAATAGGTGCTTCCTGTGGAAAACCTATCCCAAGTGGGGGTAGCCAGGTCAACAAAATGCCACACACCCAGGTGTAAGAAACAACATTGCCCAGGTATGGTCTAAGCCCCTCACCTCATCCCTGTGCTTTGGGGAGCCGGAGGGACACCCGAGGCCCACGACCCTGAGACCCCTTTGCAAAAAGCAGGCTTCCCACGGAAACAGTTTTCCTGAGGTGCAGACCCTCTCACAAGTGGTTGTGGCAAGGTAAAGCAAATGCCCTCCACTTCTCTGGAAGAAACCACAGTGCCCAGCCATGTTCTAAGCCCTCCCATCCTCCCCGGGCTTCTGGCAGCAGGAGTGAAAAGAGAGGAGCAGAGCACTGGGACCCGTTTGACAAAAACCGGCTTCCCACGGGAAAGTCTTTCTCCATGTGCAGACATGCTCCCAGGTGCCTGAGGCAAGGGGAAGGAAATGCCATACACTGACCTGAAAGAGACCACAGGGCCCAGGCACAGTCTGAACACTTCCCTCATCCCGGCGGTTTTGCTAGCAGGAGTTCAACCCCAACGAACACAGCCCGGAGACCCCTGGGGCAAAACGGCTTCCGACGAACAATAGGTGCTTGCTGTGGAACACCTATCCCAAGTGGGGGTAGCCAGGTAAACTATGCCACACACCCAGGTGTAAGAAACAACATTGCCCAGGCATGGTCTAAGCCCCTCACCTCGTCCCTGTGCTTTGGGAAGCCGGAGGGACACTCGAGGCCCACGACCCTGAGACCCCTTTGCAAAAAGCAGGTTTCCCACGGAAACAGTTTTCCTGAGGTGCAGACCCTCTCACAAGTGGTTGTGGCAAGGTAAAGCAAATGCCCTCCACTTCTCTGGAAGAAACCACAGTGCCCAGCCATGTTCTAAGCCCTCCCATCCTCCCTGGGCTTCTGGCAGCAGGAGTGAAAAGAGAGGAGCAGAGCACTGGGACCCGTTTGACAAAAACCGGCTTCCCACGGGAAAGTCTTTCTCCACGTGCAGACATGCTCCCAGGTGCCTGTGGCAAGGGGAAGGAAATGCCATACACTGACCTGGAAGAGACCACAGGGCCCAGGCACAGTCTGAACCCTTCCCTCATCCCGGCGGTTTTGCTAGCAGGAGTTCAACCCCAACGAACACAGCCCGGAGACCCCTGGGGCAAAAACGGCTTCCGACGAACAATAGGTGCTTGCTGTGGAAAACCTATCCCAAGTGGGGGTACCCAGGTAAACTATGCAACACACCCAGGTGTAAGAAACAACATTGCCCAGGCACGGTCTAAGCCCCTCACCTCGTCCCTGTGATTTGGGGAGCCGGAGGGACACCCGAGGCCCACGGCCCTGAGACCCCTTTGCATAAAGCCGGCTTCCCACGGAAACAGTTTTCCTGAGGTGCAGAGCCTATCCCAAGTGGTTGTGGCAAGGTAAAGGAAATGCCCTCCACTTCTCTGGAAGAAACCACAGTGCCCAGCCATGTTCTAAGCCCTCCCATCCTCCCTGGGCTTCTGGCAGCAGGAGTGAAAAGAGAGGAGCAGAGCACTGGGACCCGTTTGACAAAAACCGGCTTCCCACGGGAAAGTCTTTCTCCACGTGCAGACATGCTCCCAGGTGCCTGTGGCAAGGGGAAGGAAATGCCATACACTGACCTGGAAGAGACCACAGGGCCCAGGCACTCTCTGAACCCTTCCCTCAACCCGGCGGTTTTGCTAGCAGGAGTTCAACCCCAACGAACACAGCCCGGAGACCCCTGAGGCAAAAACGGCTTCCGACGAACAATAGGTGCTTCCTGTGGAAAACCTATCCCAAGTGGGGGTAGCCAGCTCAACAAAATGCCACACACCCAGGTGTAAGAAACAACATTGCCCAGGCATGGTCTAAGCCCCTCACCTCGTCCCTGTGCTTTGGGAAGCCGGAGGGACACCCGAGGCCCACGACCCTGAGACCCCTTTGCAAAAAGCAGGTTTCCCACGGAAACAGTTTTCCTGAGGTGCAGACCCTCTCACAAGTGGTTGTGGCAAGGTAAAGCAAATGCCCTCCACTTCTCTGGAAGAAACCACAGTGCCCAGCCATGTTCTAAGCCCTCCCATCCTCCCCGGGCTTCTGGCAGCAGGAGTGAAAAGAGAGGAGCAGAGCACTGGGACCCGTTTGACAAAAACCGGCTTCCCACGGGAAAGTCTTTCTCCACGTGCAGACATGCTCCCAGGTGCCTGAGGCAAGGGGAAGGAAATGCCAGACACTGACCTGGAAGAGACCACAGGGCCCAGGCACTCTCTGAACCCTTCCCTCAACCCGGCGGTTTTGCTAGCAGGAGTTCAACCCCAACGAACACAGCCCGGAGACCCCTGAGGCAAAAACGGCTTCCGAGGAACAATAGGTGCTTCCTGTGGAAAACCTATCCCAAGTGTGGGTAGCCAGCTCAACAAAATGCCACACACCCAGGTGTAAGAAACAACATTGCCCAGGCATGGTCTAAGCCCCTCACCTCGTCCCTGTGCTTTGGGAAGCCGGAGGGACAGCCGAGGCCCACGACCCTGAGACCCCTTTGCAAAAAGCAGGTTTCCCACGGAAACAGTTTTCCTGAGGTGCAGACCCTCTCACAAGTGGTTGTGGCAAGGTAAAGCAAATGCCCTCCACTTCTCTGGAAGAAACCACAGTGCCCAGCCATGTTCTAAGCCCTCCCATCCTCCCTGGGCTTCTGGCAGCAGGAGTGAAAAGACAGGAGCAGAGCACTGGGACCCGTTTGACAAAAACCGGCTTCCCACGGGAAAGTCTTTCTCCACGTGCAGACATGCTCCCAGGTGCCTGTGGCAAGGGGAAGGAAATGCCATACACTGACCTGGAAGAGACCACAGGGCCCAGGCACTCTCTGAACCCTTCCCTCAACCCGGCGGTTTTGCTAGCAGGAGTTCAACCCCAACGAACACAACCCGGAGACCCCTGAGGCAAAAACGGCTTCCGAAGAACAATAGGTGCTTCCTGTGGAAAACCTATCCCAAGTGGGGGTAGCCAGCTAAACTATGCCACACACCCAGGTGTAAGAAACAACATTGCCCAGGCATGGTCTAAGCCCCTCACCTCGTCCCTGTGCTTTGGGGAGCCGGAGGGACAGCCGAGGCCCACGGCCCTGAGACCCCTTTGCAAAAAGCCGGCTTCCCACCGAAACAGTTTTCCTGAGGTGCAGAGCCTATCCCAAGTGGTTGTGGCAAGGTAAAGCAAATGCCCTCCACTTCTCTGGAAGAAACCACAGTGCCCAGCCATGTTCTAAGCCCTCCCATCCTCCCTGGGCTTCTGGCAGCAGGAGTGAAAAGAGAGGAGCAGAGCACTGGGACCCGTTTGACAAACACCGGCTTCCCACGGAAAAGTCTTTCTCCACGTGCAGACATGCTCCCAGGTGCCTGTGGCAAGGGGAAGGAAATGCCATACACTGACCTGGAAGAGACTACAGGGCCCAGGCACAATCTCAACACTTCCCTCAACCCGGCGGTTTTGCTAGCAGGAGTTCAACCCCAACGAACACAGCCCGGAGACACCTGGGGCAAAAACGGCTTCCGACGAACAATAGGCGCTTGCTGTGGAAAACCTATCCCAAGTGTGGGTAGCCAGGTCAACAAAATGCCACACACCCAGGTGTAAGAAACAACATTGCCCAGGCATGGTCTAAGCCCCTCACCTCGTCCCTGTGCTTTGGGGAGCCGGAGGGACTCCCGAGGCCCACGGCCCTGAGACCCCTTTGCAAAAAGCCGGCTTCCCACGGAAACAGTTTTCCTGAGGTGCAGACCCTATCCCAAGTGGTTGTGGCAAGGTAAAGCAAATGCCCTCCACTTCTCTGGAAGAAACCACAGTGCCCAGCCATGTTCTAAGCCCTCCCATCCTCCCTGTGCTTCTGGCAGCAGGAGTGAAAAGAGAGGAGCAGAGCACTGGGACCCGTTTGACAAAAACCGGCTTCCCACGGGAAAGTCTTTCTCCACGTGCAGACATGCTCCCAGGTGCCTGTGGCAAGGGGAAGGAAATGCCATACACTGACCTGGAAGAGACCACAGGGCCCAGGCACTCTCTGAACCCTTCCCTCACCCCGGCGGTTTTGCTAGCAGGAGTTCAACCCCAAGGAACACAGCCCGGAGACCCCTGAGGCAAAAACGGCTTCCGACGAACAAAAGGTGCTTCCTGTGGAAAACCTATCCCAAGTGTGGGTAGCCAGCTCAACAAAATGAAACACACCCAGGTGTAAGAAACAACATTGCCCAGGCATGGTCTAAGCCCCTCACCTCGTCCCTGTGCTTTGGGGAGCCGGAGGGACAGCCGAGGCCCACGGCCCTGAGACCCCTTTGCAAAAAGCCGGCTTCCCACCGAAACAGTTTTCCTGAGGTGCGGACCCTATCCCAAGTGGTTGTGGCAAGGTAAAGCAAATGCCCTCCACTTCTCTGGAAGAAACCACAGTGCCCAGCCATGTTCTAAGCCCTCCCATCCTCCCTGGGCTTCTGGCAGTAGGAAAGAAAAGAGAGGAGCAGAGCACTGGGACCCGATTGACAAAAACCGACTTCCCACAGGAAAGTCTTTCTCCACGTGCAGACATGCTCCCAAGTGCCTGTGGCAAGGGGAAGGAAATGCCATACACTGACCTGGAAGAGACCACAGGGCCCAGGCACAGTCTGAACATTTCCCTCAACCTGGCGGTTTTGCTAGCAGGAGTTCAACCCCAACGAACACAGCCCGGAGACACCTGGGGCAAAAACGGCTTCCGACGAAATAGGCGCTTGCTGTGGAAAACCTATCCCAAGTGTGGGTAGCCAGGTCAACAAAATGCCACACACCCAGGTGTAAGAAACAACATTGCCCAGGCATGGTCTAAGCCCCTCACCTCGTCCCTGTGCTTTGGGGAGCCGGAGGGACTCCCGAGGCCCACGGCCCTGAGACCCCTTTGCAAAAAGCCGGCTTCCCACGGAAACAGTTTTCCTGAGGTGCAGACCCTATCCCAAGTGGTTGTGGCAAGGTAAAGCAAATGCCCTCCACTTCTCTGGAAGAAACCACAGTGCCCAGCCATGTTCTAAGCCCTCCCATCCTCCCTGGGCTTCTGGCACCAGGAGTGAAAAGAGAGGAGCAGAGCACTGGGACCCGTTTGACAAAAACCGGCTTCCCACGGGAAAGTCTTTCTCCACGTGCAGACATGCTCCCAGGTGCCTGTGGCAAGGGGAAGGAAATGCCATACACTGACCTGGAAGAGACCACAGGGCCCAGGCACTCTCTGAACCCTTCCCTCACCCCGGCGGTTTTGCTAGCAGGAGTTCAACCCCAAGGAACACAGCCCGGAGACCCCTGAGGCAAAAACGGCTTCCGACGAACAAAAGGTGCTTCCTGTGGAAAACCTATCCCAAGTGGGGGTAGCCAGCTCAACAAAATGCCACACACCCAGGTGTAAGAAACAACATTGCCCAGGCATGGTCTAAGCCCCTCACCTCGTCCCTGTGCTTTGGGAAGCCGGAGGGACACCCGAGGCCCACGACCCTGAGACCCCTTTGCAAAAAGCAGGTTTCCCACGGAAACAGTTTTCCTGAGGTGCAGACCCTCTCACAAGTGGTTGTGGCAAGGTAAAGCAAATGCCCTCCACTTCTCTGGAAGAAACCACAGTGCCCAGCCATGTTCTAAGCCCTCCCATCCTCCCCGGGCTTCTGGCAGCAGGAGTGAAAAGAGAGGAGCAGAGCACTGGGACCCGTTTGACAAAAACCGGCTTCCCACGGGAAAGTCTTTCTCCACGTGCAGACATGCTCCCAGGTGCCTGAGGCAAGGGGAAGGAAATGCCAGACACTGACCTGGAAGAGACCACAGGGCCCAGGCACTCTCTGAACCCTTCCCTCACCCCGGCGGTTTTGCTAGCAGGAGTTCAACCCCAAGGAACACAGCCCGGAGACCCCTGAGGCAAAAACGGCTTCCGACGAACAAAAGGTGCTTCCTGTGGAAAACCTATCCCAAGTGTGGGTAGCCAGCTCAACAAAATGAAACACACCCAGGTGTAAGAAACAACATTGCCCAGGCATGGTCTAAGCCCCTCACCTCGTCCCTGTGCTTTGGGGAGCCGGAGGGACAGCCGAGGCCCACGGCCCTGAGACCCCTTTGCAAAAAGCCGGCTTCCCACCGAAACAGTTTTCCTGAGGTGCGGACCCTATCCCAAGTGGTTGTGGCAAGGTAAAGCAAATGCCCTCCACTTCTCTGGAAGAAACCACAGTGCCCAGCCATGTTCTAAGCCCTCCCATCCTCCCTGGGCTTCTGGCAGTAGGAAAGAAAAGAGAGGAGCAGAGCACTGGGACCCGATTGACAAAAACCGACTTCCCACAGGAAAGTCTTTCTCCACGTGCAGACATGCTCCCAAGTGCCTGTGGCAAGGGGAAGGAAATGCCATACACTGACCTGGAAGAGACCACAGGGCCCAGGCACAGTCTGAACATTTCCCTCAACCCGGCGGTTTTGCTAGCAGGAGTTCAACCCCAACGAACACAGCCCGGAGACACCTGGGGCAAAAACGGCTTCCGACGAAATAGGCGCTTGCTGTGGAAAACCTATCCCAAGTGTGGGTAGCCAGGTCAACAAAATGCCACACACCCAGGTGTAAGAAACAACATTGCCCAGGCATGGTCTAAGCCCCTCACCTCGTCCCTGTGCTTTGGGGAGCCGGAGGGACTCCCGAGGCCCACGGCCCTGAGACCCCTTTGCAAAAAGCCGGCTTCCCACGGAAACAGTTTTCCTGAGGTGCAGACCCTATCCCAAGTGGTTGTGGCAAGGTAAAGCAAATGCCCTCCACTTCTCTGGAAGAAACCACAGTGCCCAGCCATGTTCTAAGCCCTCCCATCCTCCCTGGGCTTCTGGCACCAGGAGTGAAAAGAGAGGAGCAGAGCACTGGGACCCGTTTGACAAAAACCGGCTTCCCACGGGAAAGTCTTTCTCCACGTGCAGACATGCTCCCAGGTGCCTGTGGCAAGGGGAAGGAAATGCCATACACTGACCTGGAAGAGACCACAGGGCCCAGGCACTCTCTGAACCCTTCCCTCACCCCGGCGGTTTTGCTAGCAGGAGTTCAACCCCAAGGAACACAGCCCGGAGACCCCTGAGGCAAAAACGGCTTCCGACGAACAAAAGGTGCTTCCTGTGGAAAACCTATCCCAAGTGGGGGTAGCCAGCTCAACAAAATGCCACACACCCAGGTGTAAGAAACAACATTGCCCAGGCATGGTCTAAGCCCCTCACCTCGTCCCTGTGCTTTGGGAAGCCGGAGGGACACCCGAGGCCCACGACCCTGAGACCCCTTTGCAAAAAGCAGGTTTCCCACGGAAACAGTTTTCCTGAGGTGCAGACCCTCTCACAAGTGGTTGTGGCAAGGTAAAGCAAATGCCCTCCACTTCTCTGGAAGAAACCACAGTGCCCAGCCATGTTCTAAGCCCTCCCATCCTCCCCGGGCTTCTGGCAGCAGGAGTGAAAAGAGAGGAGCAGAGCACTGGGACCCGTTTGACAAAAACCGGCTTCCCACGGGAAAGTCTTTCTCCACGTGCAGACATGCTCCCAGGTGCCTGAGGCAAGGGGAAGGAAATGCCAGACACTGACCTGGAAGAGACCACAGGGCCCAGGCACTCTCTGAACCCTTCCCTCAACCCGGCGGTTTTGCTAGCAGGAGTTCAACCCCAACGAACACAGCCCGGGGACCCCTGAGGCAAAAACGGCTTCCGAGGAACAATAGGTGCTTCCTGTGGAAAACCTATCCCAAGTGTGGGTCGCCAGCTCAACAAAATGCCACACACCCAGGTGTAAGAAACAACATTGCCCAGGCATGGTCTAAGCCCCTCACCTCGTCCCTGTGCTTTGGGAAGCCGGAGGGACACCCGAGGCCCACGACCCTGAGACCCCTTTGCAAAAAGCAGGTTTCCCACGGAAACAGTTTTCCTGAGGTGCAGACCCTCTCACAAGTGGTTGTGGCAAGGTAAAGCAAATGCCCTCCACTTCTCTGGAAGAAACCACAGTGCCCAGCCATATTCTAAGCCCTCCCATCCTCCCTGGGCTTCTGGCAGCAGGAGTGAAAAGAGAGGAGCAGAGCACTGGGACCCGTTTGACAAAAACCGGCTTCCCACGGGAAAGTCTTTCTCCACGTGCAGACATGCTCACAGGTGCCTGTGGCAAGGGGAAGGAAATGCCATACACTGACCTGGAAGAGACCACAGGGCCCAGGCACTCTCTGAACCCTTCCCTCAACCCGGCGGTTTTGCTAGCAGGAGTTCAACCCCAACGAACACAACCCGGACACCCCTGAGGCAAAAACGGCTTCCGAAGAACAATAGGTGCTTCCTGTGGAAAATCTATCCCAAGTGGGGGTAGCCAGCTAAACTATGCCACACACCCAGGTGTAAGAAACAACATTGCCCAGGCATGGTCTAAGCCCCTCACCTCGTCCCTGTGCTTTGGGGAGCCGGAGGGACAGCCGAGGCCCACGGCCCTGAGACCCCTTTGCAAAAAGCCGGCTTCCCACCGAAACAGTTTTCCTGAGGTGCGGACCCTATCCCAAGTGGTTGTGGCAAGGTAAAGCAAATGCCCTCCACTTCTCTGGAAGAAACCACAGTGCCCAGCCATGTTCTAAGCCCTCCCATCCTCCCTGTGCTTCTGGCAGCAGGAGTGAAAAGAGAGGAGCAGAGCACTGGGACCCGTTTGACAAACACCGGCTTCCCACGGGAAAGTCTTTCTCCACGTGCAGACATGCTCCCAGGTGCCTGTGGCAAGGGGAAGGAAATGCCATACACTGACCTGGAAGAGACCACAGGGCCCAGGCACAGTCTGAACCCTTCCCTCATCCCGGCGGTTTTGCTAGCAGGAGTTCAACCCCAACGAACACAGCCCGGAGACCCCTGGGGCAAAAACGGCTTCCGACGAACAATAGCTGCTTGCTGTGGAAAACCTATCCCAAGTGGGGGTAGCCAGGTCAACAAAATGCCACACACCCAGGTGTAAGAAACAACATTGCCCAGGCATGGTCTAAGCCCCTCACCTCGTCCCTGTGCTTTGGGGAGCCGGAGGGACACCCGAGGCCCACGGCCCTGAGACCCCTTTGCAAAAAGCCGGCTTCCCACGGAAACAGTTTTCCTGAGGTGCAGACCCTATCCCAAGTGGTTGTGGCAAGGTAAAGCAAATGCCCTCCACTTCTCTGGAAGAAACCACAGTGCCCAGCCATGTTCTAAGCCCTCCCATCCTCCCTGGGCTTCTGGCAGTAGGAAAGAAAAGAGAGGAGCAGAGCACTGGGACCCGATTGATAAAAACCGACTTCCCACAGGAAAGTCTTTCTCCACGTGCAGACATGCTCCCAAGTGCCTGTGGCAAGGGGAAGGAAATGCCATACACTGACCTGGAAGAGACCACAGGGCCCAGGCACAGTCTGAACACTTCCCTCAACCCGGCGGTTTTGCTAGCAGGAGTTCAACCCCAACGAACACAGCCCGGAGACACCTGGGGCAAAAACGGCTTCCGACGAACAATAGGCGCTTGCTGTGGAAAACCTATCCCAAGTGTGGGTAGCCAGGTCAACAAAATGCCACACACCCAGGTGTAAGAAACAACATTGCCCAGGCATGGTCTAAGCCCCTCACCTCGTCCCTGTGCTTTGGGGAGCCGGAGGGACTCCCGAGGCCCACGGCCCTGAGACCCCTTTGCAAAAAGCCGGCTTCCCACGGAAACAGTTTTCCTGAGGTGCAGACCCTATCCCAAGTGGTTGTGGCAAGGTAAAGCAAATGCCCTCCACTTCTCTGGAAGAAACCACAGTGCCCAGCCATGTTCTAAGCCCTCCCATCCTCCCTGGGCTTCTGGCAGTAGGAGTGAAAAGAGAGGAGCAGAGCACTGGGACCCGTTTGACAAAAACCGGCTTCCCACGGGAAAGTCTTTCTCCACGTGCAGACATGCTCCCAGGTGCCTGTGGCAAGGGGAAGGAAATGCCATACACTGACCTGGAAGAGACCACAGGGCCCAGGCACTCTCTGAACCCTTCCCTCACCCCGGCGGTTTTGCTAGCAGGAGTTCAACCCCAAGGAACACAGCCCGGAGACCCCTGAGGCAAAAACGGCTTCCGACGAACAAAAGGTGCTTCCTGTGGAAAACCTATCCCAAGTGGGGGTAGCCAGCTCAACAAAATGCCACACACCCAGGTGTAAGAAACAACATTGCCCAGGCATGGTCTAAGCCCCTCACCTCGTCCCTGTTCTTTGGGAAGCCGGAGGGACACCCGAGGCCCACGACCCTGAGACACCTTTGCAAAAAGCAGGTTTCCCACGGAAACAGTTTTCCTGAGGTGCAGACCCCCTCACAAGTGGTTGTGGCAAGGTAAAGCAAATGCCCTCCACTTCTCTGGAAGAAACCACAGTGCCCAGCCATGTTCTAAGCCCTCCCATCCTCCCCGGGCTTCTGGCAGCAGGAGTGAAAAGAGAGGAGCAGAGCACTGGGACCCGTTTGACAAAAACCGGCTTCCCACGGGAAAGTCTTTCTCCACGTGCAGACATGCTCCCAGGTGCCTGAGGCAAGGGGAAGGAAATGCCAGACACTGACCTGGAAGAGACCACAGGGCCCAGGCACTCTCTGAACCCTTCCCTCAACCCGGCGGTTTTGCTAGCAGGAGTTCAACCCCAACGAACACAGCCCGGGGACCCCTGAGGCAAAAACAGCTTCCGAGGAACAATAGGTGCTTCCTGTGGAAAACCTATCCCAAGTGTGGGTAGCCAGCTCAACAAAATGCCACACACCCAGGTGTAAGAAACAACATTGCCCAGGCATGGTCTAAGCCCCTCACCTCGTCCCTGTGCTTTGGGAAGCCGGAGGGACACCCGAGGCCCACGACCCTGAGACCCCTTTGCAAAAAGCAGGTTTCCCACGGAAACAGTTTTCCTGAGGTGCAGACCCTCTCACAAGTGGTTGTGGCAAGGTAAAGCAAATGCCCTCCACTTCTCTGGAAGAAACCACAGTGCCCAGCCATGTTCTAAGCCCTCCCATCCTCCCTGGGCTTCTGGCAGCAGGAGTGAAAAGAGAGGAGCAGAGCACTGGGACCCGTTTGACAAAAACCGGCTTCCCACGGGAAAGTCTTTCTCCACGTGCAGACATGCTCCCAGGTGCCTGTGGCAAGGGGAAGGAAATGCCATACACTGACCTGGAAGAGACCACAGGGCCCAGGCACTCTCTGAACCCTTCCCTCAACCCGGCGGTTTTGCTAGCAGGAGTTCAACCCCAACGAACACAACCCGGAGACCCCTGAGGCAAAAACGGCTTCCGAAGAACAATAGGTGCTTCCTGTGGAAAATCTATCCCAAGTGGGGGTAGCCAGCTAAACTATGCCACACACCCAGGTGTAAGAAACAACATTGCCCAGGCATGGTCTAAGCCCCTCACCTCGTCCCTGTGCTTTGGGGAGCCGGAGGGACAGCCGAGGCCCACGGCCCTGAGACCCCTTTGCAAAAAGCCGGCTTCCCACCGAAACAGTTTTCCTGAGGTGCGGACCCTATCCCAAGTGGTTGTGGCAAGGTAAAGCAAATGCCCTCCACTTCTCTGGAAGAAACCACAGTGTCCAGCCATGTTCTAAGCCCTCCCATCCTCCCTGTGCTTCTGGCAGCAGGAGTGAAAAGAGAGGAGCAGAGCACTGGGACCCGTTTGACAAAAACCGGCTTCCCACGGGAAAGTCTTTCTCCACGTGCAGACATGCTCCCAGGTGCCTGTGGCAAGGGGAAGGAAATGCCATACACTGACCAGGAAGAGACCACAGGGCCCAGGCACAGTCTGAACCCTTCCCTCATCCCGGCGGTTTTGCTAGCAGGAGTTCAACCCCAACGAACACAGCCCGGAGACCCCTGGGGCAAAAACGGCTTCCGACGAACAATAGCTGCTTGCTGTGGAAAACCTATCCCAAGTGGGGGTAGCCAGGTCAACAAAATGCCACACACCCAGGTGTAAGAAACAACATTGCCCAGGCATGGTCTAAGCCCCTCACCTCGTCCCTGTGCTTTGGGGAGCCGGAGGGACTCCCGAGGCCCACGGCCCTGAGACCCCTTTGCAAAAAGCCGGCTTCCCACGGAAACAGTTTTCCTGAGGTGCAGACCCTATCCCAAGTGGTTGTGGCAAGGTAAAGCAAATGCCCTCCACTTCTCTGGAAGAAACCACAGTGCCCAGCCATGTTCTAAGCCCTCCCATCCTCCCTGGGCTTCTGGCAGTAGGAAAGAAAAGAGAGGAGCAGAGCACTGGGACCCGATTGACAAAAACCGACTTCCCACAGGAAAGTCTTTCTCCACGTGCAGACATGCTCCCAAGTGCCTGTGGCAAGGGGAAGGAAATGCCATACACTGACCTGGAAGAGACCACAGGGCCCAGGCACAGTCTGAACACTTCCCTCAACCCGGCGGTTTTGCTAGCAGGAGTTCAACCCCAACGAACACAGCCCGGAGACACCTGGGGCAAAAACGGCTTCCAACGAACAATAGGCGCTTGCTGTGGAAAACCTATCCCAAGTGTGGGTAGCCAGGTCAACAAAATGCCACACACCCAGGTGTAAGAAACAACATTGCCCAGGCATGGTCTAAGCCCCTCACCTCGTCCCTGTGCTTTGGGGAGCCGGAGGGACTCCCGAGGCCCACGGCCCTGAGACCCCTTTGCAAAAAGCCGGCTTCCCACGGAAACAGTTTTCCTGAGGTGCAGACCCTATCCCAAGTGGTTGTGGCAAGGTAAAGCAAATGCCCTCCACTTCTCTGGAAGAAACCACAGTGCCCAGCCATGTTCTAAGCCCTCCCATCCTCCCTGGGCTTCTGGCAGTAGGAGTGAAAAGAGAGGAGCAGAGCACTGGGACCCGTTTGACAAAAACCGGCTTCCCACGGGAAAGTCTTTCTCCACGTGCAGACATGCTCCCAGGTGCCTGTGGCAAGGGGAAGGAAATGCCATACACTGACCTGGAAGAGACCACAGGGCCCAGGCACTCTCTGAACCCTTCCCTCACCCCGGCGGTTTTGCTAGCAGGAGTTCAACCCCAAGGAACACAGCCCGGAGACCCCTGAGGCAAAAACGGCTTCCGACGAACAAAAGGTGCTTCCTGTGGAAAACCTATCCCAAGTGGGGGTAGCCAGCTCAACAAAATGCCACACACCCAGGTGTAAGAAACAACATTGCCCAGGCATGGTCTAAGCCCCTCACCTCGTCCCTGTGCTTTGGGAAGCCGGAGGGACACCCGAGGCCCACGACCCTGAGACCCCTTTGCAAAAAGCAGGTTTCCCACGGAAACAGTTTTCCTGAGGTGCAGACCCTCTCACAAGTGGTTGTGGCAAGGTAAAGCAAATGCCCTCCACTTCTCTGGAAGAAACCACAGTGCCCAGCCATGTTCTAAGCCCTCCCATCCTCCCCGGGCTTCTGGCAGCAGGAGTGAAAAGAGAGGAGCAGAGCACTGGGACCCGTTTGACAAAAACCGGCTTCCCACGGGAAAGTCTTTCTCCACGTGCAGACATGCTCCCAGGTGCCTGAGGCAAGGGGAAGGATATGCCAGACACTGACCTGGAAGAGACCACAGGGCCCAGGCACTCTCTGAACCCTTCCCTCAACCCGGCGGTTTTGCTAGCAGGAGTTCAACCCCAACGAACACAGCCCGGGGACCCCTGAGGCAAAAACGGCATCCGACGAACAATAGGTGCTTCCTGTGGAAAACCTATCCCAAGTGTGGGTAGCCAGCTCAACAAAATGCCACACACCCAGGTGTAAGAAACAACATTGCCCAGGCATGGTCTAAGCCCCTCACCTCGTCCCTGTGCTTTGGGGAGCCGGAGGGACAGCCGAGGCCCACGGCCCTGAGACCCCTTTGCAAAAAGCCGGCTTCCCACCGAAACAGTTTTCCTGAGGTGCGGACCCTATCCCAAGTGGTTGTGGCAAGGTAAAGCAAATGCCCTCCACTTCTCTGGAAGAAACCACAGTGCCCAGCCATGTTCTAAGCCCTCCCATCCTCCCTGTGCTTCTGGCAGCAGGAGTGAAAAGAGAGGAGCAGAGCACTGGGACCCGTTTGACAAACACCGGCTTCCCACGGGAAAGTCTTTCTCCACGTGCAGACATGCTCCCAGGTGCCTGTGGCAAGGGGAAGGAAATGCCATACACTGACCTGGAAGAGACCACAGGGCCCAGGCACAGTCTGAACCCTTCCCTCATCCCGGCGGTTTTGCTAGCAGGAGTTCAACCCCAACGAACACAGCCCGGAGACCCCTGGGGCAAAAACGGCTTCCGACGAACAATAGCTGCTTGCTGTGGAAAACCTATCCCAAGTGGGGGTAGCCAGGTCAACAAAATGCCACACACCCAGGTGTAAGAAACAACATTGCCCAGGCATGGTCTAAGCCCCTCACTTCGTCCCTGTGCTTTGGGGAGCCGGAGGGACTCCCGAGGCCCACGGCCCTGAGACCCCTTTGCAAAAAGCCGGCTTCCCACGGAAACAGTTTTCCTGAGGTGCAGACCCTATCCCAAGTGGTTGTGGCAAGGTAAAGCAAATGCCCTCCACTTCTCTGGAAGAAACCACAGTGCCCAGCCATGTTCTAAGCCCTCCCATCCTCCCTGGGCTTCTGGCAGTAGGAAAGAAAAGAGAGGAGCAGAGCACTGGGACCTGATTGACAAAAACCGACTTCCCACAGGAAAGTCTTTCTCCACGTGCAGACATGCTCCCAAGTGCCTGTGGCAAGGGGAAGGAAATGCCATACACTGACCTGGAAGAGAACACAGGGCCCAGGCACAGTCTGAACACTTCCCTCAACCCGGCGGTTTTGCTAGCAGGAGTTCAACCCCAACGAACACAGCCCGGAGACACCTGGGGCAAAAACGGCTTCCGACGAACAATAGGCGCTTCCTGTGGAAAACCTATCCCAAGTGTGGGTAGCCAGGTCAACAAAATGCCACACACCCAGGTGTAAGAAACAACATTGCCCAGGCATGGTCTAAGCCCCTCACCTCGTCCCTGTGCTTTGGGGAGCCGGAGGGACAGCCGAGGCCCACGGCCCTGAGACCCCTTTGCAAAAAGCCGGCTTCCCACCGAAACAGTTTTCCTGAGGTGCGGACCCTATCCCAAGTGGTTGTGGCAAGGTAAAGCAAATGCCCTCCACTTCTCTGGAAGAAACCACAGTGCCCAGCCATGTTCTAAGCCCTCCCATCCTCCCTGTGCTTCTGGCAGCAGGAGTGAAAAGAGAGGAGCAGAGCACTGGGACCCGTTTGACAAACACCGGCTTCCCACGGGAAAGTCTTTCTCCACGTGCAGACATGCTCCCAGGTGCCTGTGGCAAGGGGAAGGAAATGCCATACACTGACCTGGAAGAGACCACAGGGCCCAGGCACTCTCTGAACCCTTCCCTCACCCCGGCGGTTTTGCTAGCAGGAGTTCAACCCCAAGGAACACAGCCCGGAGACCCCTGAGGCAAAAACGGCTTCCGACGAACAATAGGTGCTTCCTGTGGAAAACCTATCCCAAGTGGGGGTAGCCAGCTCAACAAAATGCCACACACCCAGGTGTAAGAAACAACATTGCCCAGGCATGGTCTAAGCCCCTCACCTCGTCCCTGTGCTTTGGGAAGCCGGAGGGACACCCGAGGCCCACGACCCTGAGACCCCTTTGCAAAAAGCAGGTTTCCCACGGAAACAGTTTTCCTGAGGTGCAGACCCTCTCACAAGTGGTTGTGGCAAGGTAAAGCAAATGCCCTCCACTTCTCTGGAAGAAACCACAGTGCCCAGCCATGTTCTAAGCCCTCCCATCCTCCCCGGGCTTCTGGCAGCAGGAGTGAAAAGAGAGGAGCAGAGCACTGGGACCCGTTTGACAAAAACCGGCTTCCCACGGGAAAGTCTTTCTCCACGTGCAGACATGCTCCCAGGTGCCTGAGGCAAGGGGAAGGAAATGCCAGACACTGACCTGGAAGAGACCACAGGGCCCAGGCACTCTCTGAACCCTTCCCTCAACCCGGCGGTTTTGCTAGCAGGAGTTCAACCCCAACGAACACAGCCCGGAGACCCCTGAGGCAAAAACGGCTTCCGAGGAACAATAGGTGCTTCCTGTGGAAAACCTATCCCAAGTGTGGGTAGCCAGGTCAACAAAATGCCACACACCCAGGTGTAAGAAACAACATTGCCCAGGCATGGTCTAAGCCCCTCACCTCGTCCCTGTGCTTTGGGAAGCCGGAGGGACACCCGAGGCCCACGACCCTGAGACCCCTTTGCAAAAAGCAGGTTTCCCACGGAAACAGTTTTCCTGAGGTGCAGACCCTCTCACAAGTGGTTGTGGCAAGGTAAAGCAAATGCCCTCCACTTCTCTGGAACAAACCACAGTGCCCAGCCATGTTCTAAGCCCTCCCATCCTCCCTGGGCTTCTGGCAGCAGGAGTGAAAAGACAGGAGCAGAGCACTGGGACCCGTTTGACAAAAACCGGCTTCCCACGGGAAAGTCTTTCTCCACGTGCAGACATGCTCCCAGGTGCCTGTGGCAAGGGGAAGGAAATGCCATACACTGACCTGGAAGAGACCACAGGGCCCAGGCACTCTCTGAACCCTTCCCTCACCCCGGCGGTTTTGCTAGCAGGAGTTCAACCCCAACGAACACAACCCGGAGACCCCTGAGGCAAAAACGGCTTCCGAAGAACAATAGGTGCTTCCTGTGGAAAACCTATCCCCAGTGGGGGTAGCCAGCTAAACTATGCCACACACCCAGGTGTAAGAAACAACATTGCCCAGGCATGGTCTAAGCCCCTCACCTCGTCCCTGTGCTTTGGGGAGCCGGAGGGACAGCCGAGGCCCACGGCCCTGAGACCCCTTTGCAAAAATCCGGCTTCCCACCGAAACAGTTTTCCTGAGGTGCAGACCCTATCCCAAGTGGTTGTGGCAAGGTAAAGCAAATGCCCTCCACTTCTCTGGAAGAAACCACAGTGACCAGCCATGTTCTAAGCCCTCCCATCCTCCCCGGGCTTCTGGCAGCAGGAGTGAAAAGAGAGGAGCAGAGCACTGGGACCCGTTTGACAAACACCGGCTTCCCACGGGAAAGTCTTTCTCCACGTGCAGACATGCTCCCAGGTGCCTGTGGCAAGGGGAAGGAAATGCCATACACTGACCTGGAAGAGACCACAGGGCCCAGGCACAGTCTGAACCCTTCCCTCATCCCGGCGGTTTTGCTAGCAGGAATTCAACCCGAATGAAGACAGCCCGGAGACCCCTGGGGCAAAAACGGCTTCCGACAAACAATAGGTGCTTGCTGTGGAAAACCTATCCCAAGTGGGGGTAGCCAGGTAAACTATGCAACACACCCAGGTGTAAGAAACAACATTGCTCAGGCACGGTCTAAGCCCCTCACCTCGTCCCTGTGATTTGGGGAGCCAGAGGGACACCCCAGGCCCACGGCCCTGAGACCCCTTTGCATAAAGCCGGCTTCCCACGGAAACAGTTTTCCTGAGGTGCAGAGCCTATCCCAAGTGGTTGTGGCAAGGTAAAGGAAATGCCCTCCACTTCTCTGGAAGAAACCACAGTGCCCAGCCATGTTCTAAGCCCTCCCATCCTCCCTGGGCTTCTGGCAGCAGGAGTGAAAAGAGAGGAGCAGAGCACTGGGACCCGTTTGACAAAAACCGGCTTCCCACGGGAAAGTCTTTCTCCACGTGCAGACATGCTCCCAGGTGCCTGTGGCAATGGGAAGGAAATGCCATACACTGACCTGGAAGAGACCACAGGGCCCAGGCACAGTCTGAACCCTTCCCTCATCCCGGCGGTTTTGCTAGCAGGAGTTCAACCCGAACGAAGACAGCCCGGAGACCCCTGGGGCAAAAACGGCTTCCGAGGAACAATAGGCGCTTGCTGTGGAAAACCGATCCCAAGTGTGGGTAGCCAGCTCAACAAAATGCCACACACTCAGGTGTAAGAAACAACATTGCCCAGGCATGGTCTAAGCCCCTCACCTCGTCCCTGTGTTTTGGGGAGCCGGAGGGACTCCCGAGGCCCACGACCCTGAGACCCCTTTGCAAAAAGCCGGCTTCCCACGGAAACAGTTTTCCTGAGGTGCAGACCATCTCACAAGTGGTTGTCGCAAGGTAAAGCAAATGCCCTCCACTTCTCTGGAAGAAACCACAGTGCCCAGCCATGTTCTAAGCCCTCCCATCCTCTCCGGGCTTCTGGCACCACGAGTGAAAAGAGAGGAGCAGAGCACTGGGACCCGTTTGACAAAAACCGGCTTCCCACGGGAAAGTCTTTCTCCACGTGCAGACATGCTCCCAGGTGCCTGAGGCAAGGGGAAGGAAATGCCAGACACTGACCTGGAAGAGACCACAGGGCCCAGGCACAGTCTGAACCCTTCCCTCATCCCGGCGGTTTTGCTAGCAGGAGTTCAACCCCAACGAACACAGCCCGGAGACCCCTGGGACAAAACGGCTTCCGACGAACAATAGGTGCTTGCTGTGGAACACCTATCCCAAGTGGGGGTAGCCAGCTAAACTATGCCACACACCCAGGTGTAAGAAACAACATTGCCCAGGCATGGTCTAAGCCCCTCACCTCGTCCCTGTGCTTTGCGGAGCCGGAGGGACAGCCGAGGCCCACGGCCCTGAGACCCCTTTGCAAAAAGCCGGCTTCCCACCGAAACAGTTTTCCTGAGGTGCAGACCCTATCCCAAGTGGTTGTGGCAAGGTAAAGCAAATGCCCTCCACTTCTCTGGAAGAAACCACAGTGCCCAGCCATGTTCTAAGCCCTCCCATCCTCCCTGGGCTTCTGGCAGTAGGAGTGAAAAGAGAGGAGCAGAGCACTGGGACCCGTTTGACAAACACCGGCTTCCCACGGGAAAGTCTTTCTCCACGTGCAGACATGCTCCCAGGTGCCTGTGGCAAGGGGAAGGAAATGCCATACACTGACCTGGAAGAGACCACAGGGCCCAGGCACAGTCTGAACCCTTCCCTCATCCCGGCGGTTTTGCTAGCAGGAGTTCAACCCCAACGAACACAGCCCGGAGACCCCTGGGGCAAAAACGGCTTCCGACGAACAATAGGTGCTTGCTGTGGAAAACCTATCCCAAGTGGGGGTAGCCAGGTAAACTATGCAACACACCCTGGTGTAAGAAACAACATTGCCCAGGCACGGTCTAAGCCCCTCACCTCGTCCCTGTGCTTTGGGGAGCCGGAGGGACACCCGAGGCCCACGGCCCTGAGACCCCTTTGCATAAAGCCGGCTTCCCACGGAAACAGTTTTCCTGAGGTGCAGACCCTATCCCAAGTGGTTGTGGCAAGGTAATGCAAATGCCCTCCACTACTCTGGAAGAAACCAAAGTGCCCAGCCATGTTCTAAGCCCTCCCATCCTCCCTGGGCTTCTGGCAGCAGGAGTGAAAAGAGAGGAGCAGAGCACTGGGACCCGTTTGACAAAAACCGGCTTCCCACGGGAAAGTCTTTCTCCACTTGCAGACATGCTCCCAGGTGCCTGTGGCAAGGGGAAGGAAATGCCATACACTGACCTGGAAGAGACCACAGGGCCCAGGCACTCTCTGAACCCTTTCCTCAACCCGGCGGTTTTGCTAGCAGGAGTTCAACCCCAAAGAACACAGCCCGGAGACCCCTGAGGCAAAAACGGCATCCGACGAACAATAGGTGCTTCCTGTGGAAAACCTATCCCAAGTGGGGGTAGCCAGGTCAACAAAATGCCACACACCCAGGTGTAAGAAACAACATTGCCCAGGCATGGTCTAAGCCCCTCACCTCGTCCCTGTGCTTTGGGGAGCCGGAGGGACTCCCGAGGCCCACGGCCCTGAGACCCCTTTGCAAAAAGCCGGCTTCCCACGGAAACAGTTTTCCTGAGGTGCAGACCCTATCCCAAGTGGTTGTGGCAAGGTAAAGCAAATGCCCTCCACTTCTCTGGAAGAAACCACAGTGCCCAGCCATGTTCTAAGCCCTCCCATCCTCCCTGGGCTTCTGGCAGTTGAAAGAAAAGAGAGGAGCAGAGCACTGGGACCCGATTGACAAAAACCGACTTCCCACAGGAAAGTCTTTCTCCACGTGCAGACATGCTCCCAAGTGCCTGTGGCAAGGGGAAGGAAATGCCATACACTGACCTGGAAGAGACCACAGGGCCCAGGCACAGTCTGAACCCTTCCCTCAACCCGGCGGTTTTGCTAGCAGGAGTTCAACCCCAAGGAACACAGCCCGGAGACCCCTGAGGCAAAAACGGCTTCCGACGAACAATAGGTGCTTCCTGTGGAAAACCTATCCCAAGTGGGGGTAGCCAGCTCAACAAAATGCCACACACCCAGGTGTAAGAAACAACATTGCCCAGGCATGGTCTAAGCCCCTCACCTCGTCCCTGTGCTTTGGGGAGCCGCAGGGACACCCGAGGCCCACGATCCTGAGACCCCTTTGCAAAAAGCAGGCTTCCCATGGAAACAGTTTTCCTGAGGTGCAGACCCTCTCACAAGTGGTTGTCGCAAGGTAAAGCAAATGCCCTCCACTTCTCTGGAAGAAACCACAGTGCCCAGCCATGTTCTAAGCCCTCCCATCCTCCCCGGGCTTCTGGCAGCAGGAGTGAAAAGAGAGGAGCAGAGCACTGGGACCCGTTTGACAAAAACCGGCTTCCAACGGGAAAGTCTTTCTCCACGTGCAGACATGCTCTCAGGTGCCTGTGGCAAGGGGAAGGAAATGCCATACACTGACCTGGAAGAGTCCACAGGGCCCAGGCACAGTCTGAACCCTTCCCTCAACCCGGCGGTTTTGCTAGCAGGAGTTCAACCCCACCGAACACAACCCGGAGACCCCTGGGGCAAAAACGGCTTCCGACGAACAATAGGCGCTTGCTGTGGAAAACCTATCCCAAGTGTGGGTAGCCAGGTCAACAAAATGCCACACACCCAGGTGTAAGAAACAACATTGCCCAGGCATGGTCTATGCCCCTCACCTCGTCCCTGTGCTTTGGGGAGCCGGAGGGACACCCGAGGCCCTCGACCCTGAGACCCCTTTGCAAGCAGGCTTCCCACGGAAACAGTTTTCCTGAGGTGCAGACCCTCTCACAAGTGGTTGTCGCAAGGTAAAGCAAATGCCCTCCACTTCTCTGGAAGAAACCACAGTGCCCAGCCATGTTCTAAGCCCTCCCATCCTCCCTGGGCTTCTGGCAGTAGGAGTGAAAAGAGAGGAGCAGAGCACTGGGACCCGTTTGACAAAAACCGGCTTCCCACGGGAAAGTCTTTCTCCACGTGCAGACATGCTCCCAGGTGCCTGTGGCAAGGGGAAGGAAATGCCATACACTGACCTGGAAGAGACCACAGGGCCCAGGCACTCTCTGAACCCTTGCCTCAACCTGGCGGTTTTGCTAGCAGGAGTTCAACCCCAACGAAGACAGCCCGGAGACCCCTGGGGCAAAAACGGCTTCCGACGAACAATAGGCGCTTGCTGTGGAAAACCTATCCCAAGTGTGGGTAGCCAGGTCAACAAAATGCCACACACCCAGGTGTAAGAAACAACATTGCCCAGGTATGGTCTAAGCCCCTCACCTCGTCCCTGTGCTTTGGGGAGCCGGAGGGACACCCGAGGCCCACGACCCTGAGACCCCTTTGCAAGCAGGCTTCCCACGGAAACAGTTTTCCTGAGGTGCAGACCCTCTCACAAGTGGTTGTCGCAAGGTAAAGCAAATGCCCTCCACTTCTCTGGAAGAAACCACAGTGCCCAGCCATGTTCTAAGCCCTCCCATCCTCCCTGGGCTTCTGGCAGTAGGAGTGAAAAGAGAGGAGCAGAGCACTGGGACCCGTTTGACAAAAACCGGCTTCCCACGGGAAAGTCTTTCTCCACGTGCAGACATGCTCCCAGGTGAATGAGGCAAGGGGAAGGAAATGCCATACACTGACCTGGAAGAGACCACAGGGCCCAGGCACTCTCTGAACCCTTCCCTCAACCCGGCGGTTTTGCTAGCAGGAGTTCAACCCCAACGAACACAGCCCGGAGACCCCTGAGGCAAAAACAGCTTTAGCCGAACAATAGGTGCTTGCTGTGGAAAACCTATCCCAAGTGTGGGTAGCCAGCTCAACAAAATGCCACACACCCAGGTGTAAGAAACAACATTGCCCAGGCATGGTCTAAGCCCCTCACCTCGTCCCTGTGTTTTGGGGAGCCGGAGGGACTCCCGAGGCCCACGACCCTGAGACCCCTTTGCAAAAAGCCGGCTTCCCACGGAAACAGTTTTCCTGAGGTGCAGACCCTCTCACAAGTGGTTGTCGCAAGGTAAAGCAAATGCCCTCCACTTCTCTGGAAGAAACCACAGTGCCCAGCCATGTTCTAAGCCCTCCCATCCTCTCCGGGCTTCTGGCACCAGGAGTGAAAAGAGAGGAGCAGAGCACTGGGACCCGTTTGACAAAAACCGGCTTCCCACGGGAAAGTCTTTCTCCACGTGCAGACATGCTCCCAGGTGCCTGAGGCAAGGGGAAGGAAATGCCATACACTGACCTGGAAGAGACCACAGGGCCCAGGCACTCTCTGAACTCTTCCCTCAACCCGGCGGTTTTGCTAGCAGGAGTTCAACCCCAACGAACACAGCCCGGAGACCCCTGGGGCAAAACGGCTTACTACGAACAATAGGTGCTTACTGTGGAACACCTATCCCAAGTGGGGGTAGCCAGGTAAACTATGCCACACACCCAGGTGTAAGAAGCAACATTGCCCAGGCACGGTCTAAGCCCATCACCTCGTCCCTGTGCTTTGGGGAGCCGGAGGGACACCCGAGGCCCTGGGCCCAGAGACCCCTTTGCAAAAAGCCGGCTTCCCACGGAAACAGTTTTCCTGATGTGCAGACCCTATCCCAAGTGGTTGTGGCAAGGTAAAGCAAATGCCCTCCATTTCTCTGGAAGAAACCACAGTGCCCAGCCATGTTCTAAGCCCTCCCATCCTCCCTGGGCTTCTGGCAGTAGGAGTGAAAAGAGAGGAGCAGAGCACTGGGACCCGTTTGATAAAAACCGGCTTCCCACGGGAAAGTCTTTCTCCACGTGCAGACATGCTCCCAGGTGCCTGTGGCAAGGGGAAGGAAATGCCATACACTGACCTGGAAGAGACCACAGGGCCCAGGCACAGTCTGAACCCTTCCCTCAACCCGGCGGTTTTGCTAGCAGGAGTTCAACCGCAAGGAACACAGCGCGGAGACCCCTGGGGCAAAAACGGCTTCCTACGAACAATAGGTGCTTCCTGTGGAACACCTATCCCAAGTGGGGGTAGCCAGGTCAACAAAATGCCACACACCCAGGTGTAAGAAACAACATTGCCAGGTATGCTCTAAGCCCCTCACCTCATCCCTGTGCTTTGGGGAGCCGGAGGGACACCCGAGGCCCACGACCCTGAGACCCCTTTGCAAAAAGCAGGCTTCCCACTGAAACAGTTTTCCTGAGGTGCAGACCCTCTCACAAGTGGTTGTCGCAAGGTAAAGCAAATGCCCTCCACTTCTCTGGAAGAAACCACAGTGCCCAGCCATGTTCTAAGCCCTCCCATCCTCCCCGGGCTTCTGGCACCAGGAGTGAAAAGAGAGGAGCAGAGCACTGGGACCCGTTTGACAAAAACCGGCTTCCCACGGGAAAGTCTTTCTCCACGTGCAGACATGCTCCCAGGTGCCTGAGGCAAGGGGAAGGAAATGCCAGACACTGACCTGGAAGAGAGCACAGGGCCCAGGCACAGTCTGAACCCTTCCCTCATCCCGGCGGTTTTGCTAGCAGGAGTTCAACCCCAACGAACACAGCCCGGAGACCCCTGGGGCAAAACGGCTTCCGACGAACAATAGGTGCTTGCTGTGGAACACCTATCCCAAGTGGGGGTAGCCAGGTAAACTATGCCACACACCCAAGTGTAAGAAACAACATTACCCAGGCATGGTCTAAGCCCCTCACCTCGTCCCTGTGCTTTGGGGAGCTTGAGGGACACCCGAGGCCCTGGGCCCAGAGACCCCTTTGCAAAAAGCCGGCTTCCCACGGAAACAGATTTCCTGAGGTGAAGACCCTATCCCAAGTGGTTGTGGCAAGGTAAAGCAAATACCCTCCACTTCTCTGGAAGAAACCAAAGTGCCCAGCCATGTTCTAAGCCCTCCCATCCTCCCTGGGCTTTGGCAGCAGGAGTGAAAAGACAGGAGCAGAGCACTGGGACCCGTTTGACAAAAACCGGCTTCCCACGGGAAAGTCTTTCTCCACGTGCAGACATGCTCCCAGGTGCCTGTGGCAAGGGGAAGGAAATGCCATACACTGACCTGGAAGAGACCACAGGGCCCAGGCACAGTCTGAACCCTTCCCTCAACCCGGCGGTTTTGCTAGCAGGAGTTCAACCCCAACGAACACAGCCCGGAGACCCCTGGGGCAAAAACGGCTTCCGACCAACAATAGGCGCTTGCTGTGGAAAACCTATCCCAAGTGTGGGTAGCCAGGTCAACAAAATGCCACACACCCAGGTGTAAGAAACAACATTGCCCAGGCATGGTCTAAGCCCCTCACCTCGTCCCTGTGCTTTGGGGAGCCGGAGGGACTCCCGAGGCCCACGGCCCTGAGACCCCTTTGCAAAAAGCCGGCTTCCGACGGAAACAGTTTTCCTGAGGTGCAGACCCTATCCCAAGTGGTTGTGGCAAGGTAAAGCAAATGCCCTCCACTTCTCTGGAAGAAACCACAGTTCCCAGCCATGTTCTAAGCCCTCCCATCCTCCCTGGGCTTCTGGCAGTAGGAGTGAAAAGAGAGGAGCAGAGCACTGGGACCCGTTTGACAAAAGCCGGCTTCCCACGGGAAAGTCTTTCTCCACGTGCAGACATGCTCCCAGGTGCCTGAGGCAAGGGGAAGGAAATGCCATACACTGACCTGGAAGAGACCACAGGGCCCAGGCACAGTCTGAACCCTTCCCTCAACCCGGCGGTTTTGCTAGCAGGAGTTCAACTCCAACGAACACAGCCCGGAGACCCCTGGGGCAAAAACGGCTTCCAACGAACAATAGGCGCTTGCTGTGGAAAAACTATCCCAAGTGTGGGTAGCCAGGTCAACAAAATGCCACACACCCAGGTGTAAGAAACAACATTGCCCAGGCATGGTCTAAGCCCCTCACCTCGTCCCTGTGCTTTGGGAAGCCTGAGGGACACCCGAGGCCCACGACCCTGAGACCCCTTTGCAAAAAGCAGGTTTCCCACGGAAACAGTTTTCCTGAGGTGCAGACCCTCTCACAAGTGGTTGTGGCAAGGTAAAGCAAATGCCCTCCACTTCTCTGGAAGAAACCACAGTGCCCAGCCATGTTCTAAGCCCTCCCATCCTCCCCGGGCTTCTGGCAGCAGGAGTGAAAAGAGAGGAGCAGAGCACTGGGACCCGTTTGACAAAAACCGGCTTCCCACGGGAAAGTCTTTCTCCACGTGCAGACATGCTCCCAGGTGCCTGTGGCAAGGGGAAGGAAATGCCATACACTGACCTGGAAGAGACCACAGGGCCCAGGCACTCTCTGAACCCTTCCCTCAACCCGGCGGTTTTGCTAGCAGGAGTTCAACCCCAAAGAACACAGCCCGGAGACCCCTGAGGCAAAAACGGCATCCGAGGAACAATAGGTGCTTCCTGTGGAAAACCTATCCCAAGTGGGGGTAGCCAGGTCAACAAAATGCCACACACCCAGGTGTAAGAAACAACATTGCCCAGGCATGGTCTAAGCCCCTCACCTCGTCCCTGTGCTTTGGGGAGCCGGAGAGACTCCCGAGGCCCACGGCCCTGAGACCCCTTTGCAAAAAGCCGGCTTCCCACCGAAACAGTTTTCCTGAGGTGCAGACCCTATCCCACGTGGTTGTGGCAAGGTAAAGCAAATGCCCTCCACTTCTCTGGAAGAAACCACAGTGCCCAGCCATGTTCTAAGCCCTCCCATCCTCCCTGGGCTTCTGGCAGTAGGAAAGAAAAGAGAGGAGCAGAGCACTGGGACCCGATTGACAAAAACCAACTTCCCACAGGAAAGTCTTTCTCCACGTGCAGACATGCTCCCAAGTGCCTGTGGCAAGGGGAAGGAAATGCCATACTGACCTGGAAGAGACCACAGGGCCCAGGGACAGTCTGAACCCTTCCCTCAACCCGGCGGTTTTGCTAGCAGGAGTTCAACCCCAACGAACACAGCCCGGAGACCCCTGAGGCAAAAACGGCTTCCGACGAACAATAGGTGCTTCCTGTGGAAAACCTATCCCAAGTGGGGGTAGCCAGCTCAACAAAATGCCACACACCCAGGTGTAAGAAACAACATTGCCCAGGCATGGTCTAAGCCCCTCACCTCGTCCCTGTGCTTTGGGGAGCCGGAGGGACACCCGAGCCCCACGACCCTGAGACCCCTTTGCCAAAAGCAGGCTTCCCACGGAAACAGTTTTCCTGAGGTGCAGACCCTCTCACAAGTGGTTGTGGCAAGGTAAAGCAAATGCCCTCCACTTCTCTGGAAGAAACCACAGTGCCAAGCCATGTTCTAAGCACTCCCATCCTCCCCGGGCTTCTGGCAGCAGGAGTGAAAAGAGAGGAGCAGAGCACTGGGACCCGTTTGACAAAAACCGGCTTCCCACGGGAAAGTCTTTCTCCACGTGCAGACATGCTCCCAGGTGCCTGAGGCAAGGGGAAGGAAATGCCAGACACTGACCTGGAAGAGAGCACAGGGCCCAGGCACAGTCTGAACCCTTCCCTCATCCCGGCGGTTTTGCTAGCAGGAGTTCAACCCCAACGAACACAGCCCGGAGACCCCTGGGGCAAAACGGCTTCCGACGAACAATAGGTGCTTGCTGTGGAACACCTATCCCAAGTGGGGGTAGCCAGGTAAACTATGCCACACACCCAGGTGTAAGAAACAACATTGCCCAGGCATGGTCTAAGCCCCTCACCTCGTCCCTGTGCTTTGGGGAGCCGGAGGGACACCCGAGGCCCTGGGCCCAGAGACCCCTTTGCAAAAAGCCGGCTTCCCACGGAAACAGATTTCCTGAGGTGCAGACCCTATCCCAAGTGGTTGTGGCAAGGTAAAGCAAATGCCCTCCACTTCTCTGGAAGAAACCAAAGTGCCCAGCCATGTTCTAAGCCCTCCCATCCTCCCTGGGCTTCTGGCAGCAGGAGTGAAAAGAGAGGAGCAGTGCACTGGGACCCGTTTGACAAACACCGGCTTCCCACGGGAAAGTCTTTCTCCACGTGCAGACATGCTCCCAGGTGCCTGTGGCAAGGGGAAGGAAATGCCATACACTGACCTGGAAGAGACCACAGGGCCCAGGCACAGTCTGAACCCTTCCCTCAACCCGGCGGATTTGGTAGAAGGAGTTCAACCCCAACGAACACAGCCCGGAGACCCCTGGGGCAAAAACGGCTTCCGACCAACAATAGGCGCTTGCTGTGGAAAACCTATCCCAAGTGTGGGTAGCCAGGTCAACAAAATGCCACACACCCAGGTGTAAGAAACAACATTGCCCAGACATGGTCTAAGCCCCTCACCTCGTCCCTGTGCTTTGGGGAGCCGGAGGGACAGCCGAGGCCCACGGCCCTGAGACCCCTTTGCAAAAAGCCGGCTTCCCAAGGAAACAGATTTCCTGAGGTGCAGACCCTATCCCAAGTGGTTGTGGCAAGGTAATGCAAATGCCCTCCAGTTCTCTGGAAGAAACCACAGTGCCCAGCCATGTTATAAGCCCTCCCATCCTCCCCGGACTTCTGGCAGCAGGAGTGAAAAGAGAGGAGCAGAGCACTGGGACCCGTTTGACAAAAACACGCTTCCCACGGGAAAGTCTTTCTCCACGTGCAGACATGCTCCCAGGTGCCTGTGGCAAGGGGAAGGAAATGCCATACACTGACCTGGAAGAGACCACAGGGCCCAGGCACTCTCTGAACCCTTCCCTCAACCCGGCGGTTTTGCTAGCAGGAGTTCAACCCCAACGAACACAGCCAGGAGACCCCTGAGGCAAAAACGGCTTCCGACGAACAATAGGTGCTTCCTGTGGAAAACCTATCCCAAGTGGGGGTAGCCAGCTCAACAAAATGCCACACACCCAGGTGTAAGAAACAACATTGCCCAGGCATGGTCTAAGCCCCTCACCTCGTCCCTGTGCTTTGGGGAGCCGGTGGGACACCCGAGGCCCTGGGCCCAGAGACCCCTTTGCAAAAAGCCGGCTTCCCAAGGAAACAGATTTCCTGAGGTGCAGACCCTATCCCAAGTGGTTGTGGCAAGGTAATGCAAATGCCCTCCAGTTCTCTGGAAGAAACCACAGTGCCCACCCATGTTATAAGCCCTCCCATCCTCCCCGGACTTCTGGCAGCAGGAGTGAAAAGAGAGGAGCAGAGCACTGGGACCCGTTTGACAAAAACCGGCTTCCCACGGGAAAGTCTTTCTCCACGTGCAGACATGCTCCCAGGTGCCTGTGGCAAGGGGAAGGAAATGCCATACACTGACCTGGAAGAGACCACAGGGCCCAGGCACTCTCTGAACCCTTCCCTCAACCCGGCGGTTTTGCTAGGAGGAGTTCAACCCCAACGAACACAGCCCGGAGACCACTGGGGCAAAAACGGCTTCCGACGAACAAGAGGTGCTTGCTGTGGAAAACCTATCCCAAGTGGGGGTAGCCAGCTCAACAAAATGCCACACACCCAGGTGTAAGAAACAACATTGCCCAGGCATGGTCTAAGCCCCTCACCTCGTCCCTGTGCTTTGGGGAGCCGGAGGGACAGCCGAGGCCCACGGCCCTGAGACCCCTTTGCAAAAAGCCGGCTTCCCACGGAAACAGTTTTCCTGAGGTGCAGACCCTCTCACAAGTGGTTGTGGCAAGGTAAAGCAAATGCCCTCCACTTCTCTGGAAGAAACCACAGTGCCCAGCCATGTTCTAAGCCCTCCCACCCTCCCTGGGCTTCTGGCAGTAGGAGTGAAAAGAGAGGAGCAGAGCACTGGGACCCGTTTGACAAAAACCGGCTTCCCACGGGAAAGTCTTTCTCCACGTGCAGACATGCTCCCAGGTGCCTGTGGCAAGGGGAAGGAAATGCCATACACTGACCTGGAAGAGACCACAGGGCCCAGGCACTCTCTGAACCCTTCCCTCAACCCGGCGGTTTTGCTAGCAGGAGTTCAACCCCAACGAACACAGCCAGGAGACCCCTGAGGCAAAAACGGCTTCCGACGAACAATAGGTGCTTCCTGTGGAAAACCTATCCCAAGTGTGGGTAGCCAGGTCAACAAAATGCCACACACCCAGGTGTAAGAAACAACATTGCCCAGGCATGGTCTAAGCCCCTCACCTCGTCCCTGTGCTTTGGAAAGCCGGAGGGACACTCGAGGCCAACGACCCTGAGACCCCTTTGCAAAAAGCAGATTTCCCACGGAAACAGTTTTCCTGAGGTGCAGACCCTCTCACAAGTGGTTGTGGCAAGGTAAAGCAAATGCCCTCCACTTCTCTGGAAGGAACCACAGTGCCCAGCCATGTTCTAAACCCTCCCATCCTCGCTGGGCTTTTGGCAGCAGGAGTGAAAAGAGAGGAGCAGAGCACTGGGACCCGTTTGACAAAAACCGGCTTCCCACGGGAAAGTCTTTCTCCACGTGCAGACATGCTCCCAGGTGCCTGAGGCAAGGGGAAGGAAATGCCAGACACTGACCTGGAAGAGACCACAGGGCCCAGGCACAGTCTGAACCCTTCCCTCTTCCCGGCGGTTTTGCTAGCAGGAGTTCAACCCCAGCGAACACAGCCCGGAGACCCCTGGGGAAAAAAGGCTTCCGACGAACAATAGGTGCTTGCTGTGGAACACCTATCCCAAGTGGGGGTAGCCAGGTAAACTATGCCACACACCCAGGTGTAAGAAACAACATTGCCCAGGCATGGTCTAAGCCCCTCACCTCGTCCCTGTGCTTTGGGGAGCCGGAGGGACACCCGAGGCCCTGGGCCCAGACCCCTTTGCAAAAAGCCGGCTTCCCATGGAAACAGATTTCCTGAGGTGCAGACCCTATCCCAAGTGGTTGTGGCAAGGTAAAGCAAATGCCCTCCACTTCTCTGGAAGAAACCAAAGTGCCCAGCCATGTTCTAAGCCCTCCCATCCTCCCTGGGCTTCTGGCAGCAGGAGTGAAAAGAGAGGAGCAGTGCAATGGGACCCGTTTGACAAACACCGGCTTCCCACGGGAAAGTCTTTCTCCACGTGCAGACATGCTCCCAGGTGCCTGTGGCAAGGGGAAGGAAATGCCATACACTGACCTGGAAGAAACCACAGGGCCCAGGCACAGTCTGAACCCTTCCCTCAACCCGGCGGTTTTGCTAGCAGGAGTTCAACCCCAACGAACACAGCCCGGAGACCCCTGGGGCAAAAACGGCTTCCGACGAACAATAGGCGCTTGCTGTGGAAAACCTATCCCAAGTGTGGGTAGCCAGGTCAACAAAATGCCACACCTCCAGGTGTAAGAAACAACATTGCCCACGCACGGTCTAAGCCCCTCACCTCGTCCCTGTGCTTTGGGGAGCCGGAGGGACACCCGAGGCCCTGGGCCCAGAGACCCCTTTGCAAAAAGCCGGCTTCCCAAGGAAACAGATTTCCTGAGGTGCAGACCCTATCCCAAGTGGTTGTGGCAAGGTAATGCAAATGCCCTCCAGTTCTCTGGAAGAAACCACAGTGCCCAGCCATGTTCTAAGCCCTCCCATCCTCCCTGGGCTTTTGGCAGTAGGAGTGAAAAGAGAGGAGCAGAGCACTGGGACCCGTTTGACAAAAACCGGCTTCCCACGGGAAAGTCTTTCTCCACGTGCAGACATGCTCCCAGGTGCCTGTGGCAAGGGGAAGGAAATGCCATACACTGACCTGAAAGAGACCACAGGGCCCAGGCACTCTCTGAACCCTTCCCTCAACCCGGCGGTTTTGCTAGTAGGAGTTCAACCCCAAGGAACACAGCCCGGAGACCCCTGAGGCAAAAACGGCTTCCGAGGAACAATAGGTGCTTCCTGTGGAAAACCTATCCCAAGTGGGGGTAGCCAGCTCAACAAAATGCCACACACCCAGGTGTAAGAAACAACATTGCCCAGGCACGTTCTAGGCCCCTCACCTCGTCCCTGTGCTTTGGGGAGCCGGAGGGACACCCGAGGCCCTGGGCCCAGAGACCCCTTTGCAAAAAGCCGGCTTCCCACGGAAACAGATTTCCTGAGGTGCAGACCCTATCCCAAGTGGTTGTGGCAAGGTAAAGCAAATGCGCTCCACTTCTCTGGAAGAAACCACAGTGCCCAGCCATGTTCTAAGCCCTCCCATCCTCCCTGGGCTTCTGGCAGTAGGAGTGAAAAGAGAGGAGCAGAGCACTGGGAACCGTTTGACAAAAACCGGCTTCCCACGGGAAAGTCTTTCTCCACGTGCAGACATGCTCCCAAGTGCCTGTGGCAAGGGGAAGGAAATGCCATACACTGACCTGTAAGAGACCACAGGGCCCAGGCACAGTCTGAACCCTTCCCTCAACCTGGCGGTTTTGCTAGCAGGAGTTCAACCCCAACGAACACAGCCCGGAGACCCCTGAGGCAAAAACGGCTTCGGACGAACAATAGGCGCTTGCTGTGGAAAACCTATCCCAAGTGGGGGTAGCCAGCTCAACAAAATGCCACACACCCAGGTGTAAGAAACAACATTGCCCAGGCATGGTCTAAGCCCCTCACCTCGTCCCTGTACTTTGGGGAGCCGGAGGGACACCTGAGGCCCTCGGCCCAGAGACCCCTTTTCAAAAAGCCGGCTTCCCACGGAAACAGTTTTCCTGAGGTGCAGACCCTATCCCAAGTGGTTGTGGCAAGGTAAAGCAAATGCCCTCCACTTCTCTGGAAGAAACCACAGTGCCCAGCCATGTTCTAAGCCCTCCCATCCTCCCTGGGCTTCTGGCAGCAGGAGTGAAAAGAGGAGCAGAGCACTGGGACCCGTTTGACAAACACCGGCTTCCCACGGGAAAGTCTTTCTCCACGTGCAGACATGCTCCCAAGTGCCTGAGGCAAGGGGAAGGAAATGCCAGACACTGACCTGGAAGAGAGCACAGGCCCAGGCACAGTCTGAACCCTTCCCTCATCCCGGCGGTTTTGCTAGCAGGAGTTCAACCCCAACGAACACAGCCCGGAGACCCCTGAGGCAAAAACGGCTTCCGACGAACAATAGGCGCTTGCTGTGGAAAACCTATCCCAAGTGGGGGTAGCCAGCTCAACAAAATGCCACACACCCAGGTGTAAGAAACAACATTGCCCAGGCATGGTCTAAGCCCCTCACCTCGTCCCTGTGCTTTGGGGAGCCGGAGGGACACCCAAGCCCCACGACCCTGAGACCCCTTTGCAAAAAGCAGGTTTCCCACGGAAACAGTTTTCCTGAGGTGCAGACCCTCTCACAAGTGGTTGTGGCAAGGTAAAGCAAATGCCCTCCACTTCTCTGGAAGAAACCACAGTGCCCAGCCATGTTCTAAGCCCTCCCATCCTCCCTGGGCTTCTGGCAGCAGGAGTGAAAAGATAGGAGCAGAGCACTGGGACCCGTTTGACAAAAACCGGCTTCCCACGGGAAAGTCTTTCTCCACGTGCAGACATGCTCCCGGGTGCCTGTGGCAAGGGGAAGGAAATGCCATACACTGACCTGGAAGAGACCACAGGGCCCAGGCACTCTCTGAACCCTTCCCTCAACCCGGCGGTTTTGCTAGCAGGAGTTCAACCCCAACGAACACAGCCCGGAGACCCCTGAGGCAAAAACGGCTTCGGATGAACAATAGGCGCTTGCTGTGGAAAACCTATCCCAAGTGGGGGCAGCCAGCTCAACAAAATGCCACACACCCAGGTGTAAGAAACAACATTGCCCAGGCATGGTCTAAGCCCCTCACCTTGTCCCTGTGCTTTGGGGAGCCGGAGGGACACCCGAGGCCCTGGGCCCAGAGACCCCTTTGCAAAAAGCCGGCTTCCCACCGAAACAGATTTCCTGAGGTGCAGACCCTATCCCAAGTCGTTGTGGCAAGGTAAAGCAAATGCCCTCCACTTCTCTGGAAGAAACCAAAGTGCCCAGCCATGTTCTAAGCCCTCCCATCCTCCCTGGGCTTCTGGCAGCAGGAGTGAAAAGAGAGGAGCAGAGCACTGAGACCCGTTTGACAAAAACCGGCTTTCCACGGGAAAGTCTTTCTCCACGTGCAGACATGCTCCCAGGTGCCTGTGGCAAGGGGAAGGAAATGCCATACACTGACCTGGAAGAGACCACAGGGCCCAGGCACAGTCTGAACCCTTCCCTCAGCCCGGCGGTTTTGCTAGCAGGAGTTCAACCCCAACGAACACAGCCCGGAGACCCCTGGGGCAAAAACGGCTTCCGACGAACAATAGGTGCTTGCTGTGGAACACCTATCCCAAGTGGGGGTAGCCAGGTAAACTATGCCACACACCCAGATGTAAGAAACAACATTGTCCAGGCACGGACTAAGCCCCTCACCTCGTCCCTGTGCTTTGGGGAGCCGGAGGGACACCCGAGGCCCTGGGCCCAGAGACCCCTTTGCAAAAAGCCGGCTTCCCACGGAAACAGATTTCCTGAGGTGCAGACCCTATCCCAAGTCGTTGTGGCAAGGTAAAGCAAATGCCCTCCACTTCTCTGGAAGAAACCACAGGGCCCAGCCATGTTCTAAGCCCTCCCATCCTCCCTGGGCTTCTGGCAACAGGAGTGAAAAGAGAGGAGCAGAGCACTGGGACCCGTTTGACAAACACCGGCTTCCCACGGGAAAGTCTTTCTCCACGTGCAGACATGCTCCCAGGTGCCTGTGGCAAGGGGAAGGAAATGCCATACACTGACCTGGAAGAGACCACAGGGCCCAGGCACAGTCTGAACCCTTCCCTCATCCCGGCGGTTTTGCTAGCAGGAGTTCAACCCCAACGAACACAGCCCGGAGACCCCTGGGGCAAAACGGCTTCCGAAGAACAATAGGCGCTTGCTGTGGGAAACCTATCCCAAGTGTGGGTAGCCAGGTCAACAAAATGCCACACACCCAGGTGTAAGAAACAACATTGCCCAGGCATGGTCTAAGCCCCTCACCTCGTCCCTGTGCTTTGGGGAGCCGGAGGGACTCCCGAGGCTCACGGCCCTGAGAATCCTTTGCAAAAAGCCGGCTTCCCACGGAAACAGTTTTCCTGAGGTGCAGACCCTATCCCAAGTGGTTGTGGCAAGGTAAAGCAAATGCCCTCCACTTCTCTGGAAGAAACCACAGTGCGCAGCCATGTTCTAAGGCCTCCCATCCTCCCTGGGCTTCTGGCAGTAGGAGTGAAAAGAGAGGTGCAGAGCACTGGGACCCGTTTGACAAAAACCGGCTTCCCACGGGAAAGTCTTTCTCCACGTGCAGACATGCTCCCAGGTGCCTGTGGCAAGGGGAAGGAAATGCCATACACTGACCTGGAAGAGACCACAGGGCCCAGGCACAGTCTGAACCCTTCCCTCAACCCGGCGGTTTTGCTAGCAGGAGTTCAACTCTAACGAACACAGCCCGGAGACCCCTGGGGCAAAAACAGCTTCCGACCAACAATAGGCGCTTGCTGTGGAAAACCTATCCCAAGTGTGGGTAGCCAGGTCAACAAAATGCCACACACCCAGGTGTAAGAAACAACATTGCCCAGGCATGGTCTAAGCCCCTCACCTCGTCCCTGTGCTTTGGGGAGCCGGAGGGACTCCCGAGGCCCACGGCCCTGAGACCCCTTTGCAAAAAGCCGGCTTCCCACGGAAACAGTTTTCCTGAGGTGCAGACCCTCTCACAAGTAGTTGTGGCAAGGTAAAGCAAATGCCCTCCACTTCTCTGGAAGAAACCATAGTGCCCAGCCATGTTCTAAGCCCTCCCATCCTCCCTGGGCTTTTGGCAGTAGGAGTGAAAAGAGAGGAGCAGAGCACTGGGACCCGTTTGACAAAAACCGGCTTCCCACGGGAAAGTCTTTCTCCACGTGCAGACATGCTCCCAAGTGCCTGTGGCAAGGGGAAGGAAATGCCATACACTGACCTGGAAGAGACCACAAGGCCCAGGCACAGTCTGAACCCTTCCCTCAACCCGGCGGTTTTGCTAGCAGGAGTTCAACCCCAACGAACACAGCCCGGAGACCCCTGAGGCAAAAACGGCTTCGGACGAACAATAGGCGCTTGCTGTGGAAAACCTATCCCAAGTGGGGGCAGCCAGCTCAACAAAATGCCACACACCCAGGTGTAAGAAACAACATTGCCCAGGCATGGTCTAAGCCCCTCACCTTGTCCCTTTGCTTTGGGGAGCCGGAGGGACACCCGAGGCCCTGGGCCCAGAGACCCCTTTGCAAAAAGCCGGCTTCCCACGGAAACAGATTTCCTGAGGTGCAGACCCTATCCCAAGTGGTTGTGGCAAGGTAAAGCAAATGCCCTCCACTTCTCTGGAAGAAACCAAAGTGCCCAGCCATGTTCTAAGCCCTCCCATCCTCCCTGGGCTTCTGGCAGCAGGAGTGAAAAGAGAGGAGCAGAGCACTGGGACCCGTTTGACAAAAACCGGCTTCCCACGGGAAAGTCTTTCTCCACGTGCAGACATGCTCCCAGGTGCCTGTGGCAAGGGGAAGGAAATGCCATACACTGACCTGGAAGAGACCACAGGGCCCAGGCACAGTCTGAACCCTTCCCTCAACCCGGCGGTTTTGCTAGCAGGAGTTCAACCCCAACGAACACAGCCCGGAGACCCCTGGGGCAAAAACGGCTTCCGACCAACAATAGGCGCTTGCTGTGGAAAACCTATCCCAAGTGGGGGTAGCCAGGTCAACAAAATGCCTCACACCCAGGTGTAACAAACAACATTGCCCAGGCATTGTCTAAGCCCCTCACCTCGTCCCTGTGCTTTGGGGAGCCGGAGGGACAGTCGAGGCCCACGGCCCTGAGACCCCTTTGCAAAAAGCCGGCTTCCCACGGAAACAGTTTTCCTGAGGTGCAGACCCTCTCAAAGTGGTTGTGGCAAGGTAAAGCAAATGCCCTCCACTTCTCTGGAAGAAACCACAGTGCCCAGCCATGTTCTAAGCCCTCCCATCCTCCCTGGGCTTCTGGCAGCAGGAGTGAAAAGAGAGGAGCAGAGCACTGGGACCCGTTTGACAAAAACCGGCTTCCCACGGGAAAGTCTTTCTCCACGTGCAGACATGCTCCCAGGTGCCTGTGGCAAGGGGAAGGAAATGCCATACACTGACCTGGAAGAGACCACAGGGCCCAGGCACTCTCTGAACCCTTCCCTCAACCCGGCGGTTTTGCTAGCAGGAGTTCAACCCCAACGAACACAGCCCGGAGACCCCTGGAGCAAAAACGGCTTCCTACGAACAATAGGCGCTTGCTGTGGAAAACCTATACCAAGTGTGGGTAGCCAGGTCAACAAAATGCCACACACCCAGGTGTAAGAAACAACATTGCCCAGGCATGGTCTAAGCCCCTCACCTCGTCCCTGTGCTTTGGGGAGCCGGAGGGACTCCCGAGGCCCACGGCCCTGAGAATCCTTTGCAAAAAGCCGGCTTCCGACGGAAACAGTTTTCCTGAGGTGCAGACCCTATCCCAAGTGGTTGTGGCAAGGTAAAGCAAATGCCCTCCACTTCTCTGGAAGAAACCACAGTGCCCAGCCATGTTCTAAGCCCTCCCATCCTCCCTGGGCTTCTGGCAGTAGGAGTGAAAAGAGAGGAGCAGAGCACTGGGACCCGTTGGACAAAAACCGGCTTCCCATGGGAAAGTCTTTCTCCACGTGCAGAAATGCTCCCAGGTGCCTGTGGCAAGGGGAAGGAAATGCCATACACTGACCTGGAAGAGACCACAGGGCCCAGGCACAGTCTGAACCCTTCCCTCATACCGGCGGTTTTGCTAGCAGGAGTTCAACCCCAAGGAACACAGCCCGGAGACCCTTGGGCAAAGACGGCTTCCGACGAACAATAGGTGCTTGCTGTGGAAAACCTATACGAAGTGGGTGTAGCCAGGTCCACAAAATGCCACACACCCAGGTGTAAGAAACAACATTGCCCAGGCATGGTCTAAGCCCCTCACCTCGTCCCTGTGCTTTGGGGAGCCGGAGGGACACCCGAGGCCCACGGCCCTGAGACCCCTTTGCAAAAAGCCGGCTTCCCATGGAAACAGTTTTCCTGAGGTGCAGACCCTATCCCAAGTGGTTGTGGCAAGGTAAAGCAAATGCCCTCCACTTCTCTGGAAGAAACCACAGTGCCCAGCCATGTTCTAAGCCCTCCCATCCTCCCTGGGCTTCTGGCAGCAGGAGTGAAAAGAGACGAGCAGAGCACTGGGACCCGTTTGACAAAAACCGGCTTCCCACGGGAAAGTCTTTCTCCACGTGCAGACATGCTCCCAGGTGCCTGTGGCAAGGTGAAGGAAATGCCATACACTGACCTGTAAGAGACCACAGGGCCCAGGCATAGTCTGGGCCCTTACCTCATCCCGGCGGTTTTGCTAGCAGGAGTTCAACCCCAACGAACACAGCCCGGAGACTCCTGGGGGGAAAACGGCTTCCGAATAGCAATATGCTCTTGCTGTGGAAAACCTATCCCAAGTGGGAGTAGCCAGGTCAACAATGCCACACACCGTGGTGTAAGAAACAACATTGTCCAGGCATGGTCTAAGCCCCTCACCTCGTCCATGTGGTTTGGGGAGCCGTAGGGACATCCGAGGCCCACGGGCCTGAGACCCGTTTGGCCAAAAGGCGGCCTCCCACGGAAGCAGTTTTCCTGAGATGCAGACCCTCTCACAAGTGGTTGTGGCAAGGTAAGGCAAATACCATCCACTTCTCTGGAGAAACCACAGTGCCCAGCCATGTTCTAAGCCCTCCCATCCTCCTTGGGCTTCTGGCAGCAGGAGTGAAAAGAGAGGAGCAGAGCACTGGGACCCGATTGACAAAAACCGGCTTCCCACAGGAAAGTCTTTCTCCACGTGCAGACATGCTCCCAGGTGCCTGTGGCAAGGGGAAGGAAATGCCATACACTGACATGGAAGAGACCACAGGGCCCAGGCACAGTCTGAACCCTTCCCTCATCCCGGCGGTTTTGCTAGCAGGAGTTCAACCCCAACGAACACAGTCCGGAGATCCCTGGGGCAAAAACGGCTTCCGACGAACAATAGGTGCTTGCTGTGGAAAACCTATCCCAAGTGGGGGTAGCCAGGTCAACAAAATGCCACACACCCAGCTGTAAGAAACAACATTGCCCAGGCATGGTCTGAGCCCCTCACCTCTTCCCTGTGCTTTGGGGAGCCGGAGGGACAGCCGAGGCCCACGGCCCTGAGACTCCTTTGCAAAAAGTCGGCTTCCGACGGATACAGTTTTCCTGAGGTGCAGACCCTATCCCAGTGGTTGTGGCAAGGTAAAGCAAATGCCCTCCACTTCTCTGGAAGAAACCACAGTGCCCAGCCATGTTCTAAGCCCTCCCATCCTCCCTGGGCTTCTGGCAGCAGGAGTGAAAAGAGAGGAGCAGAGCACTGGGACCCGTTTGACAAAAACCGGCTTCCCACGGGAAAGTCTTTCTCCACGTGCAGACATGCTCCCAGGTGCCTGTGGCAAGGTGAAGGAAATGCCATACACTGACCTGTAAGAGACCACAGGGCCCAGGCATAGTCTGGGCCCTTACCTCATCCCGGCGGTTTTGCTAGCAGGAGTTCAACCCCAACGAACACAGCCCGGAGACTCCTGGGGGGAAAACGGCTTCCGAATAGCAATATGCTCTTGCTGTGGAAAACCTATCCCAAGTGGGAGTAGCCAGGTCAACAATGCCACACACCGTGGTGTAAGAAACAACATTGTCCAGGCATGGTCTAAGCCCCTCACCTCGTCCATGTGGTTTGGGGAGCCGTAGGGACATCCGAGGCCCACGGGCCTGAGACCCGCTTGGCCAAAAGGCGGCCTCCCACGGAAGCAGTTTTCCTGAGATGCAGACCCTCTCACAAGTGGTTGTGGCAAGGTAAAGCAAATACCATCCACTTCTCTGGAGAAACCACAGTGCCCAGCCATGTTCTAAGCCCTCCCATCCTCCTTGGGCTTCTGGCAGCAGGAGTGAAAAGAGAGGAGCAGAGCACTGGGACCCGTTTGACAAAAACCGGCTTCCCACAGGAAAGTCTTTCTCCACGTGCAGACATGCTACCAGGTGCCTGTGGCAAGGGGAAGGAAATGCCATACACTGACATGGAAGAGACCACAGGGCCCAGGCACAGTCTGAACCCTTCCCTCATCCCGGCGGTTTTGCTAGCAGGAGTTCAACCCCAACGAACACAGTCCGGAGATCCCTGGGGCAAAAACGGCTTCCGACGAACAATAGGTGCTTGCTGTGGAAAACCTATCCCAAGTGGGGGTAGCCAGGTCAACAAAATGCCACACACCCAGCTGTAAGAAACAACATTGCCCAGGCATGGTCTGAGCCCCTCACCTCTTCCCTGTGCTTTGGGGAGCCGGAGGGACAGCCGAGGCCCACGGCCCTGAGACTCCTTTGCAAAAAGGCGGCTTCCGACGGATACAGTTTTCCTGAGGTGCAGACCCTATCCCAGTGGTTGTGGCAAGGTAAAGCAAATGCCCTCCACTTCTCTGGAAGAAACCACAGTGCCCAGCCATGTTCTAAGCCCTCCCATCCTCCCTGGGCTTCTGGCAGCAGGAGTGAAAAGAGAAGAGCAGAGCACTGGGACCCATTTGACAAAAACCGGCTTCCCACGGGAAATTCTTTCTCCACGTGCAGACATGCTCCCAGGTGCCTGTGGCAAGGGGAAGGAAATGCCATACACTGACCTGGAAGAGACCACAGGGCCCAGGCACAGTCTGAACACTTCTCTCATCCCGGCGGTTTTGCTAGCAGGAGTTCAACCCCACCGAACACAGCCCAGAGACTCCTGGGGCAAAGACGGCTTCCGACGAACAATAGCTGCTTGCTGTGGAAAACCTATACTAAGTGGGTGTAGCCAGGTCCACAAAATGCCACACACCCAGGTGTAAGAAACAACATTGCCCAGGCATGGTGGAAGCCCCTCACCTCGTCCCTGTGCCTTGGGGAGCCGGAGGGATACCCGAGGCCCACGGCCCTGAGACCCCTTTGCAAAAAGCCGGCCTCCCACGGATACAGTTTTCCTGAGGTGCAGACCCTATCCCAAGTGGTTGTGGCAAAGTAAAGCAAATGCCCTCCACTTCTCTGGAAGAAACCACAGTGCCCAGCCATGTTCTAAGCCCTCCCAGCCTCCCTGGGCTTCTGGCAGCAGGAGTGAAAAGAGAGGAGCAGAGCACTGGGACCCGTTTGACAAAAACCGGCTTCCCACGGGAAAGTCTTTCTCCACGTGCAGACATGCTCCCAGGTGCCTGTGGCAAGGGGAAGGAAATGCCATACACTGACCTGGAAGAGACCACAGGGCCCAGGCACAGTCTGAACCCTTCCCTCATCCCGGCGGTTTTGCTAGCAGGAGTTCAACCCCAACGAACACAGCCCGGAGACCCCTGGGGCAAAAACGGCCTCCGACGAACAATAGGTGCTTGCTGTGGAACACCTATCCCAAGTGCGGGTAGCCAGGTAAACTATGCCACACACCCAGGTGTAAGAAACAACATTGCCCAGGCATGGTCTAAGCCCCTCACCTCGTCCCTGTGCTTTGGGGAGCCGGAGGGACAGCCGAGGCCCACGGCCTTGAGACCCCTTTGCAAAAAGCCGGCTTCCCACAGATACTGTTTTCCTGAGTTGCAGACGCTATCCCAAGTGGTTGTGGCAAGGTAAAGCAAATGCCCTCCACTTCTCTTGAAGAAACCACAGTGCCCAGCCATGTTCTAAGCCCTCCCATCCTCCCTGGGCTTCTGGAAGCAGGAGTGAAAAGAGAGGAGCAGAGCACTGGGACCCGTTGGACAAAAACCGGCTTCCCACGGGAAAGTCTTTCTCCACGTGCACACATGCTCCCAGGTGCCTGTGGCAAGGGGAAGGAAATGCCATACACTGACCTGGAAGAGACCACAGGGCCCAGGCACAGTGTTAACACTTCTGTCATCCCGGCGGTTTTGCTAGCAGGAGTTCAAACCCAACGAACACAGCCCGGAGACCCCTGGGGCAAAGACGGCTTCCGACGAACAATAGGTGCTTGCTGTGGAAAACCTATACCAAGTGGGGGTAGCCAGGTCAACAAAATGCCTCACACCCAGGTGTAAGAAACAACATTGCCCAGGCATGCTCTAAGCCCCTCACCTCGTCCCTGTGCTTTGGGGAGCCGGAGGGACAGCCGAGGCCCACGTCCCTGAGACCCTTTTGCCAAAAGCCGGCTTCCCACGGAAACAGTTTTCCTGAGGTGCAGACCCTCTCACAAGTGGTTGTGGCAAGGTAAAGCAAATGCCCTCCACTTCTCTGGATGAAACCACAGTGCCCAGCCATGTTCTAAGCCCTCCCATCCTCCCTGGGCTTCTGGCAGCAGGAGTGAAAAGAGAGGAGCAGAGCACTTGGACCCGTTTGACAAAAACCGGCTTCCCACGGGAAAGTCTTTCTCCACGTGCAGACATGCTCCCAGGTGCCTGTGGCAAGGGGAAGGAAATGCCATACACTGACCTGCAAGAGACCACAGGGCCCAGGCACAGTCTGAACCCTTCCCTCATCCCGGAAGTTTTGCTAGCAGGAGTTCAACCCCAACGAACACAGCCCGGAGACCCCTGGGGCAAAGACGTCTTCCGACGAACAATAGGTGCTTGCTGTGGAAAACCTATCCCAAGTGTGGGTAGCCAGGACAAGAAAATGCCACACACCCAGGTGAAAGAAACAACATTGCCCAGGCATGGTCTAAGCCACTCACCTCGGAGCTGTGCTTTGGGGAGTCGGAGGGACACCCGAGGCCCACGGCCCTGAGACCCCATTGCAAAAAGCCGGCTTCCCATGGAAACAGTTTTCCTGAGGTGCAGACCCTATCCCAAGTGGTTGTGGCAAGGTAAAGCAAATGCCCTCCACTTCTCTGGAAGAAACCACAGTGCCCAGCCATGTTCTAAGCCCTCCCATCCTCCCTGGGCTTCTGGCAGCAGGAGTGAAAAGAGACGAGCAGAGCACTGGGACCCGTTTGACAAAAACCGGCTTCCCACGGGAAAGTCTTTCTCCACGTGCAGACATGCTCCCAGGTGCCTGTGGCAAGGTGAAGGAAATGCCATACACTGACCTGGAAGAGACCACAGGGCCCAGGCATAGTCTGGGCCCTTACCTCATCCCGGCGGTTTTGCTAGCAGGAGTTCAACCCCAACGAACACAGCCCGGAGACTCCTGGGGGGAAAACGGCTTCCGAATAGCAATATGCTCTTGCTGTGGAAAACCTATCCCAAGTGGGAGTAGCCAGGTCAACAATGCCACACACCGTGGTGTAAGAAACAACATTGTCCAGGCATGGTCTAAGCCCCTCACCTCGTCCATGTGGTTTGGGGAGCCGTAGGGACATCCGAGGCCCACGGGCCTGAGACCCGTTTGGCCAAAAGGCGGCCTCCCACGGAAGCAGTTTTCCTGAGATGCAGACCCTCTCACAAGTGGTTGTGGCAAGGTAAAGCAAATACCATCCACTTCTCTGGAGAAACCACAGTGCCCAGCCATGTTCTAAGCCCTCCCATCCTCACTTGGCTTCTGGCAGCAGGAGTGAAAAGAGAGGAGCAGAGCACTGGGACCCGTTTGACAAAAACCGGCTTCCCACGGGAAAGTCTTTCTCCACGTGCAGACATACTCCCAAGTGCCTGTGGCAGGGTAAAGGAAATGCCATACACTGACCTGTAAGAGACCACAGGGCCCAGGCACAGTCTGAGGCATTCCCTCATCCCGGCGGTTTTGGTAGCAGGAGTTCAAGCCCAACGAACACAGCCCGGAGACCCCTGGGGCAAAAACGGCTTGCGAGGAACAATAGGTGCTTGCTGTGGAAAACCTATCCCAAATGGGGGTAGCCAGGTCAACAAAATGCCACACACCCAGGTGTAAGAAACAACATTGCCCAAGAATGGTCTAAGCCCCTCAACTCGTCCTGTGGTTTGGGGAGCCAGAGAGACACCCGAGGACCAAGGGCCTGAGACCCGTTTGGCCAAAAGCCGGCTTCCAACCGAAACAGTTTTCCTGAGGTGCAGACCCTCTCACAAGTGGTTGTGGCAAGGTAAAGCAAATGCCATCCACGTCTCTAGAAGAAACCACAATGCCCAGCCATGTTCTAAACCCTCCCATACTCACTGGGCTTCTGGCAGCCGGAGTGAAAGGAGAGGAGCACAGCACTGGGACCCGTTTGAGAAAAACCGGCGTCCCACGGGAAAGACTTTCTCCACGTGCAGTCATGCTCCCAAGTGCCTGTGGCAAGGGGAAGGAAATGCCATACACTGACCTGGAAGAGACCACAGGGCCCAGGCACAGTCTGAGCCCTTACCTCATCCCTGCGGTTTTGCTAGCAGGAGTTCAACCCCAACGAACACAGCCCGGAGACCCCTGGGGCCAAAACGGCTTCCGACGAACAATAGGTGCTTGCTGTGGAACACCTATCCCAAGTGGGGGTAGCCAGGTTAACAAAATGCCACACACCCAGGTGTAAGAAACAACATTGCCCAGGCATGGTCTAAGGCCCTCACCTCGTCCCTGTGCTTTGGGGAGCCGGAGGGACACCCGAGGCCCACGGCCCTGAGACCCCTTTGCAAAAAGCCGGCTTCCCATGGAAGCAGTTTTCCTGAGTTTCAGACCCTCTCAAAAGTGTTTGTGGCAAGGTAAAGCAAATGCCATCCACTTCTCTGGAGAAACCATAGTGCCCAGCCATGTTCTAAGCCCTCCCATCCTCACTGGGCTTCTGGCAGCAGGAGTGAAAAGAGAGGAGCACAGCACTGGGACCCGTTTGACATAACCCGGCTTCCCACGGGAAAGTCTTTCTCCACGTGCAGACATGGTCCCAAGTGCCTGTGGCAAGGTAAAGGAAATGCCATACACTGACCTGGAAGAGACCACAGGGCCCAGGCACAGTCTGAGCCCTTCCCTCATCCCGGCGGTTTTGCTAGCAGGAGTTCAACCCCAACGAACACAGCCCGGAGACCCCTGGGGCCAAAACGGCTTCCGACGAACAATAGGTGCTTGCTGTGGAACACCTATCCCAAGTGGGGGTAGCCAGGTTAACAAAATGCCACACACCCAGGTGTAAGAAACAACATTGCCCAGGCATGGTCTAAGCCCCTCACCTCGTCCCTGTGCTTTGGGGAGCCGGAGGGACAGCCGAGGCCCACGGCCTTGAGACCCCTTTGCAAAAAGCCGGCTTCCCACAGATACTGTTTTCCTGAGTTGCAGACGCTATCCCAAGTGGTTGTGGCAAGGTAAAGCAAATGCCCTCCACTTCTCTTGAAGAAACCACAGTGCCCAGCCATGTTCTAAGCCCTCCCATCCTCCCTGGGCTTCTGGAAGCAGGAGTGAAAAGAGAGGAGCAGAGCACTGGGACCCGTTGGACAAAAACCGGCTTCCCACGGGAAAGTCTTTCTCCACGTGCACACATGCTCCCAGGTGCCTGTGGCAAGGGGAAGGAAATGCCATACACTGACCTGGAAGAGACCACAGGGCCCAGGCACAGTGTTAACACTTCTGTCATCCCGGCGGTTTTGCTAGCAGGAGTTCAAACCCAACGAACACAGCCCGGAGACCCCTGGGGCAAAGACGGCTTCCGACGAACAATAGGTGCTTGCTGTGGAAAACCTATACCAAGTGGGGGTAGCCAGGTCAACAAAATGCCTCACACCCAGGTGTAAGAAACAACATTGCCCAGGCATGCTCTAAGCCCCTCACCTCGTCCCTGTGCTTTGGGGAGCCGGAGGGACAGCCGAGGCCCACGTCCCTGAGACCCTTTTGCCAAAAACCGGCTTCCCATGGAAACAGTTTTCCTGAGGTGCAGACCCTCTCACAAGTGGTTGTGGCAAGGTAAAGCAAATGCCCTCCACTTCTCTGGATGAAACCACAGTGCCCAGCCATGTTCTAAGCCCTCCCATCCTCCCTGGGCTTCTGGCAGCAGGAGTGAAAAGAGAGGAGCAGAGCACTTGGACCCGTTTGACAAAAACCGGCTTCCCACGGGAAAGTCTTTCTCCACGTGCAGACATGCTCCCAGGTGCCTGTGGCAAGGGGAAGGAAATGCCATACACTGACCTGGAAGAGACCACAGGGCCCAGGCACAGTCTGAACCCTTCCCTCATCCGAGCGGTTTTGCTAGCAGGAGTTCAACCCCAACGAAAACAGTCCGGAGACCCCTGGGGCAAAGACGTCTTCCGACGAACAATAGGTGCTTGCTGTGGAAAACCTATCCCAAGTGTGGGTACCCAGGACAACAAAATGCCACACACCCAGGTGAAAGAAACAACATTGCCCAGGCATGGTCTAAGCCACTCACCTCGTAGCTGTGCTTTGGGGAGTCGGAGGGACACCCGAGGCCCACGGCCCTGAGACCCCATTGCAAAAAGCCGGCTTCCCATGGAAACAGTTTTCCTGAGGTGCAGACCCTATCCCAAGTGGTTGTGGCAAGGTAAAGCAAAGCCCTCCACTTCTCTGGAAGAAACCACAGTGCCCAGCCATGTTCTAAGCCCTCCCATCCTCCCTGGGCTTCTGGCAGCAGGAGTGAAAAGAGACGAGCAGAGCACTGGGACCCGTTTGACAAAAACCGGCTTCCCACGGGAAAGTCTTTCTCCACGTGCAGACATGCTCCCAGGTGCCTGTGGCAAGGTGAAGGAAATGCCATACACTGACCTGTAAGAGACCACAGGGCCCAGGCATAGTCTGGGCCCTTACCTCATCCCGGCGGTTTTGCTAGCAGGAGTTCAACCCCAACGAACACAGCCCGGAGACTCCTGGGGGGAAAACGGCTTCCGAATAGCAATATGCTCTTGCTGTGGAAAACCTATCCCAAGTGGGAGTAGCCAGGTCAACAATGCCACACACCGTGGTGTAAGAAACAACATTGTCCAGGCATGGTCTAAGCCCCTCACCTCGTCCATGTGGTTTGGGGAGCCGTAGGGACATCCGAGGCCCACGGGCCTGAGACCCGTTTGGCCAAAAGGCGGCCTCCCACGGAAGCAGTTTTCCTGAGATGCAGACCCTCTCACAAGTGGTTGTGGCAAGGTAAAGCAAATACCATCCACTTCTCTGGAGAAACCACAGTGCCCAGCCATGTTCTAAGCCCTCCCATCCTCACTTGGCTTCTGGCAGCAGGAGTGAAAAGAGAGGAGCAGAGCACTGGGACCCGTTTGACAAAAACCGGCTTCCCACGGGAAAGTCTTTCTCCACGTGCAGACATACTCCCAAGTGCCTGTGGCAGGGTAAAGGAAATGCCATACACTGACCTGTAAGAGACCACAGGGCCCAGGCACAGTCTGAGGCATTCCCTCATCCCGGCGGTTTTGGTAGCAGGAGTTCAAGCCCAACGAACACAGCCCGGAGACCCCTGGGGCAAAAACGGCTTGCGAGGAACAATAGGTGCTTGCTGTGGAAAACCTATCCCAAATGGGGGTAGCCAGGTCAACAAAATGCCACACACCCAGGTGTAAGAAACAACATTGCCCAAGAATGGTCTAAGCCCCTCAACTCGTCCTGTGCTTTGGGGAGCCAGAGAGACACCCGAGGACCAAGGGCCTGAGACCCGTTTGGCCAAAAGCCGGCTTCCAACCGAAACAGTTTTCCTGAGGTGCAGACCCTCTCACAAGTGGTTGTGGCAAGGTAAAGCAAATGCCATCCACGTCTCTAGAAGAAACCACAATGCCCAGCCATGTTCTAAACCCTCCCATACTCACTGGGCTTCTGGCAGCCGGAGTGAAAGGAGAGGAGCACAGCACTGGGACCCGTTTGAGAAAAACCGGCGTCCCACGGGAAAGACTTTCTCCACGTGCAGTCATGCTCCCAAGTGCCTGTGGCAAGGGGAAGGAAATGCCATACACTGACCTGGAAGAGACCACAGGGCCCAGGCACAGTCTGAGCCCTTACCTCATCCCTGCGGTTTTGCTAGCAGGAGTTCAACCCCAACGAACACAGCCCGGAGACCCCTGGGGCAAAAACGGCTTCCGACGAACAATAGGTGCTTGCTGTGGAACACCTATCCCAAGTGGGGGTAGCCAGGTTAACAAAATGCCACACACCCAGGTGTAAGAAACAACATTGCCCAGGCATGGTCTAAGGCCCTCACCTCGTCCCTGTGCTTTGGGGAGCCGGAGGGACACCCGAGGCCCACGGCCCTGAGACCCCTTTGCAAAAAGCCGGCTTCCCATGGAAGCAGTTTTCCTGAGTTTCAGACCCTCTCAAAAGTGTTTGTGGCAAGGTAAAGCAAATGCCATCCACTTCTCTGGAGAAACCATAGTGCCCAGCCATGTTCTAAGCCCTCCCATCCTCACTGGGCTTCTGGCAGCAGGAGTGAAAAGAGAGGAGCACAGCACTGGGACCCGTTTGACATAACCCGGCTTCCCACGGGAAAGTCTTTCTCCACGTGCAGACATGGTCCCAAGTGCCTGTGGCAAGGTAAAGGAAATGCCATACACTGACCTGGAAGAGACCACAGGGCCCAGGCACAGTCTGAGCCCTTCCCTCATCCCGGCGGTTTGGCTAGCAGGAGTTCAACCCCAACGAACACAGCCCGGAGACCCCTGGGGCCAAAACGGCTTCCGACGAGCAATATGCTCTTGCTGTGGAAAAAATATCCCAAGTGGGGGTAGCCAGGTCAACAAAATGCCTCACACCCAGGTGTAAGAAACAACATTGCCCAGGCATGGTCTAAGCCCCTCACCTCGTCCCTGTGCTTTGGGGAGCCGGAGGGACAGCCGAGGCCCACGGCCCTGAGACCCCTTTGCAAAAAGCCGGCTTCCCACGGAAACAGTTTTCCTGAGGTGCAGACCCTCTCACAAGTGGTTGTGGCAAGGTAAAGCAAATGCCCTCCACTTCTCTGGAAGAAACCAAAGTGCCCAGCCATGTTCTAAGCCCTCCCATCCTCCCTGGGCTTCTGGCAGCAGGAGTGAAAAGAGAGGAGCAGAGCACTGGGACCCGTTTGACAAAAACCGGCTTCCCACGGGAAAGTCTTTCTCCACGTGCAGAAATGCTCCCAGGTGCCTGTGGCAAGGGGAAGGAAATGCCATACACTGACCTGGAAGAGACCACAGGGCCCAGGCACAGTCTGAACACTTCTCTCATCCCGGCGGTTTTGCTAGCAGGAGTTCAACCCCAACGAACACAGCCCGGAGACCCCTGGGGCAAAAACGGCTTCCGACGAACAATAGGTGCTTGCTGTGGAACACCTATCCCAAGTGGGGGTAGCCAGGTAAACTATGCCACACACCCAGGTGTAAGAAACAACATTGCCCAGGCATGGTCTAAGCCCCTCACCTCGTCCCTGTGCTTTGGGGAGCCGGAGGGACAGCCGAGGCCCACGGCCTTGAGACCCCTTTGCAAAAAGCCGGCTTCCCACAGATACTGTTTTCCTGAGTTGCAGACGCTATCCCAAGTGGTTGTGGCAAGGTAAAGCAAATGCCCTCCACTTCTCTTGAAGAAACCAAAGTGCCCAGCCATGTTCTAAGTCCTCCCATCCTCCCTGGGCTTCTGGAAGCAGGAGTGAAAAGAGAGGAGCAGAGCACTGGGACCCGTTGGACAAAAACCGGCTTCCCACGGGAAAGTCTTTCTCCACGTGCACACATGCTCCCAGGTGCCTGTGGCAAGGGGAAGGAAATGCCATACACTGACCTGGAAGAGACCACAGGGCCCAGGCACAGTGTTAACACTTCTGTCATCCCGGCGGTTTTGCTAGCAGGAGTTCAACCCCAACGAACACAGCCCGGAGACCCCTGGGGCAAAGACGGCTTCCGACGAACAATAGGTGCTTGCTGTGGAAAACCTATACCAAGTGGGGGTAGCCAGGTCAACAAAATGCCTCACACCCAGGTGTAAGAAACAACATTGCCCAGGCATGCTCTAAGCCCCTCACCTCGTCCCTGTGCTTTGGGGAGCCGGAGGGACAGCCGAGGCCCACGTCCCTGAGACCCTTTTGCCAAAAGCCGGCTTCCCACGGAAACAGTTTTCCTGAGGTGCAGACCCTCTCACAAGTGGTTGTGGCAAGGTAAAGCAAATGCCCTCCACTTCTCTGGATGAAACCACAGTGCCCAGCCATGTTCTAAGCCCTCCCATCCTCCCTGGGCTTCTGGCAGCAGGAGTGAAAAGACAGGAGCAGAGCACTTGGACCCGTTTGACAAAAACCGGCTTCCCACGGGAAAGTCTTTCTCCACGTGCAGACATGCTCCCAGGTGCCTGTGGCAAGGGGAAGGAAATGCCATACACTGACCTGCAAGAGACCACAGGGCCCAGGCACAGTCTGAACCCTTCCCTCATCCGAGCGGTTTTGCTAGCAGGAGTTCAACCCCAACGAAAACAGTCCGGAGACCCCTGGGGCAAAGACGTCTTCCGACGAACAATAGGTGCTTGCTGTGGAAAACCTATCCCAAGTGTGGGTAGCCAGGACAACAAAATGCCACACACCCAGGTGAAAGAAACAACATTGCCCAGGCATGGTCTAAGCCACTCACCTCGTAGCTGTGCTTTGGGGAGTCGGAGGGACACCCGAGGCCCACGGCCCTGAGACCCCATTGCAAAAAGCCGGCTTCCCATGGAAACAGTTTTCCTGAGGTGCAGACCCTATCCCAAGTGGTTGTGGCAAGGTAAAGCAAATGCCCTCCACTTCTCTGGAAGAAACCACAGTGCCCAGCCATGTTCTAAGCCCTCCCATCCTCCCTGGGCTTCTGGCAGCAGGAGTGAAAAGAGACGAGCAGAGCACTGGGACCCGTTTGACAAAAACCGGCTTCCCACGGGAAAGTCTTTCTCCACGTGCAGACATGCTCCCAGGTGCCTGTGGCAAGGTGAAGGAAATGCCATACACTGACCTGTAAGAGACCACAGGGCCCAGGCATAGTCTGGGCCCTTACCTCATCCCGGCGGTTTTGCTAGCAGGAGTTCAACCCCAACGAACACAGCCCGGAGACTCCTGGGGGGAAAACGGCTTCCGAATAGCAATATGCTCTTGCTGTGGAAAACCTATCCCAAGTGGGAGTAGCCAGGTCAACAATGCCACACACCGTGGTGTAAGAAACAACATTGTCCAGGCATGGTCTAAGCCCCTCACCTCGTCCATGTGGTTTGGGGAGCCGTAGGGACATCCGAGGCCCACGGGCCTGAGACCCGTTTGGCCAAAAGGCGGCCTCCCACGGAAGCAGTTTTCCTGAGATGCAGACCCTCTCACAAGTGGTTGTGGCAAGGTAAAGCAAATACCATCCACTTCTCTGGAGAAACCACAGTGCCCAGCCATGTTCTAAGCCCTCCCATCCTCACTTGGCTTCTGGCAGCAGGAGTGAAAAGAGAGGAGCAGAGCACTGGGACCCGTTTGACAAAAACCGGCTTCCCACGGGAAAGTCTTTCTCCACGTGCAGACATACTCCCAAGTGCCTGTGGCAGGGTAAAGGAAATGCCATACACTGACCTGTAAGAGACCACAGGGCCCAGGCACAGTCTGAGGCATTCCCTCATCCCGGCGGTTTTGGTAGCAGGAGTTCAAGCCCAACGAACACAGCCCGGAGACCCCTGGGGCAAAAACGGCTTGCGAGGAACAATAGGTGCTTGCTGTGGAAAACCTATCCCAAATGGGGGTAGCCAGGTCAACAAAATGCCACACACCCAGGTGTAAGAAACAACATTGCCCAAGAATGGTCTAAGCCCCTCAACTCGTCCTGTGGTTTGGGGAGCCAGAGAGACACCCGAGGACCAAGGGCCTGAGACCCGTTTGGCCAAAAGCCGGCTTCCAACCGAAACAGTTTTCCTGAGGTGCAGACCCTCTCACAAGTGGTTGTGGCAAGGTAAAGCAAATGCCATCCACGTCTCCAGAAGAAACCACAATGCCCAGCCATGTTCTAAACCCTCCCATACTCACTGGGCTTCTGGCAGCCGGAGTGAAAGGAGAGGAGCACAGCACTGGGACCCGTTTGAGAAAAACCGGCGTCCCACGGGAAAGACTTTCTCCACGTGCAGTCATGCTCCCAAGTGCCTGTGGCAAGGGGAAGGAAATGCCATACACTGACCTGGAAGAGACCACAGGGCCCAGGCACAGTCTGAGCCCTTACCTCATCCCTGCGGTTTTGCTAGCAGGAGTTCAACCCCAACGAACACAGCCCGGAGACCCCTGGGGCAAAAACGGCTTCCGACGAACAATAGGTGCTTGCTGTGGAACACCTATCCCAAGTGGGGGTAGCCAGGTTAACAAAATGCCACACACCCAGGTGTAAGAAACAACATTGCCCAGGCATGGTCTAAGCCCCTCACCTCGTCCCTGTGCTTTGGGAAGCCGGAGGGACTCCCGAGGCCCACGGCCCTGAGACCCCTTTGTAAAGCCGGCTTCCCACGGAAACAGATTTCCTGAGGTGCAGACCCTATCCCAAGTGGTTGTGGCAAGGTAAAGCAAATGCCCTCCACTTCTCTGGAAGAAACCACAGTGCCCAGCCATGTTCTAAGCCCTCCCATCCTCCCTGGGCTTCTGGCAGTAGGAGTGAAAAGAGAGGAGCAGAGCACTGGGACCCGTTTGACAAAAACCGGCTTCCCACGGGAAAGTCTTTCTCCACGTGCAGACATGCTCCCAGGTGCCTGAGGCAAGGGGAAGGAAATGCCAGACACTGACCTGGAAGAGACCACAGGGCCCAGGCACAGTCTGAACCCTTCCCTCTTCCCGGCGGTTTTGCTAGCAGGAGTTCAACCCCAACGAACACAGCCCGGAGACCCCTGGGGCAAAACGGCTTCCGACGAACAGTAGGTGCTTGCTGTGGAACACCTATCCCAAGTGGGGGTAGCCAGGTAAACTATGCCACACACCCAGGTGTAAGAAACAACATTGCCCAGGCATGGTCTAAGCCCCTCACCAAGTCCCTGTGCTTTGGGGAGCCGGAGGGACACCCGAGGCCCTGGGCCCAGAGACCCCTTTGCAAAAAGCCGGCTTCCCAAGGAAACAGATTTCCTGAGGTGCAGACCCTATCCCAAGTGGTTGTGGCAAGGTAATGCAAATGCCCTCCAGTTCTCTGGAAGAAACCACAGTGCCCAGCCATGTTATAAGCCCTCCCATCCTCCCCGGGCTTCTGGCAGCAGGAGTGAAAAGAGAGGAGCAGAGCACTGGGACCCGTTTGACAAAAACCGGCTTCCCACGGGAAAGTCTTTCTCCACGTGCAGACATGCTCCCAGGTGCCTATGGCAAGGGGAAGGAAATGCCATACACTGACCTGGAAGAGACCACAGGCCCCAGGCACTCTCTGAACCCTTCCCTCAACCCGGCGGTTTTGCTAGCAGGAGTTCAACCCCAACGAACACAGCCCGGAGACCCCTGGGGCAAAAACGGCTTCCGACGAAGAAGAGGTGCTTGCTGTGGAAAACCTATCCCAAGTGGGGGTAGCCAGCTCAACAAAATGCCACACACCCAGGTGTAAGAAACAACATTGCCCAGGCATGGTCTAAGGACCTCACCTCGTCCCTGTGCTTTGGGGAGCCGGAGGGACACCCGAGGCCCACGGCCCTGAGACCCCTTTGCAAAAAGCTGGCTTCCCACGGAAACAGTTTTCCTGAGGTGCAGACCCTCTCACAAGTGGTTGTGGCAAGGTAAAGCCAATGCCCTCCACTTCTCTGGAAGAAACCACAGTGCCCAGCCATGTTCTAAGCCCTCCCATCCTCCCTGGGCTTCTGGCAGCAGGAGTGAAAAGAGAGGAGCAGAGCACTGGGACCCGTTTGACAAAAACCGGCTTCCCACGGGAAAGTCTTTCTCCACGTGCAGACATGCTCCCAGGTGCCTGTGGCAAGGGGAAGGAAATGCCATACACTGACCTGGAAGAGACCACAGGGCCCAGGCACAGTCTGAACCCTTTCCTCATCCCGGCGGTTTTGCTAGCAGGAGTTCAACCCCAACGAACACAGCCCGGAGACCCCTGGGGCAAAGACAGCTTCCGACGAACAATAGGTGCTTGCTGTGGAAAACCTATCCCAAGTGGGGGTAGCCAGGTCAACAAAATACCTCACACCCATATGTAAGAAACAACATTGCCCATGCATGGTCTAAGCCCCTCATCTCGTCCCTGTGCTTTGGGGACCCGGAGGGACAGCCGAGGCCCACGGCCCTGAGACCCCTTTGCAAAAAGCCGGCTTCCCACGGAAACAGTTTTCCTGAGGTGCAGACCCTCTCACAAGTGGTTGTGGCAAGGTAAAGCAAATGCCCTCCACTTCGCTGGAAGAAACCACAGTGCCCAGCCATGTTCTAAGCCCTCCCATCCTCCCTGGGCTTCTGGCAGCAGGAGTGAAAAGAGACAAGCAGAGCACTGGGACCCGTTTGACAAACACCGGCTTCCCACGGGAAAGTCTTTCTCCACGTGCAGACATGCTCCCAGGTGCCTATGGCAAGGGGAAGGAAATGCCATACACTGACCTGGAAGAGACCACAGGGCCCAGGCACAGTCTGAACCCTTCCCTCATCCCGGCGGTTTTGCTCGCAGGAGTTCAACCCCAACGAACACAGCCCGGAGACCCCTGGGGAAAGACAGCTTCCGACGAACAATAGGTGCTTGCTGTGGAAAACCTATCCCAAGTGGGGGTAGCCAGGTCAACAAAATGCCTCACACCCAGGTGTAAGAAACAACTTTGCCCAGGCATGGCCTAAGCCCCTCATCTCATCCCTGTGCTTTGGGGAGCCGGAGGGACAGCCGAGGCCCATGGCCCTGAGACCCCTTTGCAAAAAGCCGGCTTCCCACGGAAGCAGTTTTCCTGAGGTGCAGACCCTCTCCCAAGGGGTTGTGGCAAGGTAAAGCAAATGCCCTCCACTTCTCTGGAAGAAACCACAGTGCCCAGCCATGTTCTAAGCCCTCCCATCCTCCCTGGGCTTCTGGCAGAGGGAGTGAAAAGAGAGGAGCAGAACACTGGGACCCGTTTGACAAAAACCGGCTTCCCACGGGAAAGTCTTTCTCCACGTGCAGACATGCTCCCAGGTGCCTGTGGCAAGGGGAAGGAAATGCCATACACTGACTTGGAAGAGACCACAGGGCCCAGGCACAGTCTGAACCCTTCCCTCATCCCGGCGGTTTTGCTAGCAGGAGTTCAACCCCAACGAACACAGTCCGGAGATCCCTGGGGCAAAAACGGCTTCCGACGAACAATAGGTGCTTGCTGTGGAAAACCTATCCCAAGTGGGGGTAGCCAGGTCATCAAAATGCCACACACCCAGGTGTAAGAAACAACATTGCCCAGGCATGGTCTAAGCCCCTCACCTCGTCCCTGTGCTTTGGGGAGCCGGAGGGACAGCCGAGGCCCACGGCCCTGAGACCCCTTTGCAAAAAGGCGGCTTCCGACGGATACAGTTTTCCTGAGGTGCAGACCCTATCCCAGTGGTTGTGGCAAGGTAAAGCAAATGCCCTCCACTTCTCTGGAAGAAACCACAGTGCCCAGCCATGTTCTAAGCCCTCCCATCCTCCCTGGGCTTCTGGCAGTAGGAGTGAAAAGAGAGGAGCAGAGCACTGGGACCCGTTTGACAAAAACCGGCTTCCCACGGGAAAGTCTTTCTCCATGTGCAGACATGCTCCCAGGTGCCTGTGGCAAGGGGAAGGAAATGCCATACACTGACCTGGAAGAGACCATAGGGCCCAGGCACAGTCTGAACCCTTCCCTCATCCCGGCGGTTTTGCTAGCAGGAGTTCAACCCCAACGAACACAGCCCGGAGACCCCGGGGCAAAAACGGCTTCTGACGAACAATAGGCGCTTGCTGTGGAAAACCTATCCCAAGTGGGGGTAGCCAGGTCAACAAAATGCCACACACCCAGATGTAAGAAACAACATTGCCCAGGCATGGTCTAAGCCCCTCACCTCGTCCCTGTGCTTTGGGGAGCCGGAGGGACAGCCGAGGCCCACGGCCCTGAGACCCCTTTGTAAAAAGCCGGCTTCCCACGGATACAGTTTTCCTGAGGTGCAGACTCTATCCCAAGAGGTTGTGGCAAGGTAATGCAAATGCCCTCCACTTCTCTGGAAGAAACCACAGTGCCCAGCCATGTTCTAAGGCCTCCCATCCTCCCTGGGCTTCTGGCAGCAGGAGTGAAAAGAGAGGAGCAGAGCACTGAGACCCGTTTGACAAAAACCGGCTTCCCACGGGAAAGTCTTTCTCCACGTGCAGACATGCTCCCAGGTGCCTGTGGCAAGGGGAAGGAAATGCCATACACTGACCTGCAAGAGACCACAGGGCCCAGGCACAGTCTGAACCCTTCCCTCATCCCGGAGCTTTTGCTAGCAGGAGTTCAACCCCAACGAACACAGCCCGGAGACCCCTGGGGCAAAGACGTCTTCCGACGAACAATAGGTGCTTGCTGTGGAAAACCTATCCCAAGTGTGGGTTGCCAGCTCAACAAAATGCCACACACCCAGGTGAAAGAAACAACATTGCCCAGGCATGGTCTAAGCCACTCACCTCGTAGCTGTGCTTTGGGGAGTCGGAGGGACACCCGAGGCCCACGGCCCTGAGACCCCATTGCAAAAAGCCGGCTTCCCATGGAAACAGTTTTCCTGAGGTGCAGACCCTATCCCAAGTGGTTGTGGCAAGGTAAAGCAAATGCCCTCCACTTCTCTGGAAGAAACCACAGTGCCCAGCCATGTTCTAAGCCCTCCCATCCTCCCTGGGCTTCTGGCAGCAGGAGTGAAAAGAGACGAGCAGAGCACTGGGACCCGTTTGACAAAAACCGGCTTCCCACGGGAAAGTCTTTCTCCACGTGCAGACATGCTCCCAGGTGCCTGTGGCAAGGTGAAGGAAATGCCATACACTGACCTGTAAGAGACCACAGGGCCCAGGCATAGTCTGGGCCCTTACCTCATCCCGGCGGTTTTGCTAGCAGGAGATCAACCCCAACGAACACAGCCCGGAGACTCCTGAGGGGAAAACGGCTTCCGAATAGCAATATGCTCTTGCTGTGGAAAACCTATCCCAAGTGGGAGTAGCCAGGTCAACAATGCCACACACCGTGGTGTAAGAAACAACATTGTCCAGGCATGGTCTAAGCCCCTCACCTCGTCCATGTGGTTTGGGGAGCCGTAGGGACATCCGAGGCCCACGGGCCTGAGACCCGTTTGGCCAAAAGGCGGCCTCCCACGGAAGCAGTTTTCCTGAGATGCAGACCCTCTCACAAGTGGTTGTGGCAAGGTAAAGCAAATACCATCCACTTCTCTGGAGAAACCACAGTGCCCAGCCATGTTCTAAGCCCTCCCATCCTCACTTGGCTTCTGGTAGCAGGAGTGAAAAGAGAGGAGCAGAGCACTGGGACCCGTTTGACAAAAACCGGCTTCCCACGGGAAAGTCTTTCTCCACGTGCAGACATACTCCCAAGTGCCTGTTGCAGGGTAAAGGAAATGCCATACACTGACCTGTAAGAGACCACAGGGCCCAGGCACAGTCTGAGGCATTCCCTCATCCCGGCGGTTTTGGTAGCAGGAGTTCAAGCCCAACGAACACAGCCCGGAGACCCCTGGGGCAAAAACGGCTTGCGAGGAACAATAGGTGCTTCCTGTGGAAAACCTATCCCAAATGGGGGTAGCCAGGTCAACAAAATGGCACACACCCAGGTGTAAGAAACAACATTGCCCAAGAATGGTCTAAGCCCCTCAACTCGTCCTGTGGTTTGGGGAGCCAGAGAGACACCCGAGGACGAAGGGCCTGAGACCCGTTTGGCCAAAAGCCGGCTTCCAACCGAAACAGTTTTCCTGAGGTGCAGACCCTCTCACAAGTGGTTGTGGCAAGGTAAAGCAAATGCCATCCACGTCTCTAGAAGAAACCACAATGCCCAGCCATGTTCTAAACCCTCCCATACTCACTGGGCTTCTGGCAGCCGGAGTGAAAGGAGAGGAGCACAGCACTGGGACCCGTTTGAGAAAAACCGGCGTCCCACGGGAAAGACTTTCTCCACGTGCAGTCATGCTCCCAAGTGCCTGTGGCAAGGGGAAGGAAATGCCATACACTGACCTGGAAGAGACCACAGGGCCCAGGCACAGTCTGAGCCCTTACCTCATCCCGGCGGTTTTGCTAGCAGGAGTTCAACCCCAACGAACACAGCCCGGAGACCCCTGGGGCAAAAACGGCTTCCGACGAACAATAGGTGCTTGCTGTGGAACACCTATCCCAAGTGGGGGTAGCCAGGTTAACAAAATGCCACACACCCAGGTGTAAGAAACAACATTGCCCAGGCATGGTCTAAGGCCCTCACCTCGTCCCTGTGCTTTGGGGAGCCGGAGGGACACCCGATGCCCACGGGTTGAGACCCGTTTGGCCAAAAGCCGACTTCCCACGGAAACAGTTTTCCTGAGGTGCAGACCCTCTCCCAAGGGGTTGTGGCAAGGTAAAGCAAATGCCCTCCACATCTCTGGAAGAAACCACAGTGCCCAGCCATGTTCTAAACCCTCCCATCCTCCTTGGGCTTCTGGCAGCAGGAGTGAAAAGAGAGGAGCACAGCACTGGGACCCGTTTGACATAACCCGGCTTCCCACGGGAAAGTCTTTCTCCACGTGCAGACATGGTCCCAAGTCCCTGTGGCAAGGTAAAGGAAATGCCATACACTGACCTGGAAGAGACCACAGGGCCCAGGCACAGTCTGAGCCCTTCCCTCATCCCGGCGGTTTGGCTAGCAGGAGTTCAACCCCAACGAACACAGCCCGGAGACCCCTGGGGCCAAAACGGCTTCCGACGAGCAATATGCTCTTGCTGTGGAAAAAATATCCCAAGTGGGGGTAGCCAGGTCAACAAAATGCCTCACACCCAGGTGTAAGAAACAACATTGCCCAGGCATGGTCTAAGCCCCTCACCTCGTCCCTGTGCTTTGTGGAGCCGGAGGGACACCCGAGGCCCACGGCCCTGAGACCCCTTTGCAAAAAGCCGGCTTCCCACGGAAACAGTTTTCCTGAGGTGCAGACCCTCTCACAAGCGGTTGTGGCAAGGTAAAGCAAATGCCCTCCACTTCTCTGGAAGAAACCACAGTGCCCAGCCATGTTCTAAGCCCTCCCATCCTCCCTGGGCTTCTGGCAGCAGGAGTGAAAAGAGAGGAGCAGAGCACTGGGACCCGTTTGACAAAAACCGGCTTCCCACGGGAAAGTCTTTCTCCACGTGCAGACATGCTCCCAGGTGCCTGTGGCAAGGGGAAGGAAATGCCATACACTGACCTGCAAGAGACCACAGGGCCCAGGCACAGTCTGAGCCCTTCCCTCATCCCGGCGGTTTGGCTAGCAGGAGTTCAACCCCAACGAACACAGCCCAGAGACCCCTGGGGCCAAAACGGCTTCCGACGAGCAATATGCTCTTGCTGTGGAAAAAATATCCCAAGTGGGGTAGCCAGGTAAAGAAAATGCCACACACCCAGGTGTAAGAAACAACATTGCCCAAGCATGGTCTAAGCCCCTCACCTCGTCCCTGTGCTTTGGGGAGCCGGAGGGACACCCGAGGCCCACGGGTTGAGACCCGTTTGGTCAAAAGCCGACTTCCCACGGAAACAGTTTTCCTGAGGTGCAGACCCTCTCCCAAGTGGTTGTGGCAAGGTAAAGCAAATGCCATCCACTTATCTGGAAGAAACCACAGTGCCCAGGCATGTTCTAAGCCCTCCCATCCTCACTGGGCTTCTGGCAGCAGGAGTGAAAAGAGAGGAGCACAGCACTGGGACCCGTTTGACAAAACCCGGCTTCCCACGGGAAATTCTTTCTCCACGTGCAGACATGCTCCCAGGTGCCTGTGGCAAGGGGAAGGAAATGCCATACACTGACCTGGAAGAGACCACAGGGCCCAGGCACAGTCTGAGCCCTTCCCTCATCCCGGCGGTTTTGCTAACAGGAGTTCAACCCCAACGAACCCAGCCCGGAGACCCCTGGGGCCAAAACGGCTTCCGAGGAGCAATATGCTCTTGCTGTGGAAAAAATATCCCAACTGGGGGTAGCCAGGTAAAGAAAATGCCAAACACCCAGGTGTAAGAAACAACATTGCCCAGGCATGGTCTAAGCCCCTCACCTCGTCCCTGTGCTTTGGGGAGCCGGAGGGACACCCGAGGCCCACGGGTTGAGACCTGTTTGGCCAAAAGCCGGCTTCCCACGGAAATAGTTTTCCTGAGGTGCAGACCCTCTCCCAAGTGGTTGTGGCAAGGTAAAGCAAATGCCGTCCACATCTCTGGAAGAAACGGCAGTGCCTAGCCATGTTCTAAGCCCTCCCATCCTCCCTGGGCTTCTGGCAGCCGGAGTGAAAAGAGAGGAGCACAGCACTGGGACCCGTTTGACAAAAACCGGCTTCCCACGGGAAAGTCTTTCTCCACGTGCAGACATGCTCCCAGGTGCCTGTGGCAAGGGGAAGGAAATGCCATACACTGACCTGGAAGAGACCACAGGGCCCAGGCACAGTCTGAACCCTTCCCTCAACCCGGCGGTTTTGCTAGCAGGAGTTCAAGCCCAACGAACACAGCCCGGAGACCCCTGGGGCAAAAACGGCTTCCGACGAACAATAGGTGCTTGCTGTGGAACACCTATCCCAAGTGGGGGTAGCCAGCTCAACAAAATACCACACACCCAGGTGTAAGAAACAATATTGCCCAGGCATCGTCTAAGCCCCTCACATTGTCTCTGTGCTTTTGGGTAAGGGTTCGGGTTAGGGTTAGGGTTCGGGTTCGGGTTAGTGTTCGGGTTCGGGTTAGGTTTCGGGTTCGGGTTCTGTTTCGGGTTAGGTTTCGGTTTCGGGTTCTGGTTCGGGTTTGGGTTCGGGTTCGGGTTCTGGTTCGGGTTTGGGTTCGGGTTCAGGTTCGGTTTCGGGTTCGGGTTCGGGTTCTGGTTCGTGTTAGGGTACGGGTTCGGGTTCGGGTTCGGGTCGGGTTCGGGTTAGTGTTAGGGTTCGGGTTCGGGTTCAGTTTAGGCTTCGGGTTAGGGTTCGGGTTAGGGTTCGGGTTCGGTTTCGGGATAGGTTTCGGGTTAGGGTTCGGGTTCGGGTACGGGTTCGGGTTCGGGTTCGGGTTCGGGTTAGGTTTCGGGTTCGGGTTAGGGTTCGGGTTAGGGTTCGGTTTCGGGTTTGGGTTTAGGGTTCGGGTTTGGGTTAGGGTTGGGGTTAGGGTTAGGGTTCGGGTTCGTTTTAGGATTCGGGTTAGGGTTCGGTTAGGGTTCGGGTGAGGGTTCGGGTTAGGATACGGGTTAAGGTTAGGGTTAGGGTTCGGGTTCAGGTTCAGGTTAGGGTTCGGGTTAGGATTAGGGTTCGGGTTCGGGTTCGGGTTAGGGTTAGGGTTAGGGTTCGCGTTAGGGTTAGGGTTAGGTTTCGGGTTTGGTTAGGTCTAGGGTTCGGATTAGGGTTAGGGGTAGGGTTCGGGTTAGGGTTAGGGTAGGGTTAGGGTTAGGGTTCGGGTTTGGGTTAGGGTTCGGTTTAGGTTTCGGATTCGGGTTCGGGTACTGGTTCGGGTTAGGGTTCGCGTTATTGTTAGGGTTAGCGTTAGGGTTAGGGTTGGGGTTCGGGTTAGGGTTCGGGTTCGGGTTAGGGTTAGGGTTCGGGTTTGGTTTCGGGTTAGGGTTAGGGTTAGGGTTAGGGTTCGGTTTAGGGTTAGGGGTAGGGTTAGGGTTCGGGTTAGGGTTACGGTTCGGGTTAGGTTTCGGGTTCGGGTTAGGGTTAGGGTTCGGGTTAGGCTTAGGGTTAGGGTTAGGGTGAGGGTTAGGGTTCGGTTTAGGGTTAGGGTTAGGGCTAGGGTTCGGGTTAGCGTTAGGGTTAGGGTTAGGGTTTGGGTTAGGGTTAGTGTTCCTCTTAGAGTTTGGTTTAGGGTTAGGGTTAGGGTTAGGTTTGGGTTAGGGTTAGGGTTTGGATTCGGGTTCGGGTTAGGGTTAGGTATAGGGTTCGGGTTAGGGTTACAGTTAGCGTTCGGGTTAGGGTTCGGGTTCGTGTTAGGGTTCGGTTTCGTATTAGGGTTAGGGTTCGGGTTAGGGTTAGGGTTCGTGTGAGGTTTAGGGCTAGGGTTAGTATTAGGTTTCGGGTTACGGTTAGGGTTCAGTTTCGGGTTCGGTTTCGGGTTCAGGTTCGGGATAGGGTTAGGGTTAGGGTTAGGGTTAGGGTTAGGGTTCGGGTTAGGTTTCGGGTTAGGGTTCGGGTTGGGTTAGGGTTAGGGTGAGGATTCGGGTTTGGGTTAGGGTTCGGGTTAGGCTTAGGGTTCGTATTCGGGTTAGGGTTAGGGTTCAGGTTAGGTTAAGGGTGAGGGTTAGGGTTCGCGTTAGAGTTAGGGTTAGGGTTAGGGTTAGGGTTAGGGTTCAGGTTAAGGTTAGGGTTAGGTTTTAGGTTGGGTTAGTGTTAGGGTTCGGGTGAGTTAGGGTTAGGGTTAGGGTTAGGGTTAGTGTTAGGGTTAGGGTTCGTGTTCGGTTGAGGGTTCAGGTTCGGGTTAGGGTTCGGGTTAGGGTTAGGGTTCGGGTTAGGGTTTGGGTTAGGGTTAGCGTTAGGGTTAGGGTTAGGGTTAGGGTTCGGGTTAGGGTTAGGGTTAGGGTTCAGCTTAGGGTTAGGTTTCGGGTTAGGGTTCGGGTTCGGGTTCGGGTTAGGGTTAGGGTTAGGGTTCGGGTTCGGGTTCGGGTTAGGGTTTGGGTTAGTTTTAGGGTTAGGGTCGGGTTAGGGTTAGGGTTTGGGTTAGGGTTATGGTTAGGGTTAGGGTTAGGGTTAGCGTTAGGGTTCGGGTTAGGGTTCGGGTTAGGGTTAGGGTTCAGGTTAGATTAGGGTTAGTGTTAGGGTTAGGGTTCGGGTTAGGGTTCCGGTTATCGTTAGGGTTAGGGTTAGGTTTCGGGTTAGGGTTAGTGTGCGGGTTCGGTTTTGGGTTAGGGATTGGGTTCGGGTAACGTTTGGGTTAGGGTTAGTGTTTGGCTTCGGGTTCGGGTTAGGTTTAGGGTTAGGGTTCGGGTTAGGGCTAGGGTTAGGGTTCAGGTTCAGGTTCCAGTTAGGGTTCGTGTTCGCGTTAGCGTTAGTGTTAGGTTTAGTGTTTGGGTTCGGGTTCGGGTTAGGGTTCGCGTTCGGGTTAAGGTTAGGTTTCAGGTTAGGGTTAGGGTTTGAATTAGGGTAGGGTTAGGGTTAGGTTCGGGTTAGGGTTATGTTTCGGGTTCGTGTTAGGGTTCGGGTTCGCATTCAGGTTAGAGTTAGGGTTAGGTATCGGATTAGGGGTCGGGTTAGGGTTCGGGGTAGGGTTTGGGGTAGGGTTACGGTTAGGGGTAGGGTTAGGGTTAGGGTTCAGTTTAGGGATAGGGTTACGGTTAGGGTTAGGGGTAGGGTTAGGGTTAGGGTTCGGGGTAGGGTTAGAGTTCGGATTAGGGTTAGGCTTCGGGTTAGGGTTACGGTTAGGGTTCGGGTTCGGGTTCGGGTTAGTTTTAGGGTTAGGGTTCAGTTTAGGGATAGGGTTAGGGTAAGGGTCGGGTTAGGGTTCGGGTTACGGTTCGGGTTTGGGTAGGGTTAGGGTTCGGGTTAGGGTTCGGGTTAGGGTTAGGGTTAGGTTTCGGGTTCGGGTTAGGGTTAAGGTTAGGTTTCGGGTTAGGGTTAGGGTTTGGGTTAGGGTTAGGGTTAGGGTTAGGTTCAGGTTAGGGTTAGGTTATGGGTTCTTGTTAGGTTTCGGGTTCGCGTTCAGGTTAGGGTTAGGGTACGGGTTAGGGTTAGGTTTAGGGTTAAGGTTGAGGTTAGGGTTCGGGTTCGGGTTAGGGTTCCTCTTAGTGTTCGGTTTAGGGTTAGGGTTACGGTTAGGTTTGCGTTAGGTTTAGGGTTTGGATTCGGATTCGGGTTAGTGTTAGGGTTAGGGTTCGGGTTAGGGTTATGGTTAGTGTTCAGATTTGGTTTCGGGTTCGGGATAGGGTTAGGTTTCCGGTTACGTTTAGTGTTCAGGTTCGGGTACGGTTTTGGGTTCAGGTTCGGGTTCGGGTTAGGGTTAGGGTTAGTGTTAGGTTTCGGGTTAGGGTTAGGGTTCGGATTCGGATTCGGGTTAGGGTTAGTGTTAGGGTTAGGGTTAGGGTTCGGGTTCGGGTTAGGGTTAGGGTTAGTTTTAGGGTTAGGGTTAGGGTTAGGGTTATGGTTATGGTTAGGGTTAGGGTTAGCGTTAGGTTTCGGGTTAGGGTTCGGGTTAGGGTTCGGGTTGTGTTACAGTTAGAGTTAGGGTTAGGGTTAGGGTTATGGTTAGGGTTAGGGTTAGTTTTAGGGTTAGGGTCGGGTTAGGGTTAGGGTTTGGGTTAGGGTTATGGTTAGGGTTAGGGTTAGGGTTAGCGTTAGGGTTCGGGTTAGGGTTCGGGTTAGGGTTCGGGTTGGATTAGGGTTAGGGTTAGGGTTCGGGCTCGGGTTAGAGTTCGGGTTAGGGTTAGGGTTAGGGCTCGGGTTAGGGTTAGGGTTAGGGTTTGGGTTCGGTGTAGGGTTAGGGTTAGGGTTAGGGTTAGGGTTAGGGGTTATGGTTAGGGTTAGGGTTAGGGTTAGGGTTAGGGTTAGGGTTCGGGTGAGGTTTAGGGCTCGGGTTAGGGTTAGGGTTAGGGTTAGGGTTAGGGTTAGGTTTCCGGTTAGGGTTAGGGTTCTGATTAGGATTTGCGTTCGGCTTAGGGTTAGGGTTCGGGTTCAGTTTCGGCTTCAGATTTGGGTTAGAGTAGGGTGAGGTTTCAGGTTAGGGTTAGTGTTAGGGTTAGTGTTAGGGTTAGGGTTCGGGTTAGGGTTCCGGTTATGGTTAGGGTAGGGTTAGGTTTCGGGTTAGGGTTAGTGTGCGGGTTCGGTTTTGGGTTAAGGATTGGGTTCGGGTAACTTTTGGGTTAGGGTTAGTGTTTGGCTTCAGGTTCGGGTTAGGTTTAGGGTTAGGGTTCGGGTTAGGGTTAGGGTAGGGTTCAGGTTCAGGTTCCAGTTAGGGTTCGTGTTCGGGTTAGCGTTAGTGTTAGGTTTAGTGTTTGGGTTCGGGTTCAGGTTAGGGTTCGGGTTCAGGTTCGGGTTAAGGTTAGGTTTCGGGTTCGGGTTAGGGTTTGGATTAGGGTAGGGTTAGGGTTAGGTTCGAGTTAGGGTTAGGTTTCGGGTTCGTGTTAGGGTTCGGGTTCGCATTCAGGTTAGAGTTAGGGTTAGGTATCGGATTAGGGTTCGGGTTACGTTTCGGGTTAGGGTACGGGGTAGGGTTACGGTTAGGGTTAGGGTTCGGGTTCGGGTTAGTGTTAGGGTTAGGGTTAGGGTTCATTTTAGGGATAGGGTTACGGTTAGGGTTAGGGTTAGGGTTAGGGTTCGGGTTCGGGTTAGGGTTACGGTTAGGGTTAGGGTTAGGGTTAGGGTTAGGGTTCGGGGTAGGGTTAGAGTTCGGATTAGGTTTAGGCTTCGGGTTAGGGTTACGGTTAGGGTTCGGGTTCGGGTTCGGGTTAGTTTTAGGGTTAGGGTTCAGTTTAGGGAAGGGTTAGGGTAAGGGTCGGGTTAGGGTTCGGGTTACGGTTCGGGTTTGGGTTAGGGTTAGGGTTCGGGTTAGGGTTCGGGTTAGGGTTAGGGTTCGGGTGAGGTTTAGGGTTAGGGTTAGGGTTATGGTTATGGTTAGGGTTAGGGTTAGCGTTAGGTTTCGGGTTAGGGTTCGGGTTAGGGTTCGGGTTGTGTTACAGTTAGAGTTAGGGTTAGGGTTAGGGTTATGGTTAGGGTTAGGGTTAGTTTTAGGGTTAGGGTCGGGTTAGGGTTAGGGTTTGGGTTAGGGTTATGGTTAGGGTTAGGGTTAGGGTTAGCGTTAGGGTTCGGGTTAGGGTTCGGGTTAGGGTTCGGGTTGGATTAGGGTTAGGGTTAGGGTTCGGGCTCGGGTTAGAGTTCGGGTTAGGGTTAGGGTTAGGGCTCGGGTTAGGGTTAGGGTTAGGGTTTGGGTTCGGTGTAGGGTTAGGGTTAGGGTTAGGGTTAGGGTTAGGGTTAGGGGTTATGGTTAGGGTTAGGGTTAGGGTTAGGGTTAGGGTTAGGGTTCGGGTGAGGTTTAGGGCTCGGGTTAGGGTTAGGGTTAGGGTTAGGGTTAGGTTTCCGGTTAGGGTTAGGGTTCTGATTAGGATTTGCGTTCGGCTTAGGGTTAGGGTTCGGGTTCAGTTTCGGCTTCAGATTTGGGTTAGAGTAGGGTGAGGTTTCAGGTTAGGGTTAGTGTTAGGGTTAGTGTTAGGGTTAGGGTTCGGGTTAGGGTTCCGGTTATGGTTAGGGTAGGGTTAGGTTTCGGGTTAGGGTTAGTGTGCGGGTTCGGTTTTGGGTTAAGGATTGGGTTCGGGTAACTTTTGGGTTAGGGTTAGTGTTTGGCTTCAGGTTTGGGTTAGGTTTAGGGTTAGGGTTCGGGTTAGGGTTAGGGTAGGGTTCAGGTTCAGGTTCCAGTTAGGGTTCGTGTTCGGGTTAGTGTTAGTGTTAGGTTTAGTGTTTGGGTTCGGGTTCAGGTTAGGGTTCGGGTTCAGGTTCGGGTTAAGGTTAGGTTTCGGGTTCGGGTTAGGGTTTGGATTAGGGTAGGGTTAGGGTTAGGTTAGAGTTAGGGTTAGGTTTCGGGTTCATGTTAGGGTTCGGGTTCGCATTCAGGTTAGAGTTAGGGTTAGGTATCGGATTAGGGTTCGGGTTACGTTTCGGGTTAGGGTACGGGGTAGGGTTACGGTTAGGGTTAGGGTTCGGGTTCGGGTTAGTGTTAGGGTTAGGGTTAGGGTTCATTTTAGGGATAGGGTTACGGTTAGGGTTAGGGTTAGGGTTAGGGTTCGGGTTCGGGTTAGGGTTACGGTTAGGGTTAGGGTTAGGGTTAGGGTTAGGGTTCGGGGTAGGGTTAGAGTTCGGATTAGGTTTAGGCTTCGGGTTAGGGTTACGGTTAGGGTTCGGGTTCGGGTTCGGGTTAGTTTTAGGGTTAGGGTTCAGTTTAGGGAAGGGTTAGGGTAAGGGTCGGGTAAGGGTTCGGGTTACGGTTCGGGTTAGGGTTAGGGTGAGGTTAGGGTTAGGGTTAGGGTTAGGGTTAGGGTTTATGGTTAGGGTTAGGGTTAGGGTTAGGGTTAGGTTTCAGTTTAGGGATCGGGTTAGGGTTAGTGTCGGGTTAGGGTTCGGGTTACGGTTAGCCTTAGGGTTAGGGTTCTGGTTCGGGTTAGGGTTAGGTTTAGGTTTAGGGTTAGGGTTAGGGTTCGGATTTGGGTTAGGGTTCGGGTTAGGGTTAGAGTTCCTCTTAGGGTTTGGGTTAGGGTTAGTGTTAGGGTTCAGGTTAGGGTTCGACTTCGCGTTAGGGTTAGGGTTATGGTTCGGATTCAGGTTAGGGTTCGGGTTAGGGTTAGAGTTCCTCTTAGTGTTTGGGTTAGGGTTAGGTTTAGGGTTAGGTTTGGGTTAGGGTTAGGGTTTGGATTTGGGTTCGGGTTAGGGTTAGGGTTAGGGTTCGGGTTAGGGTTAGCGTTAGGGTTCGGGTTCGGGTTCGGGTCCGGGTTAGGGTTCGGGTTCGGGTTAGGGTTCTGGTTCGGGTTAGGGTTAGGGTTCGGGTGAGGTTTAGGGTTAGGGTTAGGGTTAGGGTTACGGTTCGGGTTAGGGTTAGGGTGAGGTTAGGGTTAGGGTTAGGGTTAGGGTTAGGGTTTATGGTTAGGGTTAGGGTTAGGGTTAGGGTTAGGGTTCAGGTTAGGGATAGGGTTGGGGTAAGGGTCGGGTTAGGGTTCGGGTTACAGTTCGGGTTCAGGTTAGGGTTAGGTTTAGGGTTCGGTTTCTGGTTATGAGTAGGGTTAGGGTTAGGGTTCGGGTGAGGTTTCAGGCTAGGGTTAGGATTAGGTTTCGGGTGTCGGTTAGGGTTCAGGTTCGGGTTCGGTTTCGGGTTCAGGTTCGGGTTCAGCTTTCGGTTAGGGTTAGGGTTAGCGTTCTGTTTCTGGTTATGGTTAGGGTTAGGGTTAGGGTTAGTGTTCGGGTTAGTGTTCGGGTTCGGGTTAGGGTTAGGGTTTGTGTTAGGTTTAGGATTAGGGTTAGGGTTAGGGTTAGGGTTCGGGTTAGGGATAGGGTGAGGTTTAGGGTTTGGGTTCGGGTTAGGTTTAGGTTTAGGTTAGGGTTAGGGTTAGGGTTAGGGTTAGGGTTAGGGTTCGGGTGAGGTTTAGGGCTATGGTTAGGGTTAGGGTTAGGGTTAGGGTTAGGTTTCCGGTTAGGGTTAGGGTTCTGATTAGGATTTGCGTTCGGCTTAGGGTTAGGGTTCAGGTTCAGTTTCGGCTTCAGATTTGGGTTAGGTTAGGGTGAGGTTTCAGGTTAGGGTTAGGGTTAGGGTTAGGGTTAGGTTTAGGGTTCGGGTTAGGGTTAGGGTTCAGGTTAGATTAGGGTTAGTGTTAGGGTTAGGGTTCGGGTTAGGGTTCCGGTTATGGTTAGGGTAGGGTTAGGTTTCGGGTTAGGGTTAGTGTGCGGGTTCGGTTTTGGGTTAGGGATTGGGTTCGGGTAACGTTTGGGTTAGGGTTAGTGTTTGGCTTCGGGTTCGGGTTAGGTTTAGGGTTAGGGTTCGGGTTAGGGTTAGGGTTAGGGTTCAGGTTCAGGTTCCAGTTAGGGTTCGTGTTCGGGTTAGCGTTAGTGTTAGGTTTAGTGTTTGGGTTCGGGTTCGGGTAGGGTTCGGGTTCGGGTTCGGGTTAAGGTTAGGTTTCGGGTTAGGGTTAGGGTTTGGATTAGGGTAGGGTTAGGGTTAGGTTCGGGTTAGGGTTAGGTTTCGGGTTCGTGTTAGGGTTCGGGTTCGCATTCAGGTTAGAGTTAGGATTAGGTATCGGATTAGGGTTCGGGTTGCGGTTCGGGGTAGGGTTACGGTTAGGGTTAGGGTTCGGGTTCGGGTTAGTGTTAGGGTTAGGGTTAAGGTTCAGTTTAGGGATAGGGTTACGGTTAGGGTTAGGGTTAGGATTAGGGTTACGGTTAGGGTTAGGGTTCGGGTTAGGGTTCGGGTTAGGGTTAGGGTTATGTTTCGGGTTCGGGTTAGGGTTAAGGTTAGGTTTAGGGTTAGGGTTAGGGTTTGGGTTAGGGTTAGGGTTAGGTTCAGGTTGGGGTTAGGTTATGGGTTCGTGTTAGGTTTCGGGTTCGCGTTCAGGTTAGGGTTAGGGTACGGGTTAGGGTTAGGGTTAGGGTGAAGGTTGAGGTTAGGGTTCGGGTTCGGGTTAGGGTTCCTCTTAGTGTTCGGTTTAGGGTTAGGGTTACGGTTAGGTTTGCGTTAGGTTTAGGGTTTGGATTCGGATTCGGGTTAGTGTTAGGGTTAGGGTTCGGGTTAGGGTTACGGTTCGTGTTCGGGTTTGGTTTCGGGTTCGGGATAGGGTTAGGTTTCGGGTTACGTTTAGGGTTCAGGTTCGGGTACGGTTTTGGGTTCAGGTTCGGGTTCGGGTTAGGGTTAGGGTTAGTGTTAGGTTTCGGGTTAGGGTTAGGGTTTGGATTCGGATTCGGGTTAGAGTTAGGGTTAGGGTTAGGGTTAGGGTTAGGTTTCAGTTTAGGGATCGGGTTAGGGTTAGTGTCGGGTTAGGGTTCGGTTTACGGTTAGCGTTAGGGTTAGGGTTCTGGTTCGGGTTCGGGTTAGGGTTAGGGTTAGGTTTCCGGTTAGGGATAGGTTTAGGGTTAGGGTTAGGTTTAGTCGTAGGGTTTGTGTGAGGATGAGGGTTAGGGTTAGGGTTAGGGTTCAGGTTAGGGATAGGGTTAGGGTTAGGGTCGGGTTAGTGTTTGGGTTCGGGTTCGGGTTAGGGTTAGGGTTAGGGTTATGGTTAGGGTTAGGATTAGGTTTACGGTTAGGGTTAGGGTTCGGGTTAGGGTTAGGGTTAGGGTCGGGTTAGGGTTAGGTTTCGGGTGAGGGTTATGGTAGGGTTAGGGTTAGGGTTAGGGTTAGGGTTAGGGTTCAGGTTAGGGATAGGGTTGGGGTAAGGGACGGGTTTGGGTTCGGGTTACAGTTCGGGTTCGGGTTAGGTTTAGGGTTAGGGTTCGGTTTCTGGTTATGGTTAGGGTTAGGGTTAGGGTTAGGGTTCGGGTGAGGTTTAGGGCTAGGGTTAGGATTAGGTTTCGGGTTACGGTTAGGTTTCAGGTTGCGGTTCGGTTTCGGGTTCAGGTTCGGGTTCGGCTTCGGGTTAGGGTTAGGGTTAGGGTTCGGTTTCTGGTTATGGTTAGGGTCAGGGTTAGGATTAGGTTTCGTGTTAGTGTTCAGGTTCGGGTTAGGGTTAGGATTTGGGTTAGGGTTAGGGTTCAGGTAGGGTTAGGTTTAGGGGTAGGGTTCAGATTCTGGTAAGGGTTAGGTTTAGTGTTAGTGTTAGGGTTAGGGTTACGGTTCGGGTTAGGGTTAGGGTGAGGTTAGGGTTAGGGTTAGGGTTAGGGTTAGGGTTTATGGTTAGGGTTAGGGTTAGGGTTAGGGTTAGGGTTCAGGTTAGGGATAGGGTTGGGGTAAGGGTCGGGTTAGGGTTCGGGTTACAGTTCGGGTTCAGGTTAGGGTTAGGTTTAGGGTTCGGTTTCTGGTTATGAGTAGGGTTAGGGTTAGGGTTCGGGTGAGGTTTCAGGCTAGGGTTAGGATTAGGTTTCGGGTGTCGGTTAGGGTTCAGGTTCGGGTTCGGTTTCGGGTTCAGGTTCGGGTTCAGCTTTCGGTTAGGGTTAGGGTTAGCGTTCTGTTTCTGGTTATGGTTAGGGTTAGGGTTAGGGTTAGTGTTCGGGTTAGTGTTCGGGTTCGGGTTAGGGTTAGGGTTTGTGTTAGGTTTAGGATTAGGGTTAGGGTTAGGTTTAGGGTTCGGGTTAGGGATAGGGTGAGGTTTAGGGTTTGGGTTCGGGTTAGGTTTAGGTTTAGGTTAGGGTTAGGGTTAGGGTTAGGGTTAGGGTTCGGGTGAGGTTTAGGGCTATGGTTAGGGTTAGGGTTAGGGTTAGGGTTAGGTTTCCGGTTAGGGTTAGGGTTCTGATTAGGATTTGCGTTCGGCTTAGGGTTAGGGTTCAGGTTCAGTTTCGGCTTCAGATTTGGGTTAGGTTAGGGTGAGGTTTCAGGTTAGGGTTAGGGTTAGGGTTAGGGTTAGGTTTAGGGTTCGGGTTAGGGTTAGGGTTCAGGTTAGATTAGGGTTAGTGTTAGGGTTAGGGTTCGGGTTAGGGTTCCGGTTATGGTTAGGGTAGGGTTAGGTTTCGGGTTAGGGTTAGTGTGCGGGTTCGGTTTTGGGTTAGGGATTGGGTTCGGGTAACGTTTGGGTTAGGGTTAGTGTTTGGCTTCGGGTTCGGGTTAGGTTTAGGGTTAGGGTTCGGGTTAGGATTAGGGTTAGGGTTCAGGTTCAGGTTCCAGTTAGGGTTCGTGTTCGGGTTAGCGTTAGTGTTAGGTTTAGTGTTTCGGTTCGGGTTCGGGGTAGGTTTCGGGTTCGGGTTCGGGTTAAGGTTAGGTTTCGGGTTAGGGTTAGGGTTTGGATTAGGGTAGGGTTAGGGTTAGGTTCGGGTTAGGGTTAGGTTTCGGGTTCGTGTTAGGGTTCGGGTTCGCATTCAGGTTAGAGTTAGGATTAGGTATCGGATTAGGGTTCGGGTTACGGTTCGGGTTAGGGTTCGGGGTAGGGTTACGGTTAGGGTTAGGGTTCGGGTTCGGGTTAGTGTTAGGGTTAGGGTTAAGGTTCAGTTTAGGGATAGGGTTACGGTTAGGGTTAGGGTTAGGATTAGGGTTACGGTTAGGGTTAGGGTTCGGGTTAGGGTTCGGGTTAGGGTTCGGGTTAGGGTTAGGGTTATGTTTCGGGTTCGGGTTAGGGTTAAGGTTAGGTTTAGGGTTAGGGTTAGGGTTTGGGTTAGGGTTAGGGTTAGGGTTAGGTTCAGGTTGGGGTTAGGTTATGGGTTCGTGTTAGGTTTCGGGTTCGCGTTCAGGTTAGGGTTAGGGTACGGGTTAGGGTTAGGGTTAGGGTGAAGGTTGAGGTTAGGGTTCGGGTTCGGGTTAGGGTTCCTCTTAGTGTTCGGTTTAGGGTTAGGGTTACGGTTAGGTTTGCGTTAGGTTTAGGGTTTGGATTCGGATTCGGGTTAGTGTTAGGGTTAGGGTTCGGGTTAGGGTTACGGTTCGTGTTCGGGTTTGGTTTCGGGTTCGGGATAGGGTTAGGTTTCAGGTTACGTTTAGGGTTCAGGTTCGGGTACGGTTTTGGGTTCAGGTTCGGGTTCGGGTTAGGGTTAGGGTTAGTGTTAGGTTTCGGGTTAGGGTTAGGGTTTGGATTCGGATTCGGGTTAGAGTTAGGGTTAGGGTTAGGGTTAGGGTTAGGGTTAGGTTTCAGTTTAGGGATCGGGTTAGGGTTAGTGTCGGGTTAGGGTTCGGTTTACGGTTAGCGTTAGGGTTAGGGTTCTGGTTCGGGTTCGGGTTAGGGTTAGGGTTAGGTTTCCGGTTAGGGATAGGTTTAGGGTTAGGGTTAGGTTTAGTCGTAGGGTTTGTGTGAGGATGAGGGTTAGGGTTAGGGTTAGGGTTCAGGTTAGGGATAGGGTTAGGGTTAGGGTCGGGTTAGTGTTTGGGTTCGGGTTCGGGTTAGGGTTAGGGTTAGGGTTATGGTTAGGGTTAGGATTAGGTTTACGGTTAGGGTTAGGGTTCGGGTTAGGGTTAGGGTTAGGGTCGGGTTAGGGTTAGGTTTCGGGTGAGGGTTATGGTAGGGTTAGGGTTAGGGTTAGGGTTAGGGTTAGGGTTCAGGTTAGGGATAGGGTTGGGGTAAGGGACGGGTTTGGGTTCGGGTTACAGTTTGGGTTCGGGTTAGGTTTAGGGTTAGGGTTCGGTTTCTGGTTATGGTTAGGGTTAGGGTTAGGGTTAGGGTTCGGGTGAGGTTTAGGGCTAGGGTTAGGATTAGGTTTCGGGTTAGGGTTAGGGTCCGGGTTCGGGTTAGGGTTAGGGTTCGGGTTAAGGTTCAGGTTAGATTAGGGTTAGTGTTAGGGTTAGCGTTAGGGTTAGGGTTAGGGTTAGGGTTCGGGTTAGGGTTAGGGTTAGGGTTCAGCTTAGGGTTAGGTTTCGGGTTAGGGTTCGGGTTCGGGTTCGGGTTAGGGTTTGGGTTAGTTTTAGGGTTAGGGTCGGGTTAGGGTTAGGGTTTGGGTTAGGGTTATGGTTAGGGTTAGGGTTAGGGTTAGCGTTAGCGTTCGGGTTAGGGTTCGGGTTAGGGTTAGGGTTCAGGTTAGATTAGGGTTAGTGTTAGGGTTAGGGTTCGGGTTAGGGTTCCGGTTATCGTTAGGGTTAGGGTTAGGTTTCGGGTTAGGGTTAGTGTGCGGGTTCGGTTTTGGGTTAGGGATTGGGTTCGGGTAACGTTTGGGTTAGGGTTAGTGTTTGGCTTCGGGTTCGGGTTAGGTTTAGGGTTAGGGTTCGGGTTAGGGCTAGGGTTAGGGTTCAGGTTCAGGTTCCAGTTAGGGTTCGTGTTCGGGTTAGCGTTAGTGTTAGGTTTAGTGTTTGGGTTCGGGTTCGGGTTAGGGTTCGGGTTCGGGTTAAGGTTAGGTTTCAGGTTAGGGTTAGGGTTTGAATTAGGGTAGGGTTAGGGTTAGGTTCGGGTTAGGGTTATGTTTCGGGTTCGTGTTAGGGTTAGGGTTAGGGTTAGGGTTAGGGTTAGGGTTAGGGTTAGGGTTAGGGTTAGGGTTACGGTTAGGGTTAGGGGTAGGGTTAGGGTTAGGGTTCGGGGTAGGGTTAGAGTTCGGATTAGGGTTAGGCTTCGGGTTAGGGTTACGGTTAGGGTTCGGGTTCGGGTTCGGGTTAGTTTTAGGGTTAGGGTTCAGTTTAGGGATAGGGTTAGGGTAAGGGTCGGGTTAGGGTTCGGGTTACGGTTCGGGTTTGGGTAGGGTTAGGGTTCGGGTTAGGGTTCGGGTTAGGGTTAGGGTTAGGTTTCGGGTTCGGGTTAGGGTTAAGGTTAGGTTTCGGGTTAGGGTTAGGGTTTGGGTTAGGGTTAGGGTTAGGGTTAGGTTCAGGTTAGGGTTAGGTTATGGGTTCTTGTTAGGTTTCGGGTTCACGTTCAGGTTAGGGTTAGGGTACGGGTTAGGGTTAGGTTTAGGGTTAAGGTTGAGTTTAGGGTTCGGGTTCGGGTTAGGGTTCCTCTTAGTGTTCGGTTTAGGGTTAGGGTTACGGTTAGGTTTGCGTTAGGTTTAGGGTTTGGATTCGGATTCGGGTTAGTGTTAGGGTTAGGGTTCGGGTTAGGGTTACGGTTAGTGTTCGGATTTGGTTTCGGGTTCGGGATAGGGTTAGGTTTCCGGTTACGTTTAGTGTTCAGGTTCGGGTACGGTTTTGGGTTCAGGTTCGGGTTCGGGTTAGGGTTAGGGTTAGTGTTAGGTTTCGGGTTAGGGTTAGGGTTTGGATTCGGATTCGGGTTAGGGTTAGTGTTAGGGTTAGGGTTAGGGTTCGGGTTCGGGTTAGGGTTAGGGTTAGTTTTAGGGTTAGGGTTAGGGTTAGGGTTATGGTTATGGTTAGGGTTAGGGTTAGCGTTAGGTTTCGGGTTAGGGTTCGGGTTAGGGTTCGGGTTGTGTTACGGTTAGAGTTAGGGTTAGGGTTAGGGTTATGGTTAGGGTTAGGGTTAGTTTTAGGGTTAGGGTCGGGTTAGGGTTAGGGTTTGGGTCAGGGTTATGGTTAGGGTTAGGGTTAGGGTTAGCGTTAGGGTTCGGGTTAGGGTTCGGGTTAGGGTTCGGGTTGGATTAGGGTTAGGGTTAGGGTTCGGGCTCGGGTTAGAGTTCGGGTTAGGGTTAGGGTTAGGGCTCGGGTTAGGGTTAGGGTTAGGGTTTGGGTTCGGTGTAGGGTTAGGGTTAGGGTTAGGGTTAGGGTTAGGGGTTATGGTTAGGGTTAGGGTTAGGGTTAGGGTTAGGGTTAGGGTTCGGGTGAGGTTTAGGGCTCGGGTTAGGGTTAGGGTTAGGGTTAGGGTTAGGGTTAGGTTTCCGGTTAGGGTTAGGGTTCTGATTAGGATTTGCGTTCGGCTTAGGGTTAGGGTTCGGGTTCAGTTTCGGCTTCAGATTTGGGTTAGAGTAGGGTGAGGTTTCAGGTTAGGGTTAGTGTTAGGGTTAGTGTTAGGGTTAGGGTTCGGGTTAGGGTTCCGGTTATGGTTAGGGTAGGGTTAGGTTTCGGGTTAGGGTTAGTGTGCGGGTTCGGTTTTGGGTTAAGGATTGGGTTCGGGTAACTTTTGGGTTAGGGTTAGTGTTTGGCTTCAGGTTTGGGTTAGGTTTAGGGTTAGGGTTCGGGTTAGGGTTAGGGTAGGGTTCAGGTTCAGGTTCCAGTTAGGGTTCGTGTTCGGGTTAGTGTTAGTGTTAGGTTTAGTGTTTGGGTTCGGGTTCAGGTTAGGGTTCGGGTTCAGGTTCGGGTTAAGGTTAGGTTTCGGGTTCGGGTTAGGGTTTGGATTAGGGTAGGGTTAGGGTTAGGTTCGAGTTAGGGTTAGGTTTCGGGTTCGTGTTAGGGTTCGGGTTCGCATTCAGGTTAGAGTTAGGGTTAGGTATCGGATTAGGGTTCGGGTTACGTTTCGGGTTAGGGTACGGGGTAGGGTTACGGTTAGGGTTAGGGTTCGGGTTCGGGTTAGTGTTAGGGTTAGGGTTAGGGTTCATTTTAGGGATAGGGTTACGGTTAGGGTTAGGGTTAGGGTTAGGGTTCGGGTTCGGGTTAGGGTTACGGTTAGGGTTAGGGTTAGGGTTAGGGTTAGGGTTCGGGGTAGGGTTAGAGTTCGGATTAGGTTTAGGCTTCGGGTTAGGGTTACGGTTAGGGTTCGGGTTCGGGTTCGGGTTAGTTTTAGGGTTAGGGTTCAGTTTAGGGAAGGGTTAGGGTAAGGGTCGGGTTAGGGTTCGGGTTACGGTTCGGGTTTGGGTTAGGGTTAGGGTTCGGGTTAGGGTTCGGGTTAGGGTTAGGGTTCGGGTGAGGTTTAGGGTTAGGGTTAGGGTTAGGGTTACGGTTCGGGTTAGGGTTAGGGTGAGGTTAGGGTTAGGGTTAGGGTTAGGGTTAGGGTTAGGGTTTATGGTTAGGGTTAGGGTTAGGGTTAGGTTTCAGTTTAGGGATCGGGTTAGGGTTAGTGTCGGGTTAGGGTTCGGGTTACGGTTAGCCTTAGGGTTAGGGTTCTGGTTCGGGTTAGGGTTAGGTTTAGGTTTAGGGTTAGGGTTAGGGTTCGGATTCGGGTTAAGGTTCGGGTTAGGGTTAGAGTTCCTCTTAGGGTTTGGGTTAGGGTTAGTGTTAGGGTTCAGGTTAGGGTTCGACTTCGCGTTAGGGTTAGGGTTATGGTTCGGATTCAGGTTAGGGTTCGGGTTAGGGTTAGAGTTCCTCTTAGTGTTTGGGTTAGGGTTAGGTTTAGGGTTAGGTTTGGGTTAGGGTTAGGGTTTGGATTTGGGTTCGGGTTAGGGTTAGGGTTAGGGTTCGGGTTAGGGTTAGCGTTAGGGTTCGGGTTCGGGTTCGGGTCCGGGTTAGGGTTCGGGTTCGGGTTAGGGTTCGGGTTCGGGTTAGGGTTAGGGTTCGGGTGAGGTTTAGGGTTAGGGTTAGGGTTAGGGTTACGGTTCGGGTTAGGGTTAGGGTGAGGTTAGGGTTAGGGTTAGGGTTAGGGTTAGGGTTAGGGTTTATGGTTAGGGTTAGGGTTAGGGTTAGGGTTAGGGTTAGGGTTAGGGTTCAGGTTAGGGATAGGGTTGGGGTAAGGGTCGGGTTAGGGTTCGGGTTACAGTTCGGGTTCAGGTTAGGGTTAGGTTTAGGGTTCGGTTTCTGGTTATGAGTAGGGTTAGGGTTAGGGTTCGGGTGAGGTTTCAGGCTAGGGTTAGGATTAGGTTTCGGGTGTCGGTTAGGGTTCAGGTTCGGGTTTGGTTTCGGGTTCAGGTTCGGGTTCAGCTTTCGGTTAGGGTTAGGGTTAGCGTTCCGTTTCTGGTTATGGTTAGGGTTAGGGTTAGGGTTAGTGTTCGGGTTAGTGTTCGTGTTCGGGTTAGGGTTAGGGTTTGTGTTAGGTATAGGATTAGGGTTAGGGTTAGGGTTCGGGTTAGGGATAGGGTGAGGTTTAGGGTTTGGGTTCGGGTTAGGTTTAGGTTTAGGTTAGGGTTAGGGTTAGGGTTAGGGTTAGGGTTAGGGTTCGGGTGAGGTTTAGGGCTATGGTTAGGGTTAGGGTTAGGGTTAGGGTTAGGTTTCCGGTTAGGGTTAGGATTCTGATTAGGATTTGCGTTCGGCTTAGGGTTAGGGTTCAGGTTCAGTTTCGGCTTCAGATTTGGGTTAGGTTAGGGTGAGGTTTCAGGTTAGGGTTAGGGTTAGGGTTAGGGTTAGGTTTAGGGTTCGGGTTAGGGTTAGGGTTCAGGTTAGATTAGGGTTAGTGTTAGGGTTAGGGTTCGGGTTAGGGTTCCGGTTATGGTTAGGGTAGGGTTAGGTTTCGGGTTAGGGTTAGTGTGCGGGTTCGGTTTTGGGTTAGGGATTGGGTTCGGGTAACGTTTGGGTTAGGGTTAGTGTTTGGCTTCGGGTTCGGGTTAGGTTTAGGGTTAGGGTTCGGGTTAGGGTTAGGGTTAGGGTTCAGGTTCAGGTTCCAGTTAGGGTTCGTGTTCGGGTTAGCGTTAGTGTTAGGTTTAGTGTTTGGGTTCGGGTTCGGGTTAGGGTTCGGGTTCGGGTTCGGGTTAAGGTTAGGTTTCGGGTTAGGGTTAGGGTTTGGATTAGGGTAGGGTTAGGGTTAGGTTCGGGTTAGGGTTAGGTTTCAGGTTCGTGTTAGGGTTCGGGTTCGCATTCAGGTTAGAGTTAGGATTAGGTATCGGATTAGGGTTCGGGTTACGGTTCGGGTTAGGGTTCGGGGTAGGGTTACGGTTAGGGTTAGGGTTCGGGTTCGGGTTAGTGTTAGGGTTAGGGTTAAGGTTCAGTTTAGGGATAGGGTTACGGTTAGGGTTAGGGTTAGGATTAGGGTTAGGGTTCGGGTTAGGGTTCGGGTTAGGGTTCGGGTTAGGGTTAGGGTTATGTTTCGGGTTCGGGTTAGGGTTAAGGTTAGGTTTAGGGTTAGGGTTAGGGTTAGTGTTTGGGTTAGGGTTAGGGTTAGGGTTAGGTTCAGGTTGGGGTTAGGTTATGGGTTCGTGTTAGGTTTCGGGTTCGCGTTCAGGTTAGGGTTAGGGTACGGGTTAGGGTTAGGGTTAGGGTGAAGGTTGGGTTAGGGTTAGGGTTAGGGTTAGGGTTAGGGTTATGGTTAGGGTTAGGGTTCGGGTTTGCGTTAGGGTTCGGGTTAGGGTTCGGATTAGGGTTCGGGTTGGGTTAGGGTTAGGGTTAGGGTTCGGGGTTGGGTTAGAGTTCGGGTTAGGGTTAGGGTCAGGGTTCGGGTTAGGGTTAGGGTTAGGGTTATCGTTTGGGTTCGGTGTAGGGTTAGGGTTAGGATTAGAGTTAGGGGTTATGGTTAGGGTTAGGGTTAGGGTTCGGGTGAGGTTTAGGGCTAGGTTTAGGATTACGTTTCGGGTTACGGTTAGGGTTCAGGTTCGGGTTCAGTTGCGGATTCAGGTTCGGGTTAGGGTTAGGGTTAGGGTTAGTGTTCGGGTTTGGGTTCGTGTTAGGGTTAGGGTTCAGGTTTGGTTTAGGATATGGGTTCGGGTTCGGGTTAGGGTTAGGGTTCAATTACGGGTTCAGGTTCGGGTTAGGGTAGGGTGAGGTTTCATGTTAAGGTTAGGGTTAGGGTTAGTGTTAGGGTTCGGGTTAGGGTTCTGGTTAGGGTTAGGGTTCCTCTTACGGTCGGCGTTAGGGTTGGGGTTAGGGTTAGGTTCGGGTTAGGGTTAGGTTTAGGGTTAGGGTTCAGGTTAGGGATAGGGTTAGGGTTAGGGTCGGGTTAGGGTTAGGGTTCGGGTTCGGGTTAGGGATCCGGTTCGGGTCTGGGTTAGGTTAGGCTTAGGGTTCGGTTTATGGTTCGGGTTAGTGTTAGGGTTAAGGTTAGTGTTAGGGTTAGGGTTACGGTTCGGGTTAGTGTTAGAGTGAGGTTTAGGGTTTGGTTTCGTGTTAGGTTTAGGGTTAGGGTTAGGGTTCGGGTTCGGTTAGGGTTAGGGCTCAGGTTAAGGTTAGGGTTAGGATTCGGATTGTGTTAGGGTTAGGGTTCGGGTGAGTTAGTGTTAGAGTTAGGGTTACGGTTCGTGTTTGGTTGAGGGTTCAGCTTCGGGTTAGGGTTAGGGTTAGGGTTAGAGTTAGGGTTAGGGTTAGGGTTAGGGTTAGGGTTAGGGTTCGGGTTTGGGTTCGTGTTCGGGTTAGGGTTAGGGTTAGGGTTCGGGTTTGGGTTCGTGTTCGGGTTAGGGTTCGGGTTTGGGTTATGATATGGGTTCGGGTTAGGGTTAGGGTTAGGGTTCAATTTCGGGTTCAGGTTCGGGTTAGGGTAGGGTGAGGTTTCATGTTAGGGATAGGGTTAGGGTTAGTGTTAGGGTTCGGTTTAGGGTTCCGGTTAGGGTTAGGGTTCCTCTTAGGGTTGGGGTTAGGGTTGGGGTTAGGGTTAGGTTCGGGTTAGGGTTAGGGTTCGGGTTAGGGTTAGGGTTCTGTTTCGGGTTAGGCTTAGGGTTAGGATTAGGGTTCAGGTTAGGGATAGGGTTAGGGTTAGGGTTAGGGTTAGTGTTCGGGCTCGGGTTAGGGTTAGGGTTAGGGTTCGGGTTAGCATTAGGGTTACGGTTAGGGTTACGGTTATTGTTAGGGTTACGGTTCGGGTTAGGGTTAGTGTTAGGGTTCAGGTTAGGGTTCGAGTTCGTGTTAGGGGTAGGGTTACGGTTCGGGTTCGGGTTAGGGTTCGGGTTCGGGATAGGGTTAGGTTTCGGGTTACGGTTAGGGATCAGGTTCGGGTTCGGTTTCGGGTTCAGGTTCGGGTTCGGGTTAGGGTTAGGGTTAGTGTTAGGTTTCGGGTTAGGGTTAGGGTTTGGATTCGGATTCGGGTTAGGGTTAGGGTTAGGGTTCGGGTTAAGGTTACGGTTAGCGTTAGGGTTACGCTTCGGGTTCGGGTTCGGGTTAGGGTTAGGGTTCAAGTTAGTGTTAGTGGTAGGGTTAGGGTTAGGGTTCGGGTTAGGATTCGGTTTAGGGTTAGGGGTAGGGTTAGGGTTCGGTTTAGCGTTAGTGTTTGGGTTTGGTTTCTGGTGAGGGTTAGTGTTAGGGTTCAGATTAGGTTTCGATTTCGGGTTAGGGTTAGCGTTACGCTTCGGATTCGGGTTAGGGTACGGGTTAGGGTTAGGGTTAGGGTTAAGGTTGAGGTTAGGGTTCGGGTTCGGGTTAGGGTTAGGGTTAGGGTTAGGGTTCAAGTTAGTGTTAGGGTTAGGGTCAGGGTTAGGGTTAGGGTTAGGGTTAGGGTTCAGGTTAGGGATAGAGTTAGGGTAGGGTCGGGTTAGGGTTAGGGTTTGGGTTAGGGTTATGGTTAGGGTCAGGATTAGGGTTAGGGTTAGGGTTAGGGTCGGGTTAAGGTTAGGGTTTGCGTTAGGGTTATGGTTAGGGTTAGGGTTCGGGTTTGCGTTAGGGTTCGGGTTAGGGTTCGGATTAGGGTTCGGGTTGGGTTAGGGTTAGGGTTAGGGTTCGGGTTTGGGTTAGAGTTCGGGTTAGGGTTAGGGTCAGGGTTCGGGTTAGGGTTAGGGTTAGGGTTAGGGTTATCGTTTGGGTTCTGTGTAGGGTTAGGGTTAGGGTTAGGGGTTATGGTTAGGGTTAGGGTTAGGGTTCGGGTGAGGTTTAGGGCTAAGTTTAGGATTAGGTTTCGGGTTACGGTTAGGGTTCAGGTTCGGGTTCAGTTGCGGATTCAGGTTCGGGTTAGGGTTAGGGTTAGGGTTAGTGTTCGGGTTTGGGTTCGTGTTAGGGTTAGGGTTCAGGTTTGGTTTAGGATATGGGTTCGGGTTCGGGTTAGGGTTAGGGTTCAATTACGGGTTCAGGTTCGGGGTAGGGTAGGGTGAGGTTTCATGTTAAGGTTAGGGTTAGGGTTAGTGTTAGGGTTCGGGTTAGGGTTCTGGTTAGGGTTAGGGTTCCTCTTACGGTTGGCGTTAGGGTTGGGGTTAGGGTTAGGTTCGGGTTAGGGTTAGGGTTCGGGTTAGGGTTCGGGTTAGGGTTAGATTTAGGGTTAGGGTTCAGGTTAGGGATAGGGTTAGGGTTAGGGTCGGGTTAGGGTTAGGGTTCGGGTTCGGGTTAGGGATCCGGTTCGGGTCCGGGTTAGGTTAGGCTTAGGGTTCGGTTTATGGTTCGGGTTAGTGTTAGGGTTAGGGTTACGGTTCGGGTTAGTGTTAGAGTGAGGTTTAGGGTTTGGTTTCGCGTTAGGTTTAGGGTTAGGGTTAGGGTTCGGGTTCGGTTAGGGTTAGGGTTCAGGTTAAGGTTAGGGTTAGGATTCGGATTGTGTTAGGGTTAGGGTTCGGGTGAGTTAGTGTTAGAGTTAGGGTTACGGTTCGTGTTTGGTTGAGGGTTCAGCTTCGGGTTAGGGTTAGGGTTAGGGTTAGAGTTAGGGTTAGGGTTAGGGTTAGGGTTAGGTTTCAGGTTAGGGATAGGGTTAGTGTTAGGGTAGGGTTAGGGTTAGGGTGCGGGTTATGGTTTCGGTTAGGGTTAGGGTTCTGGTTCGTGTTAGGGTTAGGGTTAGGGTTAGGGGCAGGGTTAGGGTTCAGGTGATGCTTAGGGTTAGGGTTAGGGTTAGGGTTAGGGTTAGGTTTCGGGTTAGGGTTAGGGTTCGGGTTCGGGTTAGGGTTAGGGTTCATGTTAAGGTTAGGGTTAGGTTTTCGTTTGGGTTAGGGTTAGGGTTAGGGTTAGGGTTAGGGGTTAGGGTTAGGGTTCGGGTTAGGGTTCGGGTTTGGGTTCGTGTTCGGGTTAGGGTTCGGGTTTGGGTTAGGATATGGGTTCGGGTTTGGGTTAGGGTTAGGGTTCAATTTCGGGTTCAGGTTCGGGTTAGGGTAGGGTGAGGTTTCATGTTAAGGTTAGGGTTAGGGTTAGTGTTAGGGTTCGGGTTATGGTTCCGGTTTGGGTTAGGGTTCCTCTTAGGGTTGGGGTTAGGGTTGGGGTTAGGGTTAGGTTCGGGTTAGGGTTAGGTTTAGGGTTAGGGTTCAGGTTAGGGATAGGGTTAGGGTTAGGGTTCGGGTCGGGTTAGGGATCCGGTTCGGGTCCGGGTTAGGTTAGGCTTAGGGTTAGGGTTAGGGTTCTGGTTAGCGTTAGGGTTAGGGTTAGTGTTAGGTTTAGGGTTACGGTTCGGGTTAGGGTTAGAGTGAGGTTTAGGGTTTGGTTTCGGGTTAGGTTTAGGGTTAGGGTTAGGGTTCGGGTTTGGTTAGGGTTAGGGTTCAGGTTAAGGTTAGGGTTAGGATTCGGGTTGTGTTAGGGTTAGGGTTCGGGTGAGTTAGTGTTAGAGTTAGGGTTACGGTTCGTGTTTGGTTGAGGGTTCAGCTTCGGGTTAGGGTTAGGGTTAGGGTTAGAGTTAGGGTTAGGGTTAGGGTTAGGTTTCAGGTTAGGGATAGGGTTAGTGTTAGGGTAGGGTTAGGGTTAGGGTGCGGGTTATGGTTACGGTTAGGGTTAGGGTTCTGGTTCGGGTTAGGGTTAGGGTTAGGGTTAGGGGCAGGGTTAGGGTTCAGGTGATGCTTAGGGTTAGGGTTAGAGTTAGGGTTAGGGTTAGGGTTAGGGTTCTGGTTCTGGTTCGGGTTAGGGTTAGGGTTTGGGTTCGGGTTAGCGTTAGGGTTAGGGTTCGGATTAGGGTTACAGTTCGGCTTAGGGTTAGGGTGAGGTTTAGTGTTTGGGCTCGGGTTAGGTTTAGAGTTATGGTTAGGGTTAGGGTTACAGTTCGGCTTAGGGTTAGGGTGAGGTTTAGTGTTTGGGCTCGGGTTAGGTTTAGAGTTATGGTTAGGGTTCAGGTTCGGATTAGGGTTAGGGTTTTGGTTAAGGTTAGGGTTAGGTTTTGGTGTGGGTTAGGGTTAGGGTTCGTGGTCGGTTGAGGGTTCAGGTTCGGGTTAGGGTTAGGGTTAGGGTTAGGCTTCGGTTTAGGCTTCGGTTTTGGGTTAGGGGTAGGGTTAGGTTTCGGGTTCGCGTTAGTGTTTGGGTTTGGTTTCGGGTTAGGGTTAGGGTTAGGGTTAGGTTTCAGGTTAGGGATAGGGTTAGTGTTAGGGTAGGGTTAGGGTTAGGGTTCGGGTTATGGTTACGGTTAGGGTTAGGGTTCTGGTTCGGGTTAGGGTTAGGGTTAGGGTTAGGGGCAGGGTTAGGGTTCAGGTGATGCTTAGGGTTAGGGTTAGGGTTAGGGTTAGTGTTAGTGTTTGGGCTCAGGTTAGGTTTAGAGTTATGGTTAGGGTTCAGGTTCGGATTAGGGTTAGGGTTTTGGTTAAGGTTAGGGTTAGGTTTTGGTGTGGGTTAGGGTTAGGGTTCGTGGTCGGTTGAGGGTTCAGGTTCGGGTTAGGGTTAGGATTAGGGTTAGGGTTCGGGTTAGGCTTCGGTTTAGGGTTAGGGGTAGGGTTAGGGTTCGGGTTAGCGTTAGTGTTTGGGTTTGGTTTCGGGTTAGGGTTAGGGTTAGGGTTAGGTTTCAGGTTAGGGATAGGGTTAGTGTTAGGGTAGGGTTAGGGTTAGGGTTCGGGTTATGGTTACGGTTAGGGTTAGGGTTCTGGTTCGGGTTAGGGTTAGGGTTAGGGTTAGGGGCAGGGTTAGGGTTCAGGTGATGCTTAGGGTTAGGGTTAGGGTTAGGGTTAGGGTAAGGGTTCATGTTCGGTTGAGGGTTCAGGTTCGGGTTAGGGTTAGGGTTTGGGTTCGGGTTAGCTTTAGGTTTAGGGTTAGGGTTAGAGTTAGAGTTCGGCTTAGGGTTAGGGTGAGGTTTAGGGTTTGGGTTCGGGTTAGGTTTAGGGTTATGGTTAGGGTTTAGGTTCGGGTTAGGGTTTAGGTTAAGTTAGGGTTAGGTTTTGGTGTGGGTTAGGGTTAGGGTTCGTGTTCGGTTGAGGGTTCAGGTTCGGGTTCGGGTTAGGGTTAGGGTTAGGGTTCGGGTTAGGGTTCGGTTTAGGGTTAGGGGTAGGGTTAGGGTTCGGGTTAGCGTTAGTGTTTGGGTTTGGTTTGGTTAGGGTTAGGGTTAGGGTTAGGGTTAGGGTTAGGGTTAGGGTTAGGGTTAGGGTTAAAGTTGAGGTTAGGGTTCGGGTTCGGGTTAGTGTTCCTCTTAGGGTTCGGTTTAGGGTTAGGGTTAGGGTTAGGTTTGGGTTAGGTTTAGGGTTTGGATTCGGATTCGGGTTAAGTTTAGGGTTAGGGTTCGGTTTAGGGTTACAGTCAGGGTTCGGGTTAGGTTTCGGGTTCGCGATAGGGTTAGGTTTCGGGTTACGATTAGGGTTCAGGTTCGGGTTCGGTTTCGGGTTCAGGTTCGGGTTCGGGTTAGGGTTAGGTTTCAGGTTAGGGATAGGGTTAGGGTTAGTGTCGGGTTACGGTTATGGTTAGGGATCGGGTTAGGGTTATGGTTAGGTTTAGGGTTCGGGTTGGGTTAGGGTTAGGCTTAGGGTTAGGGTTAGGGTTAGTGTCCGGGTTCGGTTTTGGGTTCGGGTTAGGGTTCGGGTTAGGGTTAGGGTTAGGGTTCAGGTTAGGGATAGGGTTAGGGTTAGGGTTAGCGTCAGGGTTAGGGTTAGGGTCGGGATAGGGTTAGGGTTTGGGTTACGGTTACGGTTAGGGTTAGGGTTCGTGTTAGCGTTAGGGTTCGGGATAGGGTTCGGGTTAGGTTTCGGGTTGGGTTAGGGTTAGTGTTAGGATTCGGGTTCGGGTTAGAGTTCGGGTTAGGGTTCGGTTAGGTTTCGGGTTTAGGTTAGGGTTCGGGTTAGGGTTAGGGTTCGGGTTCGGGTTAGGGTTAGGGTTCGGGTGAGGTTTAGGGTTAGGGTTAGGGTTAGGGTTAGGGTTAGGTTTCAGGTTAGGGAGAGGGTTAGGGTAAGGGTCGGGTTAGGGTTCGGGTTACGGTTCAGGTTTGGGTTAGGGTTAGGGTTCCGGTTAATGTTCGGGTTCGGGTTAAGGTTAGGTTTCGGGTTAGGGTTAGGGTTTGGTTTAGGGTTAGGATTTGGGTTAGGTTCGGGTTAGGGTTAGGTTTCGGTTTAGTGTTAGGGTTCGGGTTCGCGTTCAGGTTAGGGTTAGGGTTAGGGATCGGGTTACACTTCGGGTAGGGTTAGAGTTCGGGTTCAGGTTTGGGTTAGGGTTAGGGTTCGGTTTAGGGTTCAGGTTATGGTTCGGGTTCGGGTTAGGGTTAGATTTTGGGTTCGGGTTCGGGTTTGGGTTCGTGTTAGGGTTAGGGTTAGGGTTCAGGTTACGGTTAGGGTTTGGGTTAGGTTTCGGGTTAGGGTTAGTGTTAGCGTTCAGGTGAGGGTTCGAGTTCGGGTTAGTGTTAGTGTTACGATTCGGGTTCCGGTTAGGGTTCGGGTTAGGGTTAGAGTTCCCCTTAGGGTTCGGGTTAGGGTTAGGGTTAGGGTTAGGTTCGGGTTAGGGTTAGGGTTTGGATTCGGGTTCAGGTTAGGGATAGGGTTCGGGTTCGGGTTAGGGTTACGGTTAGGGTTCGGGTTAGGGTTCGGGTTCGGGATAGGGTTAGATTTCAGGTTACGGTTAGGGTTAGGGTTAGAGTTAGGGTTCCAGTTAGGGTTCGGGTTAGGGGTAGGGTTTGGGTTAGGGCTAGGGTTCGGTTTAGGATTAGGGTTCATGTTAGGGTTATTGTTAGGGCTCAGGGTAGGGTTAGGGTTAGGGTTAGGTGTTATGGTTAGGGTTAGGGTTCGGGTTAGGGTCAGAGTCATGGTCAGGATCAGGGTCAGGGTCTGGGTCAGGGTATAGTGTTTGGGTTCCCTTAGGGTACGGTTCGGGTAAGAGACCACAGTGCCAAGGCACCGTCTGAGTCCTTCCCTTATCCCGGCGGTTTTGACAAAAGACATCAACCCGAACGAACCCAGCCCGGAGACGCCCTGGGGCAAAAACGGCTTCCGAGGAACAATATGCTCTTGATGTGGAAAACCTATCCCAAGTGGGGGTAGCCAGGTAAACAAAATGCCACACACCCAGGTGTAAGAGACATTGCCCAGGCATGGTCTAAGCCCCTCACCTCGTCCCTGTGCTTTTGGGAGCCTGAGGGACACCCGAGGCCCACGGCCCTGAGACCCGTTTGGCAAAAAGCCGGCTTCCAACGGAAACAGTTTTCCTGAGGTGCGGACCCTATCACAAGTGGTTGTGGCAAGGTAAAGCAAATGCCATCCACTTCTCTGGAAGAAACCACAGTGCCCAGCCATGTGCTAAGCCCTCCCATCGTCACTGGGCTTCTGGCAGCAGGAGGGAAAAGAGGGGAGCACAACACTGGGACCCGTTTGAGAAAAACCGGCTTCCCACGAAAAAGTCTTTCTTCACGTGTAGACATGCTCCCAAGTCCCTTTGGCAAAGTTTAAAGAAAGCCATACCCTGACCTGTAAGAGACCACAGGGCCCAGGCACCATCTGAGCCCTTCCCTCATCCTGGCGGTTTTGCTAGCAGGAGTTCAACCCGAAGGAACCCAACCCGGAGACCTCCTGGGGCAAAAACGGCTTCCTAAGCGCAATATGCTCTTGCTGTGGAAAACCTATCCCAACTGTGGGTAGCCAGGTAAACAAAATGCCACACACCCAGGTGTAAGAGACAACATTGCCCAGGCATGGTCTAAGCCCCTCACCTCATCCCTGTGCTTTTGGGAACCTGAGGGACACCCGAGGCCCACGGCCCTGAGACCCGTTTGGCAAAAAGCCGGCTTCCAATGGAAATAGTTTTCCTGAGTGCGGACCCTATCACAAGTGGTTGTGGCAAGGTAAAGCAAATGCCATCCACTTCTCTGGAAGAAACCACAGTGCCCAGCCATGTGCTAAGCCCTCCCATTGTCACTGGGCTTCTGGCAGCAGGAGGGAAAAGAGAGGAGCACAGCACTGGGACCCGTTTGACAAAAACCGGCTTCCCACGAAAAAGTCTTTCTACATATGCAGACATGCTCCCAAGTGCCTGTGGGAAGGTGAAGGAAATGCCATACACTGACCTGTAACAGACCTCAGGGTCCAGGCACCGTCTGAGCCCTTCCATCATCCCGGCGGTTTTCCTAACAGGAGTTCAACCCGAAGGAACCCAGCCCGGACACCCCTTGGGGCAAAAATGGCTTCCGAGCAGCAATATGCTCTTGCTGTGGAAAACCTATCCCAAGTGGGGGTAGCCAGGTAAACAAAATGCCACACACCCAGGTGTAAGAGACAACATTCCCCAGGCATGGTCTAAGCCCCTCACCTCGTCCCTGTGCTTTGGGGAGCCGGAGGGACACTGGAGGCCCACGGCCCTGAGACCCGTTTGGCAAACAGCCGGTTTCCAACAGAAGCTGTTTTCCTGAGGTGCAGACCCTCCTAAGGTTTGCGTTAGCCCCCAGGAGGCCCTTAGGCCCAATCCTCTGGCTGTGTGGCACGCGGTGGGGCGGGCCGAGGGGACTGAGCTGGCGAGCAGGACCATGGGCCCACAGGTTTTGGCGTGGGGGACCTTGAAGATCCTCAGGGGCTAGGAGGGCCCTGCCCCTTCTCCTGCCCCGTATGACCGGTGGGCCCCCTAGAGGCCCAGGTGGCGTGGGGCTGCAGGGTGACTATGGCGCTGGGTCTTGGGTCCCGAAACTCCACCGCTGTGGTGCCAGGCACCTTGGGTGGGCCCCTCAGGAGCCCACCTAGAGTTAGTGTTAGCCCCAGCGAGGCCCGCAAGCCCGACCTGCTGGATGTGCAGCGAGCAGAGGGGCAGCCCAAGATGAGGGCGCTGAGGACTGGGAGCGTGGGCCCAAGCGTTTTGGCGCGGGGGGCCTTCAAAAGTCGTCAGGGGCTCAGAGTGCCCTGCACGTTCTCCCGCTCTGAATGACCGGCGGCGCCAATAATGGCCTCTGTGGCGGTGAGGCGAAGGGTGAATCCAGCGCTGGGGCTCGGGGGTCCCAATCCCCCCGGCGTTGTGGTGCCAGGCTCCTTGGGAGGGGCCCCTCCGGGCAGAACAAGGGTTAGGATTAGCCCCCAGGAGGCCGGCAGGAAGGATCCACCGGCGGTGTGGCTGGGGGTGGGGTTGTGTTGGGGGGGTGTGTGCGGCCTGAGGGGAGGGCGCTGGAGAGCAGAGCATGGCCCCAAGTGTTTTGGCGCAGGGGGCCTTCGAAGCACACCGGGGGCTCAGAGGGCCCTACCCTTTCACCCCCACTGAATGACCGGCGGCGCCCCTAGTGGCCTGGATGGCGGGGGGCTGCAGGGTGAGTCCACCGCTGGGGTTTGGAGGTTCCCAATCCCTGGCGTTGGGGCGCCAAGCCCCTTGGGATGGGCCCCTCGGGGACCCACCTAGGGTTTGGGTTAGCCCCCAGGAGGCCTTCAGGCCCAATCCCCTGGCTGTGTGGCTCGCAGTGGGGCAGACCGAGGGGAGGGAGCTGGCGAGCGGGACCGTGGGCCCACAGGTTTGGCGCGGGGCCTTCTAAGGAGGTCGGGGGCTCCGAGGGCCCTGCCCCTTCTCCCGCCTGAATGACCAGCGGCGCCCCTAGCAGCCCGGGTGCCAGGGGGCTGCAGGGTGAGTCCGGCCCTGGGGCTAGGACGTCCAGGATCCCAGGCATGGCCGCGCAAGACCCCTTGGGAGGGGCCCCTCCGGGACAGCCCTAGGGTTAAGGTTACCCCCAGGTGGCCGGCAGGTCCGATCCGCCTGCTGTCTTTCGAGCGGAGGGGCCGGTTGAGGTGAGGGCGCTGACTAGTGGGAACGTGGGCCCAAGCGCTTTGGGGCAGGGGGCCATCGAAGGTCGGCGGGGGCTCAGAGGGCCCTGCCCTTTCTCCAGCCCTGAATGAGCGGCAGCGCCCCTAGTGGCCCAGGTGGTGGAGGGGCAGCAGTGTTAGTCTTGCCCTGGGGCTCGGGGGTCCCCAATGCCCGGAGTTGCGGTGCCAGGACCCTTGGGAGGGGCCCCTCGGGGGCCCACCTAGGGTTAGGATTAGCCCCCAGGACGCCGGCAGGCAGGATCCACCGGCGGTGTGGCGAGCCGGGGGGCGGGCCGAGGGGAGGGCGCTGGAGAGCAGGAGCGTGGGTCCACGTGTTTTGGCGCAGGGGGCCTTCGAAGCTCGCCGGGGGCTCGGAGGGCCCTACCTGTTCTCCCCCCCTGAATGACCTGCGGAGCCCGAAACGGCCCCGGTGGCGGGGGGCTGCAGGGTGAGTCCAGCGCTGGGGTTGGAGGTTCCCAATCCCCGGCGTTGGGGCGCCAAGCACCTTGGGATGGTCCCCTTGGGGACCCTCCTAGGATTTGGGTTAGCCCCCAGGAGGCCGTCAGGCCCAATCTCCTGGCTGTGTGGCACGCGGTGGGGCGGGCCGAGGGGACGGAGCTGGCGAGCGGGACCGTGGGCCCACAGGTTTTGGCGTGGGGGCCTTCGAAGATCCTCAGGGGCTAGGAGGGCCCTGCCCCTTCTCCCGCCTGAATGACCGGCGGCGCCCCTAGCGGCCCTGGTGGCGGGGGCTTCAGGGTGTGTCCGGCCCTGGGGCTAGGACGTCCAGGATCCCGGGCGTGGCAGCGCAAGGCCCCTTGGGAGGGGCCCCTCAGGAACCATCCAGGGTTAGGGTTAGCCCCCAGGAGGCCGGCAGGTCTGATCTGCCTGCTGTGTTTCGAGCGGAGGGGCAGGTTGAGGTGAGGGCGCTGACTAGTGGGAACGTGGGCCCAAGCGCTTTGGGGCGGGGGGCCATCGAAGGTCGGCGGGGGCTCGGAGGGCCCTGCCCCTTCTCCAGCCCTGAATGAGAGACAGCGCCCCTAGTGGCCCAGGTGGTGGAGGGGCAGCAGTGTTAGTCTTGCCCTGGGGCTCGGGGGTCCCCAATGCCCGGAGTTGCGGTGCCAGGACCCTTGGGAGGGGCCCCTCGGGGGCCCACCTAGGGTTAGGATTAGCCCCCAGGACGCCGGCAGGCAGGATCCACCGGCGGTGTGGCGAGCCGGGGGGCGGGCCGAGGGGAGGGCGCTGGAGAGCGGAGCGTGGGCCCAAGTGTTTTGGCGCAGGGGGCCTTCGAAGCTCCCCGGGGGCTCAGAGGGCCCTACCTGTTCTCCCCCCCTGAATGACCGGCAGCGCCCCTAGTGGCCCGGTTGGCGGGGGGCTGCAGGGTGAGTCCAGCGCTGGGGTTTGGAGGTTCCCAATCCCCAGCGTTGGGGTGCCAAGATCCTTGGGATGGGCCCCTCGGGGACCCACCTAGGGTTTGCCTTAGCCCCCAGGAGGCCGTCAGGCCCAATCCCCTAGCTGTGTGGCGCGCGGTGGGGCAGGCCGAGTGGACAGAGCTGGCGAGCGGGACCGTGGGCCCACAGGTTTTGGCGCGGGGCCTTCTAAGGAGGTCGGGGGCTCCGAGGGCCCTGCCCCTTCTCCCGCCTGAATAACCGGCGGCGCCCCTAGCAGCCCGGGTGCCAGGGGGCTGCAGGGTGAGTCCGGCCCTGGGGCTAGGACGTCCAGGATCCCCGGCATGGCCGCGCAAGACCCCTTGGGAGGGGCCCCTCCGGGACAGCCCTAGGGTTAAGGTTACCCCCAGGTGGCCGGCAGGTCCGATCCGCCTGCTGTCTTTCGAGCGGAGGGGCCGGTTGAGGTGAGGGCGCTGACTAGTGGGAACATGGGCCCAAGCGCTTTGGGGCAGGGGGCCATCGAAGGTCGGCGGGGGCTCAGAGGGCCCTGCCCTTTCTCCAGCCCTGAATGAGCGGCAGCGCCCCTAGTGGCCCAGGTGGTGGAGGGGCAGCAGTGTTAGTCTTGCCCTGGGGCTCGGGGGTCCCCAATGCCCGGAGTTGCGGTGCCAGGACCCTTGGGAGGGGCCCCTCGGGGGCCCACCTAGGGTTAGGATTAGCCCCCAGGACGCCGGCAGGCAGGATCCACCGGCGGTGTGGCGAGCCGGGGGGCGGGCCGAGGGGAGGGCGCTGGAGAGCGGAGCGTGGGCCCAAGTGTTTTGGCGCAGGGGGCCTTCGAAGCTCCCCGGGGGCTCAGAGGGCCCTACCTGTTCTCCCCCCCTGAATGACCGGCAGCGCCCCTAGTGGCCCGGTTGGCGGGGGGCTGCAGGGTGAGTCCAGCGCTGGGGTTTGGAGGTTCCCAATCCCCAGCGTTGGGGTGCCAAGATCCTTGGGATGGGCCCCTCGGGGACCCACCTAGGGTTTGCCTTAGCCCCCAGGAGGCCGTCAGGCCCAATCCCCTAGCTGTGTGGCGCGCGGTGGGGCAGGCCGAGTGGACAGAGCTGGCGAGCGGGACCATGGGCCCACAGGTTTTGGCGTGGGGGCCTTCGAAGATCCTCAGGGGCTAGGAGGGCCCTGCCCCTTCTCCCGCCTGAATGACCGACGGCGCCCCTAGCGGCCCTGGTGGCGGGGGCTGCAGGGTGTGTCCGGCCCTGGGGCTAGGACGTCCAGGATCCCGGGCGTGGCAGCGCAAGGCCCCTTGGGAGGGGCCCCTCGGGGACCAACAAGGGTTAGGGTTAGCCCCCAGGAGCCCGTCAGGCCCAATCCCCTGGCTGTGTGGCACGCGGTGGGGCGGGCCGAGGGGACGGAGCTGGCGAGCGGGACCGTGGGCCCACAGGTTTTGGCGTGGGGGACTTCGAAGATCCTCAGGGGCTAGGAGGGCCCTGCCCCTTCTCCCGCCCCGTATGACCGGTGGGCCCCCTAGAGGCCCAGGTGGCGGGGGGCTGCAGGGTGAGTCCGGCGCTGGGTCTCGGGTCCCCAACCTCCGCCGCTGTGGCGCCAGGCACCTTGTGTGGGGCCCCTCAGGAGCCCACCTAGAGTTAGTGTTAGCCCCCGGGAGGCCGGCAAGCCCGACCTGCTGGATGTGCGGCGAGCAGAGGGGTAGGCCGAGCTGAGGGCTCTGAGGAGTGGGAGCGTAGGCCCAACCGTTTTGGCGTGGGGGGGCCTTCGAAGGTTGCCTGGGGCACAGAGGGCCCTGCCCGTTCTCACGCCCTGAATGACCGGCGGGCCCCCTAGCGGCCCAGGTGGCGGGGGGCTGCGGGTAAAGTCCGGCGCTTGGTCTCGGGTCCTCAATCCCCGGCGTTGGGGCACCAGGCCCCTTGGGTGGGGCCCCTCAGGAGCCCACCTAGAGTTAGGGTTAGCCCCCAGGACTCCCGCAAGCCCGATCTGCTGGAGGTGCGGCGAACGGAGGGGCAGGCCGAGCTGAGGGCGCTGAAGAGTGGGAACGTGGGCCCAAGCGTTTTGGCGCGGGGGGCCTTCGAAAGTCATCAGGGGCTCGGAGTGCCTGCACGTTCTCCCACTCTGAATGACCGGCGGCGCCAATAACGGCCTGGGTGGCGGTGGGGCAGAGGGTGAGTCCAGCGCTGGGGCTCGGGGGTCCCAATCCCCGGCGTTGCGGTGCCAGGCCCCTTGGGAGTGGCCCCTCGGGAGCCGAACAAGGGTTAGGATTAGCCCCCAGGAGGCCGGCAGGCAGGATCCAGGGGCGGTGTGGCGAGCGGGGAGGGGGCGGCCGGAGGGGAGGGCGCTGGAGAGCGGAGCGTGGGCCCAAGTGTTTAGGCGCAGGGGCCTTCGAAGCTCCCCGGGAATTCGAAGGGCCTTACCCGTTCTCCCCCCCTTAATGACCGGCAGCGCTCCTAGTGGCCCTGGTGGCGTGGGGCTGCAGGGTGAGTCCAGCGCTAGGGTTTGGAGGTTCCCAATTCCCGGCGTTGGGGCGCCAAACCCCTTGGGATGGTCCCCTTGGGGACCCACCTAGGGTTTGCGTGAGCCCCCAGGAGGCCGTCAGGCCCAATCCCCTGGCTGTGTGGCGCGCGGAGGGGCGGGCCGAGGGGACAGAGCTGGCAAGCGGGACCGTGGGCCCACAGGTTTTGGCGTGGGGGCCTTCGAAGAGCCTCAGGGGCTAGTAGGGCCCTGCCCGTTCTCCCGCCTGAATGACCGGCGGCGCCCCTAGCGGCCCTGGTGGCGGGGGCTTCAGGGTGTGTCCGGCCCTGGGGCTAGGACGTCCAGGATCCCGGGCGTGGCTGCACAAGGCCCCTTCGGAGGGGACCCTCGGGGACTGACCTGGGGTTAGGGTTAGCCCCCAGGAGGCCGGCAGGTCCAATCCGCCTGCTGTGTTTGGAGCGGTGGGGCAGGTTGAGGTGAGGGCGCTGACTAGAGGGAACGTGGGCCCAAGCGCTTTGGGGCGGGGGGGGCCATCGAAGGTCGGCGGGTGCCGGAGGGCCCTGCCCGTTCTCCCGCCGGGAATGAGCGGCAGCGCCCCTAGTGCCCAGGTGGTGGAGGGGCAGCAGTGTTAGTCTGGCCCTGGGGCTCGGGGGTCCCCAATCCCCAGTGTTGCAGCCCCAGGCCCCTTGTCTGGGGCCTCTCGGGGACTACCTAGGGTCAGGGTTAGCAAGCAGGATGCCGGCAGGCCCGAAATGAACGCTGTGCAGCGAGTGGAGGGGCGGGCCGAATGAGGGCGCCGGCGAGCGGAAGCCTGGGGCCAAACATTTGGCGAGGGGTCCTTCGAAGGTAGCCTGGAGCTCAGAGTGCCCTGCCCGTTCTCCCGCCCTGTATGACCGGTGGGCCCCCTAGAGGCCCAGGTGGCGGGGGGCTGCAGGGTGAGTCCGGCGCTGGGTCTCTGGTCCCCAACCTCCGCCGCTGCGGCGCCGGGCCCTTGGGTGGGGCCCCTCAGGAACTCACCTAGAGTTAGTGTTAGCCCCCGGGAGGCCGGCAAGCCCGACCTGCTGGATGTGCGGCGATCAGAGGGGTAGGCCGAGCTGAGGGCGCTGAGGAGTGGGAGCAAGGGCCCAACCATTTTGGCGCAGGGGCCTTCGAAGGTCATCAGGGTCTAGGAGGGCCCTGCTCCCTCTCCCGCTTGAATGAACGGCGGCGCCCCTAGCGGCCGGAGTGGCGGGGGCCTGCAGGGTGATTCCACCGCTGGGGTTCAGTGGTTCCCAATCCCCGGCGTTGGGTTGCCAAGCCCCTTGGGAGGGTCCCATCGGGGACCAACCTAGGGTTCACGTTAGCCCCCATGCGGCCGGCAGGTGCAATCTGCTTGCTGTGTTTCCAGCGGAGGGGCGGGTTGAGGTGAGGGCGCTGACTAGTGGCAACGTGGGCCCAAGCGCCTTGGGGCGGGGGGCCATCGAATGTGGAAGGGGGCTCGGAGGGCCCTGCCTGTTCTGCCGCCCTGATGACAGGCGGCGCCAATAACGGCCCGGGTGGCGGTGGGGCGGAGGGTGAGTCCAGCGCTGGGTCTCGGGTCCCCAATCCCAGGCGTTGGGGCACCAGGCCCCTTGCGAGGGGCCCCTAAGGAGCCCACCTAGAGTTAGGGTTAGCCCCCAGGAGGCCGGCAAGCCCGATCTGCTGGATGTGCAGCGAGCGGAGGGGCAGGCCGAGCTGAGGGCGTTGAGGAGTGGGAACGGGGGCCCAAGAGTTTGGCGTGGGGGCCTTCGAAATGCGCCAGGGGCTCGGTGTGCCCTGCACATTCTCCCGCCCTGAATGACCAGCGGCGCCAATAAAGGCCCGGGTGGCGGTGTGGCGGAGGGTGAGTCCAGCGCTGGGGCGGGGGTCCCCAATCTCTGGCATTGCGGTGCCAGACCTCTTGGGAGGAGCCCCTTGGGGGCCGACCTAGGGTTAGGATTAGCCCCGAGGAGGCCGGCAGGCAGGATCCATGGGCGGTGTGGCGAGGGGGGGCGGGCCGAGGGGAGGGCGCTGGTGAGTGGGAGCGTGGGCCCAAGCGTTTTGGCTCAGGCGGCCTACGAAGCTCGCCAGGGGCTTGGAGGGCCCTACCAGTTCTCGAGCCTGAATGACTGGCGGCGCCCCTAGCGGCCCGGGTGGCGGGGGGCTGCAGGGTGAGTCCAGCGCTGGGGTTCGGAGGGTCCCAATCCCCAGCGTTGGGGCGCCAAGCCCCTTGAGATGGGCCCTTCGGGGACCGACCTAGGGTTAGGATTAGCCTCCAGGAGTATGGTAGTCCGATCCGCCTGCTGTGTTTCGAGCGGAGGGGCGGGTTGAGGTGAGGGCGCTGACTAGTGGCAACGTGGGCCCAAGCGCTTGGGGAGCAGGTGCATCGAGGGTCCGGGGGGCTGGGAGGGCCCTGTATGTTCTGTTGCCCTGAATGAGCGGCAGTGCCCCTAGTGGCCCAGGTGGTGGAGGAAAGCAGTGTTAGTTTGGTCCTGGGGCTCAGGAGTCCCCAATCCCCAGCGTTGCAGCCCCAGGCCCCTTGTAATGGGCCTCTCGGGGACTGACCTAGGGTTAGGGTTAGCAAGCAGGATGCCGGCAGGCCCGAAATGCCGGCTGTGCTGTGAGTGGAGGGGCGGACGGAGTGAGGGCGCTGGCGAGCAGAAGCCTGGGCCCAAACATTTTGGCGCAGGGGGCCTTCAAAGGTCGCTGGGGGCTCAGAGTGCCCTGCCCGTTCTCCCCCCCTGATTAACCGGCGGGCCCCCTAGCGGCCCCGGGGGTGGGGGGCTGCAGGGTGAATCCGGTGCTGGGTCTCGGGTCCCCAATCCCTGGCGTTGGGGCGCCAAGCACCTTTGGATGGGCCCCTCGGGGACCCGCCTTGGGTTAGGCTTAGCCCCCAGGAGGCCATCAGGCCCAATCCCCTGGCTGTGTAGCGCGCGTTCCTTCGGGCCTGGGGAGGGAGCTGGTGAGCGGGACCGTGGGCCCACAGGTTTTGGCGCTGGGGCGGCCTTTGAAGGTCGTCAGGGGCTTGTAGGACCCTGGCCCTTCTACCGCCTGAATGACCGGCAGCGCTCCTAGCGGCCCGGGTGGCGGGTGGCTGCAGGGTGAGTCCGGCCCTGGGGTAGGACGTCCAGGATCCCGGGCATGGCGGCGCATGGCCCCTTGGGAGGGGCCCCTCGGGAACCGACCTAGGGTTAGGGTTAGCCCCCAGGAGGCCGGCAGGTCCGATCCGGCTGCTGTGTTTCGAGCGGAGGGGCGGGTTGAGGTGAGGGCGCTGACTAGTGGGAACATGGGCCCAAGCGCTTTGGGGCAGGGGGCCATCGAATGTGGAAGGAGGCTTGGAGGGCCCTGCCTGTTCTCCCGCCAGGAATGAGCGGCAGCGCCTCTAGTGGCCCAGGTGGTGGAGGGGCAACAGTGTTAGTCCGGACCGGGGGCACTGGGTTCCCCAATCCCCAGCTTTGCATCCCCGGGCCCCTTATCAGGGGCCTCTCAGGGACTGACCTAGGGTTAGGGTTAGCAAGCAGGATGCTGGCATGCCCAAAATGCCGGCTGTGCGGCGAGTGGAGGGGTGGGCGGAGTGAGGGCGCTGCGAGCAGTAGCCTGGGCCCAAACATTTTGGCGCCTGGGGCCTTCCAAGGTCGATGGTGGCTCAGAGGGCCCTGCCCGTTCTGCCGCCGTGATGACAGGCGGCGCCAATAACGGCCCGGGTGGCGGTGGGGCGGAGGGTGAGTCCAGCGCTGGGTCTCGGGTCCCCAATCCCAGGCGTTGGGGCGCCAGGCCCCTTGTGAGGGGCCCATAAGGAGCCCACCTAGAGTTAGGGTTAGCCCCCAGGAGGCCGGCAAGCCCGATCTGCTGGATGTGCAGCGAGCGGCGGGGCAGGCCGAGCTGAGAGCGTTGAGGAGTGGGAGCGGGGCCCAAGAGTTTGGCGCGGGGGCCTTCGAAATGCGCCAGGGGCTCGGTGTGCCCTGCACATTCTCCCGCCCTGAATGACCAGCGGCGCCAATAAAGGCCCGGGTGGCGGCGTGGCGGAGGGTGAGTCCAGCGCTGGGGCGGGGGTCCCCAATCCCTGGCATTGCGGTGCCAGGCCCCTTGGGAGGGGCCCCTTGGGGGCCGACCTAGGGTTAGGATTACCCCCGAGGAGGCCGGCAGGCAGGATCCATGGGCGCTGTGGCGGGGGAGGGGCGAGCCGAGGGGAGGGCGCTGGTGAGTGGGAGCGTGGACTCAAGTGTTTTGGCGCAGGCGGCCTTGGAAGCTCGCCAGGGGCTCGGAGGGCCCTACCCATTCTCGAGCCTGAATGACTGGCGGCGCCCCTAGCGGCCCGGGTGGCAGGGGGCTGCAGGGTGAGTCCAGCGCTGGGGTTCGGAGGTTCCCAATCCCCAGCGTTGGGGCGCCAAGCCCCTTGGGATGGGCCCTTCGGGGACCGACCTAGGGTTAGGATTAGCCTCCAGGAGTAAGGCAGGTCCGATCCGCCTGCTGTGTTTCGAGCGGAGGGGCGGGTTGAGGTGAGGGCGCTGACTAGTGGCAACGTGGGCCCAAGCGCTTTGGGGAGCGGGTGCATCGTCGGTCGGGGGGCTAGGAGGGCCCTGTATGTTCTGTTGCCCTGAATGAGCGGCCGCGCGCCTAGTGGCCCAGGTGGTGGAAGGCAGCAGTGTTAGTCTGGCCCTGGGGCTCGGGGGTCCCCAATCCCCAGCGTTGCAGCCCCAGGCCCCTTGTCATGGGCCTCTTGGGGACTGACCTAGGGTTAGGGTTAGCAAGCAGGATGCCGGCAGGCCCGAAATGCCGGCTGTGCTGTGAGTGTAGGGGCGGACAGAGTGAGGGCGCTGGCGAGCGGAAGCCTGGGCCCAAACATTTTGGCGCGGGGGCCTTAGAAGGTCGCTGGGGGCTCAGAGGGCCCTGCCTGTTCTCCCCCCCTGAATAACCGGCGGGCCCCCTAGCGGCCCCGGGGGTGGGGGGCTGCAGGGTGAATCCGGCGCTGGGTCTCGGGTCCCCAATCCCTGGCGTTGGGGCGCCAAGCACCTTGGGATGGGCCCCTCGGGGACCCACCTAGGTTTAGGCTTAGCCCCCAGGAGACCATCAGGCCCAATCCCCTGGCTGTGTAGGGCGCGTTGCGGCGGGCCAGGGGAGGGAGCTGGCGAGCGGGACCGTGGGCCCACAGGTTTTGGCGCTGGGGCGGCCTTCGAAGGTCTTCAGGGGCTTGTAGGACCCTGGCCCTTCTACCGCCTGAATGACCGGCGGCGCTCCTAGCGGCCCCGGGTGGCGGGTGGCTGCAGGGTGAGTCCGGCCCTGGGGTAGGACGTCCAGGATCCCGGGCATGGCGGCGCAAGGCCCTGTGGGAGGGGCCCCTCGGGAACCGACCTAGGGTTAGGGTTATCCCCCAGGAGGCCGGCAGGTCCGATCCGGCTGCTGTGTTTCGAGCGGAGGGGCGGGTTGAGGTGAGGGCGCTGACTAGTGGGAACGTGGGCCCAAGCGCTATGGGAGCTTGTGCATCGTCGGTCGGGGGAGCTGGGAGGGCCCTGTATGTTCTCCTGCCCTGAATGAGCGGCAGCGCCCCTAGTGGCCCAGGTGGTGGAGGGGGAGTAGTGTTAGTTTGGCCCTGGGGCTCGAGGGTCCCCAATCCCCAGCGTTGCAGCCCCAGGCCCCTTGTCAGGGGCCTCTCGGGGACTGACTTAGGGTTAGGGTTAGCAAGCAGGATGCCGGCAGGCCCGAAATGGCGGCTGTGCGGCGAGTGGAGGGGCGGGCAGAGTGAGGGCGCTGGCGAGCAGGACCCTGGGCCCAAACATTTTGGTGCCTGGGGCCTTCCAAGGTCGCTGGTGACTCAGAGGTCCCTGCCCGTTCTGCCGCCCTGATGACAGGCGGCGCCAATAACGGCCCGGGTGGCGGTGGGGCGGAGGGTGAGTCCAGCGCTGGGGCGGGGGTCCCCAATCTCTGGCATTGTGGTGCCAGGCCCCTTGGGAGGAGCCCCTTGGGGGCCGACCTAGGGTTAGGATTAGCCCCGAGGAGGCCGGCAGGCAGGATCCATGGGCGGTGTGGCGAGGGGGGGGCGGGCCGAGGGGAGGGCGCTGGTGAGTGGGAGCATGGGCCCAAGTGTTTTGGCGCAGGCGGCCTTCGAAGCTCGCCAGGGTCTCAGAGGGCCCTACCCGTTCTCGAGCCTGAATGACTGGCGGCGCCCCTAGCGGCCCGGGTGGCGGGGGGCTGCAGGGTGAGTCCAGCGCTGGGATTCGGAGGTTCCCAATCCCCAGCGTTGGGGCGCCAAGCCCCTTGGGAGGGGCCCTTCGGGGACCGACCTAGGGTTAGGATTAGCCTCCAGGAGTACGGCAGGTCCGATCCGCCTGCTGTGTTTCCAGCGGAGGGGCGGGTTGAGGTGAGGGCGCTGACAAGTGGGAACGTGGGCCCCAGCGCTTTGGGGCGGGGGGGGGCCATCGAAGGTGGGCGGGGGCTCGGAGGGCCCTGCCCCTTCTCCCGCCTGAATGACGGGCGGCGCCCCTAGCAGCCCAGGTGGCGGGGGGCTACGGGTAAAGTCCAGCGCTCCGTCTCGGGTCCCCAATCCCCGTCGTTTGGGCGCCAGGCCCTTTGGGAGGGGCCCCTCAGGAGCCCACCTAGAGTTAGGGTTAGCCCCCAGGAGGCCGGCAAGCCCTATCTGCTGGATGTGCGGCGAGCGGAGGGGCAGGCCGAGCTGAGGGTGCTGAGGAGTGGGAGCGTGGGCCCAAGCGTTTTGGCGCGGGGGGCCTTCCAATGTCGTCAGGGGCTCGGAATGCCCTGCACGTTCTCCCGCTCTGAATGATCGGCGGCGCCAATAACGGCCTGGGTGGTGGTGGGGCGGAGGGTGAGTCCAGCGCTGGGGCTCGGGGGTCCCAATCCTCAGTGTTGCAGTGCCAGGCCCCTTGGGAGGGGCCCCTTGGGGGCCGAACTAGGGTTAGGATTTGCCCCCAGGAGGCCGGCAGGCAGGATCCACCGGCGCTGTGGCGAGCAGGGGGGCTGGCCGAGGGGATTTCGCTGGAGAGCGGGAGCGTGGGCCCAAGTGTTTTGGCAGAGGGGGCCTTCGAAGCTCGCCGGGGGCTCGGAGGGCCCTACCTGTTCTCCCGCCCTGAATAACCGGCGGCACCTGAAGCGGCCCGGGTGGGTGGCGGGTGGCTGCAGGGTGTCCAGCGCTGGGCTTTGGAGGTTCCCAATCCCCGGCGTTGGGGCGCCAAGCCCCTTTGGATGGGCCCCTCGGGGACCCACCTAGGGTTTGCGTTAGCCCCCAGGAGTCCGTCAGGCCCAATCCCCTGGCTGTGTGGCGCAAGGTGGGGTGGGCCGAGGGGACGGAGCTGGCGAGCAAGACCATGGGCCCACAGGTTTTGGCGTGGGGGCCTTCGAAGATCCTCAGGGGCTAGGAGGGCCCTGCCCCTTCTCCCACCTGAATGACCGGCGGCGCCCCTAGCGGCCCCGGTGGCGGGGGCTGCAGGGTGTGTCCGACCCTGGGGCTAGGACGTCCAGGATCCCTGGCGTGGCTACGCAAGGCCCCTTGGGAGGGGCCCCTCGAGGACCGACCTAGGGTTAGGGTTAGCACCCAGGAGGCCGGCAGGTCCGATCCGCCTGCTGTGTTTCGAGCGGAGGGGCAGGTTGAGGTGAGGGCGCTGACTAGTGGGAACGTGGGCCCAAGCGCTTTGGGGCGGGGGGCCGTCGAGGGCAGCGGGGGCTCAGAGGTCCCTGCCCCTTCTGCCGCCCTGAATGAGCGGCAGCGCCCCTAGTGCCCAGGTGGTGGAGGGGCAGCAGTGTTAGTCTGTCTCTGGGGCTCGGGGGTCCCCAATCCCCAATGTTGCAGCCCCAGGCCCTTTGAAAGGGGCCTCTCGGGGACTGACCTAGGGTCAGGGTTACCAAGCCGGATGCCGGCAGGCCCGAAATGCCCGCTGTGCAGCGAGTGGAGGGGCGGGCCGAATGAGGGCGCTGGCGAGCGGGAGCCTGGGCTCAAACATTTGGCGGGGGGTCCTTCGAAGGTAGCCAGGAGCTCAGAGGGCCCTGCCCGTTCTCCCGCCCTGTATGACCGGTGGGCCCCCTAGAGGCTCAGGTGGCGGGGGGCTGCAGGGTGAGTCCGGCGCTGGGTCTCGGGTCCCCAATCTCTGGCGCTGAGGCGCCGGGCCCCTTGGGTGGGGCCCCTCAGGAGGCCACCTAGACTTAGTGTTAGCCCCCGTGAGTCCGGCAAGCCCGACCTGCTGGATGTGCGGTGAGCAGAGGGGTAGGCCGAGCTGAGGGCGCTGAGGAGTGGGAGCGTGGGCCCAACCGTTTTGGCGCGGGGGCCTTCGAAGTTCATCAGGGGCTAGGAGGGCCCTGCTCCTTCTCCCGCCTGAATGACCGGCGGCGCCCCTAGCGGCCAGAGTGGCGGGGGGCTGCAGGCTGATTCCACCGCTGGGGTTCAGTGGTTCCCAATCCCCAGCGTTGGGTCGCCAAGCCCCTTGGGAGGGGCCCCTCGGGGACCCACCTAGGGTTCAGCTTAGCCCCCAGGAGGCCGGCAGGTCCAATCCGCTTGCTGTGTTTCGAGCAGAGGGGCGGGTTGAGGTGAGGGCGCTGACTAGTGGGAACGTGGGCCCAAGCGCTTTGGGGCGGGGGGGGGGGCATCGAAGGTGGGCGGGGACTCGGAGGGCCCTGCCCCTTCTCCCGCCTGAATGACGGGCGGCGCCCCTAGCGGCCCAGGTGGCGGGGGGCTGCGGGTACAGTCCGGCGCTCCGTCTCGGGTCCCCAGTCCCCGGAGTTTGGGCGCCAGGCCCTTTGGGAGGTGCCCCTCAGGAGCCCACCTAGAGTTAGGGTTAGCCCCCAGGAGGCCGGCAAGCCCGATCTGCAGGATGTGCGGCGAGCGGAGGGGCAGGCCGAGCTGAGGGCGCTGAGGAGTGGGAGCGTGGGCCCAAGCGTTTTGGTGCTGGGGGCCTTCGAATGTCGTCAGGGGCTCGGAGGGCCCTACCCGTTCGACCCTGAATGACTGGCGGCGGCGCTAGCGGCCCGGGTGGCGAGGGGCTGCAGGGTGAGTCCAGTGCTGGGATTCGGAGGTTCCCAATCCCGAGCGTTGGGGCGCCAAGCCCCTTGGGATGGGCCCTTCGGAGACCGACCTAGGGTTAGGATTAGCCTCCAGGAGTATGGCAGGTCCGATCTGCCTGCTATGTTTCGAGCGGAGGGGCGGGTTGAGGTGAGGGCGCTGACTAGTGGCAACGTGGGCCCAGGCGCTTTGGGCAGCGGGTGCATGGACGGTCGGGGGGGTTGGGAGGGCCCTGTGAGTTCTCCTGCCCCGAATGAGCGGCAGCGCCCCTAGTGGCCCAGGTGGTGGAGGGGCAGCAGTGTTAGTTTGGCCCTGGGGCTCGGGGGTCCCCAATCCCCAGCGTTGCAGCCCCAGGCCCCTTGTCAGGGGCCTCTCAGGGACTGACCTAGGGTTAGGGTTAGCAAGCAGGATGCCGGCAGGCCCGAAATGCCGGCTGTGCGGCGAGTGGAGGGGCTGGCGGAGTGAGGGCGCTGGCGAGCAGAAGCCTGGGCCCAAACATTTTGGCACGGGGGGCCTTCGAAGGTCGCTGGGGGCTCAGAGGGCCCTGCCTGTTCTCCCCCCCTGAATAACCGGCGGGCCCCCTAGCGGCCCAGGGGGTGGGGGGCTGCAGGGTGAATCCGGTGCTGGGTCTCTGGTCCCCAGTCCCTGGCGTTGGGACGCCAGGCACCTTGGGATGGGCCCCTCGGGGACCCACCTAGGGTTTGGCTTAGCCCCCAGGAGGCCATCAGGCCCAATCTCCTGGCTGTGTAGCGCGCGTTCCTTCGGGCCTGGGGAGGGAGCTGGCGAGCGGGACCATGGGCCCACAGGTTTTGGCGCGGGGGGGCCTTCGAAGGTCGTCAGGAGCTTGTAGGGCCCTGCCTCTTCTACCGCCTGAATGACCGGCGGCGCTCCTAGCGGCCCGGGTGGCGGGTGGCTGCAGGGTGAGTCCGGCCCTGGGGTAGGACATCTAGGATCCCAGGCATGGCGGCGCATGGCCCCTTGGGAGGGGCCCCTCGGGAACCGACCAAGGGGTATGGTTAGCCCCCAGGAGGCCGGCAGGTCCGATCCGGCTGCTGTGTTTCGAGCGGAGGGGCGGGTTGAGATGAGCGCGCTGACTAGTGGGAACGTGGGCCCAAGCGCTGTGGGGCAGGGGGCCATCGAATGTGGAAGGGGGCTTGGAGGGCCCTGCCCGTTCTCCCGCTGGAAATGAGCGACAGCACCCCTAGTGGCCCAGGTGGTGGAGGGGTAACAGTGTTAGTCCGGCCCTGGGGCACTGGGGTCCCCAATCCCCACCGTTGCATCCCCAGGCCCCTTGTCAGGGGCCTCTCGAGGACTGACCTAGGGTTAGGGTTAGCAAGCAGGATGCCGGCAGGCCCGAAATGCCGGCTGTGCGGCGAGTGGAGGGGCGGGCGGAGTGAGGGCGCTGGTGAGCCAGAGCCTGGGCCCAAACATTTTGGCGCCTGGGGCCTTCCAAGGTCGCTGGGGTCTCAGAGGGCCCTGCCCGTTCTGCCGCCGTGATGACAGGCGGTGCCAATAATGGCCTGGGTGGCGGTGGGGCGGAGGGTGAGTCCAGCGCTGGGTCTCGGATCCCCAATCCCAGGCGTTGGGGCGCCAGGCCCCTTGCGAGGGGCCCCTAAGGAGCCCACCTAGAGTTAGGGTTAGCCCCCAGGAGGCCTGCAAGCCCGATCTGCTGGATGTGCAGCGAGCGGAGGGGCAGGCCGAGCTGAGGGCGTTGAGGAGTGGGAGCGGGGGCCCAAGAGTTTGGCATGGGGGCCTTCGAAATGCGCCAGGGGCTCGGTGTGCCCTGCACATTCTCCCGCCCTGAATGACCAGCGGCGCCAATAAAGGCCCGGGTGGCGGTGTGGCGGAGGGTGAGTCCAGCGCTGGGGCGGGGGTCCCCAATCTCTGGCATTGTGGTGCCAGGCCCCTTGGGAGGGGCCCCTTGGGGGCCGACCTAGGGTTAGGATTAGCCCTGAGGAGGCGGGCAGGGAGGATCCATGGGAGGTGTGGTGGGGGAGGGGCGGGCCGAGGGGAGGGCGCTGGTGAGTGGGAGCGTGGGCACAAGTGTTTTGGCGCAGGGAGCCTTCGAAGCTCGCCAGAGGCTCGGAGGGCCCTACCCGTTCTCGAGCCTGAATGACTTGCGGCGCCCCTAGCGTTCCAGGTGGCGGGGGCTGCAGGGTGAGTCCAGCGCTGGGGTTCGGAGGTTCCCAATCCCCAGCGTTGGGGCGCCAAGCCCCTTGGGATGGGCCCTTCGGAGACCGACCTAGGGTTAGGATTAGCCTCCAGGAGTAAGGCAGGTCCGATCGGCCTGCTGTTATTCGAGCGGAGGGGCGGGTTGAGGTGAGGGCGCTGACTAGTGGCAACGTGGGCCCAAGTGCTTTGGGCAGCGGGTGCATGGACGGTCGGGGGGGCTGGGAGGGCCCTGTAAGTTTTCCTGCCCTGAATGAGCGGCAGCGCCCCTAGTGGCCCAGGTGGTGGAGGGGCAGCAGTGTTAGTTTGGCCCTGGGGCTCGTGGGTCCCCAATCCCCAGCGTTGCAGCCCCGGGCCCCTTGTCAGGGGCCTCTAGGGGACTGACCTAGGGTTAGGGTTAGCAAGCAGGATGCCGGCAGGCCCGAAATGCCGGCTGTGCAGCAAGTGGAGGGGCTGGCGGAGTGAGGGCGCTGGCGAGCAGAAGCCTGGGCCCAAACATTTTGGTGCAGGGGGCCTTAGAAGGTCGCTGGGGGCTCAGAGGGCCCTGCCCGTTCTCCCCCCCTGAATAACCGGCGGGCCCCCTAACGGCCCAGGGGGTGGGGGGCTGCAGGGTGAATCTGGCGCTGGGTCTCGGGTCCCCAGTCCCTCTCGTTGGGATACCAAGCACCTTGGGATGGGCTCCTCGGGGACCCACCTACGGTTTGGGTTAGCCCCCAGGAGGCCATCAGGCCCAATCCCCTGGCTGTGTAGCGCCTGTTGCGGCGGGCCAGGGGAGGGAGCTGGCAAGCGGGACCGTGGGCCCACAGGTTTTGGCGCGGGAGGGGCCTTCGAAGGTAGTCAGGGGCTTGTAGGGCCCTGCCCCTTTTACCGCCTGAATGACCGGCAGCGCCAATAACGGCCTGGGTGGCGGTGGGGCGGAGGGTGAGTCCAGCGCTGGGTCTTGGGTCCCCAATCCCAGGCGTTGGGGCGCCAGGCCCCTTGCGAGGGGCCCCTAAGGAGCCCACCTAGAGTTAGGGTTAGCCCCCAGGAGGCCGGCAAGCCCTATCTGCTGGATGTGAGGCGAGCGGAGGGGCAGGCCGAGCTGAGGGCGCTGAGGAGTTGGAGCGTGGGCCCAAGCATTTTGGTGGGGGGGGCCTTCGAATGTCGTCATGGGCTCGGAGTGCCCTGCACGTTCTCCCGCTCTGAATGGTCGGCAGCGCCAATAACGGCCTGGGTGGCGGTGGGGCGGAGGGTGAGTCCAGCGCTGGGGCTCGGGGGTCCCAATCCCCGGGGTTGCGGTGCCAGGCCCCTTGGGAGGGGCCCCTTGGGGGCCGAACTAGGGTTAGGTTTAGCCCCCAGGAGGCCGGCAGGCAGGATCCATTGGCGCTGTGGGGAGCAGGGGGGCGGGCCGAGGGGAGGGCGCTGGAGAGCGGGAGCGTGGGCCCAAGTGTTTTGGCGCAGGGGGACTTCGAAGCTCGCCGGGGCCTCGGAGGGCCCTACCTGTTCTCCCGCCCTGAATGACCGGCGGCGCCCCAAGCGGCCCGGGTGGCGGGGGGCTGCAGGGTGAGTCCAGCGCTGGGCTTTGGAGGTTCCCAATCCCCGGCGTTGGGGCGCCAAGCCTCTTGGGATGGGCCCCTTGGGGACCCACCTAGGGTTTGCGTTAGCCCCCAGGAGGCCGTCAGGCCCAATCCCCTGGCTGTGTGGTGCGCGGTGGGGCGGGCCGAGGGGACGGAGCTGGCGAGCGGGACCGCGGGCCCACAGGTTTTGGCGCGGGGGCCTTCGAAGGAGGTCGGGGGCTCAGAGGGCCCTGCCCCTTCTCCTGCCTGAATGACCGGCGGCGCCCCTAGCAGCCCGGGTGCCAGGGGGCTGCAGGGTGAGTCCGGCCCTGCGGCTACGACATCCAGGATCCCCGGCATGGCGGCCCAAGACCTCATGGGGCTGCGGGTAAAGTCCGGCGCTCCGTCTTGGTTCCCCAATCCCCGGCGTTTGGGCGCCAGGCCCCTTGGGAGGGGCCCCCCGGGGGCCGACCTAGAGTGAGGGTTAGCCCCAGGAGGACGGCAGGCCGGATCCGCCGGGTGTGCCGCAAGCAGAGGGGCGGGCCGACATGAAGGTGCTGGCGAGCGAGCTTGGGCCCAAGCGTTTTTGCGCGGGGGGCCTTCGAAGTTTGCTGTGGGCTCAGAGGGCCCAGCCCGTTCTCCCGCCCTGAATGACCGGGGGCGCCCCTAGCAGCCCGGGTGGCGGCGGGGCGGCACGGTGAATCCGGCGCTGGAGCTCAAGGGTCCCCAATCCCTGGCGTTTTGGTGCGAAACCCCTTGGGATAGGCCCCTCAGGGGCCAACCTAGGGTTAGGGTTAGCCCCTATGAGGCCGGCAGCCCTGATCCGCCGGCTGTGCAGCGAGCGGAGGGGTGGGCTGAGGTGAGGGCTCTGGAGAGCGGGAGCGTGGGCCCAAGCGTTTTGGCGCAGGGGGGGGGGCCTTCGAAGGTCTTCGGGGGCTCGGAGGGCCCTGCCCGTACTCCCGCCCTGAATGACCAGCGGCGCCCCGAGCGCAGGGTGGCGGCGGGGCAGCAGCGTGATTCCAGCGCTGGGGCTCCGGGGTCCCCAATCCCCGGTGTTGCTACGCCAGACCAGTTGTGAGGTGCCCCTCGGGGACCGACCTAGGGTTAGTGTTAGCCCCAAGGAGGCCGGCAGGCACGATCCGCCAGCGGTGCGGCGAGCGGAGGGGCGGGCCGAGGTGATTGCGCTCACGAGGGGGAGCGTGGGCCCTAGCGTTTTGGCTCCAGGGGCCTTCGAAGGTCCCAGGAGGCTCGGAGGGCCCTGCCCGTTCTCCGGCCCTGAATGACCAGCGGTACCACTAGTGGCCCGGGTGGCGGTGGGGCGGCACAGAGAGCTCGGCGCTGGGGCTCGGGGGTCTTCAATCGCAGGCATTTGGGTGCCAGGCCCCTTGGGAGGGGCCCCCCGGGGGCCGACCTAGAGTGAGGGTTAGCACCAAGGAGGCCAGCAGGCCTGATCCGCCTGCTCTGCGTCGAGTGGAGGGGCGGGTCGAGGTGAGGGCACTGTCGAGGCGAGCGTGAGCCCAAGCGTTTTGGCCCAGGGGGCCTTCGAAGGTAATCGGGGGCTCGGAGGACCCTGCCCGTTCTCCCGCCCTGAATGACCGGCCGCACCCCTAGCGGCCCAAGTGGCGGTGGGGCAGCAGGGTGAGTCCGGCGCTGGGGCTCGGGGGTCCCCAATCCCCGGTGTTGCGGCGCCAGGCCCCTTGAATAGGCCCCTCGAGGGCCTACCTAGGGTTAGGGTTAGCCCCCAGGAGGCCAGCATGCCTGCTTCTCCAGCTGCGCGGCGAGCGGAGGAGCGGGCCGAGGTGAGGGCGCTGGCGAGCGGGAGCGTGGGCCCAAGCGTTTTGGGGCGAGGGGCCTTCGAAGGTCGAAGGGGGCTCGGAGGGCCCTGCCCCTTCTCCCGCCCTGAATGACCGGTGGCGCCCCTAGCGGCCCAGGTGGTGGCGGGGTGGCAGTGTGAGTGCGGCAATGGGGCTCGGGGGTCCCCAATCCCTGGCGTTGCGGCACCAGATCCCTTGGGAGGGGCCCCTTGGTGGCCGATCTAGGGTTACGGTTAGCGCTCCATTCTAGTCGGCAGACAGTGACCCTAGGTATGATGAGAGGGAGGGGGTAACAGGGCATTTCATCTGATCGCCCCCCCACCCCTCTGGCCTCCTCTAGCTTCGGATGCGTCCTCTCTTCCTGGGACGAGATCGGCGGAGCCCGCGAGCAGCGGGGCATGTGAGTGAGCTTTGGCTAATGCAGAGGGCCCTTCCTTCTTCGAGAGGGCAGTGAGGGGACTGTGTTCTGGGGGCTGCTGGACCCTCATCCCACACATCTGCAATTCCTGTGAGAGGGTCCAGGTCTGAGGGCTGCTTCTGCAGAAGAGGAAAGGGGTCCTGAGGAGCCCTGGGTGGGCTGTGGGCACTGTGGGAGAGCAGAGGGGGCTGGAGGGCAGCCTCAGCCCCTAACAGAGTCATTCCCCATCCCCGCCGCCTCCCAGCCCTGTCTCTACCCCAATCCTGGGACCCAGAACAAAGGGCATGGCTTCCACACATCTGGTGGAACGTCGACACTGGGTGCTCAGCAGGTACTCAGGAGACCCAGGGAGAGCTCGGGGACTGGACGTCCCCCACCCAGTGGGAGATTAGCGTCCACGGAAGGACACCCTCTCCTGGCACCTACTGAACGAGGCAGCACGTAGGCACGGGAGGGGAAGTGGGAGGTATCGGGAGGGTCCTGGGAAGGCCAGGGATGGGACAGAGTCCCTTTGTTCCCTCCTTGGTTGGACAGTCACAGAGCACTAGTGTGCCCTGAGGGCAAACACCACGGCAGACACGCCACCCCTCCCTGCCCACATGCAGTGGAAGTCACACGGCAAGTGGGCAGGGAGACTGAGCAGGGCATCCAGCTTCCGCTTGGAGGACAAAAATGGTCACACCAGGGGTCAAGGGCTCCCACTCACAGAGGCTTTGGGTCAGCCCAAAGGTGGACATGGAGTAGGAATGGGCTCTGACAGCCGGGAGCCGGGGACCCAGGGGCCCAGGTTCCCACAGGGGTTCCCTGGGGCATCCGTGTGGGAGGTGCCCTGTCCTCTGACTCCTCTGCCCACCTGTCTGTCCCCAGGGCCATCTCCTCCATCCTGGGCACCTGGCTGGGCCACTACCCTGAAGATTTCTTCCAGCCCCCAGAATTTCCCTGCCTAAAGACACTACTGGCATACGTAGGGCTCAACGTGCCAGGCTCAGACCTGGAGCAACGTGCCTGGCTCCTCCTCTCTCGGCTGCGACACCTCGAGCCCGCTGAGCCGGAGGCTGGGGGTGAGGAGGACTGGGGGTGACTGATGGAGGGCTGTGGAGGGGAGAGAGTGGGCCACACAGAGCAAGCCTCCACAGACTGCAGTGTGGCTGGGAGCAAGGAGTGGTCTCAGATCACTGTCCCCATGGGCTACAGTTTGGGGAGACCACCCAGGGACGGGTTCTTAGACTCAAACAATATTGAGTGGTGGGCAAAGTTGCCTTCATTTGGAAGGGACATGGAAAGACAATCATGATGACCATACTTTCTCTTCTTGGAGCGACAGCAGCAGCCCCAGAGCGAGATCCGGAACCGCGCCGAAAGCTAGTCCCAGCTCCCACTGTGGTGCCTGCTGCAGCTTCAGAGCCTGAGCTGGAAAATCCCAACACTGTTGCTGGAGCTCAGCAACTCAAAAGAGCAGGGACGTCACCTGCCATGTCGGGCCCAGTGCAGCTGGTGGTCAGAGCTCTGATCCACCCTGAGGACGTGCAAGAGTCACCTGCGCCTTTGGAAAGCCAGGAGCCTCAGCAGGCCCCAGCACCAGCCATGGAGGTCCCTGAAGAACCCGTGATGACACCTCCCATTTCAGAGCCACGGCAGGATATACTCACAGCTCTGACTCCCTGTCGGGAGCTTGAAGACCCCCCTGCACCTTGTGCAGCCTCGGTGCCCGCGCACACTGCAGCACTAGCTATGGAGGTCCCTGAAGGGCCCCTGATGCCACCTGTCCTGTCAGAGCCAACGGAGGTTACACTCACAGCTCTGACGAACGGTCATGAGCTGCAAGAGCCACTGGCATCTATGGCAGCCTGGGCGCCCGCGCACGCTGCAGCACTAGCTATGGAGGTCCCTGAAGGGCCCCTGATGCCACCTGCCCTGTCAGAGCCAACGGAGGTTACACTCACAGCCCTGATGAACGGTCATGTGCTGCAAGAGCCACTGGCATCTATGGCAGCCTGGGCGCCCGCGCACGCTGCAGCACTAGCTATGGAGGTCCCTGAAGGGCCCCTGATGCCCCTTGCCCTGTCAGAGCCAGTGGAGGATATACACAGAGCTCTCACTCCCTGTCAGCAGCTTCAAGAGCCACCTGCACCTTTGGCAGCCCCGGAGTCCAAGCAGGCTACAGCACCAATTATCGGGGTTGCCGGAGGGTGCTGGCAACCATTTCTCTCAGTGGAGCAACTGGCCTCGGCCCCGGAGCAGCAGTTCCTGCTCGCTGAATCCCCAAAGGATGGCTTTCCCTCCCCTGTCATTCCAGTGTTTCTAATTTTTGCGTTGTTCATGCACCTATTTCATAGCTTAATATATTCTGGTCTATAAATAAAGATAAATTGAGTTTTCATGGAATTTTACTCTGATCCTTTTAAATTGTACATCCAGGTGTCATTCGATACAGAGTGTTTCACAACCTTGTCCTTCTACAATATTTCCCTCCAGGAGACTCCCGTGCCACTCGTCAGATACTGCTCATTCTCTCAGCACAGTCCCTGCAGCCACAGCTCCCCTTTCTGCCTCTGTGAGTTACTTCTTCTGGGTTTTCATGTGTGTGGGATCAGACAGTGTGGCCTTTTTCTATCTAGCTACGTAACCTATGAGTGATTCATTTATTTTTTTCAGGTTTCTTTCTCTTAACAAACAAACAAACACACAAAAACAGAAACAAAAAAACCCACCATTTTACTACAAAGGAATATTCCTGATACAATACTGCGCAGGTGAAGCCCCAAAATGAAATGTTTTCATGATCTGGGATAGGCTTCCCTTTTGTAAGTGTGACCCAAGAGCCAGAAATACCTGGGTCCATGAGACACCTGCAAAATCTTTCATTTTCCAGGATAGGCCAGGTTTCAATGATTCTAATGTGCATATTATAAAAATATTGAGACTGCATATTAAATCTTCCTCTTTATTACAAACATATCAGGTAATTAAAAGGTTCTCTAAGGTTTTAGCCAGATTACGTTTTGTTAGTAAAATAGTGATGTAAATATGAAGAAAGGAAGACATATTCCTTCTACCTTCTACCATGATAGCCCATAACGCATGGCGTCCCTCTTCCAGTCCTTTCTCTCGGAGTGTATGGGTGAGTGTGTGCGGGGGAGGGGGTTTGCCTGTGTGTGGGACAGGGTGGGGCAGGGAGGGTTTCACAGCTGGGCTCTTGTTCGGCCTGAGGTCCCCACAGTGGACAGGCACTGCTACTCCTCTCCTGTCCCCTTCTGCATTTTCAGGGGCTACACATCATTTACTCAGCAGCACCACCTGCCGAACAATTGAGACCTCTCCAATTCTTTGAGTCTCATCCTTAAAGTGAAGGGTACAATGTGCCGTAAATCTCTTTGGCTTTAGGACTGTTTCCTAAAAGCACAATTTCTGGAACACACTTTAGTCCCATTGTTGCAGTATTGGCTGCAGGGTCCTCTATCTATACTCTCTTTCTTTCCGTGGAGCCTTGCTCGGGAAAGGAGGGTCCCCGGAGACTACAGAGGAACCCTGAAATCATGAGGAAGACAAGCCAGCAGTGAGGCCATCAGGCTACCTGGGCGGGACCCATGAAGCAGGGAAGAGCCTGTCCATACCGCCCTCATGGATCCTCCCTCCACAAGCATCCCTGCCCCACCACACACACACACACACCCCGCCCTGGAACACCCCTCATCCAGACCCCGTCCCAGGACACACCCCAGCCACTCCAGCCCCTCCTGCTCTAGAACTCAGCTTCTAAGTAGAGCAACCAGGTCCTGCTTCCAGGCCAGCAGAGGGGCGTCGGCCGGGCCACACTTGTCTGCTTGCTCCGGGTCCATCCTTTTTGGGCCCTCTCCTCCCAGGAAGGAACCAACCTCTCATGGCAGCTCAGGTCAGTGAGTCACAGACATGACCTGAATGTGTTCATCCATATGTCCACTAGGTGGCAACAGCAAGAACTGCTTGAACCTCTGTGAACAGGAGGGACCTTTACTGAGGAGGGAAGAGAAGGCTAGCTGAGGACAAAGCCGGAACTGACACCCCACACCCACCCCCCACCATGGGGTGTACGTGACATTCCTCAGGCACTCCTGGCTGCCCTAAAGGACAAAGAAAGAGTTAACCTATAGAAACCACAATCCTGCAAGACTTAAGTCTCCCTCAGTTTCCCAATGTCTTAGCAGTTTACAAGAACCAAGCATTTCTATCAATAACTTAGCTTCCTGAAGGGAAAGCAGATACAACGAAATGTCCTTATAATCTGCAGCCTCCAGGAAGTTCCCAACCGTCTTAATGTTCATGCCTTGCTAGAGGGCAAAACCACCTTCCCTAGACAATGGCAGGGCCTCTGTACCTTGTGAGTCTTCTTTAACATATGCAAGTATTATCTCAACCTCCCTTTTTCCTTACCTTCCCCCAACCCCATAGTCTATCATCAGCCAGCCCTCACAAGCCAGGGCAGCAGCTCTTTCTGCCATCTGTCCTGTCATAAACCACCAATTTTGCACCAAAGACGTCTCGAGAATTCCTTCCTGGTCGTCGGCTGCGGATTCCACCCCACTGAACCTCACCTATATTCCACAACCTCCTCATTTCCAAAGCACACTGGGTGCTCATGGAAGCTGCAGGATGGACAGAGCCTCAACCGGCGGCTTTGGCACTGGGCATAGCCCCTCCACACCACTCAGGCTCCTCCAGCAGTGACCCCCTGCCCCTGCCAGCCCCAATTCTTAATAACCCTCCAGTTCAGTTGTTGTGACAGCAGTGCCTACGCTTCCTGCTGCAGACACAAGTGAGGAGAAGGGAGAGATCCCTCTCCTTGCACGAAGTCACTTGACGGGGAGTCCACTTGATCAGAAGCTCTCCATCTGGGAGCCCTGCAAAGGACAGGAATGCTGTGACCCTCCGCCTTCCCCAAGGAGCTTTGGTGTGGGGAGCACCGCAGAAGTCTACAGAACTTGGCGCACAACAGCATCACACCTCCACGCCTACAGATGCGGGCAGCCATTTTTATTCTCACCCTCTCAAGAGGTGAGGAAAGCCCTCTGGGCACACAAGACACACAGAACAACCAGCTGACCCTGAGCCCCACCGGGCCCCCTGACGGGGGCAGTGCATCCCCGTCTAGGCAAAACCACCTGAGAATCAGCGCACTGGGCCCCTGCCCCCCGAAAACGAGGTGAAAGAACAAGTGAACAGCAAGTTTACAGACCAAAGAGGACGGCCAAACTCCAGTGCTAGGGGAAAATAGCACCTAGAACTCGAGGCTTTTTCTCATGATTCATTTCTCTCTCCATTCAAAATTTTCCATTTCGTTTTTTTTTCTTTTTTCCCTTTCCAACTACCTTTTTTAATTTTAGCAACACTTCAATTTTCAATCTTTTCTTAACTTTCATTTTTTACATTGACATTTCATACATATTTTCTTCATTTTTGGATTCCTGTCGCTACATTCAATTTGATTTCTGTATAATATGAGTTTGGCTTTCTTTACAATTTTGGGATTTAGTGACTTCCAACACACAGACCAAAAGATACTCGGGACCATGTGGCTCACCCTGTTTTGTCCACCCCGTGAGATCCTAATCTCTCTCTCCCCCATCCATTCTTCTCTGGGAAAAGTGACTAGAGGGAGGGATTCACAGCAAAAAAAAAAAAAAAAAAAAAAAAGAGCCAGAGGTAACACTCTCTGCCACTGATCTAATGCATAGGGTTTTAAGTAAGAAGTCACAGCTGGAACTCAGGATGACAATTACAAAGTTGCTAGCTGGGCTTGAAAAAAGTATAAATGACATGAGAGACTCTCATAGTGCAGAAATGAAATCGAATCAGGCCCAAATTCCAAAGGCTCTGAGATGCAGTCTACATTGGATGTGCATGCTGTAACGGCTAGGGTCAATGAGGAGAAGACAGAGTCAGTGACACCAAAGACAAGCTGATGGAAAGGAAGGAAGCTGAGGAAAAGAGAGAAAGCCAATGAATGGACCATGGGTGGAGGAGTCGAAAAATCAGTGATGCCACAAAAGGAAACAATATTGGAATTACTTCTGGCCCCGAGGGAGAAGACACAGAGGGACAGAAGATCTGTCTGTGTAGATCATAGCTGAGAACTTCCCTAATCTGGGAGGGAAACAGGCATTCAAGTCCAAGAGGTAGAGAGGACTCTTCCCCAAATCCATAAGAATAGAGGAATACCCTAACATATACTAGTGACGTTTGCAATTTCAGACAGAAAGAGAAAATCCTGAAAGCAGTTTGAGACAAGAGGATCTTCACCGACAGGGGTAAGCACGTTAGACTAGCCACATACCTATCCACAGAGTCCTGGCACACCAGAAAGGGCTGGTGTGATTGAGTCATTGTACTAAGTGAGAAAAACATGGAGCCAAGAACGCTTTACCCAGCAAGGAGTCATTCCGAATAGGAGCAGAGATAAAGAGCTTCCAGGACAGAAAGAAACTCAAAGGATTTGGCCGCTAAACCACCCTGCAAGAATAGGAAGGGGGATCCTGTAATTGAAGACAGACTCCAAGAGGAACACAGACCAGAAAGAAACAGAGACCATCTACAGAATTAGGGACGTGACAGGTAATGCAATGGACTCATCTCCATCTGCTTTTTAGATTTTTTCTTTATCATTGGTCTTAAGCAATTTTATTGGGATGTAGGTTGATAAGGAGGTTTTTTTTCATAATCCTTATGTTTGGGGTTTTTGTTGCCTGGATTCCTGAATTCTTAAAAATATGGGTGTAGAGGGTTCATACAATTCAGATAACAATCAGAATTACTTCTTCAAACAGTTTTTTTCTGTACCTCAGCCAATTTCGTATCTACCAGGCCACTTGAAATTGCTACAAAGCTCACACATACTCTAGTGTTTGTGTGCAGGGCGTGGTTTGCACCCTTCCTTTTCTCTGCTTTATTCTGGACAACTGCTATGATCATACATTCAAGTTCTCTCTCTCTGTCTCTCGCTCTCTTTTTGCTATTTAGTGTCTAACGGGAAAGAAAGCCCATCTACTACATTTTTCATCTTAGACGTGCCACTGTTCAGCTCCAGAAGTTGGGTTTTCCTTGTTTTCATATTTCCTATATCTCTGTTTCACTTCATCCTTTGTGTACATTCTTACGTATATAAAACGTCTTTCTAACAGTTGTTTGAATGTCCATGTGCAATACTTCCATCGTCTTTTTCATTTCTGGGTAGGTTTCTATTGTTTAATCTTTCTCCTCAGTACGAGGTGAACTCTTCTCCTTCTTTGCATCCTGGTAATCTTTTGTTGGAAGACAGGTATTGTGAATTTTAACTGTTAGATATTAACTATGGCTTATATTTCTACACATACTCTTGAGGATTGTTCTGATGGTGAGGTAGGTTCCTGGAAGACGATTTTATCCTTCCAGACTAGCTTTCCAAAGGTTTGTTAGGTGGTATCACAGTAGTCTTCAATGTATTTTGCTATTGTTCTGTTGGTATTCTGAGCTCTCTTTGCAATGTCCCACGAATTACGAGGTTTTCCACTCTGCCTGCTGCTGGTAGCACAGACTTTTCCTGATTGTGTGTGAAGGCTAGTGACATTTTCCTCTCTGCTTCCCCTGGGCTATGATTTTCCCCACACCACATAGGTTCCTCACACACGTGCCCTACTGAGGAATTCCATGAAAACTCAAAAGTGATCCTAGATGGCTTTCTGAGGTCCTCTTTCTCTGTGCAGCTCTCCTCAGTATTCTGTACTGTAAACCACAGCTATATTGACTTCTCCAAACTTCCATCTTTCTGTCTCCAACTCATGGAAATGGCTGAGCTTCGCCTGTATTCTTCATCCCTGACCCGTAGACTAGAAATGAAATCTCTTTAGGCAGTAAGTTAGGGAAATACAGAGTCCCCCATGTTTGTCTTCCCTCTTGCACTAGTCACTTCCCTGCATTGCCTGGAAATATATCGACAGTGTTCTTTTGCCAGGGTGCCTGGGTGGCTCAGTTGCTTAAGCCTCCTACTCGTGATCTGGACTCAGGTCACGAACTCAGGGTCTTGGGATCAAGACCAGCATTGGGCATCACACTCAGCACAGAGTCGGCTTGAGATTCTGTCTCCCCTCTCCCTCTATCCTCCCCACCCCCCACATTCTGTCTCTCAAACCAACATAGAAAATCTTTCAAATGAAATAAAATCAGTTACGTAACAGGCAGCCTCTGCAACGAGGGGAAGACCCCAGCAGGGTCCGTGCCTTGCCCAGAATCACAGGCTGGTAAGAAGGCAGAACCAGGCCTGAACCCAGCTCTCCGAGTGTCCTCAACGTTGGGGCCCTGGCTGAACCTAGTTACTCACTGGGAGCTCGGGAAGAGGTTGTGTTTTGGAACTGGCTTATACTAAGATTCAAATACTGGTCTAGCTCTGTATTTTTGTTTGTTTTGGGCATTTCTACCCTGGGAAAATAAGGAAACAGGTTTATAATTGGCTCCAAATTCACAGATTATAAGAAATATAAATTTATCTGTTAAGTTATTTTTTTAGTAAAATATTTCAAGTGAAAGAATGTTGTCATCTAAAAATGGTAAGATTTATCACTTTTATTACTTACATATTAACCAAATTAAGTCACATCTGCTTTTTAAATAGAAGTAAGTAATCTAAATATTAATATATCCTTGTTTAATCAACGTTTGACATCAGATTAAAAATAATGAATGTGAAAGATGACAATTTTTAATGATGCCTTCTCAAAATTTTTTAAGAACATGAAATATAAAGAGAATTGAGTGCTGGAAATATTCTTGAACAGAATAGAGAAATACTGAATGAAAAAAAAAGCCCCCTTCATGATAAAAATCCTCAAACTAAGTTTAGTGGAAATATATTTCAACATAATAAAGGCTATACATGAAAACCCCACTGCTAATATCATACTCAATGGTGAAAAATGGTGAGAGCTTTCCCCCTAGTTCAGGAACAAGATGAGAATGTCCACTCTCACCATTTTTATTCATTCTAGTATTGGAAGTCTTAGCCACAACAATCAGACAAGAAATAAAAAAACTTCCAGATTGGTAAGGAAGAAGTAAAACTTTCACTATTTGTAGATGGCATGATATTATGTATAGAAAACCTAAGATGCTACCAAAATACTGCTAATACTGATAAACAGATTCAGAAAGGTTGCAGGATACAAAAAAAAAAAAAGTACAGAAATCTGTGGCATTTTTCTATACTGATAATGAAGTAGCAGAAAGAGAAATTAAGACAAAAATCCCATTTACACGTGCACCAAAAATAATAAAATACCTAGGAATAAATGTAAACAAAGTGAAAGACCTGACTGAAAATCATACAATTTTGATGAAAAAAGTCACAGACAACACAAATGGAAAGATACTCCTTTCTCATGGACTGGAAGAATAAATATTGTTAAAATGTCCATACTACCCAAAGCAATCTACATATTTAATGCAATCCCCATCAAAATAGCAACAGTATTTCTCACTAGAACAAATAATCCTAAAATTTGTATGGAACCACAAAAGATCCAGAATAACTAAAGAGATCTTGAAAAAGAATGACAACCTAGACGCATCACAATCCCAGATTTCAAGATCTACTACAAAGTTGTAGTAATCAAAACAGTATGGTACTGATACAAAAAAAGACATATAGATTAATAGAACAGAATAGACGGCCCAGAAATAAACCCTTGAGGAGCTGAGCTTTCAAAAGGGATGTTCTCCACTTCTCCCAGGACATTCAAATACCCCCTAGACCTCACTCGTCTAATTAGAGATTTTTCTTTAGGCTCTCAGGACATTGTAATTCTTAGAGAAATTCTTCTCAGAGTCTGGAAGGTAATGTTTTTGCTCATTGTACTTCTTTAATTTAGCTAGATGCCCTTGTATTTGGAAGATATTCTTATAACATCTCCAAGATTATTTTTTAATAGATTTTCTTGTCTGTTTCTTTAAATTACTTTTGCTTACATAAGGGATATCAGAGAAGATATAAATATTTTATTCTTCCAGGAGACTCTGTGTGTGTGTGTGTGTGTGTGTGTGTGTGTGTGTGTGTGTATTTAGGCCATATATTTAGTTCATTAAGATTTGTACAGATTTCTAGAAGAAAAATAATCACATGATCACATGATTTAGGATTACTTATAATCATAAATAGATTTTTAAATTGGAGAGGAAAACGGATAGCTAGTAAAGCATGAAACCCTGATAGGAAACATACATACTGTGTGCTGGTTAATTGGTTATAGTCACTTCATGTATTATTATGACAGCTTCTGCCTGTGAACTTAGAAGATGCTGAGCTTCTCAATAATCAAAGAAGAGAACAAGTGTTCATTCAAAATGCTGACCCAAGCAGTGCCTGCTTTTCTGTTTTTCTATCTGAAGCCATCATTTAGAATTTGTACTCTTTCAACAGTAGGAAAGTCCATAGACCTCTAAAGCATGAGTAAAATTCAAATAGGGTCAAATTCCTGAGGGCAAAGCATTATTTTTCCTCCCAGCCCTGTTACATTTGGCCATACATACTTATTTCAACCCATGCAGCAGAGAATAAGGGCTGTGATTTTCATTATGATCACTAATTCCTTAAAAGTACATCTAGGGCCTTCCAGAGTCATGAATTCAGCAGAATAACAGAAGGTAGCATGTCAAAAGACCATATGCAGGCCCTAGGCTGTATTTGCAGTACTAGTTCTGCATAATGTTTCCAGTTGGTATGCAATCATGCATGAACTCAAGCTTAAAAAAAACAAAAAGCTAGAATTTTTCATGCAGTGCTGTTACCTTTCAATGCACACCCAATTCAGCAAACTTAAATATTATCAAATATCCTTCCATAGTGATTGCAGTCTCCAGGGCTATCTACTGGTAATGCATAGCTTGGTTTTTAGATAATAAATAATAAAACTCTTCTAACAGGTGAATTTGATCATCAGTGTGCATCCAGAAGCATTGAATGTTTCCCATTAAATGACTGTAACCTTTCAGTTTGGTTTGCACCACCATATGCTATTGGCCTTGCATTTTGTATGTTAACTTTGCAGAGCTCATGCTCACTACAAACACACTCGGGACCTCTAAATACTTGTTTCTTGTGCATACCATGAATTTGTATTCACATTTTTGGAGACAGGAGACAATGCTGATGTTTACTTGTATTTCAGAAAAATCAATCAGGTCAGCCTTGAGAGGTCACAATGACCAATACAGCTGATACACTGAGAGTTCACTAAATATTTTCTGAGACTTTGGTATCATTGTTGCAAGTATTCAGACAATTTTCTGGATCACATGCCCGTGACAGAGGGTTCCCTTACATTCACAATTCTGGAAGAAAACTCTTCATATTGCCATCCCAGAAATCCAGAAATCCTGCCAGGGAGTGAACATTTACTGTAAAATAATCTGTGCCACATTGCTCCTCTTTTTATACAGCACCATGACCCACTAAGGAATAAGAAAAATCCCTGAGCTATCTCTGTATGTTTTTAGCATTATGATTTCATACACATTTAACGGAATTAATTTAAAAAAGACAACCCTAGTTCTAAGATTAAAAAATCTTCATAAAATAGTCAAATGGAGCCAATGTGCTAAATATTTTTTTTCTGAGGGACCTTAAATTTCCAAGTCTTATACTTTAAATATGGGCTTAATTTGAGAACAGTCATTTTAAAGTTGGCCTAACTCATTTGTCCAAACTCAATTTAAAAATTCACAATTCCTGAGGAGTTAAGATGGCGGAGGAGTAGGGGACCCCTTTTTCACAGGTCCCCTGAGTCGAGCTGGATAGGTACCAGACCAGCCTAAATAACCACGGAATCAGCCTGAGACGCAGGAAGATACATCTGGATCTCTACAAATGAACATCTCCAGCACTGAGTATTGAGGTACCAAGAGGGGTGCCGTAAAACCGCGCAGATATCGGAAGATAAACGGAAGGGGGAGGGAGCCGACGCATTTGGGCGCCGGGAAGCAGCAGCCACCTGCATGGGGGAGCGGGCAGACTCACAGAGGGCACCCGCGAGAGAGCGGACTGAGACCGGTGAGCCGTGAACGCGCGCCACAAGGCATCTCCTGGAACACCGGAATCCCGGTGTGATCACGGGATCCAGACTGAGACCGGGAGCTCCCGGAGCGCGCGCGGTGCGGCTGGCGGCTGGCGGGCCACCTGCACGGGGGAGCGGGCGGACTCGCGGTCGGCACCCGCGAAACAGCAGACTGAGACCCTGAACCGGGTGCGCGCGTCACCAGGCTTCTCACGGAACTCCGGAATCGCGGTGTGCTCACCGGGCATAGACTGAGACCAGGAGACCCGGGAGCGCGCGGGGCGGCGGTGGCTGGCGGCATTAGAAACACAAAGGACAGAGAGGCGCCTGCCCTGGAAGTGAGGGCAGGGACGCCGGGTTGGTGCGCACATCCCGGGTCGCTGCAGGGTTGAGCAGCACCAACAGTAACAGAGTTAAAGTGGGCAGAACATCAGTGGAGAACGGGCCGCAATCCCTCTGTTCTGTGACAATGCAGCCTCTGCTGCTCTGACTCTCAGAAGAGGCATAGCCGACCGCCAGGGAAAGCTGCCAGAGAACAAAAGCCTGGAAATACCGGCTCACAGCATGCCCATCTCCATCCCCCCTCGCGGGGGACACGGAGACTCTACCCAAACAGGGTTGCCTGAGTATCGGTGCGGCAGGCCCCTCCCCCAGAACAGAAGGCAGGCTGAAAAATCAAGAAGCCCACAACCCGGGCGCCTGGGTGGCGCAGTCATTGAGTGCCTGTCTCCGGCTTAGGGCGTGATCCCAGCGTTCCGGAAAGGAGTCCCTCGTCGGGCTCCTCCGCTGGGAGCCTGCTTCTTCCTCTCCCACTCCCCTGCTTCTGTTCCCGTTCTTGCTGACTGTCTACCTCCCTCTCTCAGATAAATAAATAAATAAAATCTTTAAAGAAGAAGCCCACATCTCTAAGATCCCTATAAAACAAGGGGCACGGCCTGGGACCCAGTCAATAATTTGGGCTCTGGACAACCCCGCAACCTCTCCTCATCAGAATGACAAGAAGAAGAAACCCCCCCCCAGCAAAGAAAAGACAGTGAGTCTGTGGCCTCTGCCACAGAAATAATGGATATGGATGTAACCAAATTATCAGAAATGGAATTCAGAGTAACGATGGTCAAATTGATGAGCAGAATTGAAAAAAGTATTAACGAAAAGGTTTCTGAGAATATAGAATCCCTAAAGTCAGAAATGAAAGCGAATTTGACAGAAATTAAAAATTCTATGAGCCAAATGCAGGCAAAACGAGAGGCTCTGATGGCCAGGGTCACAGAAGCAGAGGAACGGGTTAGTGAATTGGAGGATGGGTTAATAGAGGAAAAAATGAAAATAGAAGATGCTTTTAAAAAAATCTAAGCCCACGATTGTTGGCTACGGGAGATTACTGACTCAATGAAACGATCCAATGTTAGAATCATCAGCATCCCCGAGGGGGTGGAGAAAAACAGAGGTCTAGAAGAGATATTTGGACAAATCGTAGCTGAAAACTTCCCTAATCTAGCAAGGGAAACAAACATTCGTGTCCAAGAGGCATAGAGGACCCCTCCGAAGCTCAACCATGACAAACCTATGCCACGTCACGTCATAGTGCATTTCGCAAATATGAGATCCAAGGATACAGTATTGAAAGCGGCCAAGGCAAAGAAATTTCTCACGTACCAAGGCAAAGGCATCAAAATTACGTCAGACCTGTCTACACAGACCTGGAATGAGAGAAAGGGTTGGGGGAGCATTTTTAAAGCTCTTTCAGAGAAAAACATGCAGCCAAGGATCCTTTATCCAGCAAGGCTGTCATTCAGAATTGATGGAGAAATAAAGACATTTCAGAATTGACAGTCACTAGCCAATTTCGTAACCACGAAACCAGACCTACAGGAGATATTACGGGGGGTTCTATAAAAGTAAAAAGGCCCCAAGAGTAATACAGAACAGAAAGTCACAGCCAATACAAACAAAGACTTTACTGGCAACATGGCATCATTAAAAGCATATCTCTCAGTACTCAGTCTTAATATTAATGGCTTAAATTCTCCCTTACAACACCACAGGGTTGCAGATTGGATAAAAAGAAATGACCCATCCATTTGCTGTCTACAAGAGACTCATTTCGAACCCAAAGATGCATTCAGACTGAGAGTAAGGGGATGGAGTACCATCTTTCACGCAAATGGACCTCAAAAGAAAGCTGGGGTAGCAATTCTCATATCAGATAAATTGGATTTTAAACTACAGACTATAGTTAGAGACGCAGAAGGGCACTATATTATTCTTAAAGGAAGTATTCAACAAGTGGATATGACAATTATAAATATATATGCCCCCAACAGAGGAGCAGCAAGATACACAAGCCAACTCTTAACCAGAATAAAGAGACATATAAATAAAATACATTAATAGTAGGGGACCTCAACACTCCACTCTCAGAAATAGAAAGAACACCCTGGCAAAAACTAAGCAAAGAATCAAAGGCTTTGAATGCCATACTCGATGAGTTGGACCTCATAGATATATAGAGAACACTACACCCCAGAACCAAAGAATACTCATTCTATTCTAAAGCCCATGGAACATTCTCAAGAATAGACCATGTTCTGGGACACAAAACAGGTCTCAGCCGATACCAAAAGATTGAAATTATCCCCTGCATATTCTCAGACCACAATGCTTTGAAATTGGAACTCAACCACAAGGAAAAATTTGGAAGAAACTCAAACACTTGGAGACTAAGAACCATCCTGCTCAGGAATGACTCGATAAACCAGGAAATCAAAAATCAAATTAAACAATTTATGGAGACCAATGAGAATGAAAATACAACAGTCCAAAACCTATGGGATACTGCAAAGGCAGTCCTAAGGAGGAAATACATAGCCATCCAAGCCTCACTCAAAAGAATAGAAAAATCTAAAATGCAGTTTTTATATTCTCACCTCAAGAAGCTGGAACAGCAACAGAGGGACAGGCCTAATCCACACACGAGGAAGCAGTTGACCAAACTTAGAGCTGAAATCAATCAAGCAGAAACCAGAAGTACAGTAGAGCAGATCAACAGGACTAGAAGCTGGTTCTTGGAGAGAATCAATAAAATTGACGGACCACTGGCAAGACTTATCCAAAAGAAAAGAGAAAGGACCCAGATTATTAAAATTATGAATGAAAAAGGAGAGGTCACGACGAACACCATTGAAATTGGAAGGATTATTAGAAATTTTTATCAACAGCTATATGCCAATAAACTAAGCAATCTGGAAGAGATGGAATCCTTCCTGGAAACCTATAAACTACCAAGATTGAAACAGGAAGAAATTGATTTCTTAAACAGGCCAATTAATGATGAAGAAATTGAGTCAGTGATAAACAACCTTCCAAATAACAGAACTCCAGGCCCGGACGGTTTTCCTGGGGAATTCTACCAAACTTTCAAAGAAGAAATAATACCTATTCTCCTAAAGCTATTTCAAAAAATAGAAACAGAAGGAAAGCTACCAAACTCATTCTATGAGGCCAATATTACCTTGATCCTCAAACCAGGCAAAGATCCCCTCAAAAAGGAGAATTACAGACCGATTTCCCTAATGAATATGGACGCCAAAATCCTCAACAAGATACTTGCTAATAGAATCCAACAGTTCATTAAAAGGATTATCCATCACGATCAAGTGGGATTCATACCTGGGATGCAAGCGTGGTTCAATATTTGCAAATCCATCAGCGTGATACATCATATCAACAAGAAAAGACTCAGGAACCATATGATCCTCTCAATCGATGCCAAAAAAGCATTTGACAAAATACAGCATCCTTTCCTGATTAAAACCCTTCAGAGTGTAGGAATAGAAGGTACATTTCTCAATCTCATAAAAGCCATCTATGAAAAGCCTACTGCAAATATTATTCTCAATGGGGAAAAGCTGGAAGCCTTTCCCTTAAGATCAGGAACACGACAAGGATGCCCACTCTCGCCACTATTATTCAACATAGTACTAGAAGTCCTTGCAACAGCAATCAGACGACAAAAAGGGATCAAAGGTATTCAAATCGGCAAAGAAGAAGTCAAAATGTCTCTCTTCGCAGATGACATGATACTCTATATGGAAAACCCAAAAGAAGCCACTCCCAAACTATTAGAAGTTATAGAGCAATTCAGTAATGTGGCAGGATAAAAAATCAATGCTGAGAAATCAGTTGCATTTCTGTACACGAATAGCGAGACCGAAGAAAGAGAAATTAGGGAATCCATCCCATTTACATTAGCACCAAAAACCATACGTTACCTTGGAATTAACTTAACCAGAGACGTAAAGGACCTATATTCTAGAAACTATAAATCCCTCTTGAAAGACATTGAGGAAGACATAAAAAGATGGAAAGATATTCCATGCTCATGGATCGGAAGAATTAACATAGTTAAAATGTCCATGCTACCCAGAGCAATCTACACTTTCAATGCTATCCCGATCAAAATACCGAGGACATTTTTCAAAGAACTGGAACAAATAGTCCTTAAATTTGTATGGAACCAGAAAAGACCCCAAATCTCCAAGGAACTGTTGAAAAGGAAAAACAAAGCTGGGGGCATCACAATGCCGGATTTTGAGCTGTACTACAAAGCTGTGGTCACAAAGACAGCATGGTACTGGCACAAAAACAGACACACAGACCAATGGAACAGAATAGAGAGCCCAGAAATGGACCCTCAGCTCTTTGGGCAACTAATATTTGATAAAGCAGGAAAAAACATCCGGTGGGAAAAAGACAGTCTCTTCAATAAATGGTGCTGGGAAAATTGGACAGCCACATGCAAAAGAATGAAACTTGACCACTCTCTCACACCATACACAAAAATAAACTCCAAATGGATGAAAGACCTCGATGTGAGACAGGAATCCATCAAAATTCTAGAGGAGAACATAGGCAGCAACCTCTACGACATCGGCCAAAGCAACCTTTTTCATGACACATCCCCAAAGGCAAGAGAAACAAAAGATACAATGAATTTATGGGACTTCATCAAGATTAAAAGTTTCTGCACAGCCAAGGAAACAGTCAGAAAAACTAAGAGGCAGCCCACGGAATGGGAGAAGATATTTGCAAATGACACTACAGATAAAGGACTGGTATCCAAGATCTACAAAGAACTTCTCAAACTCAATACACGAGAAACAAATAAACAAATCAAAAAATGGGCAGAAGATATGAACAGACACTTTTCCAATGAAGACATACAAATGGCTAACAGACACATGAAAAAATGTTCAAAATCATTAGCCATCAAGGAAATTCAAATCAAAACCACACTGAGATACCACCTTACGCCAGTTAGAATGGCAAAAATAGACAAGGCAAGAAACAACAAATGTTGGAGAGGATGTGGAGAAAGGGGATCCCTCCTACATTGTTGGTGGGAATGCAAGTTGGTACAGCCACTCTGGAAAACAGTGTGGAGGTCCCTTAGAAAGTTAAAAATTGAGCTACCCTATGATCCAGCCATTGCACTACTGGGTGTTTACCCCAAAGATACAGACGTAGTGAAGAGAAGGGCCATATGCACCCCAATGTTCATAGCAGCAATGTCCACAATAGCTAAATCGTGGAAGGAGCCGAGATGCCCTTCAACAGATGACTGGATTAAGAAGTTGTGGTCCATATATACAATGGAATATTACTCAGCTATCGGAAAGAACGAGTTCTCAACATTTGCTACAACATGGACGGCACTGGAGGAGATAATGCTAAGTGAAATAAGTCAAGCAGAGAAAGACAAGTATCATATGATTTCTCTCATCTATGGAACATAAGCACTAGGATGATCAGTAGGGGAAGAAAGAGATAAAGAAAAGGGGGGTAATCAGAAGGGGGAATGAAACATGAGAGACTATGGACTATGAGAAACAAACTGAGGGCCACAGAGGGGAGGGGGGTGGGGAAATGGGATAGGCCCGTGATGGGTAGTAAGGAGGGCACGTATTGCATGGTGCACTGGGTGTTATACACAACTAATGAATCATCGAGCCTTACATCGGAAACCGGGGATGTACTGTATGGTGACTAACATAATATAATAAAAAATCATTATAAAAAAGAAAAATAATAATAATTAAAAAAATTAAAAAAGGTAGTAAGGAGGGCACGTATTGCATGGTGCACTGGGTGTTATATGCAACTAATGAATCATCGAACTTTACATCAGAAACCAGGGATGTACTGTACGGTGACTAACATAATAAAAAACATTAAAAAAAAATTAAAAAATAAAAATTCACAATTCCTTATCAGTCACCTTTAGGACAATTTCTCATACTCTCTTCTCTCCAAATATAACCATATTTTAACTTAATGCAAAGAAATTTCAACTTACAATTGCTATAACATCTTTAATTTCCAATGTTTTCCTTTTGGATATAATCTATATAAAGGAATGAATTTTTTATCTCTGGCTTAAATCGCAAAAACCCACAAAGATTTTGACGGAACTTTTTGGCATTCAAGACCATTTCTAGTGCTGTGCAAAGCAGTCAGTGCTTTCTGGGGAGCAACTACTTAAAATTCATATGGACATATTAGATGTAATATGTATATTTGGAATAACCATTGAAATATTTCTCTATTTAATTAGAGTAGTCTATGCTAACTCACAGGGTGGACACTGTCAGCTATTTTCAATCTACCAATTATTTCTTTGGGGGACATAGTAAAATCTCTGTTTCAGTAAATGTTTTCACTTTCTTCATGCACTAGTTTTCCCTTCTTCTTCTTCTAGCTCTGTCTCAGTGGGAAGAGAGAGCAAGAAATGCTAGCTATCATAATGCAAGCACGGCAGAAGGGGACACAAAATTTTCCCTTGCAACAAAGCAAGCTTTGATACTCAATTCCAATATTTGCTGAATGGTTATAAATGCACCCATTATCTTTTTTTCTGGTGTCCTATAGAGTATGTGCCCTCAAACAGTCAGGAAATGAAGGCATTACTGACTTTCTGTTCATGGTGCTAGGAATACAGGATTGCACTCTGTGGACAACCACTTATGTCTGCCCCCCTCAGCTCCTAGGAATCTGCAGATTTACCCCTTTCTTGATGCACTCAGTACTTCTACAGAGTCCTGGACAGGATCTTAGATGAAACTCAGACCAGCACACTATCTCTCTTCCCCTCTCCTCTGCCACATCTTGAGTCAAGATGAAGTGGTGATCACTGGTGAGGACTTCAAAAGCAAATCAAAGAACAAGGGCTATGATCAGAAAGAACGATTACCCAACATTTGCAGCAACATGGACGGAACTGGAGGAGATAATGCTAAGTGCAATAAGTCAAGCAGAGAAAGACAATTATCATATGGTTTCACTCATTTGTAGAACATAAGGAATAGCAGGGAGATCGGTAGGAGAAGGAAGGGAAGAATGAAGGGGGGTTAAACAGAGGGGGAATGAACCCCGAGAGACTATGAACTCTGGGAAACAAACTGAGGGCTTTAGAGGGGAGGGGGGTGGGGCATTGGGCTAGGCCGGTGATGGGTATTAAGGAGGGCACATATTGCATGGAGCACCGGGTGTTATACACAAACAATGAATCATGGAACAGTACATCAAAAACTAAGGATGTACTGTATGGTGATTAACATAATAAATTTAAAAAATATATTAAAAAATTAAAAAAATTAAAAATAACCCCCCCCAAAAAAACAAAAGCAAAAATAAACAAACAAAAAGAACAATGGCTATGGGCTCTAGGGACAGATGTCAGCAAGTTACAGCCAAGGATTAAATGTGACCAGTGGACATCCTCCAGAGTAGGTACTGACTATGCACAAATATTCATGACCTCCCAAAATTCATATGTTGAAGTCTTAATCCACAATACGATGATTTTTGGAGATGGGGACTTTGGGCGATAACTAGGTTTGGATGAGGGTCTAGGAGTGGTACCTCCATGATAGGATTGGTATAAGAGATTTTCATCTCTTAAGAGATGAAAAGACCTCAGTTCCTTTCCCTCTCACTCTACCATGTGAAGATTCAGCAAGAAGGCACTGTCTGTAAACCAGGAAGGATGTCCTCCCCAGACATCAAATCTGCTCACACCTTGATCTCAGATTTCCCAGCTTCTAGTTTGCTGTATAAGCCACCCAGTCTCCAGTACCTTGTTAAAGCAGCTCAAAGAGAACATCCAGGACTCTGGACTAATCCAAGGAGCCACCTACCTCCTGACATAGACGTCGAGTGGATCCATCCTATGTATCTTTGGCCCTCAAAAAATTCCTCAAAGCACAGTAGTGAGACAAGAGCATTCCAACATCTCTTCTTAAAAAAAAAATCCTTTCTAATATTCTCTCCAACATTTTTAAAAGAATAGAGGCAGGTAGTCTTCTAAAGTTCATGAAAATTATGACAAGGTCTGCTTCAGTGAACTCATATCCTCTTTTGCAATGCGGGCATGACTGACCGTTACTAGCTTGAGGCCTCAGCCAAAACTGAGAAAAGGGATACTCATGTTAACATACACTACAACTAAGGTATCCGCAGAAAACACAGTTGTTACTCTCTAGCATGGCCATGCTCTGCTTATGAGACCACCTTTCAGCAGGTGGCTAGATTTAGAATTGCCAGTTAATAGAGTTTCTTTCAGTCTGAATTGTCTCCCTTCACTTTAAATATTGAACATTTTAAAAATACAACTCCCTATTAGATTTTAAATGATTACTGTGGAATAACTGACGTTTTTGTTGTTTTTGCTTTCTTAGGTAAAATATTTAATAGTTTGCTTTTTTTCCTCACTTCCCTTTTCTGCCCTAGGAGGGTATCTGTGTCCATGAGGCAAACTCTATGTCCGTGGCAGGAAGCTAGTGCGTCCTGGTATACACCCAGCATCTTTGCCGGGGGGGGTGGGGTGGGGAGGGAGGGTGTTTACTCTTGAGTTACTACATTGGTATCATTTAATCCTTTGCTGTGATGTACAGGCATCTGCCCCAGGAGCTCACGGCCATACGTTCTTTTTTTTCCACATACATTTTAAGTTATTGCCAGTAGCATCTCTTCATCTTGACCCCAGGCCTTTGCTGGTTCAACCATGTGCTCATCAGGTCTGTATCCTTCAGGAGGACATCTGCGATTTTTTGAAACATTTAATATTTACCATCTTAACCATTTTTAAATGTGCGATTCAGTAGTGTTAAGTTTATTCACAGTGTTGTGAGGCAGATCGCCAGAACTTTTTCATCTTGTAAAACCAAACCAAACCAAATGAAAAACAAAACCAAAAACAAACCAAACAAAAATGCTCTATACTCCTTAGATAGCAACAGTTTCCCCTTTCCCCCCTGACCCCTAGCCTCTGGTAACTACCATTCTACCTTCTGTTTCTAGAACTGGACTACTTCAGATACCCTGGATCAGCGGATCGTCCAGTAACTGTGTCGTTGTGAACAGCCTGTTTCACTCAGCATAATGCCTTCAAGGTGCATCCATGTTGTGCATGTAATAGGCTTTCTTTTTTGAGGCTGAACAATATTCTGGTGTTATGTATACACTGCATTTTTAAAATCCATTTATCTTCTGATAGACATTTAGGTTGATTCCACCTCTTGTTTATTGTGACTAGTGCTGCAATGAATGTGGGCATGCAAATCTCTCTTCAAGATCCTGTTTTCACTTTTTGTTTTGTTTTTTCCTTTTTTTTTTAATAGTAGCCATTTTATTGGGTGTGAGGTGATATCTCAGTGTGGTTTTGATTTGAATTTCTCTGATGATTAATGATGTTGAGCATTTTTTATATGCTCATTGGTCAAGTGTAAGAATTTTTTCATTGTACGACAGATACCATTGCATTGGCAAAATTCCACACTGTGTGTAATTTCCTCTAAAACCAAACCAAAACAAACTGAAATCTAACTCCAAGTTGTCAGAATTACTGGTTTACATCCCAGTTCTTTATAAATCTCTGGAATTAATTGTGTCCAAGTTTTCTTTTCCTTCAAGTTGACCACTCTCCTCAAATTGGTAGCCTCTTTCTTCACTTTGTTAGAGGCTAAGGTTTCAACTGAGATATGAAATTATGTCACAGGCTTTCCCTTGGAGTTGAATTCCTTAATTCACAAATAGAAATACGAGCGGGCACCCAAGAGGTGAGAGGAAAGAATTCTATTTCTAGAGCACTAGAATGTGGAATCTGTTAATATATGAATTGGGACAACAAACATCCTGTCAATCTCAGTTGTTGTAATATTTAAAAAAGGAATAATCAAAGTCCTACAATAACAAATAAGAATAACAAATAGCAAATATATCACAAGTTTCTTTAAATCGCTGGTAAAATATGTGGAGTGCCTTCAAAATCTTGTAAAAATCCCACAGTGTTTTATAATTTACAAAGAACCTTCACATGCAGATTGCTCGTATGATTTTTACAATAATGTTTTCAGGTAGGCAGAATGAGAAATTACATTTACAAAGTACCTATGCATATATCAATAGTGGTAACTGATATCCCCATTTTACATTTAAAATTATGACTTTTCCTAGATCTCAGAGTTTGTAAGTGAGCCCATATCATCGTATAAGTGTTTTGCTTTCTTGTCTGGTGTGCCTCACTATTTCCTCGGTCTTTCTATACATTTTTTTAGTTCTTATCATTTGTTATTCAAGTAGAAAGGTACTGCTGGGGTCACAGGGAATATAAAACTTAGTTTCATCTCACGGAAATATATATTTTTTTAAATCTGCTTTAAAATAATCAGCATTATCTGAATTATTTTTGTCTTTTTTCATTTTCCTGTTACCAACTTTTTATTAAGCAATAGGTCTGTGGTAGGCAGAGTAATGGCCCCAAGGATGCCCACATCTTAATCCCTGGGATGTATGAATACGGTACTCTATATGGCAGAAGGAACTTTCAGAGATAATTAAAGTTATGGACCTTGAGATAGGAAGATTATCTTGGATTATTTGGGTGAGCCCAATATAACCACATGGGCTCTTAAATGTATAAGGAGGCAGAAGACAGAGTCAGAGGCAAATGTGGCCATTTGAGAATGGCCAGATACAACATTGATGGCTTTTAAGATGGAAAAAGAGGGCCAGGAGCCAAGGAATGTTGGTGGCCTCTAGAAACTGGAAAATGCAAGGAAATACACAACCCTATAGTCTCCAGAAAGGAATACAGCCAAACTAACATGACGATTTTAACCCAGTGAGATCCTTGCTGACTTCTAACTTATAGAACTCTAAGATAATAAATTTTTGTTGATTTGAGCCACCAAGTTTGTGGTGATTTGTTATGGTAGCAATAGAAAACTGATAGAAGGACCACTCATGTAAATTTAATTATATACAGGAATACGTAATACATACGGGAATAATTATCTATTTCTCTTTTGCAGTCAAATCTTACTTCTAGCTTCTCAGCACATCTTTTTGGTTTTTTTAGGGCTACTGTACCAATTCCCATACACTCATTTTTCCCCGTTACCTCTCTCAGGAATCTGGAAAGAATTGTATGTGCTTTGAGACACATACCCTAAATGCACAACCCATAAAGTACTAAATACTTTTTGATAAAGCTGTCTAGATGAAATATTTTACAGGTAATATGAGCTATATGAAATGCTTTCTGGAAAACACTCTAGCGAGTGGGCACCACCAGGTTAGAAGACGCTCTGGTAATCAAAACTGCTAAATGTTTACCCACCAATAAAGGAAAATATCCTCTTGGGGATTCTAGGCTTGTTACCACGGATGTTGTTTGCTAACTCTGATTGTTTTCCTACCTGCTTATAGAAACTCCGTGCTGTCACCCATCTGTTCTCTCATCAAAGCAGCTTTGTGGTGGCAGTTATTTTAGACATTTTTTTTTTATGATTTCAGATGTCTCTGCATTGAACTATACATTCTACTTGAGAACATGATGATCAGAGCTTTAATGCAGGTAGAAACACACAGCTCCTACTTTTCTCCATTTAGTAATAGGAGAGAAAGTTATAATATCTGAATTATTTAAAAATTGTTAGAAACCTTGCTTTCCCCTTTGGGATACTCATCACACCAACGGTTTCTTATTTAAAAATGTTATTCTTCATTATTAATTCCTCAATTTTATAGGTGACCTTTTAATTGCTACTTCCAACTGGCTGACACGATGTCTAGTACACAGTAGTCAGTGAATGTTGCTTGTAAATGTTTTAATGACATGCCTCTTATCACTGTCACTTATTTTAGTTTTAAAACTTAGAAAACATTCTTTTACCCTATACTGCTAAATAGTTAATCCTCGTCCTTGAAGACTATCTCCATTCTTCCACACATCACTGCCAATTGTTCCTCTGGCCTGAGAGAGATTACCATTTTCCCTTCGTTCTTGGCTCAATCCCAACTTCTCCAAGCTGGATATTACATCCTGCTTCCTTCAGAAACTTGACTCGTTCATTATATTCTTTCTTCCAAATCTTCTATCTTTCCTTCATTGCTAGATTATCCTACTCAATAAAGAAAGAAGATAATTTTTTAATTATAAAAATTTTGTCTTTCAACTTTTTACCTTACCAATTACAAACAAGCTGAAGAATAACCTGTAATGCCTCGCTTCCTCATTTTTCATTTAATCCAACTTCCAGTCACTTACAGGAAGTCCCCTTTCCAAGGTCACTGATATAATGTCCATCTATTCCAAAGAACATGTGGCAGTTTACATGCTACTCATTACATTTGATACTGCTTGTCACTCTTCTGAATACTCTCATCTTGTTTGACCTCTCAGATCCTTCTTTATGTTCCCTTTCCTTTGCCCATGCTTGCAAAGTTTGATGTCCGGAATTTCTCCTCTGCTTATTCTATGCAATTCATCTAAATGGTTTCATCTGTTGCCATGGTTTCAACTACTGCTAACATGTTCATTACTCCCAACTGTCTTTCCATAGCCTCAGAGATTGAGCTGCTTTTTAGGGAATTGCCATCCGGTATCCCAGAGGCACTTCCATCTCAATAGATACAAACGGGATACCTTGTCCTTAGGTTATGATGCTGGCTCCTTCTTGTACATTTTCTAAATCAATAAATGATACCATCTCCTGTTCTGTTGTTGTAGGCAGAGTTGTGGTTGATTAATCTTTTCTTACTCCTCCATGTAAAAAGCACCATCTCTCATTCACCATCCCCCCTACCTACATCATAAATATCTTTCTAATTAATCATTTTGTCTTTTCTACCTGTCATTAACCATATGGTGTCCTACCTACTCTGGGGCACTGAGTAGGACAGGACTAGCTGGAGAGCACATACACGTCATTCAGAAGATAATGCGTATGGGGCAAAGCCAAAGCCAAGAACCATGTGCAGCTAGGTCTGGGGAGAGATGCAGCAGCTGCGCATGAGCTAACAGAGAGAGACGGAGCAGGCGGGGTGTGAGGGCAGGGCAAAGCACACTTACTTACAGGTCCAGAAAGCCCACATGCGCTGCTTTCGTGAAGTGCACAGCATGGCTATCATATATATCGAGGGAGTGTGGACACTTAGATATTTTTCACCCTCCACCTAGCTCCTGGATATCTGATGATGTTTACAACTTTTCTTGCTGCCTTCCTAATTGGTCTCAGCCTTTTGATACTCTCACTGTTCTCTGAATGACATTTCAAATACATTTCACTCAGTGCTGGTTTTACAATCAGACTTTTTTTTTATAATGATTTTTTATTATATTATGTTAGTCACCATACAGTACATCCCCAGTTTTCGATGTAAGGCTCGATGATTCATTAGTTGTGTATAACACCCAGTGCACCATGCAATATGCGCCCTCCTTACTACTCATCACCAGCCTATCCCATTCCCCCACCCCCCTCCACTCTGTAGCCCTCAGTTTGTTTCTCATAGTCCATAGTCCCTCATGTTTCATTCCCCCTTCTGATTACCCCCCTTTCTTTATCTCTTTCTTCCCCTACTGATCATTCTAGTTCTTATGTTCCATAGATGAGAGAAATCATATGATACTTGTCTTTCTCTGCTTGACTTATTTCACTTAGCATTACCTCCTCCAGTGCCGTCCATGTTGTAGCAAATGTTGAGAACTCGTTCTTTCCGATAGCTGAGTAATATTCCATTGTATATATGGACCACAACTTCTTAATCCAGTCATCTGTTGAAGGGCATCTCGGCTCCTTCCATGATTTAGCTATTGTGGACATTGCTGCTATGAACATTGGGGTGCATATGGCCCTTCTCTTCACTACGTCTGTATCTTTGGGGTAAACACCCAGTAGTGCAATGGCTGGATCATAGGGTAGCTCAATTTTTAATTTTCTAAGGGACCTCCACACTGTTTTCCAGAGTGGCTGTACCAACTTGCATTCCCACCAACAATGTAGGAGGGATCCCCTTTCTCCACATCCTCTCCAACATTTGTTATTTCTTGCCTTGTCTATTTTTGCCATTCTAACTGGCGTAAGGTGGTATCTCAGTGTGGTTTTGATTTGAATTTCCTTGATGGCTAATGATTTTGAACATTTTTTCATGTGTCTGTTAGCCATTTGTATGTCTTCATTGGAAAAGTGTCTGTTCATATCTTCTGCCCATTTTTTGATTTGTTTATTTGTTTCTCGTGTATTGAGTTTGAGAAGTTCTTTGTAGATCTTGGATACCAGTCCTTTATCTGTAGTGTCATTTGCAAATATCTTCTCCCATTCCGTGGGCTGCCTCTTAGTTTTTCTGTTTCCTTGGCTGTGCAGAAACTTTTAATCTTGATGAAGTCCCATAAATTCATTGTATCTTTTGTTTCTCTTGCCTTTGGGGATGTATCATGAAAAAGGTTGCTTTGGCCGATGTCGTAGAGGTTGCTGCCTATGTTCTCCTCTAGAATTTTGATGGATTCCTGTCTCACATCGAGGTCTTTCATCCATTTGGAGTTTATTTTTGTGTATGGTGTGAGAGAGTGGTCAAGTTTCATTCTTTTGCATGTAGCTGTCCAATTTTCCCAGCACCATTTATTGAAGAGACTGTCTTTTTCCCACCGGATGTTTTTTCCTGCTTTATCAAATATTAGTTGCCCAAAGAGCCGAGGGTCCATTTCTGGCTCTCTATTCTGTTCCATTGGTCTGTGTGTCTGTTTTTGTGCCAGTACCATGCTGTCTTTGTGATCACAGCTTTGTAGTACAGCTCAAAATCCGGCATTGTGATGCCCCCAGCTTTGTTTTTCCTTTTCAACAGTTCCTTGGAGATTTGGGGTCTTTTCTGGTTCCATACAAATTTAAGGACTATTTGTTCCAGTTCTTTGAAAAATGTCCTCGGTATTTTGATCGGGATAGCATTGAAAGTGTAGATTGCTCTGGGTAGCATGGACATTTTAACTTTTTAAATGCCTTCAAAGGCTCTCTAATTAGGTAGAGGTTAAGTCTTAAATCTTTGCAAGTCTTGCAAGGGAGTCTAAGATTGGCCCTTGACTTCATTTCCAACATGCTTTTCTCAAATCATTTTTGGAACTACCCTGAGCAACATTAAACACCTTTCAGTGCCTCTGCTGTACTGTATTTTCTCTACGTTTTTGTAATTTCCACCCTTTCTCTCTGCAATGCTGTTATCATCCTACGAACCTTGCTGGGATCAACTCTTCTAAAAGAAAGCCATACCCCATTCTCCCCGGGTCCCACCCCAACTAGGTTAGGTTCACTCTTCTGAGTTCTCATTCCTCATTCTATAATCTAATCTATTCTCTAGCCATATTGTACATTATTTGAGGACAAAGATTATATTCTGCTACCTATTTATCATCTATTATTATTTGTATTTCTATTGCCTTGCACAGTGTGTAATGCACAAAAGGCACTCAATATATGTTGGTAAATGGTAATTAAATATCCTTAAAATTTTTCTATTTAGTTAGGTCTTCAGGGAATAGCAAGTTAAGTTTTTGGAAGGCAGGGATGAGTCTTCATTGCATTTTTCCTTCTTATAGAACTTAACAGGACTTCATGCGTAAAAATTACTAAATAAATAAAAATATTAAATGTAATGCTAGAATACGACAGCTATTAGAGTATAGGCTTCAGTGGCAGAAATCTGAGTTCAAATCCTTTTCTTCAATCTTTGGAAGATGAATCAGAGCCACAAATCCTCCATAGAATAATCTCTATCTCTTTCTTCCATATAGGCTTCATTTTTCTTCTTTACTTCTACTTAGCTAAATGCTTTTTTCTGTTTCACTGCTTTTTGTTTTTGCTTTTGTTTTCATCACTTGTCTCCCCTTTCTCTCTCTTCCTCTGAGTACATGTGCAGATTCACATGTGCACCATGTGTGTTTAGGAGTACGTTAAGTGTGGGTGGTTTGCCAACCACAAGACCCTGTGAGTGTAACAGAAAAGCTATAAGCCAAAACTAAGAGTGAATACAAATGCAGACCAACAATGCAAACATAAATAAAACCATGCAAAGCATAAGAGCTGCACAGAGACAACACTAAGATTGTTATAATTTAACTTTTTCTTCTTTTAACCTTTGCACATTTTTATTGTCCTATTTTATTCTTTGCAGTTTCCTCTGCTCCCCCTCTCTGCTTTTTCACCAAGGAGGAGGAAAAAAGGAAAATGTGAAGAGCAACTTTCTTTAAAGAAGAAATACACTAAAGCCTTTTAACCTTAGAGGGAAATTCATTATTTAAATTGGGAACTACATGGACTCCCAATACCCTGTCTGCTCTTCAGCCAGTCACCTTATAGGTGAGACCACTATGATTACCCCTGCTCATTTACAGAGAGCGGCTACCATGGTCCTCATTCTGGGAAAGTCCTGTGAGGAAGCCAACCTCTACAGTAGCCAAGGAAACCTCTACCAGTTGCATATACTGTAGATTTTAATCACCTGGTAGTAAATGTGACCAACTGGCCAGGAAACACCAAGTGCTTGAGAAAAACCAGTGGTATTAAAGAAAGAATCAATATTTTAAAAAATGGCACAGCACATAATCACCTAGGCTATTATTTCCTACCCTGAGTTGAAACTGAATAGTTTGATCTAAAAGCAGATTTCACATTCTAGGGAAAAATAACCACAACAGTTCAGTCAATCCCTTTTCTCTTAGGACTCCTCTGATGATTCTGATTATCAACTTAATTCCAACCAAGCCCCCAGACAAGGTGTCAGCTTCTTGGGGCACTTAATTGCATTCATAAGAGTTTATGAGCAAGGGGAATTTTCAGCCTAATGCCAAGTAATTGACAACTAAATTCTTTTCCTGGTTTCAACCCAAATATTTATTCTTAACATGGCAAAAGTTTAGGATCTGTAGTATTTCCATAGCTTCCAATTATCTCCATTGCTGCAGGACACGGACCATATATAAGTCTCATGTGGTAATCACTAACATTTATCTTTGTTATTGTCACCTGGTATCTTCCTCAATGTCAAAAGAGTCTTAGAAAATGAAGCTCTGCAGTTTTACTGACCCAACAACAGAGGTCTTACTGAAGAAACTCTATCTCTGTATGACAGAGAATGGGCAGCAGAAACATCTCTGACAGCTGTTGCATGATGGGGTACGATAAAGGTCATTTCCTGCAAATGTTAGGGGTTTTTAAGAATCCCACAGGCACTGGAGAAATAATTGGACTCAAGCAATCAATAATACCTGAAGCATGTGAAGTATATCTAAGGACCAAAGGTCAGGATTTAATGCCCAAATTCATCCAATTGTCTGGAAATAAAAAAAAAAAAAAGATTTAACTTCACAGAAGGTTATATGGAGGAATTTAATTGAAGTTAAATATAAATTAATTAAATATAGATTTTTTTCTTTCTTTGAAAATCTTTGTTGATAAGGACTAATATGATAAATTAGAATCTAAGTGATCTCCCTGAAACTTTATTATTCAAGTAATTAATAAAAGCATACTGAAGTTTTTAACTGATTTTTCTTAAGAAGTGTTACTTTTGTCATAAACTAAAAGTAATTTAATATATTGGTTTTAATTGACATTAATAATTTTAAGAATGAAATTTAAGAATAAACTATGGTTTAACATCCTAAGATGTTTAGCTGGAAATTTAATTTTAAATCACCTGGTTCTCTTCTAGATTCATATATTATTAAATGCGGTTTTGCTTAAGCTATGATAGTGTTAGGAAAATAATGAAATTTAAAAACTGTAATCCTGTTCAAGACCTTAAATCTTTTTATTGAGTGTGACAGACTTCTAATTGTCCCTAAATACCCAATTCCCTCTTCTTTCTTTTAAATGCAACTTTTTATTTTGAAATATGTTGGCTTCCTGAAGTTTCAAAATAGTAATGATCATTCTGGTATATTTTAAAGCAGCTTCACCCAATGATCATATCTTCCATAACCACAGTACATGGTCAAAAGCAGGAATCTCACATTGGTACAATACTCTTTTTTTTTTTTTTAATTTTTCTTTTCAGAGAGAGTGCACATGCACGAGTTGGGGGAGGGGCAGAGAGAGAGAGGGAGAGAGAGAGAATCTCAAGCAGGCTCCACCCCCAGAGTGGAGCCCAATGCGGGGCTTGATCTTATGACGCTGAGATCACGACCTCAGCCTAAATCAAGAGCGAGACACTTAACCAACTGAGCCACCCGGGTGCCCCAACATTGGCACAATACCCTTAACTTGCAAATATACTTTATATAGATTTTAAATGCACTCTTCTTTTGCTCTCTTTTATGTGTATAGTTCTTTGAAATTTTATACCAAGTGTAAATTTGTCGAAGCATCACCACATGGTACATATTACCATTAGGGTACAGAACGGCTCCATGGGCACAAAGACACTCCCTTATGTTACCCATTAACAGTTCTGTCCTCCTCCCAACCCTAACCTCCGGCAGCAACTGACTACTTATCACTATGATTTTGCCATTTCAAGAATGTTATAGAAACAGAATCATATCATATCCAATTTTTTCAGATTGGCTTTTGCACTCAGCATAAATCCTTGACATCCTTCTAAATCATTCTTTGTATCATTAGTTTGTTTCTTTGTATTTGTTGTATCACACTTTATTCACCAGTTGAATTTTGGGTGCTTTCCAGCTTTTGGCTACTATAAAGTGACTGAACATACTTTAGCTCGCTAGGATAGAAACCCAGGAGGGCAGGGCTGTATCGTGGTTGTTAACTTTAAGAAACAGCTGAGCTGCTTTCCAGAATGGCTATGACATTTTACGTTTTCATCAACAATGTTTGAGAAATCCAGTTGCCCTCTATCCTTGTCAACACTTGATACTGTATTTTTTAATTTTTTTGCCGTTTTAATAGGTATGCAATGGTATCTTACTGTAGCTTTAGTTTGCATTTCCCTAATGACTAATGATGGTGAACATCTTTTCTCTCGTGTGTATTTGCCATCTCTATACCCTTTTGGGAGAAATATCTGTTAAAATGATTTGCCTATTTTCTGATTTTTTTTTAATTGCTGAGATTAGAGAATTCTTTATATATTCTGGATAAAAATTGTTTCTCAGATATGTGATTTGATAATGTGTCAATGACAAACTTGATACTCTAAATAGACCTTGATCCTCTTAATAGGGATCACACAACAGAGCAAAAGTTTTTAAGTTTGATGGTCTATATTATTTTATTTCTTTTATGGATTGTACCTTTGGTGTCATGTCTAAGAGCTCCTTGTCTAACCTAAGCAAAGGAAAAATTTTTCCTGTGATTTCTTCTAGAAGTTTTATAGCGTTTTTTTAAATGTCTCATTTAGATCTATGATCCATTTTGAGTTAATTTTTATATAAGATGTTAAGTTTAGGTTTGGTTCTAGAGAGTTCTGTTTGGATATTGATGGGAGAAGGACAAATTTCAGAAGGAAGAATACTGATGAGTGAAAAATGATGTCAGTGTGTACTGAACAAAGTTTCAAGATAGTGACAGAGGAATAAGGAAATTGGACAGTAGTCAAAATCAAACACACTAGAATACAGAAAGAAGAGTGAAGAGAATGACAGAGTTCTGAAAGAAAATGAAAAATTTAAGAGTAGGTTCAAAATATCAAAAAGCTTTCTAGTTCTTAGACTTGCCCACAGTTGGACTAGGCTATCTTGGTTGAGAGTTTATAAAGATGTTCCTATATATATTATCGATAATACTTGAATAATAGCATTCTGGCTATAAAACCTCTTACTTGCTCAAAAGAGTCATCCCGATGGTGAAATTTTAAATCTGTTAAGGAAGTTTATTATAACTTGAAAACAGCATAATAATTTAAGGTGTATTTCTATGCTTCTGAAATTCTTTTGTATGGCTTTTTGTTCAAGTGAGTATAACTCAAAAGCTAAAGAAGGACAACATTTTTCTGATATTCCGAAGATACTTAGTAGCATCAGAAAGGCAAAGGATAGCTTACAAAATAACAACAACTCTTAAAATTGGGCTAAAAGGCAATCTTAAACAATGAAATTTAACAGAGAGGCCATGAAGAAGTCACATTTAAGAGGAAGATAAAGCACCACGTAAAACTTGGAATTTGTTAAAATAACAACAAATAGAAAAATGAAGTAAATATTTCATTTCAATTTTAAGATTTCCCAAGACCCATTAGCAACATGGCAAGTGTAAATTGAGAACTGGTTTTTATGGGAAAAATGATAATAATTTCTACTTTCACTATCTTTTCCCTAAGTAGATTTACAATGATGTGTGTATTTCCATGAAGAGTTGCTTAATCCAATAAGCTTTCCATTGACATCCCATGTCAGATAGGAACACCACTGTATCACTTACTGATTTCACCAGTATTAGCTTTTTCCTAGAAACTAAAACCAGATGTTACTGAAATTTACACACATGTACATGCACACAGAGTCTATTAAAAATCAATTATTCATCTTTCTGCCTACAATTTTCAGAAGGAAGAAAAGAAAGATGTGCTCAAAGACAAACTATTATTTATCAGAAAAAGCATAAAGATAACTCTCAACCTGAATATTTCCAGTAAGTGTCTTGCTGAAAATTACTGAGGTGATTCTACAAAAATATCTTAGTTTTTAGAGCACATAGAAAGCCATTTCCACAAATTTGATTTTTTTTAGTTTTATCAAGATAATTGGCATACAGAACGGTATAAATTACATAATGACTTGACCCACATATATTACAAAATGATTAGCACATAAAGCTTAGTTAACATCAGCTCACATAGATACACAAAGAAAAGAAAAATGTTTTTATCCTTGTGATGGGGTCTTTTAGAATCTAGTCTTTTAGCAGCTTTCAAATATACCGTACAGCAGTATTAGCTATAGTCATCATGTTGTATATGTTACATTCCTCGTATTTATTTATCTTATAGCTGGAAGTTTGTTTCTTTTCATTAACTTCCTCCAATTCTCCTCATTCCAACCCCCCCATCCCCACCTCTGGTAACAGCAAATCTGATCTTTCTCTGTTTTGTTTTTGTTTTTGTTGTTGTTGTTGTTGTTGTTTGCTGTTGTTTTAGATTCCACGAGTAAATGACATCATATAGTATTTGTCTTTCTCTGACTTATTTCACTTGGCATAATGCTCTCAATATTCACCTATGTTGCCACAAATGGCAGGATTTTCTTCTTTATGGCTGAATATTCCGTGTGTGTGTGTGTGTGTGTGTGTGTACATTTTCCAGATTTTGCTCATCCATTCACCTCTGATGGACATTCCATTATTTCCATGTCTTGGCTGTTACAAACAATGCTGCAATGAACATGAGGCAGATATCGCTTCTACAGTGATGTCACTTCCTTCAGATGTATACCAACAACTGGGATTTCTGGATCACATGGTAGTTCTAGTTTTGATTTTCTGAGGACATCCATACTGTGTTCCAGTGCCTGCACCAGTTTACATTCCCACTAACAGTGCACAGAGGTTGCCTTCCTTCCACATCTTCACCAGCCTTTGTTACTCGTCTTTCTGATGATGGCCATTCTAACAAGTATGAGGAGAAGATAGTTCACTGTGGGTTTGATTTGCTTTTCCCTCATGAGGAGTGATGTTGAGCACCTTTGCATGTGTCTATGGCCATCTGAATGTCTTCTTTGGAAAAAAAGTCTATGTAGGTCTTTGGCCCTTTTTTAATTGGAGGATTTTTGTTATTATTGAATTGTATGAGTTCTTTATATACTTTGGATATAATTTGTAAATATTTTCCCCCATTCTGCAGCCGCCTTTTCATTTGGTTGATCATTTCTTTTGCTGTATGGAAACTTTTCATTTCTATTTATTTTTAAATATTTATTTTAGAGAAAGAGAGAGCATGACCCCGAGTGTGGGAGGGGGTGGAGGGAGAGAGTCCTCAAGCAGACTCCCCACTGAGCATGGAGCAGATCCCAAGACCCTGAGATCATGACCCAAGCCGAAACTAAGAGCTGGCCGCTTAACCAACTGAGCCACCCAGGCACCCCAGTGTGGAAGCTTTTTAATTTGATGTAGTCCCACTTCCTTATTTTTTATTTTGTTGCTTATGCTTTTGCTACCATATCCAAAAAAAATCATTGCCAAGATCCATGTCCAGGAGCTTTTTTCCTGTTTTCTTCTAGCAGTTTTATGGTTTCAGATCTTAAAGTCTTTGATACATTTTGAGTTAGTTTGTGTGAGTGGTGTCCACAACTTTTTAATGTTCGTAATAAATTTGAACATACAACATATCATCCAAATTTATTAGACAGCTTGAAGTATAGTAGTCAAATATCTAGCATAGATTAGTTGAAATGGGTAGCTCTCTTAAGACTTTAAAATTTGTCCTTCTCATAGATCTGAACTCCTAAATGTGTAAAATGAAGCATTAATTAATGTTAGCAACACTTTTCAAAATACTATTTAAGTTCCAGAACAACCACAATGCTCAGAAATGGTCCCTTTCCAGGTTATTTCATGCTCTCTGTAAGATTTCTGGATTGGGTATGAGTTATGTCAAGTATGAGTTAATATTGATATTATTTCTGTCTTTTTCACAAATCAAGAGCACACTTCTAAAGTTGTCAATAGTATGAAAAAAAATAAGCAAATTTTGGAATAGGTGACTTCCCTACATTAACTCAAGTTGACTTTGTTCTTCTGAATGATGATAAATACTATCTTGGAGTAGAATAACATGGAAATTCTGTAAACATGTTTAGTTGAAAGTATCCCAAAGATACACAATAATTCAATGGAAGATATAAAAGTAGATCTCAGAAACAGATTTTAGGTTCACTTCTATTTAATTATCTTAATTTTTCTAGTATAATTAAGATTCTGCCTTGACTATGTAAGTGGCTTATGAAAGAGTTATAAAAGTAATATGTAGGGACATTTGAAATATTTTCTTTTTGCTCACTTTGAAAAGATTTCCAGTTTGCTTCTAAATGCATATCAAATTTGAAAGGCCAAGTGATTTAAGGCAGGTATATCATTACTTTCCTCTATGGTTTGTTCAAGCAGGTAAAAAGTATGCAAGAATCTGAATGTTCCTTGCAACAGTAGCTTCAATTTTCATCAGCCAAGACCCAATTTGTGTCAGAGGGTAAAACTTGCCTGATTAGATCTGTTCAAAAAGCCATTAAACAACTTTCAATGTTCTTGCTCTCTCACATTTAGGACACTAAACTTTTACAGAGACAGGCTGTTTGAAGCCTTCCTAATTATTTCCATTATTATCCAAGAAGGATTACTGATGTTCAGCCTCCATTGGAATTCTCAAAAGTTCTCAGTGCAAATTATATGGCAATCTAAAATGCCTTTCTCTGGCTTTATGGCCTGATTATTATTTAGAGTCTCTCCAGCAGTGAACTTGAAGATCATGCAAATGTGCTCTTTGGGAAAGTCACTGTATAGCTGAATAATTTTTTTTTTTATTTTTAAAGATTTTATTTATTTGACAGAGATAGAGACAGCCAGCGAGAGAGGGAACACAAGCAGGGGGAGTGGGAGAGGAAGAAGCAGGCTCATAGCAGAGGAGCCTGATGTGGGGCTCGATCCCATAACGCCGGCATCACGCCCTGAGCCGAAGGCAGACGCTTAACTGCTGTGCCACCCAGACGCCCCACATCCACTGAATTTAAAGGAACAAGTGGGTATTTGGGGTTTGGGCTTTCTTCCCTTTAAGGATACCAGACCTTAAATTCTCGTGTGTGTGTGTGTGTGTGTGTGTGTGTGTGTGTGTGTGTGTGTGAATAATTTGTTTTGTAGGAAGCCAGCTCAAGTTTATCATCAACCACGAAAATTCTTTATCAATGCTTTTCTATAAAGTAGGCCTATTATTATACCAGTTCCACTTTAACTCTGACAGAAAGCTGATCGGGAATGCTATTATTAAGTCATAAATGCCTATTTTAAAATATGTTGCCTCATATTATTACACTGTATCGTTTCATTAATTCGTGTAATATTTCCTTTGGTTTTTAGTATCTTCTATGTCATAATCAAAACTAAAATAACTCTAAAAATGTAAAGTCTATAGCATAGATTTAAAGTCAAGAGTCCGTATGCGTCTACAACTTAATATGTATAAATACATACAAATTTAACTAGACAGAAGTGACCATGTTCACTCACTACATGCAATATTTACAATGCTGAATAACAACTGTATTTGCCAAGATATTCACAGTTCATAATATTGTGAGATAAAATGTAGCTATAAACATTAATCAATGGCATGTTTATTAAACCTATATTTCTTAGATCATAAGATATACTGATGAACAAATTTCACTGTGTAATAACAAGGAGCCTAGAGCCAAGTGGGAACAAAAATACCTAAGTAATTTTAATTTGTGAGATAAACTATCAGTATAGGGATTTATTCAGGATACCACTGGCACACCTTACACCCATTCAGGAAAGTTGTTAACAAGCGATATTCAAATAGGACCTAATTAGGCATGAGGTCCTAGAATAGAGAGAGTGTGCCAGTCAGGAGAAGACATGTCTACATGGACAGTAGGAATATGTTACAACAGAGGTTTAAAGTCATATTAAATCAGACTTAAAATGGAGTTTGGTCTTCATCTTGATGTTGAGATAGATCACTGAAGGAGAGTGATATAATCACATTTCAGTTTGGAAAGATCATCCTGGCTCAAGTATAACGAATGTTTTAGAGGGAATAATGGAATTAGACCAGTTCAGATAAGAAATGATACTGTCTTACCCTGTGGTAGTGATGGAAAAGAAAGAAAAAAAAATAAAATAAACTTACTTCTCAACTTATTCTGTTATGACTATTGTTTTGTAATAGACTTTACAGATGTTACTTTTAAAATATTCTGTTAGTCTGAGGAGCCATTTATTTATAGATCTCCTTGTATTATTTGTAACAATATTGTATTTATTTTTTTTAAGGTTTTTTATTTTTATTTATTTGACAGAGAGAGAGACAGCCAGCGAGAGAGGGAACACAAGCAGGGGGAGTAGGAGAGGAAGAAGCAGGCTCCCAGCGGAGGAGCCTGATGTGGGGCTTGATCCCAGGACCCCAGGATCATGCCCTGAGCTGAAGGCAGGCGCTCAACGACTGAGCCACCCAGGTGCCCCTGTATTTATCTCTTAAGCACAGATTCTCTACACATCATCTCAAGTTCCCAGATTGTTTTATTAAAACACTTATCTTCAATCATCCAAATGTGACTAAACACTATCTGAAAAGTCCCATAGTATTCCATACCTGTGAACACATTTACATTTTTGTGCTGAAAGATACATGAAAACAAAGGCTTAGATATTTGATCTTACTGATTTGAAGAAATGATAACATGAAAAGAGAGGTAAACGGAGGCTAAGAAAATGTAAAGTGTGTATTGTGGAAACAGACATGTTATCTGAAAAGTGAATTGTCTGAGGGAAATATAGATCTAAGAGGCATGCATGAAAAATGCAAAAGGAGAGAGACGTGATTGCATACAAATCTAAACTATTTTAACTAGTGCCTACTCATAAAAACACCATCATTTGAATCATATTATGGATTTATGATCTTCCGAAACTGAAATGTGATACCGCTCTCCTTCAGTGGTATGTCTCAGCATCACGACGAAGGCTATATATGTAGATACACACACATACACATTTATATACATACACAGATATATGTAAACTTATGATCTCATCGCTGTAACACTATATGTATATGATGAGACTGTTATTCTAGAAAGCAATAGAACACAGACATTTTAGTCAATTAGAAAAGAGAAAATGAGGTTCAGATACCAATTTCCGGGTTTCAGGCAAGACACATAACCTCTTTGGGCATCAATGTCCTTATCTGTAAAATGACAAAACATACCCTACTATGTATCTCTTGTGTAAATGTATAAAAAGGAGATGGTAGTTTTGAAAGTGGTTTTGGAAAACATGTGCAAGGGGTTCGGTAATGATTCACTGTAGGGAGTGACATTTCTGAAGGAGTCAGAAAGATAGGGGTAACAAAATTCATTCAAACTTAATAGGAAAAGTAGTATTTACTAACTGGCAGGCTTTTAAGATTACGGAAAGAACCAATTTTACATGAATACTATATCTATTCCTCTGAAAATGCTACAAAAATATAGGAATCCATAATGTTAGATATTTTCAAGTTTTGTAGTCAAAATAACTTCCTTAATATTTCTTACACATTTCTCATACACATATGCTTCACACATGCTCCCTATTTTTCAGACAAGGTCAATGTTTTCACTACAATTCATTTATATTGTTATTAGAACTATTTTCTAGGTCTGTTGATAAAATTTGGCCTCACACATTGATAACACATTTTTCTAATTACACTGTAATTTTCACTAGTAATTCTAGCTTTTTTGAATATACAAATCATTTCAACTTATTATATCATTGCTTTAACACTTCATACACATCTTGAGACATTTAGGCCACAAAAGATTATATTTAATATTAAAAGGATCAAATGTAAATAATTCTCAATTACTTATCCAAAGTGAAAACTTGAATAACGTGTATAGTCTAAATGTGCAAATAATCAGAAGATACAGATTTTTTACCCTCCTGCTACCGAATGTTTCCCTGAGTTGCTGTCAGAGACAATGTTTACAGTGTTGTGCTTTAATTCCTACTCTCTTGTCAAGACACCAATTGAAAGCAGAATGCTAAGAACTCAGTGAGAACTAAGAGTGATAAATGAAGTGCCAGCATAATTTGGAAATTGGAAAATGTGCCCTTGAAAACATATTAGTTCGCTCAGTTTGTAACGTGTAACAGCAGTATTGGTTTTCTCTCTTCACTGCTAGGTCAAGACACTGATGGAAGTAGGAGTCGGCCAAGCCAGAAACAGATCTTCAGCTGGGGTCCAGTAAAGAGTGTGGGAAGGCTTCCCCGAGGCTGGCAAATATCTCGCCCCAGTGGCTAACACCCCTTGCTCTGTCATTCTGCCTGAGATTTCACCCAAAATAACATTCGCTTATGTGGTTAAGCTCAAGTATTTCCAGGAAGCTTAAGCAAGCTACGGTAGCCATTCCAACTTCCAGAAAGTCTCCCTCTTTGCTGTGATTGATCAAAAAAAAAAAAAAAAGAGGTAATTTTTGGTGGAAAGCAGAAATGAATTTGGAGCACTGGGATATTTTTCAGAGAAGAGAGGCCTGGTAAATTTTAGTAGCCAACAGGAAACATGAAACATAGAAGTCAGGGGAGAATGAAAAAGGTGATACCAGGACATAAATAAACACAGAAATGGGCAGAGGAATAAAATAAATAAATAAATAAATAAATAAATAAATAAATAAATAAATAAATAACAATAAGAACAATTATAATAACAACTCTCATGTCTTAAACTTTGCCCAGAGCAGTCCCAAAATATTCTATGTGGAGAAAGTGTAGGAACATGTCCAATGTGTAACTAAGATCAGTGCTCCCCTTGTGCGATGCCATGATCTTGCCTGGCTCGTGGCCTAAACAACTGGGTGAATCCTGAAATCTGCTCCACTCAGGAGAAAAGCTGGAGTGGCACATCGAATGTGCACATCTTCACAGCCTGGAACCTCAGGGTGGTTCCAGAACACTTTTCTCCTTTGCTTCCACATTGGTCCAGTTATGTAGTTCTATCAATACAGATAACAGAATGTACTCAGAGAATCAGATGAGCATGGACTCTCCACCAGGAAGGTAAGTCAACGTAACACAAAAACAGATATGGCTGTCAGAGTGGAACACGTGTCTTTTCCTAGCTGGGTATTTTGTCTCTCACAACACAACCTTGCAGACTATCAAGGATATAACAATTTTTGAAAGGGTCATGTTAGGAAAAGAAAATTATACACAGATGCAGCATTTTCCAATCTCTGTGCCATAGATAAGGTAGCTCTGAGAGTAACCAGGAAGGGGCTCGAATAGCGTGAGCCACTGGATCACTGTCACACACACTATAAGAAGCATGTCCTTTTACAGTAGGCTGTCTTACAAAAATGTCCATTTTCCGGGAGTGGCATAGTACCAACAAAAGATGTCTTTGTTCTCCATTCCCACACTGTTTAAGAAAAGGTGAAAAAACATGGGTTACTTAAATTATAGCACATCCATAGCACACCATGGAATACAAACAAGGACGAAAACATCCTTGAGGGGGCTTAACTAAAATATGTGTGCCAACAATGCTGCCATGCCTGTACAATAAGCACATAAAAATACCAAAACTAATTTATTAAATTAAAACACACAGAACTGTACACAGTACAGAACTTTTGCCAAAGTTCAAGGGTAACACACGTGAAGAGTTAACACCTTCCAGAGAGTCTTTCAGTAAATCCTGAAAATTCCTATCCTCAAGTCCCCTGCCTTTGAGAGTGCTTACTTCTAACTTCTGCCTTAGAATCTCCAGCCACCATTAGCACAATCTCCTCCTTACTAGCGAGGTTAGACCTTCCCTGACACAAATCCCTCTTGTCTTTAGGATGTAACACTAGGTCTGCATTATCAGTCTAGAAGGACCCTCTGGTGGCAGTTGTGGTGCAGGCTCCTAGTGGGTCATTTTGTGTTATCTCTGGTCCTTCGCGTACCTCCAAATAATATTAGCCGTGAGGCCATGGGTTTGACACTGCTAATTTCACAGAAGCATCTAAGGCATGAAAGGCTTCTCTTTGAGTATAAGGGTAAGTTACAGACCTTTATCTTTTATTTATTGGTAACGGTTGAATCAGATGTACGTGCATATATATTTACACACACACACACACACACACACACACACACACACACACACTCCTCTATGTCCCAAAGATTAACGCTGAGACTTATCTTATCCTGAAGTCTCCAAACTGCTTACTGAAATCAGGCAGATGAGATGAGAAGAGATGAGAAGGGGAGGGGAGGGGAAAGAGAGGACAGGAGAGAGTGGAAAGGGAGAGAAGAGAAAGAGGAGAGGGGAGGAGAGAAAGAACACCACAAATCTCAGTGGAACAGGCCATGCGTAAGAAGCAAGCTATGTGGTGAGAATGAAGAAGTGAGCACTAAAATTCCATCAAGAAACGATTCTTCAGCTCCACTGCCTGCCGCCACATGGGAACGAGGACCAGGTTTCCAGAGCTTCCAGTTCTTACACAGAAGCCAGGAATCCTCATGTACAATTTCTTATATGTTGACTTAAAATAGTTAAGTCTTGTGCAGACCAAACAAAAAATTTCCGTGAGAAGGATTTAGTCAATGAGCAGTGAGCGTGACCCTCAGTCTAAACAAATAAGAAGATAGGGAAACATCTGCCTAACTTCTTGATCACTGGCCGTTATTTCTCAACACCCGAGTTAGTACTTCTGGATTCTAGAGCATTGTTTCTTCCCCTTCTTCAATCAGACACTTTCAAATCATGCTGCCTCCCCTACACACACACCCCAACACACAAAGTGAGACTAAGAAAGGAGTCTACTGCTGAGCCAGGAACATATCTCTAAAAGTTACCCTATCCCAGTTACAAAGAACCCTGGAGGAAACTTCCTCCACCTGACCTGTTCGGACTTTTTATCTTATCCAAGACCCATTTCCCTGCCAGGCTCACTGGGGAAGTAGAAGGAGGATTCCTCTATTAAGTGTGTACTAAAACTATTGTCTCCTCCCTCGATCTACTCTTTCGATATGAGTTCAAGCTCTCATCACTTCTCATCCGGCCCACTTGTCAATTTACATGAAGTTCATCGCCGCCCTCTAATCCAAACTTCCCACTGTTGACAATATCCTTGCTTATGCCTTAGACACCATCAAAGACACACCAAAGTCACTCTGCATTGCCTTGGACTTTCTTATGGTTACCAACTGTGACCACAGGCTCTCATGTACGTTCTGTCCTCCTATTATACTCATCCCCAGACTTAAATCCCCCTTAACACTGATCCTTGAAATTGGTGTTTCAATCAAAATCCATTCAACCACAGTCAGGATTATTTAAATTGAAAATAATGTAATAATGACAATTTAGTGAAACATGTTAGAATCAGAGACTTGATTTAAGACAGAAGGTAAGATTTTTAAAATGAGAGATTACTCAACATTCTTCAAGCCACATTTCTTTATTTTTTATTCTCATTCACATAGGATTGATGTTATACCTAAGATAGTTGTAAAGATTAGAACTTAGAAGGAGGAATATATGCATGTATTCTTTTAGGAGTTATCTTCTGAAACCTTTGACTATCACCAATATTGAAGATAAAGAAATGTTTTGACAGGCTCTTGGATTTCTCATGTTGTATTTCTATCAAGAATTATGCTTAACTTGTATGCTCATGCTACAAGTTAACTGCCTTTTCAACATTCTTTACAGTCTTCTGCATGACAAAAGATACCACAAAGGAAATCAAAGACAAGCAAATTAATAAGGAAATGACAAAACAGTAAATAAGGTTAAATGGATAAAGATACAAATAGCAAATTCACAGAAAAACCTATACAATGGGACACAAAATTATGAAAAAATCCTTATGAAAACATGTGCAGTCCCATTAATAATCAGGATTGTACCATAAAACAGCAATGGGATTTTTTTAAAAAATCAACTAAATACTATTTATTGTTGGATAATTTTAAGTGTAAGTGAGAGTATAAAGAAATGGACATTCCTAAACTGGGGATGAAAATGCAAATTGGTATACAACCTGTTTGGAAGGAAAATTAATTAGGGAAATTAAATATGCACATACTTCGTGATGCAAGATTCCATTTGCCAGCATGTACACCAGAGAAAAGTGTGTTACATCTTCAAATAGGCAGACACTGAGTGCTCTGCATGGCTGTCTGTAGGAGGATAGTGCATTTAGAAAAAAATGGGACAGAAACAGATAGGGAGTGATAATTTCAAAAATCCAGATACAAACTATGGGTGATTTGCTGCCATTTATGTCACCAATATTTAGTGGAAGAACAAAGACTTAGGGTCACCTTAGAAACCATGAAATGTATGTAAATATCAATCTTAAAGCTTTGGGAATATTTATCGATCTTTATAATTTATAGGTAATGGGCACTGGATGCTTGATCATCTGATGATGTTAGTTCATCAGATTCTCAAACAGTTCATGACTCAGAAGATGAACAACGTTTTTAGAGTTAATAAAAAAGGATTACTGAATCTATTATATATATTTTGATTTTAGGATTTAAAATGCTTTTTGTACTTCTCACAGTCAACACCGAGGTCTATGATACAAAATACATTGATAATAATATTTACAATATAGGATTGTTATAGGGGTTTCTTGAGGTAATGTATGTAAGTACCCTACGGATATGCGAACCGCAAGGCTGGTCTGTGGGAGGGACTCATTATGTTGGTCAGTCATGCTAGTATTCCACTGACTCAGCAACTCTCTCTAAAATAATGGTATTTATGAATTCAAGACATACTTTTCATGAATAGCAAGAACTTGCTCTATGACAAAAATAAACATAACAATTTTGTTTCTGTTGAACACCAAGCCAACTCTTTCCTTTCAAACCATGTTTACAAGGGAAATACTCATAAAGCTGAGATGGCTGGTGGTTCTAGGGATCACCTAGAAAATGGATTGTCAGAGATTGATTAGACACTGACTGGAGACACCAAGTAAGACAACAGTAACAAAGTAAGCAAGCTATCTGTGATTCAGAAACTGATAATCAAAAGTGCAGTGATCAGCTACTATTACAGCAACCAAGTGATTTCCTCCAGTTCGGGCTTTATTTCTGATATAGCGTCATATGTTATCAATGAAAAAAATAATAACTAAATCTCCCTTCTCCTAATTTCCAGTTCCCTTCAAGGGAAACAATAATTTTATCGCCCCATTGCTAAAATGAGGTTGCATTAAATACATCTGCTCTCTAAACTTTCTGATGTGGTACTGTAAAAGTAGTTAGGTTTCCACTGTAAGACTGAATGAAATCAGTGGCCGTAATTAGGACCCAACTTACGTCATAACAGTACCTGAAAGGGGGGGGGGGGAGTATTTATCTCAGTGTTCCTGCTTTTCCATTCTTGGAAGCCGGTTTGGATGGATCCCAATGCCCTATAAGTCCTCCTGCGTTTGACTATTATCGGTCTCCTCCCCAGGAATCATTCTGCCCAAACCAAAACTCCACTCAATAGATAAATGCTACCAACCACGGAAAGGGAAAATTGAAAACTTGTAAGTATTCCCCAATATTAATGTGCCTGAACAATCATATTTAATTGGTTCTCAGGTCTATTATTTGTTCTGTCTACCCAAAGAAAGTTCTATTGTAGTTATTTCAATGATAAACTTGCTTCTTCTCAAAAAGTTTTATTATTCTGAGAAATTGCTTGAAAATAGCAGAAGTTGTAGTGGGGTAGTGAAGGCCTGATAATACATTCTAAAGGTTTTTTTAATAGTGTAATTTATGTTAAAACTTGTCCTAATACATTGCAAGATCACTTAGATATTTTATTTTAAATACTGTATGTAGCTTTCTCACAGCTCTAGTGCCATTTCCAGTAAAATGAGATTTTCATGAAAGACATTAAAAATCATGTTGCACTTAAATGGTGATATTGTTTCAATCTTTCATCAGGCGAGGTCATTTTCATTCAGAAATTTGACATTCATCTAGAACATTCTGTATCTAAGAAAAATGAAATGCCTACAGTTGCTTCAATTTCCAGACTTAACTACTTTTACATAAGAGTCGAGTTCCTCTTCAGCCCACTAAGGTACTCACACATCTTCTTTATTCTTTAAGGCCAAACTGTCCTGAAACAGCTCCCCTGGAAATCTGACATAGTTACAGAAAAGAGCCATAAAATGTCTTATTAAGGGATTCAAGCTCGCAATCATTAACATGTAGATATGTATTTCACTTGGGTATAGAAATTAACCTACTATGCTTTATTTATTTTTAAATTTTATACATTGATACCCCTTGTACATTAATACCCCTAATCTGGGATTCAGGGGAGCTAATAAACACACATTTCCTCCTGTTCCTTTTCTTCCTCCTCCTCACTCATTAGTTTTCTTCTCTAAGAATACACATTAAGAAGTTAAATGCTAAAAACTGAAATTCAACAGGAGACTTTTGCATGTTTGCAAAGACCTCTGATGTTTCTAGTTAAACACATACCTTATCTCCTTACTCTCACCTAATTTCTTTTTTTTAAAATTTTTTTATTATATGTTAGTCACCATACAATACATCATTAGTTTTTGACATAGTGTTCCATGATTCATTGTTTGCGTGTAACGCCCAGTGCTCCATGCAATACGTGGCCTCCTTAATACTATGCTTTTTTTAATACAAAAGGAGGCAGTCTGGAGAGATTTGAAGGAAACACAAAGGCACAATTAAATATTAACAGTTCTTGATAGATACAGAAAGAGAAGCAGGTACAGTTAAACTTTCATCTGATACAGGCTGGGATGAGGATATCTGTGCCTAGAGGCAAAAGTAAGGAAATAGGAAAATGTACCGATTTTGCTGATGATGTATCCTAAATACATGCTTTATTTTGGTTTCCTTCTGAAAAAATTTACTTTTCCTATAATTTACACTTGTATTCCTTGTTTGATTACAAAACAATTTTACATAAGTTATGTCTTTGGACTTTTACAGTATTGTATGTTAGAGCAAGTTTTGGCTATTTAACAATGAGGAAATGGAACTTAAGTGACCTCCCATAGGTATATATGTAATAAGTTGAAGAGCAGGGTCATATACCCTATGTCTTGTGTTTCACTAAGTTTTTTAGGCATCATGTTATTGTCTTAGGGGAAAAAAACCCTGCTTTATGAGCCTATAAAGAACATTTTGACACCCTTTGATTTATAAGATTTGTTAGTTGGGCATGCATCAGATTTTCTTTAGTGCACAACAAAATAAATTTAGAAGAGTAAGAATAATTAAAATTCCTAAAGACAACATTGAGTAAATATTTTTAAAAATCAAAATACTATCAAAGTTAACACACACACGCACCCACACACATACGCACACAGCACAAATTTCAAGATACACAGCACAAGAATTTAAAGTCTATCTCCCTTCTGTCTCTTGCTGCCAGAAGTATCCCAGCCAAACAATTATATCTCCCAAGCGAAGATACTGAAGCATGATTTCTTTTTGCTTCCCTGCCCTTTATTTTTAACACAATGATTCTGTCCTACAAATTAGTTTCAACTTTTATCACTTAGCTCCATGGACAAGTGTGCTTGCACGCGCACACACACACCTGGGGACGCACACACTCTTCGTTCCGTATCAGCACAGGATCTTCCTTATTTTAATGGCTATAGAAATGTGTTATAATTTATTTGACCAGTTGGACATTTATTTCCAAATAAATCTTGCACAGATGTCATTTAGATAGCATGTATGTCACTGGATAAATTCCTAGAAGGGGAATTATTAAGCAAAATGAATTATACATTTCAATTTTGAGAAATATTGCCAAACTGCCTGTTGTATTGTATTAATCTATATTTCCACCAGCAATGCATGAGAATGCATGCTTTCCTGACACCCCATTGACACATTGTGTCAGTAATTTTTTTTTTTAAACTATAGGAATAGGATAGGATGGGGCGCCTGGGTGGCACAGCGGTTAAGCGTCTGCCTTCGGCTCAGGGCGTGATCCCGGCGTTCTGGGATCGAGCCCCACATCAGGCTCCTCCGCTATGAGCCTGCTTCTTCCTCTCCCACTCCCCCTGCTTGTGTTCCCTCTCTCGCTGGCTGTCTCTATCTCTGTCGAATAAATAAATAAAATCTTTAAAAAAAAAAAAAGGAATAGGATAGGTATGTTACATAGCTGAGTTTCAATTTGTATAAGTGAGGATGAGATTTTTCCCCACATGCATGTCATCTTCCCAATCCTTCATTGGACATTGGTCTTTTCCCAACTGATTCACATGGATGCTGGACATGTTAAGAATATGAATTACTTAACTGTTAAAGGAATTATAATTTTTTCCAGTTTTATCTTTTGTTTGTAGAAGTTTATATGCAGTTTTACTTTAATGTAATTAAACACAGCTATTTATATATTTTTGAGCTCTTTGTCATTTTAAAAAAGCTTTCTCCAATCCAACACCATAGCATTTGAGTTGAGCTTTGCCTTGATAAGTTAACTAGTGGTATGTTTTATATAAAAATGTATCATGCAGATGAAGGAATTATCCTATTGGAAAAAAATATCTCTTATTTAAATTTTGGAGTTTGAGATAGTCAACATTTTGCTTTTTGCATGGTTAATATTCAAATGCACAGGCATTGGAAAACAGGCCTAATTGTTTCTAAAGCTATTTCTGGTTCTAAATGATAAAACCACATCTTTGACACAAACAAAGATACTTTGTTCTCATTTCCAGTAGAAACTGACAGCCTCCAAGTCATCTAGTAGTTACCCTAAAGGATCCAACTATAATTAAGATGTAGGAGATGTAGTTTACATCCCTTTGACCAGAATTAGAATTGTATTTGTCAAAATATTTTTCTTATGTTTATTCTAGCTGAAACTAGAAGCTACTTCTCATGAAGTAGATGGTGTAAAAGCATTTGTGGTTTTGTATCTTTACTGAGATTTTACAGTTTTCTGGTGATATTTCTATCTGTGGACTCAAAGCCTCGTAATTAATCATATATGTTGAAAACGCCTTACGTATGTTCTTCATGACATGAAACTGTATTTTTTGAGTGACTTAAATGGGAGTATCTACACATAAACCTATTGCTCTTTTTATATTGATATATACATTTAGTCCAAAAAGTATACAAGTATACTGTTGGATAACAGTAATATTTTGAAGGGATATTCTATAGATTCATGGCTTTGTTCTTTTGTGAGAAAAGATTTTCCCTTTTTAAAAAAGAAAACTATACTCACATTTCTCGGTAAGGCAATTCTGTGTAGTTAAATCAGAGAAAGAACGTTTTGTAAGGTTTAGAGAACGCTTTCAGGAGAAACTACAACATAGACTTGCAGTTAGTATACGTGAGTTAGTATAAGTGAAGTAATTATTTAAAGTCCAAGGACTTCATGTGAATCTCCAGAGCAAGTCAAAGCATACCAAGAATTCTCAACATAAAAGAGAGGAGTTGGGTTTGTACATGAATAAGATAATCAGATTTTAAAATTCCAATGTAGTTATCTAAACAGTCCGCCCGTACCAATTGTAAATTGTATTTACTTACTTAAAATGTGTAATTCTACCCAAAAGTTCATTTGTCCCTATAATTTACTTAAATGATGTACTTTTAACCAAGATTTCAATTTCATTGATGTCCCTATAATAACGTGGAAAGTAAAATGGAAAATTCGAACATTTATCCCACATGGAGCAATATGGAAGACTCTAAATAAGAGACTTCAAATAAATACCTTTTTATACAATGAATTGCTTTGAATGAACCAAATTTCCAGTGTTAGTGACATATAAATGGAGATGAAGGAAAATCTTGTCTTTTACTTCTATTTTTATTATTACATACAGAGATAAGATTTTAAACAACAGAAGGAATAAAATCAAATATTTCAGAAAAATAGAAAGTTTTGAGGAGTAATTGTATATGGCATTGTTTATCCATGAGTATGATTTGGTAGCTCTTTCAACCCAGGTGGGAAAAGCAGGAGAGCAGCCCTGTGGGTGGGAGTGTGGGGTAGAGTGGGTGGGTGATTGGCACCTACAACTCCCAGACATATCCTGTGCAGGATTTAATAATGTAAGTGTGATGGAACTTCACTTTAACATTCCATAGCAGAGTGTAGCTTTGACATAAAGTGACTCTACCTTCGATCCACAGCAAGATGGTTAATTGCAAGTACAGAAGAACCCTATTAGGCAGTACTTCCTTAGACGATGACTACGGAGTAGTTTACCTGCCTCTTGGCCACAATTTTTGTAAGCGAAAGGCCGCCTAACTCCCTAAAGTTGGCTAGTATCCATTGCTTGCTTCTAAGCCAGTGCATTTCTTCTGCTCAATTTCCCAATTAAATCTGGTCTTTCTTTGGGATCAAGTAAGTGAGCTGTAAGTAATAAATAAAAATACTAGCTAGAGAACAGGTGGATAGGTAGTGAAGGTAAGAGTTTGCCTGGAAGGAATAGAAAGAAAATACAAACATATTAAGAGTCTCTAAAAAGTTAATACACATTGAATGTGAATGTAACTACTCATTTTTTTAAAACTGTGACTCTGTCTAAAATAAAAGAGATGCTTTTCTGTGTGACTTTGGGATAATTATCTTTTATTAAAAAAAAAATCAAAATCTGTCCATGCGTTCCCAAGAACATGTACTTTGGCAATTAAATGCAGCAGTAGGGCTATCAGAATGGGAAGTATTTTAGCAATTATTAGTTCATAAAATAACCTTGATTTCTTTTTGAGTCAAGTTCATATGTTTTAAGTGGGATATGCATGGAGCACTTTACTGTGGTTTACAAAAAAAACTATTTCATATGGGAATCTGATCTCCATCAAAGCATTAAATCCTAGTCAATCACTAAAACCACTAGATCTCAATCACGACATCACCTTTTAGGTTTACAGTTCTTCCTCCTATGTTGGAGGTTCTCAGAATAACAAAGTTTTTCAACTAGATCCAGGAGAACTATGGAGGTCCTCATGTCAGACAGGTAGGTAGCAGAATTTCAAAAATCACATTTGGACAGTCAGGTGCCTTTCTCAGTTTGCTACGTAAATTTGCCACAGCCTAACAAGTCTACCATTTTATGTTGCAACCATGTAAGTTATATACTATTTTCCAAACTGAACTTTTAAGAGTAAAAGGGACACCGATAATAAGGATACCAGGAAAACAAACATAATCTGGGCCTATTCCAGGCTAACTGGAACTTAATGGCCACCTTACCAGGGAAGTGTTAGGGTCCTTTGCTTCTATTTCAAGAATGCAAATATTGACTTTGATATTTATATTGATTAAAGCAGGAAAAACATTACATCTCAATTTCTTCTGATGAAATGTGGATACACCATTTAGAATGATGGCTCACCCTTTCACATCCTATGATCTACCAATCTCGTTACCACTTTTTAAAGCTGGTTCGTACAGAGAAAACCCAAAACACCACTTGTTTTAATATTGTAAATAAAAGACTTGAAACAGGGTAACAGGATCTCTGAAAAGCCAGGCCTTAAAAGGCATAAAATTGCAAGTCATTGTAATGTTGATCTTTATCCCCAAGATGATTTTGATGATGATAAGGTTTGTTATCATTCCTTGGATGAGTGCTGTATGCCAGGTGTTTTGCTATGTGCTTTTCATATATTAACTTTCCTCGCCTATCCAACATCACTCTCAATCTGTCCAGATTTGCTTTATTCTAAGAAGAAAAATCAGTCATAGATAAGTTTGATTGATTTGTTTAAAGAAGCCCAGCTAGTCACCCAATGGAAGCTTCTGTGTTCAAACTGGGATACAATTCCAATCCCCATGCTCTTCTTGAATAAGCTACAATACCTTTATGTCATCTTTCTTAGGAATTTTAGGATTCCTCCTGACATAGTACTGTGGTCAGCCTTGTTCCCACTGCTGACTTTTACATTAAGGAATTAGTGGAGACATTTGAGGCCATCAGGAAACAGAACATGATGTACATTTGCCAATGTGTAAAGAAGGAAAATGTCCACATTACTAGCAAAATAATAAAAGCCACGTGTACCTAATCCACAGCAAATAATATTGACCGGAGACAATAAACCGTGGGAACTGACATGGGATTGGAAGATAAGAAATTCTTAGTAACTGCTTTGTCAACGCCAAATTCCCCATGAACTCCTCTTTGCAGCCCAGTAATAAGGGGCTCCTCTACCCTGCCACCTACCAGGCAGTCACATGAGGAGAGATGGGAGGTCTACCCAGTACACGTTCCATAGCAGGCACCAGAACACCTACGTGCTGGTAAATATCTGTTAATTGCAAGAAGGACCTAGAATTAACTAAATCAGGGCATTAGTCAAATGGATAGGAGTATTTCCCATCTGCAAGGCCTCTTTTTTCATTAAGTTAGTATTAATATATGACTATTATCATTTCCATCTCTCAAATCAGAAAACCAGGCACAGCAACGTTACTAATTAGATCACACCCTTTCTAAGTGATATAATCAATTAAAAGATCTGGGTATTTTAATTTGAATAAGACTGTAGGCTTAAGTACTATGCCCCACTCTGCTTTTACTAAATTCTACAAATAAAAATTTAATTTGCAATACTGAAGAAAAATCATTAAAGTACAGATATGTTCGATTTTTAAAATGAAGTGCTTCTATTATTTCAATCCACATTATTATAAAGCTATATTTAAAAAAAAATTATCTTCAAAATGTTAACAAGGTTGCCCAGGTCTACTCCTTAAATGATCTGAGCTAATCATCCTGCTTGGCCACTCCCTGACATCTCGATTTCAAGAAATAAAAGTTCTAGATGAAAACATGTGCTGAAGTGGTGATTGGAAATCAGGCATATTTCACTTCATCAGCTACACGAAGTATCAGGGATTATGTGATGTTTCTACGTACACCTTGTCCTGATAGAAATAAAGTTGCATTTTTACCTATATTGTGATTTTACGAAAGGATCACTATTTGTCTTTCTCTCTACTCTCAGCTTCATTCTAGCAACTAATACTAATTACAGGAAGGTTGAATCGCCATCACGTGTGATTAACTTCAATGGCGTCCCTTTCTCCTCCACTTCAGACATCCTCTCCTTTCATGGAGTTCTTCTCAAGGCCACTTAGGACATCGGTGACACCTACAGAGAATACTAAAACCAAACTTATTATGAAAAGTAGTAGGGAGAGCCACTTTAGACAGGAGGAGGCATCTGGGGAAACCCAACAATAACAACAAAGGTAGAGCTGGAGCAAATGAAGATTGCAGCTGTGTCCCTACATCCCTTAGCACTATGGGAAAGATGAAGTAGGAAATGCTTTAAAAAAAAATTACACCGAATTTTAAAAAATTGTTTAACACTGTTTAATCCTGTTTAAAGCATACAAGAGAGTATCATTAAAAACTTCTCGAGAAACAGCTGTGTTTTGATGCTTTGCTACTTAGAAATGTAACAATGGAAGATGTAGGGTTGGAAGGGTTTAGATTTCATGTGAGCATTCAGGGTAAAGAGAGCGGAGCACTGGGATAAGGCACAAAGAGAAGCTGGAGAGAGAGACAGCAAGAAGATGGCGGACTTGGTATGACATGCCAACCTTAGTGGGCTCGGCTACCACCCTGAAGGGCAGCTTCTTAGTCAGACGACAGGAGAAGAATGAGACACAGCTCAGTCCCTACAGATTCAGTGAGGACTTGGTCTCAGTTCTGAGATTCAGAGGTAAAACTGGTACTGCTGTGCTCTCTGTGGGTGGGTTCTGGCACTTGGCTAACAGCAGAAGAACTACTGCATAGGGGAGAGAGACAAGACTTGCCCCAGGGCTGTATATAGTCAAGGTGTACTTGAAAGTAAATCTGTCTTCATAAACCAGTAAGAAAAAACAAACTTCACTCATAGTGGGCAAGTTAAAACTAGACTTATATCTTTTTATTTTCACATCTTGCTTTCTTTTATTTTTAAAAGACTATTTGAGAGACAGAGAGAGAGTGAGCAGGAGGGGCAATGGGAGAGGGGGAGAAGCAGACTCCCCACCGAGCATGCAGCCTGATGTGGGGGCTCGATCCCAGGACTCAGAGATTGTGCCCGGAGCCAGTCAGATGCTTAACCAACTGCGGGGTGAGGCGCCCCTCACATTTTGCTTTAACGTCATTTTGTCTTGTAATGGAAATGTATATATGTTTTATCCATATTTGCCTTTATATTTAATAAACAGCTATTTTTATATAGGTAAAACACTTTGAATTTTAGTAAACTATGACCATATAAAGGACGCTTTCTCAGAGCACTGCTTTTGTCTGTCAAGCAGCTACGTCATTTAGTGGAAACTAAGCCAAACTGTAGCCATAAGCACAAGCATGGTACTCCAATATATATGCTCTTTGAATGCATATTAATCACATATTACACTCTCAAATGGCTACTTGGACCAAGCAAGTAATACATGAATGAAACGAGCCAAGATAAGAAAAATCATAATTGTTGGGGCGCCTGGGTGGCACAGCGGTTAAGCGTCTACCTTCGGCTCAGGGCATGATCCTGGCGTTATGGGATCGAGCCCCACATCAGGCTCCTCTGCTATGAGCCTGCTTCTTCCTCTCCCACTCCCCCTGCTTGTGTTCCCTCTCTCGCTGGCTGTCTCTATCTCTGTCAAATAAAATAAATAAAATCTTAAAAAAAAAAAAAAAGAAAAATCATAATTGTTGAAATCTATGGTAAACTGATGTGTATTTGCCATGGCTAAAAGGACTCGACTCCAGAAGATTTCTTCCCTGTAGAAAGTGAACTCCATGTTGGCAAATCCCACAATTTTCAAAAGCCAGGTTACATGAAATTTCCCGATTTTTAAAAGTTATTCAATTAAAAAATACTACAGAGGTAAAAACAAAACAATACCACTCACAACAGTCATTGCAATAGAAATACATCTGCTGAATGAATTTGGCTTACAGGCTGCCAGTTTATGACTTCTGATCAAATTTTTGAAATTATCTTTGGGAGGGTGGGGAGGGGAAGACTCAATTTGAAAGGAGCCACATGTAGTTTTGCAAGAGAATTTGTAGACGTCAAGTATGCACTCAGAACATTGCCCAAGGGAAAACGAAAACTAAAATAAGACACATTAAGGTTAATACTCAAAGGAAGGCAAAGTCACTCCTTTGCTATCATGCAGACGTACATTCACACATGATTGCTGGCTGTAAGACCAAATCAGTCTGTGAGACTAAACCAGAAAAAGTAAAAAGAATATAAACAAGCAAAAATAAAAGAAATATAAAAATCTTTCAATTTCTCATAGACAAGGACTAGAAATCCAATGTCAATAAAAACAAACAAACAACCCCACCAAACAACTTCCCTAGGTATTACCTGGCAAACATGGGCATTAATCACAGTTTCACACTAAACTGCAGATTTTATAGCAGTATTTGCTGCAATAAAACTTGCTTAGTCTTAGCGCTAGTTGTAATTTATGTTTTGTTTAGATGAATTCATGAGTTCTCTGTACCTAAATTTAATTAAGGAATGAAAATAAATAGTTTAGCTTATGTGCTTGCTTTGAAAAATAGATATAAATAAAAGGTAATAGTACATGGGTGATGGACACTGGGGAGGGTATGTGTTGTAATGAGCACTGGGTATTATATAAGACTGATGAATCACAGACTGTATCCCTGAAACAAATAATACATTACATATTAATTGAATTTAAATTAAAAATGTTTTAATAAAAAAATAAAATGTAATAGTACATTTAAAACCACATTTTTCATGGTAAGTATGTCCTATCTACTGGTGAGTTGATTACCAGAAAACATAGCAGGTGCCAATGGGGAATGTAAATATAGTTATTGACCTACTGTGTCAGTGACAAGAGATTAGTCTCTTTTTCCAGGAGGTTGTAATTAGCCTTGCAGAAAATATTCATTCCATACCAAATTAGACTACACATTGTATTTCTGTCACTGAATGTTTTCCTTGATGGTTGTCTGAGTAAAACAAATTGGATGTAGGTTGAAGGTATATCATTCAGGCACCTTCTTTCAAAAGTAATTAGGGTCTTACTCACTTGAAACCAGATAACTACATTTAATGTAATCTTAAAAGGGCCCCTAAGGATTGTTTTCCATTGGTAAATGAATGAGAAGTGGAACAAATTGACTTTCATGATCACTAAAGTTTAGAAGAACTAGGAAAAGAAAATAATGCTGAATCGAAAATTTAGTCTCATAAGACTAATAAAGGTAAAATACTTTTTTTCATTTATTCTCATGTAACCCCCAAGGGATTTTTGTCCAGTGAAAGTGGCACATGGAAGGATGTTCCACAAAGACTCATTCAGTGATCAGCTCAGCATGGTTCCACACTAGACCTCCAACCAAATGAGAGCTAGACACTCATCCCCTTGGCTTCAATTCATTTAGGAAAAAAAGTGTATCTTTGGATAGCTCACTGTACTCCATGCTAGCACACCAGGATGATAAGACTTCATTCCTGACTCAGAATATAGGTGGAGACCCATCACTGTCTGACCTAAACCAGGCCACCTGTAATTAGAAAATAAATTCACTACCAGACCAAGAACTAGGTTAGTAGATACACAAAGATTTTAGGAGTAACATCATAAAATTAGAACAGAGGAGATCTTGAAGGGAAAAAAAGGGTTTGGTAATTATTAATGGGCAGAAATGCTAATGATTTTAAAAATTCAGCAATTTTCAGAAGAAATCTTTCCCCAATTTCAAGTATTTCTAGAAAATGAATCTAGATGCAGTTTTGAATAGGTTTGTATACCAGAAAACATAATTATATTTGATTTTTCTTATTTTTCTATGTCCAGTGTAAGAAAAAAATTGTACTAAATCACTGCAGGTACTGTCTAAGTCATATTCAACAATATATTTTAGTCTTCGAATGTACCCTACTAAAAGAAATACAATTTGTGAATCAAATAAAAGCTATTTTAAATTTCACTCTGCCAATTTCTAAAATGTATTCAGAAATTTATATGAAAATTATTTCAATGACCACTGTGCTTAAATCTCTTATTTTAAAATATACATTTTCTTATTAAATCTATTTATTTGAATTTTAATTAACATTTGAATATGTTAATTTGTAAAGATACTTAAATATGCCAATGCTCCTATTTCCTTCCTCTGGGTGGGTATTTGAAACACATTTCTGTAAATTTAAAGGACCCTTTAAACTTTGAAAACATAGCTATTATTTTGTACTTTCAAAACTTGGTGTTGCCTATGACCCTTTTTAACTGAATGTCTTCTAAGCAGTAAGCCTGCCACACTTCACCCATGTAATGGACACCCTGTGGATAAAATCATGATGCTTCATCTTCCTGACAGCATTCTCTTCTCTCCTGAGGGAACTTCTAATGGGATGACTCCAGTGTCTTGAATGTTTCTTTCAATTTCCTTCATATGATACACAGCCTATTCTTATTATGCTGTTTTTTTTTTTTTTTTTTTTTTGTAAAAATTCTCATCTAGAATTTGGCCTACTGTAGTGTATTGCTTATAGGACTCTCTTTTCAGCAACTTTGAACAGATTATTGAGGTTTAATTGACATACAATTAACCACACATGTTGAAGGATACAATTTGATAAGTTCTGAGTATGTAAATAAACATATATTGGTCAAATTCTAAAAAGATATGTTGAAATATTTGTTTCTTCAGGATGTGAACTTATTTGGAAATAGGGTAACTGCAGATGTAATTAGTTAATATGAGGTCGTATTGGAATTCCAATATGACTAGTGTTTTTTTTTTTTTTTTTATGTTAGTCACCATACAGTACACCATTAGTTTTTGATGTACTGTTCCATGATTCATTGTGTATAACACCCGGTGCTCCATGCAATACCTGCCCTCCTTAATACCCATGACCGGGCTAACCCATCCCCCACCCCCCTCCCTTCTGAAACCCTCAGATTGTTTCCCGGAATTCATAGTCTCTCATGGTTCGTCTCCCCTCTGATGCCCCCCCCTTCATTTTCCCCTTCCTTTAAGAAGTGGGAACTTTGGAAAAAGACACAGATGCAGGGAAGATGGCCATATGAAGATGGAGGCAGAGACTGCAGGGATATTGCCCCAAAGCCAGAAACACCCAGGACTATTACAGACTGGAAGAAGCAAGGAAGGATCCTCCCGTAGAGACCTCAGAGGAAGCATGACCCTGGAACACATTGAGTTTGAACTCCTAGTCTCCAGAACTGACGTCATAAAATTCTGTTACTTCAAGCCAACCAGTTTGTGGTAATTTATTATAGTTGCCCTAGGAAACTAATAAAATTTGCAATCAGGAAACCGACAACAAAAATAGCAAACAAATGCATCACCTCAAAGAGTTACATGATCCCCTTGCCATTGACATTTCCCTAACACTCACCCCATCCCCATGAAACCACTGAACATTTTTCTGTCATCCTAGATTGCATTTTCTACAATTTTACATATATTTTACATAAATTTATAAGAATTCTAGAATTATATGAAATATAGACATATGGCATGCACTGGATTCTTTCAGCGTAATTATTCTGAGACTCATTCATGGTGTTGTTCATTCACGTGCACATTCACTTGTTGCTCCTTTGTGTTAACAAACAGTATTCCATTACATGACTTTACCACCATCAGTTCATTCACTCACCTGCTGACATACATTTAGATGGTTTACAAAATCCTGGCTATCTGAAATACACCAGCTATATACATCATCCGAGTGTACAAATATCTGTATGGAGTTACACTTTCACTTCCCTTGGGTAGAGAGACCCCTAACTGTGGAATCACTGGGTCACAAAGCAGGTAAATGTTTACATTGTAAAGCAACTACCAAACTGTCTTCCCAAATGTATGAGAATTCCAGTTCCTCCACACCCTTGTCAACACTCAGTATGTGTATTAATTGTTCTTGGTTATTTTCTGTATATTATGACGTTCTGACCTCTCTTGGGAGCCTTCAGACCCGGGAAGAGACTACCCTTCCCGGAGCTAGAGGATATCTGAAGATAATGACAACCTTCCCACAAGCATGTTTTCACGTACACACCAAGCAGTGCACTGTCCGTGCCCCAACTATGTCTTACCCAGCTCTCCCTCCCACGCCCGTACGGTCGTGTCCCCTTGCTGGGGAGCACACGTGCCAGGACCGCAGCGGTGCCGGAAACCGTGGAGAGTACCGAACCCCGTGGACATGACGCCCTTTCCTATGCCTAAGCCCCTCTGACAAAGCTTAATGCCTACAGGAGGCACTGGAAGAGACACAGCAGTACCCAGTAAAAAAAAATAGCATCATTATAGCAATATACGTTCACAAAAGCTCATGAACGAATGTGGTCCCCCTCTCCCCAAATCCCTTATTACAACGCACTCACCCTTGTCTCTGTGACGTGCTACGAAACATCCACAGCAGGACAGGAAGTGGGACGAACCAGACGGGCGCGCCATGTGAAGCAGCTTTGGCAACCGGCTATTTACGCTCCGACCGGAAGGAGGTGGAGCCACAGCTGCTCCCTGATGCAGGTGCAAGTGCGGAGCTGAAGATGCGGAGTCCGGTGCTTTCTCTGCCCTGAATGGGTTTCAGGCAACTAGAGACCACCTCTGTGGCCCCAGACGCACCAGAGTAATTCGAACCAGCTGAGCCTAAAGTGTTGACTCCTTCTTGCCTTGTCTTTCCTGGGGGAATTCCAAGGCGGCTCTGGCACAACTGCCTTCCTGGTTGGATTTACACTCTATTATTAAAGAAAGTCTTTCGTATTGATTTGTTTTTTCAAAAGTCTTCCCTAATTCATCTGTCTGTTCTGCCTCATCATTCCTTTTTGATAGGCATCGAGCATTCTCGCATCTGCAAGGATGAAAATACGGTAGCTATTTATGAGACCGCCATGAAATTGGAAAGGTTGAAAATCAGTTTTTGATACAGATTTCCATAAATAATTTTATTATTATATGCCTAATCTCTAACTGCTGAATGCTAGATGAATCTCTTACTTTGTTTTCTTGAAACAGAACATAATTTAAACTATTTTTGGGTTTTTTTGGTTTTGGGGGTTTTTTTGTTTTTGTTTTTTGTTTTTTTTGTAGCTGGTCTGTGATGTCTTTTAGCTTGAACGAAGTTTTGTTTAGAGAAAACATTTCTTCCTTTATCTGTATAGTCACACAGATTATAGTTTTAAGGGTGGCGGAGGGGCATAGGAAGAAGGAGACCGAGAATCTCAAGCGGACTCCATGCTGAGCACAGACCTGTCACAGAGCTTGATCTCACAAGCTTCAGGTCATGACCTGAGCCCAGATTAAGAGTAGGACGCTTAACTGACCGAGCCACACAGATGCCCCTCTTAGTAGATCTTATTAGGAGTGTATCAAATCTATTAGTCTATAATTTATAGAGAAATCAACTTTTGGCTGTTTAATACTTTTATTGACTATTTAGTGTTCCATAGATTTTAAATTTTAATTTCTGCTCTTTATGTTTTTCTTCCATTTTCTTAGAAGTGATATTATCTAACTCCTTTAGAATAATCATTTTTAGCCTTTCTTTTTTTGTATATATACATTTAATGTAATACCTTCTGTCTAAACAATTTTGCCTGCCTCTGCAGGCAATACTAGATTTTTAAAAAATTGTAATTCAGTTCAAAATATTGTCTGTGGATTATTTAGTAATATATAGCTTTACTGTATAACGCTTGATCTGTGGATTATTTAGTAATATATAGCTTTATTTTCAAATATAAGGACATATTCTAGTCATCTTTTATGACTGAATTCCAGTTTAACTACATTGTGATCAAAGGACTTTCTGAATTATCTAGTACTTTAACATTTGTTGAGATTTTCTTTTTACTCCAGTCTATATAAAATTTTTTTACAATACTCTTTGATAAATGTTCATTTGAATGTCAAGAGAATCTGTGCTTTCATCTATTTTGTTCTGCAGCACTTCATATATATCAATTAGGTAAATATCTTAATAACTTCTATAGATCTTCTATGTGCTTATTGAATTTTTTTCCTGCTTGGACTTAGTTATGAGAAATGTCTTCTTCATTGTGGATTTTTGCACTCCACCTTTTACTTTTGCCACTTTGTTCTGTATATATTTGGAACTTAAATTGTTGGATGCACACAATTTTAGAATTATTAAATCTTCTTGGTAGATTGACCTTTTTCATTATGAAATGTTTTTCTTTTATTTATTTTTTTGCTCTCTCTTTATTTCTAGTGATACTTCTTGCCTTAAAATATTCCCTATTTGACATTGGCATAACTACATAAGACTTCTTTTGGATACTGCTGAAATAACATGTTTTTCCATTCTTTAGTTTTTTTAGCACTTTTACTCTTTTCTGTATTTATTTCTAGGAGTATTTTCCTTCTTCTTGAAGACTTCCTTTTAGTATCTATCTACTACTAGTGAATTCTCTTCACTATAATTTTATGGACATGTCTTTATTTCACCTTTACTTTGAAGGATATTCTCAGTGGGCATAGAATTATATATTTTAAATTATTTTGTTTAAAATGATAATTGCCATTTTTAAAAAAAATTTATATTAAGAATTCCACTGTCAGTCTTATTTTTAGTCTTTTGGGTTGCAGTTAAGAAATACACCCTTCCTATAACACTAACTTGACTACTAAGATAAGGAAAAACTGAAAAGCGGGAAAAGTTCATAGTGAGGAAAAAAAACAACTATAAGGGGAAGAAACACCATAGAAAATAATTTATTAGACAATTAAGTGACACTTACTTTTGACCAAAGTTTGTAGACTGGCTGGAATTTGATTATTAGCGGTCAGATGAAAACAAGTAATGCTCCACTCTTTGTCAGAATACCTTCCAGAATGTCCTTTAGTAGAACCTGGATGTTACATGAAACTAATTGCCACAAATGAGGTTATAGTTTTAGTAAAATCCAGCATGGATGTAAATTTTGACTCGTACTCCAAACCTAAAATGAAAGTAGAACTATGTTAATAACAGTCATATTTGATGAAAATAATTAATTCACTTATTCATTGATCAATATCATATACCAATGAGGTGACAAAAGTTAATTTTCTTTCATTATAATTCACTTGATATATTTTGTTAAAGATATTTATAATATCAGTCAATAAAAATAAATACTGACTTTCAGTGAAGACACGATGCTGACATGGGTATTACATGAGAACATAAACCCTATGAGACTGTGAACTTTGTGTATCTTGTTCTCTGTGGTATCTCTTGCACTGAGATTAAGGTTTATTTCATAGTGCTCAAAAATATGTGTTGAGGGTGCAGGAATGCATTACACAGGTGATGGGGATTAAGACATGCCCTGGGGATAAGCACCAGGTGTTGTATGTAAGTGTTGACTCACTAAATTGTACACCTGAAACTAATATTACACCGTATGTTAACTGGAATTTCAATAAAAATTTAAAAAATATATATGTGTTGAACAAATGGATCAGTTTTTCTCTAAAAGTTGACTTAAAAACATCTTAAGGGTGATGATAATAAGCAGTATAATCTAGTTGGAGAGGCATCTAACAGAAGTCTGTAAACATCAATCTCTTATTCACTCTAAACACATAGTCCAGATAGTATTTACAAATGAGGCAAATCTTGAATGTCCCCTGAGATTGGCTCCATCACTATTTTTAGGGGATACTGAAGTTACCACGTAGTGTGATCTGAGATGTCTTCAGGCTTAGTTTGCTCTAAAAATTATTAACACCTTTCAATGGTATAAACCACCTCTTGAAACTTTGAACTCTTCATCGTTTGCAGCACTTCTGGCGAGGCTACCAAGCTCTGTATATATTCAGTATGTTTTGATGGTAACAATAGTTTGAAAAGAAAAATATGGAAAATAACTACATATATTTGGGTGAGAAAGATAACTCCAAGTTTAGACATATGAGACAGGCCTACGTTTCTCACCAATAGCATTTCATGATTGTCTACAGTTCCTGCCTGGCTTGAAGATCTTTAATGTAAAATACTTATTTGGTTAGATAGTGGTGAGGCTCTTGCCTCCAGACTTATTTAGCAACTACCATAACTTTTACTCTCTTAGCATATTATTAGATTCTATGAGTGGTATAAAAAGTGCATAACGCAGTCTGTTTTTATGACCATCACAATTTTGTTTTCTGCAAGGAAAAAATAGAGATATCTGCATTTGCTTGAACATGTATTAGAAATTCTGAAACCTCATATTAGAAGTCTGAAACTTCATAGTGGGATTATATATTTGAGGTCTAAATCTTGACTTAACTTTCCTAAAGATATCCATGGTTGGCAAAGCTGGGAAGTTGTGTTATGTAAAACCTTCCTGGTCTACTACTTCTGGGTTAAATTGAGAGTGTTATCACCCATCCTTGGAAAGAGAAAAGTTTCCTCCCCCCCCCCCCCGGAAAAACCGGATTACTTTAACCTTTACAAATGTAAAATAATGCCACCTAAAGGAGCTCCACTGATACAAAACAGAATTAGCATGCAGAATCTACTTTCATGTGAAAAACAGAGCAAAGAAACTATAGTCTGCGTCCTTCACCACTACTTCCCTGGAATAATGGAAAGATCACAGCCTTTTGAATGAGATAAATCTGGATTTGAGTCATGTTTGTGAATTAGCACAGGTTTCTTAGTTTCTCACCTACAAAATGGCCTTAATAATGTCGCCACAGAGCATTCTTGTGAAGATTAAATAAGAGAATGCATGTGAAAGCTCTCAGCAATTAGATTTTCAGTAAAAATGAAGTCTAGTCTTCTGTTGTTCTTATTGTTGTTTCCACAGAGTTTAACAGAAGTTGTCTTTCATTTCATACATTAGCTTTGTCTTTCTATTGGGTTAACATATAATTGAGGAAATGGCCAAGAGTTACGTGGAAAAAAATCACTAATCATCAGGGAAATGCAAATCAAAACCACAATGAGATATTACTTCACATCTGTTAGAATGGCTGTCATCAAAAAGAAAAGAGGTAACAAGTGTTGGTGAGGATGTGGAGGAAAGGGAAGCCCCCCATACACTGTTGGCAGGAATGTAAATCGGTTCAAACACTATGGGAAACAGTTTAGAGTTTCCTCAAAAAACTAGAAATAGAACTACCATATGATCCAGCAATTCCACTTCTGGCATGCAGCCAAAGGAAATGAAATCTCTATCTTAAAGAGATATTTGCACTCCTGTGTTCATAGCATCCTTATTTACAATAACCAAGATATAGAAACAGCCTAGAGCAATGAGAGATGAATGGATAGAAAAATAGCAAATATACATATATATTTATATATTCCATATATATTCCATATAAATAGATGAATGGATAGAAAAATAGCAAATATACATATATATGGAATATATATATATATACACATATATATGGAATATATATATATTCCATATAAATTGATCAATGTGGAATATTATGCAAACATAAAAAGGAAAGAAATCTGGCCATGTATGACAACCTATATGGACTTTGAGGACATTATGCTAAGTAAAATAAATCAGACAGGGAAAAACAAATACTCATATGTGTAATCTGAAAAAGCCAAATTCAGAATCAGAGAATAGAATGGTGGTTGCCACAGGATGGGAAATGGGCAGAGTTGGTCAAGGAGTACAGACTTCTAGTTATAAGATTAATAAATTCTGGGCATCTAATGATGATTACAGTTAGCAATACTGTGTTATACACTTCAAAGTTGCTAAGAGAGTAGATCTTAAGTGTTCTCACCACAAAAACAAAATGGTAATTATGTGAGATAATGGAGGTGTTAACTAACTTTATTATAGTAGTCATTTCACAAAATATGTGTTCAAATAATCACCTTGTACATCTTAACCTTATACAATGTTATATGTCAATTATATCTCAATACAGTTGGAAAAAATACAATAATAAGGTCTTAGTCTTCTCCTTAGTACCAGTTTTCAGTCAGTTATAACACTGTGGTCTGGAAATACTACTTACCAGTTTGAGAAATAGACTGGTTCTCTCATTGTTTCATTTATGCCTATCTGTCTATCTATCTATCATCTATCTATCTATCCATCCATCCCAGATCTTCTATACCTGATATGGATACAAGTGAACTTCAATATTTCTGTATTTATTGTTAAATTTGGTATTTTATTCCTTAAATACTTGAACAAAATTATAGTAAGTGCTATATAAATAGTAGATGCCATTATTATAGCTCACTCAGTAAATACTTCATTTTACAATAATTCATTCAAAAAATTATAGGAGAAAAGATATAAATTTCTTCTGAAAACATGGTTAAAATCAAAATTCAAGTTCTAAGCTGATAAAATTCTTAGTAGTAACAATAAAGCTGACAATACTTACTCAACCAGAAAAGTAGTTGACTTATCCCAATCTTACTCAAAGATTTCTGTTAGGTGACTTTAAATATCTCTTCTCACATACAAAAATGTGTACCTCATTTAATTGAGATAAAGATGCTTTCAATTTCCATTTATAAAATAATGGCCCTAAAGACTTTAAAACAAATAGTTAACACCAGTATGATTTATGGTGGGGATTTCAACAAAACTCCATCACAGATAAAGGTCAAAGCGATAAACTTATATTCCTAATGACAGAGAGTTCCAGAAACAGAGGTAAATCGAAGGTCTGTATACATAATCATGGAATGATAATGTACTAGAGAACACCTGCATTATAACTCTGGCAGAAACCCTGAATCCTAAATGGCTAAGCAGGGAGCAGAGAATGAAAAGATGTTGATCACAACATAATTACCAACACTCCCTTCACTGCCCCCCCCCCACCAAAAAAAGGAGTAATCCAGATTTATCAGGCAGTCATGGACATTTTTTTAAAAGGAAGTTTTTTTTGTTTTTTGTTTTTAATTTATTTATATTGCATTTTCTTTTAATTTCTGGAAGGATGAATGCACTTACAATAAGTTTTAACAAACGTATATGATATTTGTAATTCTGTCTTCTTTGTGTAGACCACTCATTATACACATTGGCATTGCCCAGGTGTGTCTTCTTCCCTTGACTACTTGTTTTTCCCATTCTGTGGATTTAACTATCACTTTAGCCATATGTGTGTGTGTGTGTGTGTGTGTGTGTGTGTGTGTGTGTGTGTGTCTATACATACAGATATAGAATATATCAGAATCCAATGTCTCTGTAAGGTATCATTCACAATGTTGGATATAATCCCATATTATTAGCTATACAAAGAAACCTTAAAATGTAACTAATACTCAGAATAAAAGGCAATCAATGAACAACTCTATAAATATACTAAAAACCACTAAATTATAGACTTTAAATGATAAATTCTATCATATGAGTAATTTCTCAAACTATTTCAGCAATAACAAGCAATCACTGGGGTTTCTGAGATGATCCATATGTAATTAGCAGACAAGATTTTAAAAGCATTTATAATAACTAGGCTCAGTATGTAAATTAAAATACACACATAATGATTAAACACATAAATCTTAGCAGATAAACTGAAATGTTCATTGAAGAACCAAATGGAAATTCTAGAAAAAAGTATAGATACATAGATCTTATGTATATGTATACTCCATGTACTTATATCTACATTTATAACTATCTATAGTAAAGTTTTCAACCATAATCATTCTCTACTTGAGACTTCTGTAATAGATACAAGGGTCCAATGGCCATCTTCACTTTGTCTCATATGCACCTTGAAGTCAACACATTTAAAACTGAGCTTAACATCTTGTCTAAAACTCCACCTTCTGTATACCTCCACAGAAACAACAGATTCCACCCATCCCATCCAATATGGAAACTGAGATTTACCTTTGAACTCACATTTTTCTTCTCCACTCACATCTAAACAATCACCCAGTGAACACAGATTTTACTTTCTTAGTTTCCCTTTTCTTTCTTCTGCATCACTACTAGATCTATCATGGGTAATTGGGGGGAAAATCTCCTTTGTTCTCTTCTGCCTCTGGTCTTATTTCTTTAAATCCATTCTCTAAACAAAGCATAGTTACAAACTGAAATATAACTAGGGGCGCCTGGGTGGCGCAGTCGTTAAGCGTCTGCCTTCGGCTCAGGGCGTGATCCCGGAGTTATGGGATCGAGCCCCACGTCAGGCTCCTCCGCTATAAGCCTGCTTCTTCCTCTCCCACTCCCCCTGCTTGTGTTCCCTCTCTCGCTGGCTGTCACTATCTCTGTCGAATAAATAAATAAAATATTGAAAAAAAAAAAGAAAAGAAATATAACTATACTATGGTTATGATCAGGTATTTTCAATGACTCTACATATCCTTTGAATTAACTCCAATCTTCCTATATTATGTGCAAAAGAGAAGATACTTCCACATCCCCTTCTTCAACTGGAAGAAAAAGATGGGAAAGGGAAATTTTAACTTTAAATCAACTAGGAATCTTGACTATTTTATGGGACTGGGCATTTTAATAATTGACTGAAGGAACTGACTGGAAAAATCATGAGGGAAACCCCATCTGAGTTTCAGCTGGAGAAAAGAGAAATGATTAGCCTCATCAAATGAATATAAAGAATAATAAGAGGAGGATCAGGGTCATGTATACTTTCATTCCAAGGAGGATGGATTTGATACACTAGTTATATGTGCAATTTTTTATACTCGATACAAGCTCTGTACTTCATGTTCATTTAAAAAAAGAGAAAGAAAAGCTTTATCCTTAGTTTAGAATGCCCTATCTCCTCCTTCTGCCTTACTTGAATAATTACTCTTCATTCTTTAAAACACAACTGGTGATTTTACTTAGCAATTCCTGATTATTCAAATCTTAGTTTGTATTCTGCATCCTTGTTCCCATCATACCCCTTGATCTACACATGCCATCATCCTTACAGTATTGGATTTTGACCATGTGTTTTGGTTCTGACTATTCCATGAATTCTTTAAAGCCAGAGAATATGGCCCATTCATCTTTGTGTTTTCAAAACTGCAAACTGGACCTGAAATATTAGGTTATCGATAAATAAATGAAATGATGTTGCAGAGAAGGAGAGACAAATGGAACTATCAACAACAATAGAGAAGTAAGTATGATTATTTTTGAGAGGGGATGAAGAACTCCATCTGGGGAAGTTCATACTGGAATGGCAAAAGGTCGTTTTTAAAAATAGAGCTTCCTACAGACCTAATAAGCACTAGTTGAAGTTAAAACAGCACAAAAAGCTAGTTACCACAATATCATTGGGATGCTTTGAAATTGCACTCTCTTTAGATACAGGAATCTGAACTGGAAATTCTGGGAGTTACAAAAAATAGAAGGTATGGTCCCTTCACTCCTTAACATCTCTGTAACCATGCACCACCTTTGGGGAATAATCATCTTCTGAGAAGATCCATCTGATGACTGAGATACAGAGAATACAAGTGATTCTCTCAATTGCTTAATAACGAAACTAAGACAAAACAAAAAACCTATCTTCTCTAAGGAAAATAACCCAATGCTTTGTGTGAGAGAAAATAGAACTAAGGAATGATTTAGCTATAGAAAACACAAGTATGATGATTATTTCAGTTCCTCTCAGAAGAAAGGAATGTCTTATGATACCACATACAGAAAACCCAAAAGACTACCAAAAATCTATTGGACTAATAAAGGAATTCAGTAAGATCACAGGATATAAAAATAAATATACAAAAATCCATTACATTTCTATACACAATAAAGCAGCAGAAAGAGAGATTGAGAAAATAATCCCATATACAATTGCACCAAAAATAATAAAATATCTAGAACTAGGGACCCCTGGGTGGCTCAGTCAGTTAAGCGTCTGTCTTTGGCTCAGGTCATGATCCCAGGGTCCTGGGATGGAGGCCCACATCGGGCTTCTTGCTCAGTGAGGAGCCTGCTTCTCCCTCTACTTCTGCTCCTCCCCCTTGTTTGTGCTCTCTCTCTGGCAAATAAATAAGTAAATCTTTAAAAAATATATCTAGGAATAAACTTAACCAAAGTGATGAAAGTCTATACTCTGAAAACTAGAAAACATTGATAAAAGATATCAAAGACAACACAAACGGAAAGATATTCCATGTTCATGAATTGGAAGGACAAATATTGTTTAAATGTCCATACTACCCAAAGAAATCTACACATTAAATGCAAACCCTATAAAAATACCAACAGCATTTTTTACAGAAGTAGAACAAACCAACCTAAAATTTGTATGGAACCACAAAAGACCCTGAATAGCCAAAGCAATCATGAAAAAGAAAAACAAAGAGGAAGTATCACAATCCCAGATTTCAAGTTATACTACAAAATTGTAGTAGTCAAAACAGTATGGTATCAGCATAAAAATAAACACATAGATCAATGGAACAGAATAGAGAGCCCAGAAATAAACCTGTAATTATATGGTCAATTAATCTTTGACAAAGGAGGCAAGAATATGCAAAGGGTAAAAGAGAGTCTCTTCAACAAATGATGTTGGGAAATCTCTATGCAAAAGAATGAAACTGGACCACTTTTTTACTTGGTACACAAAAATAAACTCAAAATGGGTTAAAGACCTAAATGTGAAACCTGAAACAGAAAAATTCTAGAAGAAAGCACAAGCAGTGATTTCTCTAACACTGGCCATAGCAACATTTTCTAGATATTTCTCCTAAGGCAAGGGAAATAAAAGCAAAAATAAACTATTGGAACTACATCAAAATGAAATGCAAAGGAAATGACCAACAAAACTAAAAGACAATCTAATGACTGGGAGAAGGTATTTACAAATGACATAATCAACAAAGGGCTAGTATCCAAAATATATAAAGAACTGATACAACTCAACACCAAAAAAACAAATAATCCAATTAAAAATGGGCAGAAGACATGGGAGGTTACTCAAAAAATTAAAAATAGAACTACCATATGATGCAGTAATACAAAACCACCAATTCAGCTAGATATATGTACCCCTATGTTTATTGCAGCATTATTTACAATAGCCAAATATCGTAAAGTGTCCAACACTAGATGAATAGATAAAGAAGTGGGATATATATACAATGGAATATTACTCAGCCATAGAAAAGAATGAAATCTTGCCATTTGCAACATGAATGGATCTAGAGAGTATAATGCTAAGTGCAATAAGTCAGACAGAGAAAGACAAATACCATATGACTTCACCCATATGTGGAATTTAAGAAACAAAACAAAGGAAAAAAGTAACTAACCAAAAACAGACTCTTAACTACAGGGAACAAACTGATGGTTATCAGAAGGGAGTTGGGTGGGGGGATGGGTGAAATAGGTGACAAGGATTAAGAGTACATTTATCACAATGAGCACTGAGTAATGTATGGAATTGTTGAATCACTATATTGTACACCTGAAACTAATATAACACTGTATGTTAACTATATTGAATTAAAATAGAATAAAATAAAAAGTCACTTTCATATTAAAAGAAAGGGGATGTCTTAACATGGGTTTTAACTATTTTTTTTACTTTATTTTTATTTTTTTTAAAGATTTTATTTATTTGAGAGAGAGTGAGAGAGAGAGAAAGAGAGAACATGAGCAGCGGGAGTGGGAGAGGGTGAAGCAGACTCCCTGATGAGCAGAGAGACTGATGCAGGGCTCGATCCTGGGACTCCAGGATCATGACCTGAGCTTAAAGCAGATGCTTAACCAACTGAGCCACCCAGGTGCCCCTTAACTATTTCTTTTGAAAAAACTCTACAAAAAAAAACCTATTACCTTTTCACCTAATATAAAAAAGTGAAAAATTACCATATAAATAAAATTAGGTGCATATGTTTCTATTTTCTTTTGAAAATATATCCCAGGGTAGAAAATGTTGCTTTAATAATGTTATGACTATCTATCATCTATCTATCTATCATCTTTGTGTATGTATGCACACACATTATATATCAAGGATTATCCCTTTTTTAAAAATTTTCTTATGCTACCCTTTAGTTACTTATTTTGAACATTAAGATACTAAATTTTTGAGAACTTCTTTTAATGAAAAGTTTCAAGTTTATTAATTTAGTTTTTCTAATAAAAATGAAGAAAACAAGGCATTTTACAGAACTGACTATAATCACTGTTATATAGCCAATGGAAGGGAAAGGGGATAAAAAAAATATCTTATGGAGTTAACAATGGTTAATTAGTATTTCATGTTAAAGTAAAGGCATTCAATTTAAAATAATATTAAATGGCTCAAGTGGCATAAAAATGCTCCCAAGTTTGAGTAACAAAATCTAACAGATTGATTAGAGTTGGTTTGGGTCTTCAGAGTTCAACTCTAGAGGCCTTGTCTCTGCCACCTTACTTTTACAATGACATTTTCAGTGCACAGTGATTACTCATTGGGTTTTCCTTTCCCTCTGAATGGTTTATGGCAACAGGAGTCATCGGCCATGAAATTGCAGGAGGTCTCCGAATAAATACTGTCATTGACTGAAGGGAAACAGCTGCACACATTTGTAAAGATTTCTATAACACTTAATGTAAAACAAGGCATCACACTGGACCTGGGGAGGTGGTTCTCCTCCTTCTTCTTCCCCTCCTCCTCCTTCTTCTAATGGAAATATCCTGATTTAGGCAGGCAAAGGCTGGATATGTTTTCTTAAGTGAAAAGCAAAGGAGACATCCTGGAACTGCTGCAAAGATTAAGCCCCATTCATATAAACACCCATTTCCTATTCCTTAAAGTAAAAAAAAAAAAAGCTATAAATTAACTTACTGAAGAAAACCACAGGCAAGTATATGCATATACATATATGCACATATATCTGCATATTTAATTTACCTATTGGAAATCTTTTCCCCATTTAAATACAAACAAGTCCCTTAATGAGTCTTCATCTGTCCCTTCATTTGTTCATTTGTCATGAGTCCCCAGAAATGAAAGACTCCATTTTATGAATGAAGATAAAATGTTCCTTGAATAGTGAATCTTTCTTAATAAAAGGAGAATTCAGGTTAAAGCAAGGGGGATAATCAGTACTTGAGGGCCTTGGGTTATTTTTTCTAAAGTTTTAATTCATTTATATCTTCACTAAAAAGAAAAATGTAAATTAATCTCTGGGTTACCATTTAGCACACAAGTGAGTTCTAAGATATTATCTGAGGGAATTAAGACAGCCGAAATTATCCTGATATAAGAGAAAATCAATAGTATTCAGTAATGTGTAATTGCATTTTATTTTAGTGAATGTTAGAATAACGACATATACGTGTTAAACCACAAGCATCTTATGGGCTTTAAAATATGTGGTTAGGGGATTTTCCAGCTGCCACATATCCTGCCAGATGCTTCGGGTTTTTGGTCTATTCCACAGATTTGGAATGAAGAAACTTGCTCTGCAGAAGTGCCAGGGCCTGCATTCAGATGCTTTCCTCCAGCCACAGAGCTGCCTGCAGTTCCCGCCCTCAGGATCTCTGCCCATCAACAACTTTGCCTCGAGTTTCAATGTGCTGATCATAATAACAAAGACGAGGAGAGCTACTTTCAGTCACATGAATTTAGAGCTGAAGAGCTCTAATTTTTTTTTTTTTGGCGTGGTTATTCAGATGAAATTGTATAACACGGTAATGAAACTTACAAGGTTAAAAATTAAAGGCCAAAATAACATTTAAATAGGATGTGAAACACACAGCATAATCATAAAGCGGTAGACTAGTTTCCAAAAGTCACTACAGAACACTAATCTCATAAACTTATAATGAGTACTATGTATATAAAGATATGTGTGCATAATAAAAGCTTAGATATCTTTGACGCAAACATTTGTAATATAAATAACCTTCTCAGCAAACATGTGCACAGGGATATTTTGAAACTCACAACACTTGTCAAGGGGAAATTAATTTCCACTTGAAATAAGGTAATGTGAATGTCAAAAATGCCCTTTGGAAGTTTAATCACAAAACAAAAGATCATGCCTAAGGAGTAAATTTACATACAAAAAAATGATCTATCACATGGCCTAAATGTTGCTTTATTGCAACCCAGTTTAGTAAGTAATCTAGCTGTGTGATCTTGGGTGAGTCAGTTTCAGTGTGCGCATATGAATAACTGACTTGTGAGGGTACAGTGAGGCATGTATTCAACAATCATAAAAATAACAAAGCAAGTCCATAATACCTTATTTTAAAAATTGTAAGATATCTTTATATCCATACATCTTATGTATAGACAGGAGTTATTTACATAACAAATGATGGCTATACTTTCCTATTTCCATCTTAAACACAAGTATACATGTACTTGTATAATTGTAAAATTTAATTTTTAGATTTGATAATAGTTTATAATATTATGAAATATTCTTCATATCAAAGGAAGAAAAGTCCTATAGGATCATCTCTTCCAAGAGTAATAACAAGAGGCAGATTTGTTCAAAATTTTAAAATGACTGTTGAAAAATGTTGAAAAGCTATCAGAGAATTTTTTTTAATGATTTTTTATTATATTATGTTAGTCACCATACAGTACATCCCCGGTTTCCGATGTAAGGCTCGATGATTCATTAGTTGCGTATAACATCCAGTGCACCATGCAATACGTGCCCTCCTTATTACCCATCACCGGTCTATCCCATTCCCCCACGCCCCCTCCCCTCTGAGGCCCTCAGTTTCTTTCTCATAGTCCATAGTCTCTCATGTTTCATTCCCCCTTCTGGTTACCCCCCCTTTCTTTATCCCTTTCTTCTCCTACCGATCTTCCTAGTTTTTATGTTCCATAGATGAGAGAAATCATATGATAGAGTCTTTCTCTGCTTGATTTATTTCACTTAGCATTATCTCCTCCAGTGCCGTCCATGTTGTAGCAAATGTTGAGAACTCGTTCTTTCCGATAGCTGAGTAATATTCCATTGTATATATGGACCACAACTTCTTAATCCAGTCGTCTGTTGAAGGGCATCTCGGCTCCTTCCACGATTTAGCTATTGTGGACATTGCTGCTATGAACATTGGGGTGCATATGGCCCTTCTCTTCACCACGTCTGTATCTTTGGGGTAAACACCCAGTAGTGCAATGGCTGGATCATAGGGAAGCTCAATTTTTAACATTTTAAGGGACCTCCACACTGTTTTCCAGAGTGGCTGTACCAACTTGCATTCCCACCAACAGTGTGGGAGGGATCCCCTTTCTCCACATCCTCTCCAACAATTGTTGTTTCTTGCCTTGTCTATTTTTGCCATTCTAACTGGCGTAAGGTGGTATCTCAGTGTGGTTTTGATTTGAATTTCCTTGACGGCTAATGATTTTGAACATTTTTTCATGTGTCTGTTAGCCATTTGTATGTCTTCATTGAAAAAGTGTCTGTTCATATCTTCTGCCCATTTTTTGATTTATTTGTTTCTCGTGTATTGAGTTTGAGAAGTTCTTTGTAGATCTTGGATACCAGTCCTTTATCTGTAGTGTCATTTGCAAATATCTTCTCCCATTCCGTGGGCTGCCTCTTAGTTTTTCTGACTGTTTCCTTGGCTGTGCAGAAACTTTTAATTTTTTTTTCAAGATTTTATTTATTTATTCGACAGAGATAGAGACAGCCAGCGAGAGAGGGAACACAAGCAGGGGGAGTGGGAGAGGAAGAAGCAGGCTCATAGCAGAGGAGCCTGATGTGGGGCTCAATCCCATAACTCCGGGATCACGCCCTGAGCTGAAGGCAGACGCTTAACCGCTATGCCACCCAGGCGCCCCAGAAACTTTTAATCTTGATGAAGTCCCATGAATTCATTTTATCTTTTGTTTCTCTTGCCTTTGGGGATGTATCATGAAAAAGGTTGCTTTGGCCGATGTCGTAGAGGTTGCTGCCTATGTTCTCCTCTAGAATTTTGATGGATTCCTGTCTCACATCGAGGTCTTTCATCCATTTGGAGTTTATTTTTGTGTATGGTGTGAGAGAGTGGTCAAGTTTCATTCTTTTGCATGTAGCTGTCCAATTTTCCCAGCACCATTTATTGAAGAGACTGTCTTTTTCCCACCGGATGTTTTTTCCTGCTTTATCAAATATTAGTTGCCCAAAGAGCTGAGGGTCCATTTCTGGGCTCTCTATTCTGTTCCATTGGTCTATGTGTCTGCTTTTGTGCCAGTACCATGCTATCTTTGTGATCACAGCTTTGTAGTACAGCTCGAAATCCGGCATTGTGATGCCCCCAGCTTTGTTTTTCCTTTTCAACAGTTCCTTGGAGATTCGGGGCCTTTTCTGGTTCCATACAAATTTAAGGACTATTTGTTCCAGTTCTTTGAAAAATGTCATCGGTATTTTGATCGGGATAGCATTGAAAGAGTAGATTGCTCTGGGTAGCATGGGCATTTTAACTATGTTAATTCTTCCGATCCATGAGCACGGAATATCTTTCCATCTTTTTATGTTTTCCTCAATGTCTTTCAAGAGGGATTTATAGTTTCTAGAATATAGGTCCTTTACGTCTCTGGTTAAGTTAATTCCAAGGTAACGTATGGTTTTTGGTGCTATTGTAAATGGGATGGATTCCCTAATTTCTCTTTCTTCGTTCTCGCTATTTGTGTACAGAAATGCAACTGATTTCTCAGCATTGATTTTGTATCCCGCCACGTTTCTGAATTACCTATAACTTCTAATGGTTTGGGAGCGGCTTCTTTGGGGTTTTCCACATAGAGTAACATGTCAGCTGTGAAGAGAGACATTTTGACTTCTTCTTTGCTGATTTGAATACCTTTGATCCCTTTTTATCGTCTGATTGCTGTTGCAAGGACTTCTAGTACTATGTTGAATAATAGTGGCGAGAGTGGGCATCCTTGTCGAGTTCCTGATCTTAAAGGGAAGGCTTTCAGCTTTTCCCCATTGAGAATAATATTTGCAGTAGGCTTTTCATAGATGGCTTTTATGAGATTGAGAAATGTACCCTCTATTCCTACACTCTGAAGGGTTTTAATCAGGAAAGGATGCTGTATTTTGTCAAATGCTTTTTTGGCATCGATTGAGAGGATCATATGGTTCCTGAGTCTTTTCTTGTTGATATGATGTATCACGCTGATGGATTTGCGAATATTGAACAACGCTTGCATCCCAGGTATGAATCCCACTTGATCGGGATGGATAATCCTTTTAATGAACTGTTGGATTCTATTAGCAAGTATCTTGTTGAGGATTTTGGCATCCATATTCATTAGGGAAATCGGTCTGTCATTCTCCTTTTTGAGGGGGTCTTTGCCTGGTTTGGGGATCAAGGTAATATTGGCCTCATAGAATGAGTTTGGTAGCTCTCCTTCTGTTTCTATTTTTTGAAATAGCTTTAGGAGAATAGGTATTATTTCTTCTTTGAATGTTTGGTAGAATTCCCCAGGAAAACCGTCCGGGCCTGGAGTTCTGTTATTTGGAAGGTTGTTTATCACTGACTCAATTTCTTCATCATTAATTGGCCTGTTTAAGAAATCAATTTCTTCCTGTTTCAATCTTGGTAGTTTATAGGTTTCCAGGAAGGATTCCATCTCTTCCGGATTGCTTAGTTTATTGGCATATAGCTGTTGATAAAAATTTCTAATAATCCTTCCAATTTCAATGGTGTTCGTCGTGACCTCTCCTTTTTCATTCATAATTTTAATAATCTGGGTCCTTTCTCTTTTGTTTTGGATAAGTCTTGCCGGTGGTCTGTCAATTTTATTGATTCTCTCAAAAAACCAGCTTCTAGTCCTGTTGATCTGCTCTACTGTACTTCTGGTTTCTGCTTGATTGATTTCAGCTCTAATTTTGGTCAACTGCTTCCTCGTGCGTGGATTAGGCCTGTCCCTCTGTTGCTGTTCCAGCTTCTTGAGGTGAGAATATAAAAACTGCATTTTAGATTTTTCTATTCTTTTGAGTGAGGCTTGGATGGTTATGTATTTCCCCATTAGGACTGCCTTTGCAGTATCCCATAGGTTTTGGACTGTTGTATTTTCATTCTCATTGGTCTCCATAAATTGTTTGATTTTTGATTTCCTGGTTTATCGAGTCATTCCTGAGCAGGATGGTTCTTAGTCTCCAAGTGTTTGAGTTTCTCCCAAATTTTTCCTTGTGGTTGAGTTCCAATTTCAGAGCGTTGTGGTCTGAGAATATGCAGGGGATAATTTCAATCTTTTGGTATCGGTTGAGGCCTGTTTTGTGTCCCAGAACATGGTCTATTCTTGAGAATGTTCCATGGGCATTAGAATAGAATGAGTATTCTTTGATTCTGGGGTGTAGTGTTCTCTATATATCTATGGGGTCCAACTCGTCGAGTATGGCATTCAAAGCCTTTGATTCTTTGCTTAGTTTTTCCCAGGGTGTTCTATTTCTGATAGTGGAGTGTTGAGGTCCCCTACTATTAATGTATTTTTATTTATATGTCTCTTTATTTTGTTAAGAGTTGCTTCTGTATCTTGCTGCTCCCCTGTTGGGGGCATATATATTTATAATTGTCATATCCACTTGTTGAATACTTCCTTTAAGAATAATATAGTGCCCTTCTGCGTCTCTAACTATAGTCTGTAGTTTAAAATCCAATTTATCTGATATGAGAATTGCTACCCCAGCTTTCTTTTGAGGTCCATTTGCGTGAAAGATGGTACTCCATCCCCTTACTCTCAGTCTGAATGCATCTTTGGGTTCGAAATGAGTCTCTTGTAGACAGCAAATGGATGGGTCATTTCTTTTTATCCAATCTGCAACCCTGTGGTGTTGTAAGGGAGAATTTAAGCCATTAACATTAAGACTGAGTACTGAGAGATATGATTTTAATGATGCCATGTTGCCAGTAAAGTCTTTGTTTGTATTGGCTGTGACTTTCTGTTCTGTATCACTCTTGGGGCCTTTTTACTTTTATAGAACCCCCCGTAATATCTCCTGTAGGGCTGGTTTCATGGTTACAAAATTGGTTAGTGATGGCGATTCTGAAATGTCTTTATTTCTCCATCAATTCTGAATGACAGCCTTGCTGGATAAAGGATCCTTGGCTGCATGTTTTTCTCTGAAAGAGCTTTAAATATGCTCCCCCAACCCTTTCTCTCATTCCAGGTCTGTGTAGACAGGTCTGACGTAATTTTGATGCCTTTGCCTTGGTACGTGAGAAATTTCTTTGCCCTGGCCGCTTTCAATACTGTATCCTTGGATCTAATATTTGCGAAATGCACTATGACGTGACGTGGCGTAGGTTTGTCGTGGTTGAGCTTGGGAGGGGTCCTCTCTGCCTCTTGGACACGAATGTTTGTTTCCCTCGCTAGATTAGGGAAGTTTTCAGCTACAATTTGTTCAAATATCTCTTCTAGACCTCTGTTTTTCTCCACCCCCTCGGGGATGCCGATGATTCTAACATTGGATCGTTTCATTGAGTCAGTAATCTCCCATAACCTACATTCGTGGGCTTAGATTTTTTTAAGAGAAGCTTCTATTTTGTTTTTTTCCTCTATTAACCCATCGTCCAATTCACTAACCCGTTCCTCTGCTTCTGTGACCCTGGCCGTCAGAGCGTCTAGTTTTGCCTGCATTTGGCTCATGGAATTTTTAATTTCTGCCAGATTTGCTCTCATTTCTGTCCTTAGGGATTCTATATTCTCAGTAACCTTTTTGTTAATAGTTTTTTCAATTCTACTCATCATTTTGACCATCCTTACTCTGAATTCCATTTCTGATAATTAGGTTATATCCATATCCATTATTTCTGTGGCAGAGGCCACAGACTCACTGTCTTTTCATTGCTGTGGGGGGCTTCTCCTTCTTGTCATTTTAATGAGGAGAGGTTGCGGGGTTGTCCAGAGCCCAAATTATTGACTGGGTCCCAGGCCGTGCCCCTTGTTTTATAGGGATCTTAGGGATGTGGGCTTCTTCTTTAAAGATTTTATTTATTTATTTATGTGGCAGCCAACCAGCAAGAGAGGGAACAGAAGCAGGGGAGTGGGAGAGGAAGAAGCAGGCTCCCGGCAGAGGAGCCCGATGAGGGACTCCTTTCCGGAACGCTGGGATCACGCCCTAAGCCAAAGACAGGCGCTGAATGATTGCGCCACCCAGGCGCCCGGGTTGTGGGCTTCTTGATTTTTCAGCCTGCCTTCTGTGGTCTGGGGGAGGGCCCTGCCGCACCGAGACTCAGGCAACCGTGTTTGGGTAGAGTCTCCGTGTCCTCTGCGAGGGGGGATGGGGATGGGCACTCTCTGAGCCGGTATTTCCAGGCTTTTGTTCTCTGGCGGCTTTCCCTGGCGGTTTGCTATGCCTCTTCTGAGAGTCAGAGCAGCTGGCCTAATTTCAGCCTCTGTCACAGAACAGAGGGATTGCGGCCCGTTCTCTACTAATGTTCTGGCCACTTTAACTCTGTTACTGTTGGTGCTGCTCAACCCTGCAGAGTCCTGGGATGTGCGCCCCACACCCGGCGTCCCAGCCCTCATTTCCAGGGCCGGCGTGTCTCTGTCCTTTGTGTTTCTAACGTCGCAAGCCGCCAGCCGCCCCACGCGCGCTCCGGAAGCTCCTGGTCTCAGTCTGGTTCCAGCGAGCGCACGGGGATTCCGGTGTTCCGTGAGATGCCTGGTGGCGCGCGCACCCGGCTCACGGTCTCAGTCTACTGTTTTGCGGGTGCCGTCCACCCGGCGCCCGAATACGACGGCTCCCTCCCCCTTCCGTTTATCTTCCGATATCTGTGCACGGTTTCATGGCTCCCTGCTTCGTACCTCAATACTCAGGGCCGGAGATGTTCATTTGTAGAGATCCAGATGCATCTTCCTGTGTCTCAGGCTGGTTCCGTGGTTGTTTAGGCTGGTCTAGTACCTATCCAGCTCGACTCGGGGACCGGCTGAAAAAGGTGTCTCCTACTCCTTCGCCATCTTTGACCTCTCAGAACTTCTAAAACCTGAGTTTGGATGAGCTGTTCCCTTTTGTGTGCTCGGTCTTGCTAGGTATAAATTAGAACTGCAACTTTAGTTCTGCAATTCCTCAGAGTGGATGAGAATATAGGTTCAGATTTTTAATAAATCCTAGAAGCCTTCTTGGAGGTTCATTTCCTTCCAACTTAATGGTCCTTTGTTATTCGGTGTCTTTTCTTTTCCAATTTTCAAGCTATGCCCAGACTCGTCTGCTCTGGGATCTGGCACATCCGTGTGACCAAAACTAATCATCATCCCATTGATTAGTGGAGGTAGGCATGTGACCCAGGTGTTCCCAATGCCACGGGAGGTTTGCTGAGGAAGCAGGATGCTGACTCCGGATTCCTGGGATTGAATGCTGGTATTCTTCCATTAAATGGAAATAGTAATGCTGTTATCAGTGAGAGTTTCCAGTGAGGTCATCTGGGTCAGATATGCAGAGCACCAATCAGGAAGGGGTCAAAGAACATTTCCAGTTTCCTTACAGGTCCCAGAAAGAGAAGGCCTCTTTTAAGTTTTTGATGGTTTCTTTTGCCGTGTGGAAGATTTCAGTTTGATGTTGTTCCACTTGTTTATTTTTGCTTTTGTTGCCTTTGCATTTGGTGTCCGATCTGAAGACTCTTTGCCAAAACCAATGTCGAGAGACTTAGTACCTGTGTCTTCTTGGAGGTTTATGGATTCGGGTCTTATGTTCAAATCATTCATCCATTAAAAATTTTGTGTGTGGTGTAAGAAAGTGACCCAGTTATATTCTTCTGCATTTAGTGTCCAGTTTGCCTGTTACCGCTCACTGAAGAGACAGTCCTTCCCTCATGGCATATCTTCTGCTGCTGTGTCGTAAGTTAGGGTCATCTACGTGTGGGTAAGTTTCTGAGCTTTCTGTTCTGTTCCACTGACCTGGTGTCTGTGTTTCTGCCAGTACCATCCTGTTTAGATGACAACAGCTTTGTAATCTAGCTTGAAATCCAGGAGTGTGTTGACTGCACCTTTCTTTCTCCAGGTTGCTTTGGGTATTTGGGGTCTTTTGTGATTCCATACAAGTTTGAGGACTGTTTTCTATTTCCTCGAATAATGCCACTGGAATTCAGATGGAGATTTCATCACATCTGTCGATTGCTTTGGGTACGATGGACATGTTCACATAATTAACTCTTCCAGTTAAGGAGCATGGCGTATGCTTCCATTTGTTTGTGTTGCCTTCCAAATCTTTGACCCATACATTCTGCCCCCCTCGACACACATGTTTTTCATTTCTTTTCTGCCATGTGTTGAGTGTACTATGTCTTTCTCATTGTTGGTTACTTTTATTCCTAGATTTTTTTTTTGATGCAATTGTAAATGGCATTGCTTTTTTAATTTCTCTTTGCGAAAGTGTGTCATCAGTATACAGAAATGCAAGAAGTTGGGTCATCTGGGTGGCTCCATAGGTGAAGCGTCTGCCTTCTGCTCAGGTCAGAGTTCTGGGATCGAGCCCCGTGTTGGGCTCCCCGCTTAGCGAGGGTCTGCTTCTCCGTCTTTCTGACACTCCCCCGGCTCGTGCTTTTTCTCTTCCTGTCAAATAAATAAATAAAATCTGAAAAAAAATAAAGACAACAGGTCTCTGTATATTGACTTTATATCCTGCAGCTTTCTTGAATTTGTTTATTCTAACAGTTTTTTTTTTTTTTTTTTTTGTGGAATCTTTTGGGATTTCATGTCATTTGCAAATAGTGACCGTTTTCCTGTATGGATTTCATATCTTTCTCTTTTTTTAAAATGATGTTAGTCACCCTACAGTACTTCATTTGTTTTTGATGTAGTGTTCCAGGATTCATTGTTTGCATATAACACCTAGTGCTCATTATGACACGTGCCCTCCTTAATACCCATCACCAGGATAACCCATTCCCCTACCCCTCCCTTTCTGCAACCTTCAGTTTGTTTCCCAGTGTCAATAGTCTCTCATGGTTCATCTCCCCCTCTCATTCCCCACCTTCACTTTTCCCTTCCTTCTCCTAATGTCCTCCATGCTATTCCTTCCATTCCACATAGGAGTGAAACCATATGATAATTGTCTTTCTCTGCTTGACTTAATTTCACTTAGCATAATCCCCTCCTGGTCCATCCACGTTGGTGCAAATGGTGGGTATTCATCCTTTCTGATGACTGAGTAATATTCCATTGTATAGATGAACCACATCTTCTTTGTCCATTCATCTGCTGAAGGACATCTTGGCTCCTTCCACAGTTTGGCTATTAGGGACATTGCTGCTATGAACATTGGGATACAGGTGCCCCTTCTTTTCATTACTCTGTGTCTATGGGGTAAATACCCAGTAGTGCAATTGGTGGGTCGTAGGATAGCTCTGTGTTCAACGTCTTGAGGAATCTCCATATTGTTTTCAAAAGTGGCTGTACCAGCTTGAATTCTCACGAGTAGTGGTAGAGGGCTCCCCTTTCTCCACATCCTCTCTGACTTTTTTTTATTTCCTGTCTTGTTAATTTCTTCTCAAGATTTTATTTATTTATTCCACAGAGATAGAGACAGCCAGCGAGAGAGGGAACACAAGCAGGGGGAGTGGGAGAGGAAGAAGCAGGCTCATAGCGGAGGAGCCTGATATGGGGCTCCATCCCATAATGCTGGGATCACGCCCTGAGCCGATGGCAGACGCTTAACTGCTGTGCCACCCAGGTGCCCCCGGCCTTGTTAATTTTAACCATTCTAACTGGTGTAAGGTGGTATCTCATTGTAGTTTTGATTTGTATTTGCCTGATGGCAAGTGATGTGGAGCATTTTTTTCATGTGTCTGTTGGCCATTTGTATGTCTTCTCTGGACAAGTATCTCTTTGTGTCTTCTGCCCATTTTTTGGGTGTCGAGTTTGAGGAGTTCTTTATAGATCTTGGATACCAGCCCTTTATCTGTAATATCATTTGCAGATATCTTCTTCGATTCCATAGGTTGCCTTTTTGTTTTGTTGATCGTTTGCTTTGCCGTGCAGAAACTTTTTATCTTGATGAAGTGCCAATAGTTCATTTTTGCTTTTATTTCCTTTGCCTTTAGAGACGTGGCTTGCAAGAAGTTGTTGTGTCCAAGGTTGAAGAGTTCTTTTGATTTTGATATGAGACAGGAATCCATTATCTTTCTTTCCTGATTGCATTCGAGTCCTCTGTCTTTCTTGGTGAGTCTAGCTAAGTTTGTCAGTTTTGTTTATCTTTCCAAAAAAGGCAGCTCTCATTTTCATTGTGTGGTTTTTTTTTTTTTTTTTGTCTTTTTAGTCTCTGTTGGATTTATTTATGCATTCCTTTTTGTTATTTCCTTATTTCTACTAATTTGGGGCTTTGTTTGCTGTTTTTTTTTTTCTACTTCTTTACCACAGAAATCAGGTTGTTTATTGGAGAGCATTCTCATGGATTGATGAAGACTTGAATTTCTATGAACGTCCCCCCCGTAGAGCTACTTTTGCTGCATCCCATAAGTTTTTGTAGGTTGTCTTTTTCATCAGTGTCAAGGTACTTCTAAATTTTTTTTGATTTCTTCTTTGACTGTTGGTTGTTCAGTAGCATGTTGTTAAATCTCCACATATTTTTTTAAGATTATTTAAGTATCTGGCAGAGAGTGAGACAGCGAGAGAGGGAACGCAAGCAGGGGGGTGGGAGAGGGAGAAGCGGGCTTCCCACTGAGCAAGGAGCCTGATTCGGGGCTAGATCCCAGGCTCCTGGGATCACGACCTGAGCTGAAGGCAGATCCTTAATGACTGAGCCACCCAGGCCCCCCAATCTCCACCTGTTTTTGACTGTCCCATTTTTTTCTTGAGACTGATTTCTAGTTTCATATCATTGTGGTTGGACAAGATTTGTAGCAGAAGGTGAAGAGAGCATTCAGATGAAAGGTTTGTTTCCTGGAGGGTTTTCTGAGGGCAGACCATGAGTTCCGTGGGGACGGAGGAAGGTTTTGTGAGACGGGGGGTGGGGTTAACCCTTGTTAGAATTACTGACTACTACCATGCAGGCTGTGTGCTACCGTTCACACCGTAGTCCTGATGGGCTTGTACTTCATTAGAAATATTTTCTAGGAGGTGTAGGCATAGGCTTCTCTAAAAGAAAGGTGCCATGTGGGTTCATGGCATGACCCCAGGTCAGCAACCAGGATGTATGGTATTGTGGGGGATCAGAACCAGGCTTTCTGTGGGAAGTGACGGAAATAGGGTATGGTGAGCTCCATGACCTCATAGGTGAGGTCCCGAGTGACCCACTGGGTGTTGGGTTCCGTGGATCTGTTTCATCAGGTGCTGTGGAATTCAGGGACACCCTCCTGTCTGTGGATTTGTGTGGAGACAGGTAGACATCAGTGTCTGGCCAGGCACGAGGGTCGCACTGGACCACCACCAGAGGTGCAGCATGCGGGGGAGCCACTGCTTGGTTTCCACGAAAGCTGACCAGGGTCTGTGACCGTGATTCCTAGCAGCTGCAAGGGGAGAGGAGGCCGGGGGTGGTGCACACTTCCTAGACTTGTGGTCAGGACTAGTCTGGAGCCCACTGAAGTCAGCCACACCTGGCACAGAAGGCCCCCAGTCAGTGTAGCTGTGGGCACTGCTCCCATGGCACTTTCGGGCCGGCTCCATGCTGCCACCTCCTGCTTTTCATCATCATCTTCAAGGTCGTGTGCCTCTGCTCTTGCCCCATGGCCTCCGGGGTATTGTCCGTCCTCCATCTGGCCCTCGTCCCTGGTGCCCTGTGCAGTCCGATGCCAGGGTAGCCTTCTCGAGACAAACATCTGGCCCTGATGGAACACTTCCATGGATCTCGTGTGATGCGAGGATGATGTCCTGCCCTGGAAGGGGGCTGCAGGTCCCCAATCAGGAGAGCCATGTCTCCCTTTTCAGCATGGCCTGCCCTCCCCTCAGTCTTCTTCAGGGAAGCTCTCCCCACTTCCTGAGATGACAGCTCTGAACTTAAAAGTGAATGTTATTTTACATATCTCTATGCCTTAGTTCATCCATGGCATGTCTTTCAACGCCGTTAGTGGTTTTTTTTTTTTTTTTTAGCAGTTCCGAAGGGCTGTCTGCTCAAGGAGGGGATGACCTGGGTGGGGCAGCTTTCCCTCTCATCTCCCTCAGCCTGTCGCTGAGCCCTGGGGCCAGCTGTCCCACTGAGGATTGAGGGACCCGAGCCAGCCCATCCTGAGCCCAGGCTGTGTGTCAGCTGTGTAGACTGATGCGTGTCGGAGCGGTGGGCAGCTGGCATAGGCCAGGGGCAGGCAGTGTCTCCCCATTCCTTCCCTCCCTTCCTCCCAGAGGTAGCTCAGAGCAGCCTTCAACCCCTGCATCTCCAGATCCCTTGACCTATGCCTCCTGTGTTCAGCTGGTGACCTTGGAGTTTCGCATGGATTCTACCTCCCATACCCTCTCCTGTAGCAGTTCCTGGATCAGGGGAGGGGTCGGACCCTTGTCTGATTTTGGTCTTCTTCCTGTCCCGCACCAAGCCCACTCACCTTTGCATCTTCCATGTATGTGCTTGGAAGCAAGTCCATCCACAGGGAACCTATTAGCCAAATGGATCCAGGTAATGAACATTGAAGTAGAGATCCAGGATCCATAATAAACCTGCTCGGAAACCTGTCCCAAAGTCTGTGACTCTCTCACACTGAAACAGAAACAATAATAGCTTTCTGGACTGTGAAGTGACATGTGTCTCTACTTCCAATCTTGAAGGCATAGGTGCTGAGCCTGGACAGAAAAGGACCATGGCTCCCGTGGGCTGGGATCCACAGTAAGAACTCAGTGAAATCTGAATTCGAGGCATAGAATGAATAATTATTGTAGAGTGAATCCTCCCAAGTAGGGCTTATGCACATTGCAGAGGAAAAGCTTTTTCAAAGAGGTTCCTGAAAGAAAAATCTTTTTAAAAAATTTATTTTAATTCCAGTAGAGCTAACATACAGTGTTACATTCGTTTCAGGTGTACAAGAGAGTGATTCAGTAATTCTATATATTACTCAGTGGTCATCCAGAAAAGTGTCCTCTTAATCCGCTTCATCTATTTCACTCATCCCTCTATGCACCTCCTCCTCTCTGGTAACCATCCGTTTTGTTCTCTCTTGTTAAGAGTTTGTATTTTGCCAGGCCCATACTCAGGCAACCCTGTTTGGGTAGAGTTTCCGTGTCCCCTGCGAGGGGGGTTGGGGGTGGGCACGCTGTGAGCCGGTATTTCCAGGCTTTTGTTCCCTGGCGGCTTTCTCTGGCGGTCTGCTGTGCCTCTTCTGAGAGTCAGAGCAGCAGAGGCTGAATTGTCACAGAACAGAGGGATTGCGGCCCATTCTCCACCGATGTTCTGGCCACTTTAACTCCGTTACTGTTGGTGCTGCTCAACCCTGTAGCGTCCCGGGATGTGCGCCCCACACCCGGCGTCCCTGCCCTCCCTTCCAGGGCAGGCGCGTCTCTGTCCTTTGTGTTTCTAATGCCGCCAGCCGCCAGCCGCCAGCCGCCCCCGCGCGCTCCCGGATCTCCCGGTCTCAGTCTGGATCCCGTGAGCACACCAGGATTCCGGAGTTCCGTGAGAAGCCTGGTGGCGCGCGCACCCGGTTCAGGGTCTCGGTCTGCTGTTTCGTGGGTGCCGACCGCGAGTCCGCCCGCTCCCCCGTGCAGGTGGCCCGCCAACCGCCAGCCGCCCTGCGAGCGCTCCAGAAGCTCCTGGTCTCAGTCTGGATCCCGTGAGCACACCGGGATTCAGGAATTCCGTGAGAAGCCTGGTGGCGCGCGCACCCGGTTCAGGGTCTCAGTCTGCTGTTTCGCGGGTGCCGACCGTGAGTCCGTCCGCTCCCCCGTGCAGGTGGCCTGCCAGCTGCCAGCTGCCCCGCATGCGCTCCGGGAGCTCCCGGTCTCAGTCTGGATCCCGTGAGCACACGGGATTCCCGGGTTCCGCGAGATGCCTGGTGGCGCGCGCTCCCGGCTCACCGGTCTCAGTCCGCTCTCTCGCGGGTGCCCTCTGTGAGTGCGCCCGCTCCCCCCCGTGCAGGTGGCTGCCGCTTCCCGGCGCCCGAACGCGGCGGCTCCCTCCCCCTTCCGTTTATCTTCCGATATCTGTGCCCGGTTTCACGGCTCCCCGCTTCGTACCTCAATACTCAGCGCTGGAGATGTTCATTTGTAGAGATCCAGATGTATCTTCCTGCGTCTCAGGCTGATTCCGTGGTTGTTTAGGCTGGTCTGGTACCTATCCAGCTCGACTCAGGGGACCTGTGAAAAAGGGGTCCCCTACTCCTCCGCCATCTTAACTCGTCTCTTGTACCTGAAATAGTATTTAAAAACACTCAGCTCAGCCTCTTCTACAAAGTGAGCCAATGCTTATAAACAAGGCTAAAATATTCCCTTACCGGCGATGACTTCCCAGCCATCGTAGTGTTTAACTGGTATGACTGTGACTTACATTAGTCAACATTTGCAGAGAAAGAACTTAGTGCATCCAGGGGGCACTTCATGTTGAAATTAGTTTGTGACAATGAGCTACTGTGTTTTATACTGTAGTCCAAGGGAATGGTGCCAGACATCTCTAAGGTGTCTAGCAGTTCTACAATTCTGATTTTAAGTGGTCTGTGTGCTTCAGAGATTTGGGCAGGAGAAGGGCAGGAGTCCAGAGACTGTGAACACTTCTGTTACCTGTGCTGACCATGGAGCAGGTAGCCTTCTGTGGGCATCATTTTGATTTCTTGGTACTCTTGTGAAAGGTGCTTTTGTCTCAAATTCCTCCATTTAGGAGCAATTATAATGATAAAAGTAATGTTTATCTTATATCATCTGTGGGCCCTGATCCTGGGCTCCCAGGGAAGCTATCCTTTAACATTTTACCCGGCTCAAAATGACTGGGCAAAACCTCAAAGCATGGGCCCTATTTCTGCCCCAAGCACATGTTGTACATCTGTTTCGAGAAGAAAACAATAACCAAAAATGCCAACATGAAGATAAGAAAAAATCAAGAACCTCTTTGGCTCCCATAAGATTAAAGTCATACTGACATGTACATACTGAAAATGCATGAAATCATTGCATGTCCTAAAGCCCAAGCCTTGGAGGGTCTGAGAGCCACTGACCTTGCCCAGAACCAGGCACACCCCAGCAGGGAGGGCTGGTGCAGAAAGGGAAGGGGCAGGACGCTGAGGGTGGTCTGCAGCTAGAGGGGTCCCTGGAAGGGGCCAGGTGTGTGGGGGGAGCCCGGCCCACGACCCCACCCATGCCCGTGCTGGGTGTTGAGTAGAGGAGGCGCCTCTTGGACCCCCTGCACTTTCAGGGTTCCAGGGGCTTGAGGGCGGGTTGCCCGGCATCCAAGGGGCTAGGGCACCACCCTCCCCGACCAATCACCGCTTGGGGGTGGAGCTACGTCTCTGTGGGCGGTCCCAGAGTTGCAGCGGGTTGCAGACCTGGGGCAGAAGAAGGGGCACTGGGAGAGAGAGAGTTGCCCTGCGGAGGTCCGGGCTGGTGAGTGAGCAGCATGCCCCGGGGTGGGGGTCGGGGGGTAGGGTGCGCCCCAGGTGGGAGGCAGGGTTCTGGAAGGGCACGTGGAGAGGGTTCATTGTGGGGACTCAGGTGAGTTTTCTTTTTCCCTTTAAAGTCTCTTCCGCCCCATGTCCTCAACTGGCCTTATTCCCCATACCCGTGAACTCCAGGGCGCCCACTCACCTGAGCTTTTGTGGGATGGGTTGCAGAATTTCAGGGTTTCCCCTGTTCCCCGGGAAGAGTGCGGGCAAGGACCTCACAGAATCCCCACCTTCAGTGGGGTGTCCCCCGGTTCTCTGACACAGTGCAGGTGATGCATCTTGAGCAGTACCCCGAGTTCAGCAGGGTGTGCCCTGGTCCCCCAGGCACAGGTGTGGCAGTAGCAAGCCCCAGAGCCATCCCCCAACTTCAGCATTATGCCCCGTGTGCCCCCGAGTTAGTGGTAATTGGCTGTTAGAATCATGCAGGAAAATCCTCCAGGTGGGGGCCTGGAGGCGGGCGTAAACCAGACCCCACTCTAGTTGCATTGGGAATAGACGAATTGAGGGTTTCTTTAGAAGAGTAAGTCTGCTTTCCAGAAAAGGCAAGGTCATTGGTCTATTGAGAATGAAGATAATTAGTGCTAAACAACAAGTATGTGTTGCCCCTTCGTCCAGAAACCGAAGCAGGTGTGCAGGCTTTAGGTCAGAGGTGCCTTCTTCTCCCCAGCTGACAGCACTTCTCTGCTCTGGCTCCATGAGACTCGAGGTTTTGAACGTCAGCATCTGAGTCAGGGAGGCAGCTTGTCACAGGACGCCAGTGTTCAGAGAAAACACAGCTATTTTGGCATAATGTCCTATCTATGTCAGGACTGGAGGTAAAACCTCTCATTATCCCAAAACCTCCTGGGCTTTTCTCTTTTCTCTAGTTGAGCCACAAAGTAAAATTGAAGTAGCTGTCAGCATTCTGGGTTTGGTGCAAGAATTACTTAGTTTCCCTGCAGGTAGAACTTTGCAGGGGATCACAATTTCTCTGTCCATTTATTGCTTACAAATGTATTTTGACTATCTGTTTCCTAGGAACCCTCTTTTATTAGAAAGGGAAGGTGAGATTCACTCTGTGCCTGTTTGTAACATCTAATTTGTTCCTTCGTCTAACAATGTTTATTCAATTGGGCCTAAGATATGGTTGAGTGGCCAGCATCTAGAGTTAGGTGGCTTTTTTTCATCTGATACAGACTTGGATGATGTCATTTGACAAAGGTGATGTTTCATCATTGATTAGTTTATTCACCAGAAGAGTTAAAATTAGGGTGGAGGGAAAATTCAAAATTATCCAAATGGGCCTGTTCCTGTTTAAAAGTTGAGCTTGACTTTCTAGTTTTACTATTATCTCGATATTTTGAGGTGCCATATTCTGTCTGTAGTTTCTTTGGTGGTGGAGTCAGAAGGAGAGTCTGGGAATTCTTTTGGATAGTGGCATGCTGGTGGCTTCAAGGGGCTTGGCGTCAGGAGCCTTGGGGTGAATTCTGCAACTGCTTGCCTGACCCTGGGTGCATCTCGCAGAGGTTTTGTTTCCTCTTATGAAATTGCCAGCAGATAATGTTCTGCTTAAAGGGGAACCCTCCCATCCTGTTGGTGGGAATGCAGAGTGGTGCAGACAGTCTGGGAAACAGTGTGGGGGTTCCTCAAAAAGTTAAACATTGAACAACCACATGATCCAGCAATTGCTCTCCTAGGTGCTTACCCAAAAGATACAAAAATGCACATTCGAAGGGGGTACATGCACCATGATGTTTATAGCAACAATGTCCACAGTAGCCAAACTATGGAGAGAATCCCAAAGTCCATGCACTGATGAATGGATAAAGCAGATGTGGGATACGTATATATATGTATATATGTATATGTGTGTGTATATATATATATATGGGAATATGACCCAGCTTCAAAAAGAATGAAATCTTACCATTTGCAAGGATGTGGATGGATCTAGAGTGTATTAAGCTAAGCAAAATTAGTGAGGAAAGACAAATATCCTATGCTCTCACGCTTGTGGAATTTCAGAAAGAAAACAGATGAACAGAGTTGAGGGGTGATGAGAAAGGCAAACAAGGAAATAGACTCAACCTTGGAGAACAAACTGAGTGTTGCTGCAGGACAGGGGCGTGGGGGGAAGAGTTAAATGGGTGAGGGGTATTAAGGAGGGCGCTTGTGATGAGCACCGGGTACTGTATGCAGGTGAGGAATCACTAAATCCTACCCCTGAAGCGAATATTCCATGGCATGTGAACTAACTGGAATTTAAGTAAAAGAAGAAAGGAAAAAGTGTTCTGCTTCATGAAGAGTGAGGTAAAATTGTAGTGATTTGGGCTGTACTGTTCTATAGATGATAGTTGTAAAACACCCTGTTGTAAGATACACTAGTTTCTTATCACATAAGGAGTCCTCAGAAAGCTGCAATGAAAGATTCAGATCTCAGAGCATGTTCATGTTCCACTGATATGTTACAGTTTGCACAGGTAGGACAGAAGGAGAGAAAGGCAACAGAAGGGGAAAGTAGGTGTGAACCTTTCATTAGTTAGCATTATAGCTTTCTCATGAAAGCCTTGCGCCAGTGTGATTTTGCAAGAAGAGGGGGAATCCGGGAGCTTTGCAGGAGACGGGGGAGTTCCAGGTCTGGGTAAAGCTGACAGGGGTCCCAGAGGAGAGCTGAATGCATTCTGCAGCAGGGTGTGGGCAGGGTGGGCTCCAGGGGTGGCTGTGGGTCTCCTGTGTGAGAGTTGTGACAGGTGAGGGCTGTGTGCAAGTTCCTGGCTGAGGACAAGTGAGGCACAGGTGGAGAGCTGGCAGAAAACCTTTTTCTGGGCCTCCAGCCTCACCCAACACACACAGCCTCACCTTCTGTCCCTGTCACTCCTATTCAGACTTCTCAGAAGGCGAGTGAGAACACATCAAGAGCATTCTAAACAGAAGGGAAAGCATGTGCAAAGGCTCTGGGGCAGGAGAATTCCAGATATGTCCAGGAGCAGCAAGAAGGCCCTGTGGCCACAGGGGACAGCTTAGGACATGACCTCAGGGAGGTGACAGAGGGCGACAGAAAGCCATTCCAGGGCTATAACCCCATGAGACCCTGTTTCACTAGGCCATCGTGGCTACAGCGTTGAGAACAGATGACAGAGGGTTGAAGATGGCAAGGCAGGTCAATGACGAAGCTTTTCCAGGAACTCAGGCACTGTGGACCAGACAGGTGGCCTTGGATGGAGTGGTTAGACCTATTCTGGGTCCATTTTGAAGATGGAGCTCACAGGATTTGCTGATGAGTTAGCTATTAGGAGCAGGAGAACGGAGGAATTGGGGTAACTCCCAGCTGTTGTGGGTTGTCCCGATCGAGGGGAAGGAGAGGGTTTCTGGGGTAAGGAGGTAGTCCGTGTTCCGCATGCTGAGGAAGGTGCCTTTCCCGGTGGATCTGCTGAGGTTTGTGTCTGGGAGAACCTTTCACATCTCCTCCCTCAGCAATGCTCAAGTACAAGTATCCCCCAGCTTTTAAACGTTCACAGTAAGACACTTGGCTTTCTTGAAAGAACTACGTTATTACCCAGCTTCAGTGAGAGGAAGAGACCTAAAGAGGATTTCCCTCTTATGAAAAAAGGTGAACAGTGAGAATCGCGTTCAGCATCTGTTTTGGGGAGAAGCACGACAGAGGCGGCGTGCACCCCAACCAGCTCCTTCCGCTGGGAACCGCTCTCCGCATCCAGCCACCAGCACTTTGAATTGTGTCTGTGAGCCTCTGCTGTGCTTTATCTTCATTTATGCTGGGCCTCCGTTAGAAACTTGTGTCCTGAGGCCTAAGAAAAGCCAAAGAGAAGGAATCTTGGAGTCTGAGCACACTGTCCAATTTTTCCGTGTAAATGAACGGTCATCCCTTCTTTACACCATTTCTGCTGTGCAAGGTTTCTCAGAAGCCCTGTACTTTCAAAGAGCAGGGAAACCTATACCCCATGCTGCGGGGTTAGTTTTAGTCTCCATGCTGGACAGAACATTTCATGACTGTCGGATTTTCTCACTCAAACATTGAGACTTGGACCACCTTCACCCGTTTCTACCACCCCATCCCCGAATCTGGCACCTACCAATCTGCTCTCAGTATCTATGTGTTCAGTATTTGTTTATTCCACGTGGAATGTACATGAGAGCATCTGGTATTTGTCTTTCTGTGTCTGAGTTACTTGGCATAAGGCCCCCAAGGTCTGTGTTTCCATGTCTGGTTCTTGTGAATAATGCTGCAGTGAACGTGGGAGTGCATCTGTCTTTTTGAGGCAGTATTTTTGTGTTCTCCAAATCAATACTCAGTAGAGCCATTACTGGGTCATGTGGTAGTTGTATTTATTTTTTCAGGAACCTCCATACCGTTTGTCACAGTGGCTGCACCAATTTCCATTCCCACCAACAGCGCACAGTGTCTCCTCGTCTGCACGCCCTTGACCCCACCTGGTGTCTGTCTCTGGGACAATTGCTGTTCCAACAGTTGTGAGGGGATAGCCGATTGTGGGTTTGACTGATGTTTCCCTGACGATGCTCAGTGATGTCGAACAACTTTTTCTGTCTGTTGGCACCTGTGTGCCATCTTTGGACAGTATCTATTCACATATTCACCCCATTTTTTATACAGTTTTTTTTTGTTTTGATTTGTATGAGTGTTGTGTGCATTTTGGATATTAGCCTCTTCTCACACATATGATTCGCAGATATTTTTTTCTTATTGGGTCAGTGGCCTTTTAAGTTTTTGATGGTTTCTTTTGCCGTGTGGAAGATTTCAGTTTGATGTTGTTCCACTTGTTTATTTTTGCTTTTGTTGCCTTTGCATTTGGTGTCCGATCTGAAGACTCTTTGCCAAAACCAATGTCGAGAGACTTAGTACCTGTGTCTTCTTGGAGGTTTATGGATTCGGGTCTTATGTTCAAATCATTCATCCATTAAAAATTTTGTGTGTGGTGTAAGAAAGTGACCCAGTTATATTCTTCTGCATTTAGTGTCCAGTTTGCCTGTTACCGCTCACTGAAGAGACAGTCCTTCCCTCATGGCATATCTTCTGCTGCTGTGTCGTAAGTTAGGGTCATCTACGTGTGGGTAAGTTTCTGAGCTTTCTGTTCTGTTCCACTGACCTGGTGTCTGTGTTTCTGCCAGTACCATCCTGTTTAGATGACAACAGCTTTGTAATCTAGCTTGAAATCCAGGAGTGTGTTGACTGCACCTTTCTTTCTCCAGGTTGCTTTGGGTATTTGGGGTCTTTTGTGATTCCATACAAGTTTGAGGACTGTTTTCTATTTCCTCGAATAATGCCACTGGAATTCAGATGGGGATTTCATCACATCTGTCGATTGCTTTGGGTACGATGGACATGTTCACATAATTAACTCTTCCAGTTAAGGAGCATGGCGTATGCTTCCATTTGTTTGTGTTGCCTTCCAAATCTTTGACCCATACATTCTGCCCCCCTCGACACACATGTTTTTCATTTCTTTTCTGCCATGTGTTGAGTGTACTATGTCTTTCTCATTGTTGGTTACTTTTATTCCTAGATTTTTTTTTTTGATGCAATTGTAAATGGCATTGCTTTTTTAATTTCTCTTTGCGAAAGTGTGTCATCAGTATACAGAAATGCAAGAAGTTGGGTCATCTGGGTGGCTCCATAGGTGAAGCGTCTGCCTTCTGCTCAGGTCAGAGTTCTGGGATCGAGCCCCGTGTTGGGCTCCCCGCTTAGCGAGGGTCTGCTTCTCCGTCTTTCTGACACTCCCCCGGCTCGTGCTTTTTCTCTTCCTGTCAAATAAATAAATAAAATCTGAAAAAAAATAAAGACAACAGGTCTCTGTATATTGACTTTATATCCTGCAGCTTTCTTGAATTTGTTTATTCTAACAGTTTTTTTTTTTTTTTTTTTTTTTTTGTGGAATCTTTTGGGATTTCATGTCATTTGCAAATAGTGACCGTTTTCCTGTATGGATTTCATATCTTTCTCTTTTTTTAAAATGATGTTAGTCACCCTACAGTACTTCATTTGTTTTTGATGTAGTGTTCCAGGATTCATTGTTTGCATATAACACCTAGTGCTCATTATGACACGTGCCCTCCTTAATACCCATCACCAGGATAACCCATTCCCCTACCCCTCCCTTTCTGCAACCTTCAGTTTGTTTCCCAGTGTCAATAGTCTCTCATGGTTCATCTCCCCCTCTCATTCCCCACCTTCACTTTTCCCTTCCTTCTCCTAATGTCCTCCATGCTATTCCTTCCATTCCACATAGGAGTGAAACCATATGATAATTGTCTTTCTCTGCTTGACTTAATTTCACTTAGCATAATCCCCTCCTGGTCCATCCACGTTGGTGCAAATGGTGGGTATTCATCCTTTCTGATGACTGAGTAATATTCCATTGTATAGATGAACCACATCTTCTTTGTCCATTCATCTGCTGAAGGACATCTTGGCTCCTTCCACAGTTTGGCTATTAGGGACATTGCTGCTATGAACATTGGGATACAGGTGCCCCTTCTTTTCATTACTCTGTGTCTATGGGGTAAATACCCAGTAGTGCAATTGGTGGGTCGTAGGATAGCTCTGTGTTCAACGTCTTGAGGAATCTCCATATTGTTTTCAAAAGTGGCTGTACCAGCTTGAATTCTCACGAGTAGTGGTAGAGGGCTCCCCTTTCTCCACATCCTCTCTGACTTTTTTTTATTTCCTGTCTTGTTAATTTCTTCTCAAGATTTTATTTATTTATTCCACAGAGATAGAGACAGCCAGCGAGAGAGGGAACACAAGCAGGGGGAGTGGGAGAGGAAGAAGCAGGCTCATAGCGGAGGAGCCTGATGTGGGGCTCCATCCCATAATGCTGGGATCACGCCCTGAGCCGATGGCAGACGCTTAACCGCTGTGCCACCCAGGTGCCCCCGGCCTTGTTAATTTTAACCATTCTAGCTGGTGTAAGGTGGTATCTCATTGTAGTTTTGATTTGTATTTGCCTGATGGCAAGTGATGTGGAGCATTTTTTTCATGTGTCTGTTGGCCATTTGTATGTCTTCTCTGGACAAGTATCTCTTTGTGTCTTCTGCCCATTTTTTGGGTGTCGAGTTTGAGGAGTTCTTTATAGATCTTGGATACCAGCCCTTTATCTGTAATATCATTTGCAGATATCTTCTTCGATTCCGTAGGTTGCCTTTTTGTTTTGTTGATCGTTTGCTTTGCCGTGCAGAAACTTTTTATCTTGATGAAGTGCCAATAGTTCATTTTTGCTTTTATTTCCTTTGCCTTTAGAGACGTGGCTTGCAAGAAGTTGTTGTGTCCAAGGTTGAAGAGTTCTTTTGATTTTGATATGCGACAGGAATCCATTATCTTTCTTTCCTGATTGCATTCGAGTCCTCTGTCTTTCTTGGTGAGTCTAGCTAAGTTTGTCAGTTTTGTTTATCTTTCCAAAAAAGGCAGCTCTCATTTTCATTGTGTGGTTTTTTTTTTTTTTTTGTCTTTTTAGTCTCTGTTGGATTTATTTATGCATTCCTTTTTGTTATTTCCTTATTTCTACTAATTTGGGGCTTTGTTTGCTGTTTTTTTTTTTCTACTTCTTTACCACAGAAATCAGGTTGTTTATTGGAGAGCATTCTCATGGATTGATGAAGACTTGAATTTCTATGAACGTCCCCCCCGTAGAGCTACTTTTGCTGCATCCCATAAGTTTTTGTAGGTTGTCTTTTTCATCAGTGTCAAGGTACTTCTAAATTTTTTTTGATTTCTTCTTTGACTGTTGGTTGTTCAGTAGCATGTTGTTAAATCTCCACATATTTTTTTAAGATTATTTAAGTATCTGGCAGAGAGTGAGACAGCGAGAGAGGGAACGCAAGCAGGGGGGTGGGAGAGGGAGAAGCGGGCTTCCCACTGAGCAAGGAGCCTGATTCGGGGCTAGATCCCAGGCTCCTGGGATCACGACCTGAGCTGAAGGCAGATCCTTAATGACTGAGCCACCCAGGCCCCCCAATCTCCACCTGTTTTTGACTGTCCCATTTTTTTCTTGAGACTGATTTCTAGTTTCATATCATTGTGGTTGGACAAGATTTGTAGCAGAAGGTGAAGAGAGCATTCAGATGAAAGGTTTGTTTCCTGGAGGGTTTTCTGAGGGCAGACCATGAGTTCCGTGGGGACGGAGGAAGGTTTTGTGAGACGGGGGGTGGGGTTAACCCTTGTTAGAATTACTGACTACTACCATGCAGGCTGTGTGCTACCGTTCACACCGTAGTCCTGATGGGCTTGTACTTCATTAGAAATATTTTCTAGGAGGTGTAGGCATAGGCTTCTCTAAAAGAAAGGTGCCATGTGGGTTCATGGCATGACCCCAGGTCAGCAACCAGGATGTATGGTATTGTGGGGGATCAGAACCAGGCTTTCTGTGGGAAGTGACGGAAATAGGGTATGGTGAGCTCCATGACCTCATAGGTGAGGTCCCGAGTGACCCACTGGGTGTTGGGTTCCGTGGATCTGTTTCATCAGGTGCTGTGGAATTCAGGGACACCCTCCTGTCTGTGGATTTGTGTGGAGACAGGTAGACATCAGTGTCTGGCCAGGCACGAGGGTCGCACTGGACCACCACCAGAGGTGCAGCATGCGGGGGAGCCACTGCTTGGTTTCCACGAAAGCTGACCAGGGTCTGTGACCGTGATTCCTAGCAGCTGCAAGGGGAGAGGAGGCCGGGGGTGGTGCACACTTCCTAGACTTGTGGTCAGGACTAGTCTGGAGCCCACTGAAGTCAGCCACACCTGGCACAGAAGGCCCCCAGTCAGTGTAGCTGTGGGCACTGCTCCCATGACACTTTCGGGCCGGCTCCATGCTGCCACCTCCTGCTTTTCATCATCATCTTCAAGGTCGTGTGCCTCTGCTCTTGCCCCATGGCCTCCGGGGTATTGTCCGTCCTCCATCTGGCCCTCGTCCCTGGTGCCCTGTGCAGTCCGATGCCAGGGTAGCCTTCTCGAGACAAACATCTGGCCCTGATGGAACACTTCCATGGATCTCGTGTGATGCGAGGATGATGTCCTGCCCTGGAAGGGGGCTGCAGGTCCCCAATCAGGAGAGCCATGTCTCCCTTTTCAGCATGGCCTGCCCTCCCCTCAGTCTTCTTCAGGGAAGCTCTCCCCACTTCCTGAGATGACAGCTCTGAACTTAAAAGTGAATGTTATTTTACATATCTCTATGCCTTAGTTCATCCATGGCATGTCTTTCAACGCCGTTAGTGGTTTTTTTTTTTTTTTTAGCAGTTCCGAAGGGCTGTCTGCTCAAGGAGGGGATGACCTGGGTGGGGCAGCTTTCCCTCTCATCTCCCTCAGCCTGTCGCTGAGCCCTGGGGCCAGCTGTCCCACTGAGGATTGAGGGACCCGAGCCAGCCCATCCTGAGCCCAGGCTGTGTGTCAGCTGTGTAGACTGATGCGTGTCGGAGCGGTGGGCAGCTGGCATAGGCCAGGGGCAGGCAGTGTCTCCCCATTCCTTCCCTCCCTTCCTCCCAGAGGTAGCTCAGAGCAGCCTTCAACCCCTGCATCTCCAGATCCCTTGACCTATGCCTCCTGTGTTCAGCTGGTGACCTTGGAGTTTCGCATGGATTCTACCTCCCATACCCTCTCCTGTAGCAGTTCCTGGATCAGGGGAGGGGTCGGACCCTTGTCTGATTTTGGTCTTCTTCCTGTCCCGCACCAAGCCCACTCACCTTTGCATCTTCCATGTATGTGCTTGGAAGCAAGTCCATCCACAGGGAACCTATTAGCCAAATGGATCCAGGTAATGAACATTGAAGTAGAGATCCAGGATCCATAATAAACCTGCTCGGAAACCTGTCCCAAAGTCTGTGACTCTCTCACACTGAAACAGAAACAATAATAGCTTTCTGGACTGTGAAGTGACATGTGTCTCTACTTCCAATCTTGAAGGCATAGGTGCTGAGCCTGGACAGAAAAGGACCATGGCTCCCGTGGGCTGGGATCCACAGTAAGAACTCAGTGAAATCTGAATTCGAGGCATAGAATGAATAATTATTGTAGAGTGAATCCTCCCAAGTAGGGCTTATGCACATTGCAGAGGAAAAGCTTTTTCAAAGAGGTTCCTGAAAGAAAAATCTTTTTAAAAAATTTATTTTAATTCCAGTAGAGCTAACATACAGTGTTACATTCGTTTCAGGTGTACAAGAGAGTGATTCAGTAATTCTATATATTACTCAGTGGTCATCCAGAAAAGTGTCCTCTTAATCCGCTTCATCTATTTCACTCATCCCTCTATGCACCTCCTCCTCTCTGGTAACCATCCGTTTTGTTCTCTCTTGTTAAGAGTTTGTATTTTGCCAGGCCCATACTCAGGCAACCCTGTTTGGGTAGAGTTTCCGCGAGGGGGGATGGGGGTGGGCACGCTGTGAGCCGGTATTTCCAGGCTTTTGTTCCCTGGCGGCTTTCTCTGGCGGTCTGCTGTGCCTCTTCTGAGAGTCAGAGCAGCAGAGGCTGAATTGTCACAGAACAGAGGGATTGCGGCCCATTCTCCACCGATGTTCTGGCCACTTTAACTCCGTTACTGTTGGTGCTGCTCAACCCTGTAGCGTCCCGGGATGTGCGCCCCACACCCGGCGTCCCTGCCCTCCCTTCCAGGGCAGGCGCGTCTCTGTCCTTTGTGTTTCTAATGCCGCCAGCCGCCAGCCGCCAGCCGCCCCCGCGCGCTCCCGGATCTCCCGGTCTCAGTCTGGATCCCGTGAGCACACCAGGATTCCGGAGTTCCGTGAGAAGCCTGGTGGCGCGCGCACCCGGTTCAGGGTCTCGGTCTGCTGTTTCGTGGGTGCCGACCGCGAGTCCGCCCGCTCCCCCGTGCAGGTGGCCCGCCAACCGCCAGCCGCCCTGCACGCGCTCCAGAAGCTCCTGGTCTCAGTCTGGATCCCGTGAGCACACCGGGATTCAGGAATTCCGTGAGAAGCCTGGTGGCGCGCGCACCCGGTTCAGGGTCTCAGTCTGCTGTTTCGCGGGTGCCGACCGTGAGTCCGTCCGCTCCCCCGTGCAGGTGGCCTGCCAGCTGCCAGCTGCCCCGCATGCGCTCCGGGAGCTCCCGGTCTCAGTCTGGATCCCGTGAGCACACGGGATTCCCGGGTTCCGCGAGATGCCTGGTGGCGCGCGCTCCCGGCTCACCGGTCTCAGTCCGCTCTCTCGCGGGTGCCCTCTGTGAGTGCGCCCGCTCCCCCCGTGCAGGTGGCTGCCGCTTCCCGGCGCCCGAACGCGGCGGCTCCCTCCCCCTTCCGTTTATCTTCCGATATCTGTGCCCGGTTTCACGGCTCCCCGCTTCGTACCTCAATACTCAGCGCTGGAGATGTTCATTTGTAGAGATCCAGATGTATCTTCCTGCGTCTCAGGCTGATTCCGTGGTTGTTTAGGCTGGTCTGGTACCTATCCAGCTCGACTCAGGGGACCTGTGAAAAAGGGGTCCCCTACTCCTCCGCCATCTTAACTCGTCTCTTGTACCTGAAATAGTATTTAAAAACACTCAGCTCAGCCTCTTCTACAAAGTGAGCCAATGCTTATAAACAAGGCTAAAATATTCCCTTACCGGCGATGACTTCCCAGCCATCGTAGTGTTTAACTGGTATGACTGTGACTTACATTAGTCAACATTTGCAGAGAAAGAACTTAGTGCATCCAGGGGGCACTTCATGTTGAAATTAGTTTGTGACAATGAGCTACTGTGTTTTATACTGTAGTCCAAGGGAATGGTGCCAGACATCTCTAAGGTGTCTAGCAGTTCTACAATTCTGATTTTAAGTGGTCTGTGTGCTTCAGAGATTTGGGCAGGAGAAGGGCAGGAGTCCAGAGACTGTGAACACTTCTGTTACCTGTGCTGACCATGGAGCAGGTAGCCTTCTGTGGGCATCATTTTGATTTCTTGGTACTCTTGTGAAAGGTGCTTTTGTCTCAAATTCCTCCATTTAGGAGCAATTATAATGATAAAAGTAATGTTTATCTTATATCATCTGTGGGCCCTGATCCTGGGCTCCCAGGGAAGCTATCCTTTAACATTTTACCCGGCTCAAAATGACTGGGCAAAACCTCAAAGCATGGGCCCTATTTCTGCCCCAAGCACATGTTGTACATCTGTTTCGAGAAGAAAACAATAACCAAAAATGCCAACATGAAGATAAGAAAAAATCAAGAACCTCTTTGGCTCCCATAAGATTAAAGTCATACTGACATGTACATACTGAAAATGCATGAAATCATTGCATGTCCTAAAGCCCAAGCCTTGGAGGGTCTGAGAGCCACTGACCTTGCCCAGAACCAGGCACACCCCAGCAGGGAGGGCTGGTGCAGAAAGGGAAGGGGCAGGACGCTGAGGGTGGTCTGCAGCTAGAGGGGTCCCTGGAAGGGGCCAGGTGTGTGGGGGGAGCCCGGCCCACGACCCCACCCATGCCTGTGCTGGGTGTTGAGTAGAGGAGGCGCCTCTTGGACCCCCTGCACTTTCAGGGTTCCAGGGGCTTGAGGGCGGGTTGCCCGGCATCCAAGGGGCTAGGGCACCACCCTCCCCGACCAATCACCGCTTGGGGGTGGAGCTACGTCTCTGTGGGCGGTCCCAGAGTTGCAGCGGGTTGCAGACCTGGGGCAGAAGAAGGGGCACTGGGAGAGAGAGAGTTGCCCTGCGGAGGTCCGGGCTGGTGAGTGAGCAGCATGCCCCGGGGTGGGGGTCGGGGGGTAGGGTGCGCCCCAGGTGGGAGGCAGGGTTCTGGAAGGGCACGTGGAGAGGGTTCATTGTGGGGACTCAGGTGAGTTTTCTTTTTCCCTTTAAAGTCTCTTCCGCCCCATGTCCTCAACTGGCCTTATTCCCCATACCCGTGAACTCCAGGGCGCCCACTCACCTGAGCTTTTGTGGGATGGGTTGCAGAATTTCAGGGTTTCCCCTGTTCCCCGGGAAGAGTGCGGGCAAGGACCTCACAGAATCCCCACCTTCAGTGGGGTGTCCCCCGGTTCTCTGACACAGTGCAGGTGATGCATCTTGAGCAGTACCCCGAGTTCAGCAGGGTGTGCCCTGGTCCCCCAGGCACAGGTGTGGCAGTAGCAAGCCCCAGAGCCATCCCCCAACTTCAGCATTATGCCCCGTGTGCCCCCGAGTTAGTGGTAATTGGCTGTTAGAATCATGCAGGAAAATCCTCCAGGTGGGGGCCTGGAGGCGGGCGTAAACCAGACCCCACTCTAGTTGCATTGGGAATAGACGAATTGAGGGTTTCTTTAGAAGAGTAAGTCTGCTTTCCAGAAAAGGCAAGGTCATTGGTCTATTGAGAATGAAGATAATTAGTGCTAAACAACAAGTATGTGTTGCCCCTTCGTCCAGAAACCGAAGCAGGTGTGCAGGCTTTAGGTCAGAGGTGCCTTCTTCTCCCCAGCTGACAGCACTTCTCTGCTCTGGCTCCATGAGACTCGAGGTTTTGAACGTCAGCATCTGAGTCAGGGAGGCAGCTTGTCACAGGACGCCAGTGTTCAGAGAAAACACAGCTATTTTGGCATAATGTCCTATCTATGTCAGGACTGGAGGTAAAACCTCTCATTATCCCAAAACCTCCTGGGCTTTTCTCTTTTCTCTAGTTGAGCCACAAAGTAAAATTGAAGTAGCTGTCAGCATTCTGGGTTTGGTGCAAGAATTACTTAGTTTCCCTGCAGGTAGAACTTTGCAGGGGATCACAATTTCTCTGTCCATTTATTGCTTACAAATGTATTTTGACTATCTGTTTCCTAGGAACCCTCTTTTATTAGAAAGGGAAGGTGAGATTCACTCTGTGCCTGTTTGTAACATCTAATTTGTTCCTTCGTCTAACAATGTTTATTCAATTGGGCCTAAGATATGGTTGAGTGGCCAGCATCTAGAGTTAGGTGGCTTTTTTTCATCTGATACAGACTTGGATGATGTCATTTGACAAAGGTGATGTTTCATCATTGATTAGTTTATTCACCAGAAGAGTTAAAATTAGGGTGGAGGGAAAATTCAAAATTATCCAAATGGGCCTGTTCCTGTTTAAAAGTTGAGCTTGACTTTCTAGTTTTACTATTATCTCGATATTTTGAGGTGCCATATTCTGTCTGTAGTTTCTTTGGTGGTGGAGTCAGAAGGAGAGTCTGGGAATTCTTTTGGATAGTGGCATGCTGGTGGCTTCAAGGGGCTTGGCGTCAGGAGCCTTGGGGTGAATTCTGCAACTGCTTGCCTGACCCTGGGTGCATCTCGCAGAGGTTTTGTTTCCTCTTATGAAATTGCCAGCAGATAATGTTCTGCTTAAAGGGGAACCCTCCCATCCTGTTGGTGGGAATGCAGAGTGGTGCAGACAGTCTGGGAAACAGTGTGGGGGTTCCTCAAAAAGTTAAACATTGAACAACCACATGATCCAGCAATTGCTCTCCTAGGTGCTTACCCAAAAGATACAAAAATGCACATTCGAAGGGGGTACATGCACCATGATGTTTATAGCAACAATGTCCACAGTAGCCAAACTATGGAGAGAATCCCAAAGTCCATGCACTGATGAATGGATAAAGCAGATGTGGGATACGTATATATATGTATATATGTATATGTGTGTGTATATATATATATATGGGAATATGACCCAGCTTCAAAAAGAATGAAATCTTACCATTTGCAAGGATGTGGATGGATCTAGAGTGTATTAAGCTAAGCAAAATTAGTGAGGAAAGACAAATATCCTATGCTCTCACGCTTGTGGAATTTCAGAAAGAAAACAGATGAACAGAGTTGAGGGGTGATGAGAAAGGCAAACAAGGAAATAGACTCAACCTTGGAGAACAAACTGAGTGTTGCTGCAGGACAGGGGCGTGGGGGGAAGAGTTAAATGGGTGAGGGGTATTAAGGAGGGCGCTTGTGATGAGCACCGGGTACTGTATGCAGGTGAGGAATCACTAAATCCTACCCCTGAAGCGAATATTCCATGGCATGTGAACTAACTGGAATTTAAGTAAAAGAAGAAAGGAAAAAGTGTTCTGCTTCATGAAGAGTGAGGTAAAATTGTAGTGATTTGGGCTGTACTGTTCTATAGATGATAGTTGTAAAACACCCTGTTGTAAGATACACTAGTTTCTTATCACATAAGGAGTCCTCAGAAAGCTGCAATGAAAGATTCAGATCTCAGAGCATGTTCATGTTCCACTGATATGTTACAGTTTGCACAGGTAGGACAGAAGGAGAGAAAGGCAACAGAAGGGGAAAGTAGGTGTGAACCTTTCATTAGTTAGCATTATAGCTTTCTCATGAAAGCCTTGCGCCAGTGTGATTTTGCAAGAAGAGGGGGAATCCGGGAGCTTTGCAGGAGACGGGGGAGTTCCAGGTCTGGGTAAAGCTGACAGGGGTCCCAGAGGAGAGCTGAATGCATTCTGCAGCAGGGTGTGGGCAGGGTGGGCTCCAGGGGTGGCTGTGGGTCTCCTGTGTGAGAGTTGTGACAGGTGAGGGCTGTGTGCAAGTTCCTGGCTGAGGACAAGTGAGGCACAGGTGGAGAGCTGGCAGAAAACCTTTTTCTGGGCCTCCAGCCTCACCCAACACACACAGCCTCACCTTCTGTCCCTGTCACTCCAATTCAGACTTCTCAGAAGGCGAGTGAGAACACATCAAGAGCATTCTAAACAGAAGGGAAAGCATGTGCAAAGGCTCTGGGGCAGGAGAATTCCAGATATGTCCAGGAGCAGCAAGAAGGCCCTGTGGCCACAGGGGACAGCTTAGGACATGACCTCAGGGAGGTGACAGAGGGCGACAGAAAGCCATTCCAGGGCTATAACCCCATGAGACCCTGTTTCACTAGGCCATCGTGGCTACAGCGTTGAGAACAGATGACAGAGGGTTGAAGATGGCAAGGCAGGTCAATGACGAAGCTTTTCCAGGAACTCAGGCACTGTGGACCAGACAGGTGGCCTTGGATGGAGTGGTTAGACCTATTCTGGGTCCATTTTGAAGATGGAGCTCACAGGATTTGCTGATGAGTTAGCTATTAGGAGCAGGAGAACGGAGGAATTGGGGTAACTCCCAGCTGTTGTGGGTTGTCCTGATCGAGGGGAAGGAGAGGGTTTCTGGGGTAAGGAGGTAGTCCGTGTTCCGCATGCTGAGGAAGGTGCCTTTCCCGGTGGATCTGCTGAGGTTTGTGTCTGGGAGAACCTTTCACATCTCCTCCCTCAGCAATGCTCAAGTACAAGTATCCCCCAGCTTTTAAACGTTCACAGTAAGACACTTGGCTTTCTTGAAAGAACTACGTTATTACCCAGCTTCAGTGAGAGGAAGAGACCTAAAGAGGATTTCCCTCTTATGAAAAAAGGTGAACAGTGAGAATCGCGTTCAGCATCTGTTTTGGGGAGAAGCACGACAGAGGCGGCGTGCACCCCAACCAGCTCCTTCCGCTGGGAACCGCTCTCCGCATCCAGCCACCAGCACTTTGAATTGTGTCTGTGAGCCTCTGCTGTGCTTTATCTTCATTTATGCTGGGCCTCCGTTAGAAACTTGTGTCCTGAGGCCTAAGAAAAGCCAAAGAGAAGGAATCTTGGAGTCTGAGCACACTGTCCAATTTTTCCGTGTAAATGAACGGTCATCCCTTCTTTACACCATTTCTGCTGTGCAAGGTTTCTCAGAAGCCCTGTACTTTCAAAGAGCAGGGAAACCTATACCCCATGCTGCGGGGTTAGTTTTAGTCTCCATGCTGGACAGAACATTTCATGACTGTCGGATTTTCTCACTCAAACATTGAGACTTGGACCACCTTCACCCGTTTCTACCACCCCATCCCCGAATCTGGCACCTACCAATCTGCTCTCAGTATCTATGTGTTCAGTATTTGTTTATTCCACGTGGAATGTACATGAGAGCATCTGGTATTTGTCTTTCTGTGTCTGAGTTACTTGGCATAAGGCCCCCAAGGTCTGTGTTTCCATGTCTGGTTCTTGTGAATAATGCTGCAGTGAACGTGGGAGTGCATCTGTCTTTTTGAGGCAGTATTTTTGTGTTCTCCAAATCAATACTCAGTAGAGCCATTACTGGGTCATGTGGTAGTTGTATTTATTTTTTCAGGAACCTCCATACCGTTTGTCACAGTGGCTGCACCAATTTCCATTCCCACCAGCAGCGCACAGTGTCTCCTCGTCTGCACGCCCTTGACCCCACCTGGTGTCTGTCTCTGGGACAATTGCTGTTCCAACAGTTGTGAGGGGATAGCCGATTGTGGGTTTGACTGATGTTTCCCTGACGATGCTCAGTGATGTCGAACAACTTTTTCTGTCTGTTGGCACCTGTGTGCCATCTTTGGACAGTATCTATTCACATATTCACCCCATTTTTTATACAGTTTTTTTTTGTTTTGATTTGTATGAGTGTTGTGTGCATTTTGGATATTAGCCTCTTCTCACACATATGATTCGCAGATATTTTTTTCTTATTGGGTCAGTGGCCTTTTAAGTTTTTGATGGTTTCTTTTGCCGTGTGGAAGATTTCAGTTTGATGTTGTTCCACTTGTTTATTTTTGCTTTTGTTGCCTTTGCATTTGGTGTCCGATCTGAAGACTCTTTGCCAAAACCAATGTCGAGAGACTTAGTACCTGTGTCTTCTTGGAGGTTTATGGATTCGGGTCTTATGTTCAAATCATTCATCCATTAAAAATTTTGTGTGTGGTGTAAGAAAGTGACCCAGTTATATTCTTCTGCATTTAGTGTCCAGTTTGCCTGTTACCGCTCACTGAAGAGACAGTCCTTCCCTCATGGCATATCTTCTGCTGCTGTGTCGTAAGTTAGGGTCATCTACGTGTGGGTAAGTTTCTGAGCTTTCTGTTCTGTTCCACTGACCTGGTGTCTGTGTTTCTGCCAGTACCATCCTGTTTAGATGACAACAGCTTTGTAATCTAGCTTGAAATCCAGGAGTGTGTTGACTGCACCTTTCTTTCTCCAGGTTGCTTTGGGTATTTGGGGTCTTTTGTGATTCCATACAAGTTTGAGGACTGTTTTCTATTTCCTCGAATAATGCCACTGGAATTCAGATGGGGATTTCATCACATCTGTCGATTGCTTTGGGTACGATGGACATGTTCACATAATTAACTCTTCCAGTTAAGGAGCATGGCGTATGCTTCCATTTGTTTGTGTTGCCTTCCAAATCTTTGACCCATACATTCTGCCCCCCTCGACACACATGTTTTTCATTTCTTTTCTGCCATGTGTTGAGTGTACTATGTCTTTCTCATTGTTGGTTACTTTTATTCCTAGATTTTTTTTTTTGATGCAATTGTAAATGGCATTGCTTTTTTAATTTCTCTTTGCGAAAGTGTGTCATCAGTATACAGAAATGCAAGAAGTTGGGTCATCTGGGTGGCTCCATAGGTGAAGCGTCTGCCTTCTGCTCAGGTCAGAGTTCTGGGATCGAGCCCCGTGTTGGGCTCCCCGCTTAGCGAGGGTCTGCTTCTCCGTCTTTCTGACACTCCCCCGGCTCGTGCTTTTTCTCTTCCTGTCAAATAAATAAATAAAATCTGAAAAAAAATAAAGACAACAGGTCTCTGTATATTGACTTTATATCCTGCAGCTTTCTTGAATTTGTTTATTCTAACAGTTTTTTTTTTTTTTTTTTTTTTTGTGGAATCTTTTGGGATTTCATGTCATTTGAAATAGTGACCGTTTTCCTGTATGGATTTCATATCTTTCTCTTTTTTTAAAATGATGTTAGTCACCCTACAGTACTTCATTTGTTTTTGATGTAGTGTTCCAGGATTCATTGTTTGCATATAACACCTAGTGCTCATTATGACACGTGCCCTCCTTAATACCCATCACCAGGATAACCCATTCCCCTACCCCTCCCTTTCTGCAACCTTCAGTTTGTTTCCCAGTGTCAATAGTCTCTCATGGTTCATCTCCCCCTCTCATTCCCCACCTTCACTTTTCCCTTCCTTCTCCTAATGTCCTCCATGCTATTCCTTCCATTCCACATAGGAGTGAAACCATATGATAATTGTCTTTCTCTGCTTGACTTAATTTCACTTAGCATAATCCCCTCCTGGTCCATCCACGTTGGTGCAAATGGTGGGTATTCATCCTTTCTGATGACTGAGTAATATTCCATTGTATAGATGAACCACATCTTCTTTGTCCATTCATCTGCTGAAGGACATCTTGGCTCCTTCCACAGTTTGGCTATTAGGGACATTGCTGCTATGAACATTGGGATACAGGTGCCCCTTCTTTTCATTACTCTGTGTCTATGGGGTAAATACCCAGTAGTGCAATTGGTGGGTCGTAGGATAGCTCTGTGTTCAACGTCTTGAGGAATCTCCATATTGTTTTCAAAAGTGGCTGTACCAGCTTGAATTCTCACGAGTAGTGGTAGAGGGCTCCCCTTTCTCCACATCCTCTCTGACTTTTTTTTATTTCCTGTCTTGTTAATTTCTTCTCAAGATTTTATTTATTTATTCCACAGAGATAGAGACAGCCAGCGAGAGAGGGAACACAAGCAGGGGGAGTGGGAGAGGAAGAAGCAGGCTCATAGCGGAGGAGCCTGATGTGGGGCTCCATCCCATAATGCTGGGATCACGCCCTGAGCCGATGGCAGACGCTTAACCGCTGTGCCACCCAGGTGCCCCCGGCCTTGTTAATTTTAACCATTCTAACTGGTGTAAGGTGGTATCTCATTGTAGTTTTGATTTGTATTTGCCTGATGGCAAGTGATGTGGAGCATTTTTTTCGTGTGTCTGTTGGCCATTTGTATGTCTTCTCTGGACAAGTATCTCTTTGTGTCTTCTGCCCATTTTTTGGGTGTCGAGTTTGAGGAGTTCTTTATAGATCTTGGATACCAGCCCTTTATCTGTAATATCATTTGCAGATATCTTCTTCGATTCCGTAGGTTGCCTTTTTGTTTTGTTGATCGTTTGCTTTGCCGTGCAGAAACTTTTTATCTTGATGAAGTGCCAATAGTTCATTTTTGCTTTTATTTCCTTTGCCTTTAGAGACGTGGCTTGCAAGAAGTTGTTGTGTCCAAGGTTGAAGAGTTCTTTTGATTTTGATATGAGACAGGAATCCATTATCTTTCTTTCCTGATTGCATTCGAGTCCTCTGTCTTTCTTGGTGAGTCTAGCTAAGTTTGTCAGTTTTGTTTATCTTTCCAAAAAAGGCAGCTCTCATTTTCATTGTGTGGTTTTTTTTTTTTTTTTTTGTCTTTTTAGTCTCTGTTGGATTTATTTATGCATTCCTTTTTGTTATTTCCTTATTTCTACTAATTTGGGGCTTTGTTTGCTGTTTTTTTTTTTCTACTTCTTTACCACAGAAATCAGGTTGTTTATTGGAGAGCATTCTCATGGATTGATGAAGACTTGAATTTCTATGAACGTCCCCCCCGTAGAGCTACTTTTGCTGCATCCCATAAGTTTTTGTAGGTTGTCTTTTTCATCAGTGTCAAGGTACTTCTAAATTTTTTTTGATTTCTTCTTTGACTGTTGGTTGTTCAGTAGCATGTTGTTAAATCTCCACATATTTTTTTAAGATTATTTAAGTATCTGGCAGAGAGTGAGACAGCGAGAGAGGGAACGCAAGCAGGGGGGTGGGAGAGGGAGAAGCGGGCTTCCCACTGAGCAAGGAGCCTGATTCGGGGCTAGATCCCAGGCTCCTGGGATCACGACCTGAGCTGAAGGCAGATCCTTAATGACTGAGCCACCCAGGCCCCCCAATCTCCACCTGTTTTTGACTGTCCCATTTTTTTCTTGAGACTGATTTCTAGTTTCATATCATTGTGGTTGGACAAGATTTGTAGCAGAAGGTGAAGAGAGCATTCAGATGAAAGGTTTGTTTCCTGGAGGGTTTTCTGAGGGCAGACCATGAGTTCCGTGGGGACGGAGGAAGGTTTTGTGAGACGGGGGGTGGGGTTAACCCTTGTTAGAATTACTGACTACTACCATGCAGGCTGTGTGCTACCGTTCACACCGTAGTCCTGATGGGCTTGTACTTCATTAGAAATATTTTCTAGGAGGTGTAGGCATAGGCTTCTCTAAAAGAAAGGTGCCATGTGGGTTCATGGCATGACCCCAGGTCAGCAACCAGGATGTATGGTATTGTGGGGGATCAGAACCAGGCTTTCTGTGGGAAGTGACGGAAATAGGGTATGGTGAGCTCCATGACCTCATAGGTGAGGTCCCGAGTGACCCACTGGGTGTTGGGTTCCGTGGATCTGTTTCATCAGGTGCTGTGGAATTCAGGGACACCCTCCTGTCTGTGGATTTGTGTGGAGACAGGTAGACATCAGTGTCTGGCCAGGCACGAGGGTCGCACTGGACCACCACCAGAGGTGCAGCATGCGGGGGAGCCACTGCTTGGTTTCCACGAAAGCTGACCAGGGTCTGTGACCGTGATTCCTAGCAGCTGCAAGGGGAGAGGAGGCCGGGGGTGGTGCACACTTCCTAGACTTGTGGTCAGGACTAGTCTGGAGCCCACTGAAGTCAGCCACACCTGGCACAGAAGGCCCCCAGTCAGTGTAGCTGTGGGCACTGCTCCCATGGCACTTTCGGGCCGGCTCCATGCTGCCACCTCCTGCTTTTCATCATCATCTTCAAGGTCGTGTGCCTCTGCTCTTGCCCCATGGCCTCCGGGGTATTGTCCGTCCTCCATCTGGCCCTCGTCCCTGGTGCCCTGTGCAGTCCGATGCCAGGGTAGCCTTCTCGAGACAAACATCTGGCCCTGATGGAACACTTCCATGGATCTCGTGTGATGCGAGGATGATGTCCTGCCCTGGAAGGGGGCTGCAGGTCCCCAATCAGGAGAGCCATGTCTCCCTTTTCAGCATGGCCTGCCCTCCCCTCAGTCTTCTTCAGGGAAGCTCTCCCCACTTCCTGAGATGACAGCTCTGAACTTAAAAGTGAATGTTATTTTACATATCTCTATGCCTTAGTTCATCCATGGCATGTCTTTCAACGCCGTTAGTGGTTTTTTTTTTTTTTTTTAGCAGTTCCGAAGGGCTGTCTGCTCAAGGAGGGGATGACCTGGGTGGGGCAGCTTTCCCTCTCATCTCCCTCAGCCTGTCGCTGAGCCCTGGGGCCAGCTGTCCCACTGAGGATTGAGGGACCCGAGCCAGCCCATCCTGAGCCCAGGCTGTGTGTCAGCTGTGTAGACTGATGCGTGTCGGAGCGGTGGGCAGCTGGCATAGGCCAGGGGCAGGCAGTGTCTCCCCATTCCTTCCCTCCCTTCCTCCCAGAGGTAGCTCAGAGCAGCCTTCAACCCCTGCATCTCCAGATCCCTTGACCTATGCCTCCTGTGTTCAGCTGGTGACCTTGGAGTTTCGCATGGATTCTACCTCCCATACCCTCTCCTGTAGCAGTTCCTGGATCAGGGGAGGGGTCGGACCCTTGTCTGATTTTGGTCTTCTTCCTGTCCCGCACCAAGCCCACTCACCTTTGCATCTTCCATGTATGTGCTTGGAAGCAAGTCCATCCACAGGGAACCTATTAGCCAAATGGATCCAGGTAATGAACATTGAAGTAGAGATCCAGGATCCATAATAAACCTGCTCGGAAACCTGTCCCAAAGTCTGTGACTCTCTCACACTGAAACAGAAACAATAATAGCTTTCTGGACTGTGAAGTGACATGTGTCTCTACTTCCAATCTTGAAGGCATAGGTGCTGAGCCTGGACAGAAAAGGACCATGGCTCCCGTGGGCTGGGATCCACAGTAAGAACTCAGTGAAATCTGAATTCGAGGCATAGAATGAATAATTATTGTAGAGTGAATCCTCCCAAGTAGGGCTTATGCACATTGCAGAGGAAAAGCTTTTTCAAAGAGGTTCCTGAAAGAAAAATCTTTTTAAAAAATTTATTTTAATTCCAGTAGAGCTAACATACAGTGTTACATTCGTTTCAGGTGTACAAGAGAGTGATTCAGTAATTCTATATATTACTCAGTGGTCATCCAGAAAAGTGTCCTCTTAATCCGCTTCATCTATTTCACTCATCCCTCTATGCACCTCCTCCTCTCTGGTAACCATCCGTTTTGTTCTCTCTTGTTAAGAGTTTGTATTTTGCCAGGCCCATACTCAGGCAACCCTGTTTGGGTAGAGTTTCCGTGTCCCCTGCGAGGGGGGTTGGGGGTGGGCACGCTGTGAGCCGGTATTTCCAGGCTTTTGTTCCCTGGCGGCTTTCTCTGGCGGTCTGCTGTGCCTCTTCTGAGAGTCAGAGCAGCAGAGGCTGAATTGTCACAGAACAGAGGGATTGCGGCCCATTCTCCACCGATGTTCTGGCCACTTTAACTCCGTTACTGTTGGTGCTGCTCAACCCTGTAGCGTCCCGGGATGTGCGCCCCACACCCGGCGTCCCTGCCCTCCCTTCCAGGGCAGGCGCGTCTCTGTCCTTTGTGTTTCTAATGCCGCCAGCCGCCAGCCGCCAGCCGCCAGCCGCCCCCGCGCGCTCCCGGATCTCCCGGTCTCAGTCTGGATCCCGTGAGCACACCAGGATTCCGGAGTTCCGTGAGAAGCCTGGTGGCGCGCGCACCCGGTTCAGGGTCTCGGTCTGCTGTTTCGTGGGTGCCGACCGCGAGTCCGCCCGCTCCCCCGTGCAGGTGGCCCGCCAACCGCCAGCCGCCCTGCGCGCGCTCCAGAAGCTCCTGGTCTCAGTCTGGATCCCGTGAGCACACCGGGATTCAGGAATTCCGTGAGAAGCCTGGTGGCGCGCGCACCCGGTTCAGGGTCTCAGTCTGCTGTTTCGCGGGTGCCGACCGTGAGTCCGTCCGCTCCCCCGTGCAGGTGGCCTGCCAGCTGCCAGCTGCCCCGCATGCGCTCCGGGAGCTCCCGGTCTCAGTCTGGATCCCGTGAGCACACGGGATTCCCGGGTTCCGCGAGATGCCTGGTGGCGCGCGCTCCCGGCTCACCGGTCTCAGTCCGCTCTCTCGCGGGTGCCCTCTGTGAGTGCGCCCGCTCCCCCCGTGCAGGTGGCTGCCGCTTCCCGGCGCCCGAACGCGGCGGCTCCCTCCCCCTTCCGTTTATCTTCCGATATCTGTGCCCGGTTTCACGGCTCCCCGCTTCGTACCTCAATACTCAGCGCTGGAGATGTTCATTTGTAGAGATCCAGATGTATCTTCCTGCGTCTCAGGCTGATTCCGTGGTTGTTTAGGCTGGTCTGGTACCTATCCAGCTCGACTCAGGGGACCTGTGAAAAAGGGGTCCCCTACTCCTCCGCCATCTTAACTCGTCTCTTGTACCTGAAATAGTATTTAAAAACACTCAGCTCAGCCTCTTCTACAAAGTGAGCCAATGCTTATAAACAAGGCTAAAATATTCCCTTACCGGCGATGACTTCCCAGCCATCGTAGTGTTTAACTGGTATGACTGTGACTTACATTAGTCAACATTTGCAGAGAAAGAACTTAGTGCATCCAGGGGGCACTTCATGTTGAAATTAGTTTGTGACAATGAGCTACTGTGTTTTATACTGTAGTCCAAGGGAATGGTGCCAGACATCTCTAAGGTGTCTAGCAGTTCTACAATTCTGATTTTAAGTGGTCTGTGTGCTTCAGAGATTTGGGCAGGAGAAGGGCAGGAGTCCAGAGACTGTGAACACTTCTGTTACCTGTGCTGACCATGGAGCAGGTAGCCTTCTGTGGGCATCATTTTGATTTCTTGGTACTCTTGTGAAAGGTGCTTTTGTCTCAAATTCCTCCATTTAGGAGCAATTATAATGATAAAAGTAATGTTTATCTTATATCATCTGTGGGCCCTGATCCTGGGCTCCCAGGGAAGCTATCCTTTAACATTTTACCCGGCTCAAAATGACTGGGCAAAACCTCAAAGCATGGGCCCTATTTCTGCCCCAAGCACATGTTGTACATCTGTTTCGAGAAGAAAACAATAACCAAAAATGCCAACATGAAGATAAGAAAAAATCAAGAACCTCTTTGGCTCCCATAAGATTAAAGTCATACTGACATGTACATACTGAAAATGCATGAAATCATTGCATGTCCTAAAGCCCAAGCCTTGGAGGGTCTGAGAGCCACTGACCTTGCCCAGAACCAGGCACACCCCAGCAGGGAGGGCTGGTGCAGAAAGGGAAGGGGCAGGACGCTGAGGGTGGTCTGCAGCTAGAGGGGTCCCTGGAAGGGGCCAGGTGTGTGGGGGGAGCCCGGCCCACGACCCCACCCATGCCCGTGCTGGGTGTTGAGTAGAGGAGGCGCCTCTTGGACCCCCTGCACTTTCAGGGTTCCAGGGGCTTGAGGGCGGGTTGCCCGGCATCCAAGGGGCTAGGGCACCACCCTCCCCGACCAATCACCGCTTGGGGGTGGAGCTACGTCTCTGTGGGCGGTCCCAGAGTTGCAGCGGGTTGCAGACCTGGGGCAGAAGAAGGGGCACTGGGAGAGAGAGAGTTGCCCTGCGGAGGTCCGGGCTGGTGAGTGAGCAGCATGCCCCGGGGTGGGGGTCGGGGGGTAGGGTGCGCCCCAGGTGGGAGGCAGGGTTCTGGAAGGGCACGTGGAGAGGGTTCATTGTGGGGACTCAGGTGAGTTTTCTTTTTCCCTTTAAAGTCTCTTCCGCCCCATGTCCTCAACTGGCCTTATTCCCCATACCCGTGAACTCCAGGGCGCCCACTCACCTGAGCTTTTGTGGGATGGGTTGCAGAATTTCAGGGTTTCCCCTGTTCCCCGGGAAGAGTGCGGGCAAGGACCTCACAGAATCCCCACCTTCAGTGGGGTGTCCCCCGGTTCTCTGACACAGTGCAGGTGATGCATCTTGAGCAGTACCCCGAGTTCAGCAGGGTGTGCCCTGGTCCCCCAGGCACAGGTGTGGCAGTAGCAAGCCCCAGAGCCATCCCCCAACTTCAGCATTATGCCCCGTGTGCCCCCGAGTTAGTGGTAATTGGCTGTTAGAATCATGCAGGAAAATCCTCCAGGTGGGGGCCTGGAGGCGGGCGTAAACCAGACCCCACTCTAGTTGCATTGGGAATAGACGAATTGAGGGTTTCTTTAGAAGAGTAAGTCTGCTTTCCAGAAAAGGCAAGGTCATTGGTCTATTGAGAATGAAGATAATTAGTGCTAAACAACAAGTATGTGTTGCCCCTTCGTCCAGAAACCGAAGCAGGTGTGCAGGCTTTAGGTCAGAGGTGCCTTCTTCTCCCCAGCTGACAGCACTTCTCTGCTCTGGCTCCATGAGACTCGAGGTTTTGAACGTCAGCATCTGAGTCAGGGAGGCAGCTTGTCACAGGACGCCAGTGTTCAGAGAAAACACAGCTATTTTGGCATAATGTCCTATCTATGTCAGGACTGGAGGTAAAACCTCTCATTATCCCAAAACCTCCTGGGCTTTTCTCTTTTCTCTAGTTGAGCCACAAAGTAAAATTGAAGTAGCTGTCAGCATTCTGGGTTTGGTGCAAGAATTACTTAGTTTCCCTGCAGGTAGAACTTTGCAGGGGATCACAATTTCTCTGTCCATTTATTGCTTACAAATGTATTTTGACTATCTGTTTCCTAGGAACCCTCTTTTATTAGAAAGGGAAGGTGAGATTCACTCTGTGCCTGTTTGTAACATCTAATTTGTTCCTTCGTCTAACAATGTTTATTCAATTGGGCCTAAGATATGGTTGAGTGGCCAGCATCTAGAGTTAGGTGGCTTTTTTTCATCTGATACAGACTTGGATGATGTCATTTGACAAAGGTGATGTTTCATCATTGATTAGTTTATTCACCAGAAGAGTTAAAATTAGGGTGGAGGGAAAATTCAAAATTATCCAAATGGGCCTGTTCCTGTTTAAAAGTTGAGCTTGACTTTCTAGTTTTACTATTATCTCGATATTTTGAGGTGCCATATTCTGTCTGTAGTTTCTTTGGTGGTGGAGTCAGAAGGAGAGTCTGGGAATTCTTTTGGATAGTGGCATGCTGGTGGCTTCAAGGGGCTTGGCGTCAGGAGCCTTGGGGTGAATTCTGCAACTGCTTGCCTGACCCTGGGTGCATCTCGCAGAGGTTTTGTTTCCTCTTATGAAATTGCCAGCAGATAATGTTCTGCTTAAAGGGGAACCCTCCCATCCTGTTGGTGGGAATGCAGAGTGGTGCAGACAGTCTGGGAAACAGTGTGGGGGTTCCTCAAAAAGTTAAACATTGAACAACCACATGATCCAGCAATTGCTCTCCTAGGTGCTTACCCAAAAGATACAAAAATGCACATTCGAAGGGGGTACATGCACCATGATGTTTATAGCAACAATGTCCACAGTAGCCAAACTATGGAGAGAATCCCAAAGTCCATGCACTGATGAATGGATAAAGCAGATGTGGGATACGTATATATATGTATATATGTATATGTGTGTGTATATATATATATATGGGAATATGACCCAGCTTCAAAAAGAATGAAATCTTACCATTTGCAAGGATGTGGATGGATCTAGAGTGTATTAAGCTAAGCAAAATTAGTGAGGAAAGACAAATATCCTATGCTCTCACGCTTGTGGAATTTCAGAAAGAAAACAGATGAACAGAGTTGAGGGGTGATGAGAAAGGCAAACAAGGAAATAGACTCAACCTTGGAGAACAAACTGAGTGTTGCTGCAGGACAGGGGCGTGGGGGGAAGAGTTAAATGGGTGAGGGGTATTAAGGAGGGCGCTTGTGATGAGCACCGGGTACTGTATGCAGGTGAGGAATCACTAAATCCTACCCCTGAAGCGAATATTCCATGGCATGTGAACTAACTGGAATTTAAGTAAAAGAAGAAAGGAAAAAGTGTTCTGCTTCATGAAGAGTGAGGTAAAATTGTAGTGATTTGGGCTGTACTGTTCTATAGATGATAGTTGTAAAACACCCTGTTGTAAGATACACTAGTTTCTTATCACATAAGGAGTCCTCAGAAAGCTGCAATGAAAGATTCAGATCTCAGAGCATGTTCATGTTCCACTGATATGTTACAGTTTGCACAGGTAGGACAGAAGGAGAGAAAGGCAACAGAAGGGGAAAGTAGGTGTGAACCTTTCATTAGTTAGCATTATAGCTTTCTCATGAAAGCCTTGCGCCAGTGTGATTTTGCAAGAAGAGGGGGAATCCGGGAGCTTTGCAGGAGACGGGGGAGTTCCAGGTCTGGGTAAAGCTGACAGGGGTCCCAGAGGAGAGCTGAATGCATTCTGCAGCAGGGTGTGGGCAGGGTGGGCTCCAGGGGTGGCTGTGGGTCTCCTGTGTGAGAGTTGTGACAGGTGAGGGCTGTGTGCAAGTTCCTGGCTGAGGACAAGTGAGGCACAGGTGGAGAGCTGGCAGAAAACCTTTTTCTGGGCCTCCAGCCTCACCCAACACACACAGCCTCACCTTCTGTCCCTGTCACTCCTATTCAGACTTCTCAGAAGGCGAGTGAGAACACATCAAGAGCATTCTAAACAGAAGGGAAAGCATGTGCAAAGGCTCTGGGGCAGGAGAATTCCAGATATGTCCAGGAGCAGCAAGAAGGCCCTGTGGCCACAGGGGACAGCTTAGGACATGACCTCAGGGAGGTGACAGAGGGCGACAGAAAGCCATTCCAGGGCTATAACCCCATGAGACCCTGTTTCACTAGGCCATCGTGGCTACAGCGTTGAGAACAGATGACAGAGGGTTGAAGATGGCAAGGCAGGTCAATGACGAAGCTTTTCCAGGAACTCAGGCACTGTGGACCAGACAGGTGGCCTTGGATGGAGTGGTTAGACCTATTCTGGGTCCATTTTGAAGATGGAGCTCACAGGATTTGCTGATGAGTTAGCTATTAGGAGCAGGAGAACGGAGGAATTGGGGTAACTCCCAGCTGTTGTGGGTTGTCCTGATCGAGGGGAAGGAGAGGGTTTCTGGGGTAAGGAGGTAGTCCGTGTTCCGCATGCTGAGGAAGGTGCCTTTCCCGGTGGATCTGCTGAGGTTTGTGTCTGGGAGAACCTTTCACATCTCCTCCCTCAGCAATGCTCAAGTACAAGTATCCCCCAGCTTTTAAACGTTCACAGTAAGACACTTGGCTTTCTTGAAAGAACTACGTTATTACCCAGCTTCAGTGAGAGGAAGAGACCTAAAGAGGATTTCCCTCTTATGAAAAAAGGTGAACAGTGAGAATCGCGTTCAGCATCTGTTTTGGGGAGAAGCACGACAGAGGCGGCGTGCACCCCAACCAGCTCCTTCCGCTGGGAACCGCTCTCCGCATCCAGCCACCAGCACTTTGAATTGTGTCTGTGAGCCTCTGCTGTGCTTTATCTTCATTTATGCTGGGCCTCCGTTAGAAACTTGTGTCCTGAGGCCTAAGAAAAGCCAAAGAGAAGGAATCTTGGAGTCTGAGCACACTGTCCAATTTTTCCGTGTAAATGAACGGTCATCCCTTCTTTACACCATTTCTGCTGTGCAAGGTTTCTCAGAAGCCCTGTACTTTCAAAGAGCAGGGAAACCTATACCCCATGCTGCGGGGTTAGTTTTAGTCTCCATGCTGGACAGAACATTTCATGACTGTCGGATTTTCTCACTCAAACATTGAGACTTGGACCACCTTCACCCGTTTCTACCACCCCATCCCCGAATCTGGCACCTACCAATCTGCTCTCAGTATCTATGTGTTCAGTATTTGTTTATTCCACGTGGAATGTACATGAGAGCATCTGGTATTTGTCTTTCTGTGTCTGAGTTACTTGGCATAAGGCCCCCAAGGTCTGTGTTTCCATGTCTGGTTCTTGTGAATAATGCTGCAGTGAACGTGGGAGTGCATCTGTCTTTTTGAGGCAGTATTTTTGTGTTCTCCAAATCAATACTCAGTAGAGCCATTACTGGGTCATGTGGTAGTTGTATTTATTTTTTCAGGAACCTCCATACCGTTTGTCACAGTGGCTGCACCAATTTCCATTCCCACCAGCAGCGCACAGTGTCTCCTCGTCTGCACGCCCTTGACCCCACCTGGTGTCTGTCTCTGGGACAATTGCTGTTCCAACAGTTGTGAGGGGATAGCCGATTGTGGGTTTGACTGATGTTTCCCTGACGATGCTCAGTGATGTCGAACAACTTTTTCTGTCTGTTGGCACCTGTGTGCCATCTTTGGACAGTATCTATTCACATATTCACCCCATTTTTTATACAGTTTTTTTTTGTTTTGATTTGTATGAGTGTTGTGTGCATTTTGGATATTAGCCTCTTCTCACACATATGATTCGCAGATATTTTTTTCTTATTGGGTCAGTGGCCTTTTAAGTTTTTGATGGTTTCTTTTGCCGTGTGGAAGATTTCAGTTTGATGTTGTTCCACTTGTTTATTTTTGCTTTTGTTGCCTTTGCATTTGGTGTCCGATCTGAAGACTCTTTGCCAAAACCAATGTCGAGAGACTTAGTACCTGTGTCTTCTTGGAGGTTTATGGATTCGGGTCTTATGTTCAAATCATTCATCCATTAAAAATTTTGTGTGTGGTGTAAGAAAGTGACCCAGTTATATTATTCTGCATTTAGTGTCCAGTTTGCCTGTTACCGCTCACTGAAGAGACAGTCCTTCCCTCATGGCATATCTTCTGCTGCTGTGTCGTAAGTTAGGGTCATCTACGTGTGGGTAAGTTTCTGAGCTTTCTGTTCTGTTCCACTGACCTGGTGTCTGTGTTTCTGCCAGTACCATCCTGTTTAGATGACAACAGCTTTGTAATCTAGCTTGAAATCCAGGAGTGTGTTGACTGCACCTTTCTTTCTCCAGGTTGCTTTGGGTATTTGGGGTCTTTTGTGATTCCATACAAGTTTGAGGACTGTTTTCTATTTCCTCGAATAATGCCACTGGAATTCAGATGGGGATTTCATCACATCTGTCGATTGCTTTGGGTACGATGGACATGTTCACATAATTAACTCTTCCAGTTAAGGAGCATGGCGTATGCTTCCATTTGTTTGTGTTGCCTTCCAAATCTTTGACCCATACATTCTGCCCCCCTCGACACACATGTTTTTCATTTCTTTTCTGCCATGTGTTGAGTGTACTATGTCTTTCTCATTGTTGGTTACTTTTATTCCTAGATTTTTTTTTTTTGATGCAATTGTAAATGGCATTGCTTTTTTAATTTCTCTTTGCGAAAGTGTGTCATCAGTATACAGAAATGCAAGAAGTTGGGTCATCTGGGTGGCTCCATAGGTGAAGCGTCTGCCTTCTGCTCAGGTCAGAGTTCTGGGATCGAGCCCCGTGTTGGGCTCCCCGCTTAGCGAGGGTCTGCTTCTCCGTCTTTCTGACACTCCCCCGGCTCGTGCTTTTTCTCTTCCTGTCAAATAAATAAATAAAATCTGAAAAAAAATAAAGACAACAGGTCTCTGTATATTGACTTTATATCCTGCAGCTTTCTTGAATTTGTTTATTCTAACAGTTTTTTTTTTTTTTTTTTTTTTTTTTGTGGAATCTTTTGGGATTTCATGTCATTTGCAAATAGTGACCGTTTTCCTGTATGGATTTCATATCTTTCTCTTTTTTTAAAATGATGTTAGTCACCCTACAGTACTTCATTTGTTTTTGATGTAGTGTTCCAGGATTCATTGTTTGCATATAACACCTAGTGCTCATTATGACACGTGCCCTCCTTAATACCCATCACCAGGATAACCCATTCCCCTACCCCTCCCTTTCTGCAACCTTCAGTTTGTTTCCCAGTGTCAATAGTCTCTCATGGTTCATCTCCCCCTCTCATTCCCCACCTTCACTTTTCCCTTCCTTCTCCTAATGTCCTCCATGCTATTCCTTCCATTCCACATAGGAGTGAAACCATATGATAATTGTCTTTCTCTGCTTGACTTAATTTCACTTAGCATAATCCCCTCCTGGTCCATCCACGTTGGTGCAAATGGTGGGTATTCATCCTTTCTGATGACTGAGTAATATTCCATTGTATAGATGAACCACATCTTCTTTGTCCATTCATCTGCTGAAGGACATCTTGGCTCCTTCCACAGTTTGGCTATTAGGGACATTGCTGCTATGAACATTGGGATACAGGTGCCCCTTCTTTTCATTACTCTGTGTCTATGGGGTAAATACCCAGTAGTGCAATTGGTGGGTCGTAGGATAGCTCTGTGTTCAACGTCTTGAGGAATCTCCATATTGTTTTCAAAAGTGGCTGTACCAGCTTGAATTCTCACGAGTAGTGGTAGAGGGCTCCCCTTTCTCCACATCCTCTCTGACTTTTTTTTATTTCCTGTCTTGTTAATTTCTTCTCAAGATTTTATTTATTTATTCCACAGAGATAGAGACAGCCAGCGAGAGAGGGAACACAAGCAGGGGGAGTGGGAGAGGAAGAAGCAGGCTCATAGCGGAGGAGCCTGATGTGGGGCTCCATCCCATAATGCTGGGATCACGCCCTGAGCCGATGGCAGACGCTTAACCGCTGTGCCACCCAGGTGCCCCCGGCCTTGTTAATTTTAACCATTCTAGCTGGTGTAAGGTGGTATCTCATTGTAGTTTTGATTTGTATTTGCCTGATGGCAAGTGATGTGGAGCATTTTTTTCGTGTGTCTGTTGGCCATTTGTATGTCTTCTCTGGACAAGTATCTCTTTGTGTCTTCTGCCCATTTTTTGGGTGTCGAGTTTGAGGAGTTCTTTATAGATCTTGGATACCAGCCCTTTATCTGTAATATCATTTGCAGATATCTTCTTCGATTCCGTAGGTTGCCTTTTTGTTTTGTTGATCGTTTGCTTTGCCGTGCAGAAACTTTTTATCTTGATGAAGTGCCAATAGTTCATTTTTGCTTTTATTTCCTTTGCCTTTAGAGACGTGGCTTGCAAGAAGTTGTTGTGTCCAAGGTTGAAGAGTTCTTTTGATTTTGATATGCGACAGGAATAACATTATCTTTCTTTCCTGATTGCATTCGAGTCCTCTGTCTTTCTTGGTGAGTCTAGCTAAGTTTGTCAGTTTTGTTTATCTTTCCAAAAAAGGCAGCTCTCATTTTCATTGTGTGGTTTTTTTTTTTTTTTTGTCTTTTTAGTCTCTGTTGGATTTATTTATGCATTCCTTTTTGTTATTTCCTTATTTCTACTAATTTGGGGCTTTGTTTGCTGTTTTTTTTTTTTCTACTTCTTTACCACAGAAATCAGGTTGTTTATTGGAGAGCATTCTCATGGATTGATGAAGACTTGAATTTCTATGAACGTCCCCCCCGTAGAGCTACTTTTGCTGCATCCCATAAGTTTTTGTAGGTTGTCTTTTTCATCAGTGTCAAGGTACTTCTAAATTTTTTTTGATTTCTTCTTTGACTGTTGGTTGTTCAGTAGCATGTTGTTAAATCTCCACTTATTTTTTTAAGATTATTTAAGTATCTGGCAGAGAGTGAGACAGCGAGAGAGGGAACGCAAGCAGGGGGGTGGGAGAGGGAGAAGCGGGCTTCCCACTGAGCAAGGAGCCTGATTCGGGGCTAGATCCCAGGCTCCTGGGATCACGACCTGAGCTGAAGGCAGATCCTTAATGACTGAGCCACCCAGGCCCCCCAATCTCCACCTGTTTTTGACTGTCCCATTTTTTTCTTGAGACTGATTTCTAGTTTCATATCATTGTGGTTGGACAAGATTTGTAGCAGAAGGTGAAGAGAGCATTCAGATGAAAGGTTTGTTTCCTGGAGGGTTTTCTGAGGGCAGACCATGAGTTCCGTGGGGACGGAGGAAGGTTTTGTGAGACGGGGGGTGGGGTTAACCCTTGTTAGAATTACTGACTACTACCATGCAGGCTGTGTGCTACCGTTCACACCGTAGTCCTGATGGGCTTGTACTTCATTAGAAATATTTTCTAGGAGGTGTAGGCATAGGCTTCTCTAAAAGAAAGGTGCCATGTGGGTTCATGGCATGACCCCAGGTCAGCAACCAGGATGTATGGTATTGTGGGGGATCAGAACCAGGCTTTCTGTGGGAAGTGACGGAAATAGGGTATGGTGAGCTCCATGACCTCATAGGTGAGGTCCCGAGTGACCCACTGGGTGTTGGGTTCCGTGGATCTGTTTCATCAGGTGCTGTGGAATTCAGGGACACCCTCCTGTCTGTGGATTTGTGTGGAGACAGGTAGACATCAGTGTCTGGCCAGGCACGAGGGTCGCACTGGACCACCACCAGAGGTGCAGCATGCGGGGGAGCCACTGCTTGGTTTCCACGAAAGCTGACCAGGGTCTGTGACCGTGATTCCTAGCAGCTGCAAGGGGAGAGGAGGCCGGGGGTGGTGCACACTTCCTAGACTTGTGGTCAGGACTAGTCTGGAGCCCACTGAAGTCAGCCACACCTGGCACAGAAGGCCCCCAGTCAGTGTAGCTGTGGGCACTGCTCCCATGGCACTTTCGGGCCGGCTCCATGCTGCCACCTCCTGCTTTTCATCATCATCTTCAAGGTCGTGTGCCTCTGCTCTTGCCCCATGGCCTCCGGGGTATTGTCCGTCCTCCATCTGGCCCTCGTCCCTGGTGCCCTGTGCAGTCCGATGCCAGGGTAGCCTTCTCGAGACAAACATCTGGCCCTGATGGAACACTTCCATGGATCTCGTGTGATGCGAGGATGATGTCCTGCCCTGGAAGGGGGCTGCAGGTCCCCAATCAGGAGAGCCATGTCTCCCTTTTCAGCATGGCCTGCCCTCCCCTCAGTCTTCTTCAGGGAAGCTCTCCCCACTTCCTGAGATGACAGCTCTGAACTTAAAAGTGAATGTTATTTTACATATCTCTATGCCTTAGTTCATCCATGGCATGTCTTTCAACGCCGTTAGTGGTTTTTTTTTTTTTTTTTAGCAGTTCCGAAGGGCTGTCTGCTCAAGGAGGGGATGACCTGGGTGGGGCAGCTTTCCCTCTCATCTCCCTCAGCCTGTCGCTGAGCCCTGGGGCCAGCTGTCCCACTGAGGATTGAGGGACCCGAGCCAGCCCATCCTGAGCCCAGGCTGTGTGTCAGCTGTGTAGACTGATGCGTGTCGGAGCGGTGGGCAGCTGGCATAGGCCAGGGGCAGGCAGTGTCTCCCCATTCCTTCCCTCCCTTCCTCCCAGAGGTAGCTCAGAGCAGCCTTCAACCCCTGCATCTCCAGATCCCTTGACCTATGCCTCCTGTGTTCAGCTGGTGACCTTGGAGTTTCGCATGGATTCTACCTCCCATACCCTCTCCTGTAGCAGTTCCTGGATCAGGGGAGGGGTCGGACCCTTGTCTGATTTTGGTCTTCTTCCTGTCCCGCACCAAGCCCACTCACCTTTGCATCTTCCATGTATGTGCTTGGAAGCAAGTCCATCCACAGGGAACCTATTAGCCAAATGGATCCAGGTAATGAACATTGAAGTAGAGATCCAGGATCCATAATAAACCTGCTCGGAAACCTGTCCCAAAGTCTGTGACTCTCTCACACTGAAACAGAAACAATAATAGCTTTCTGGACTGTGAAGTGACATGTGTCTCTACTTCCAATCTTGAAGGCATAGGTGCTGAGCCTGGACAGAAAAGGACCATGGCTCCCGTGGGCTGGGATCCACAGTAAGAACTCAGTGAAATCTGAATTCGAGGCATAGAATGAATAATTATTGTAGAGTGAATCCTCCCAAGTAGGGCTTATGCACATTGCAGAGGAAAAGCTTTTTCAAAGAGGTTCCTGAAAGAAAAATCTTTTTAAAAAATTTATTTTAATTCCAGTAGAGCTAACATACAGTGTTACATTCGTTTCAGGTGTACAAGAGAGTGATTCAGTAATTCTATATATTACTCAGTGGTCATCCAGAAAAGTGTCCTCTTAATCCGCTTCATCTATTTCACTCATCCCTCTATGCACCTCCTCCTCTCTGGTAACCATCCGTTTTGTTCTCTCTTGTTAAGAGTTTGTATTTTGCCAGGCCCATACTCAGGCAACCCTGTTTGGGTAGAGTTTCCGTGTCCCCTGCGAGGGGGGTTGGGGGTGGGCACGCTGTGAGCCGGTATTTCCAGGCTTTTGTTCCCTGGCGGCTTTCTCTGGCGGTCTGCTGTGCCTCTTCTGAGAGTCAGAGCAGCAGAGGCTGAATTGTCACAGAACAGAGGGATTGCGGCCCATTCTCCACCGATGTTCTGGCCACTTTAACTCCGTTACTGTTGGTGCTGCTCAACCCTGTAGCGTCCCGGGATGTGCGCCCCACACCCGGCGTCCCTGCCCTCCCTTCCAGGGCAGGCGCGTCTCTGTCCTTTGTGTTTCTAATGCCGCCAGCCGCCAGCCGCCAGCCGCCAGCCGCCCCCGCGGGCTCCCGGATCTCCCGGTCTCAGTCTGGATCCCGTGAGCACACCAGGATTCCGGAGTTCCGTGAGAAGCCTGGTGGCGCGCGCACCCGGTTCAGGGTCTCGGTCTGCTGTTTCGTGGGTGCCGACCGCGAGTCCGCCCGCTCCCCCGTGCAGGTGGCCCGCCAACCGCCAGCCGCCCTGCGCGCGCTCCAGAAGCTCCTGGTCTCAGTCTGGATCCCGTGAGCACACCGGGATTCAGGAATTCCGTGAGAAGCCTGGTGGCGCGCGCACCCGGTTCAGGGTCTCAGTCTGCTGTTTCGCGGGTGCCGACCGTGAGTCCGTCCGCTCCCCCGTGCAGGTGGCCTGCCAGCTGCCAGCTGCCCCGCATGCGCTCCGGGAGCTCCCGGTCTCAGTCTGGATCCCGTGAGCACACGGGATTCCCGGGTTCCGCGAGATGCCTGGTGGCGCGCGCTCCCGGCTCACCGGTCTCAGTCCGCTCTCTCGCGGGTGCCCTCTGTGAGTGCGCCCGCTCCCCCCGTGCAGGTGGCTGCCGCTTCCCGGCGCCCGAACGCGGCGGCTCCCTCCCCCTTCCGTTTATCTTCCGATATCTGTGCCCGGTTTCACGGCTCCCCGCTTCGTACCTCAATACTCAGCGCTGGAGATGTTCATTTGTAGAGATCCAGATGTATCTTCCTGCGTCTCAGGCTGATTCCGTGGTTGTTTAGGCTGGTCTGGTACCTATCCAGCTCGACTCAGGGGACCTGTGAAAAAGGGGTCCCCTACTCCTCCGCCATCTTAACTCGTCTCTTGTACCTGAAATAGTATTTAAAAACACTCAGCTCAGCCTCTTCTACAAAGTGAGCCAATGCTTATAAACAAGGCTAAAATATTCCCTTACCGGCGATGACTTCCCAGCCATCGTAGTGTTTAACTGGTATGACTGTGACTTACATTAGTCAACATTTGCAGAGAAAGAACTTAGTGCATCCAGGGGGCACTTCATGTTGAAATTAGTTTGTGACAATGAGCTACTGTGTTTTATACTGTAGTCCAAGGGAATGGTGCCAGACATCTCTAAGGTGTCTAGCAGTTCTACAATTCTGATTTTAAGTGGTCTGTGTGCTTCAGAGATTTGGGCAGGAGAAGGGCAGGAGTCCAGAGACTGTGAACACTTCTGTTACCTGTGCTGACCATGGAGCAGGTAGCCTTCTGTGGGCATCATTTTGATTTCTTGGTACTCTTGTGAAAGGTGCTTTTGTCTCAAATTCCTCCATTTAGGAGCAATTATAATGATAAAAGTAATGTTTATCTTATATCATCTGTGGGCCCTGATCCTGGGCTCCCAGGGAAGCTATCCTTTAACATTTTACCCGGCTCAAAATGACTGGGCAAAACCTCAAAGCATGGGCCCTATTTCTGCCCCAAGCACATGTTGTACATCTGTTTCGAGAAGAAAACAATAACCAAAAATGCCAACATGAAGATAAGAAAAAATCAAGAACCTCTTTGGCTCCCATAAGATTAAAGTCATACTGACATGTACATACTGAAAATGCATGAAATCATTGCATGTCCTAAAGCCCAAGCCTTGGAGGGTCTGAGAGCCACTGACCTTGCCCAGAACCAGGCACACCCCAGCAGGGAGGGCTGGTGCAGAAAGGGAAGGGGCAGGACGCTGAGGGTGGTCTGCAGCTAGAGGGGTCCCTGGAAGGGGCCAGGTGTGTGGGGGGAGCCCGGCCCACGACCCCACCCATGCCCGTGCTGGGTGTTGAGTAGAGGAGGCGCCTCTTGGACCCCCTGCACTTTCAGGGTTCCAGGGGCTTGAGGGCGGGTTGCCCGGCATCCAAGGGGCTAGGGCACCACCCTCCCCGACCAATCACCGCTTGGGGGTGGAGCTACGTCTCTGTGGGCGGTCCCAGAGTTGCAGCGGGTTGCAGACCTGGGGCAGAAGAAGGGGCACTGGGAGAGAGAGAGTTGCCCTGCGGAGGTCCGGGCTGGTGAGTGAGCAGCATGCCCCGGGGTGGGGGTCGGGGGGTAGGGTGCGCCCCAGGTGGGAGGCAGGGTTCTGGAAGGGCACGTGGAGAGGGTTCATTGTGGGGACTCAGGTGAGTTTTCTTTTTCCCTTTAAAGTCTCTTCCGCCCCATGTCCTCAACTGGCCTTATTCCCCATACCCGTGAACTCCAGGGCGCCCACTCACCTGAGCTTTTGTGGGATGGGTTGCAGAATTTCAGGGTTTCCCCTGTTCCCCGGGAAGAGTGCGGGCAAGGACCTCACAGAATCCCCACCTTCAGTGGGGTGTCCCCCGGTTCTCTGACACAGTGCAGGTGATGCATCTTGAGCAGTACCCCGAGTTCAGCAGGGTGTGCCCTGGTCCCCCAGGCACAGGTGTGGCAGTAGCAAGCCCCAGAGCCATCCCCCAACTTCAGCATTATGCCCCGTGTGCCCCCGAGTTAGTGGTAATTGGCTGTTAGAATCATGCAGGAAAATCCTCCAGGTGGGGGCCTGGAGGCGGGCGTAAACCAGACCCCACTCTAGTTGCATTGGGAATAGACGAATTGAGGGTTTCTTTAGAAGAGTAAGTCTGCTTTCCAGAAAAGGCAAGGTCATTGGTCTATTGAGAATGAAGATAATTAGTGCTAAACAACAAGTATGTGTTGCCCCTTCGTCCAGAAACCGAAGCAGGTGTGCAGGCTTTAGGTCAGAGGTGCCTTCTTCTCCCCAGCTGACAGCACTTCTCTGCTCTGGCTCCATGAGACTCGAGGTTTTGAACGTCAGCATCTGAGTCAGGGAGGCAGCTTGTCACAGGACGCCAGTGTTCAGAGAAAACACAGCTATTTTGGCATAATGTCCTATCTATGTCAGGACTGGAGGTAAAACCTCTCATTATCCCAAAACCTCCTGGGCTTTTCTCTTTTCTCTAGTTGAGCCACAAAGTAAAATTGAAGTAGCTGTCAGCATTCTGGGTTTGGTGCAAGAATTACTTAGTTTCCCTGCAGGTAGAACTTTGCAGGGGATCACAATTTCTCTGTCCATTTATTGCTTACAAATGTATTTTGACTATCTGTTTCCTAGGAACCCTCTTTTATTAGAAAGGGAAGGTGAGATTCACTCTGTGCCTGTTTGTAACATCTAATTTGTTCCTTCGTCTAACAATGTTTATTCAATTGGGCCTAAGATATGGTTGAGTGGCCAGCATCTAGAGTTAGGTGGCTTTTTTTCATCTGATACAGACTTGGATGATGTCATTTGACAAAGGTGATGTTTCATCATTGATTAGTTTATTCACCAGAAGAGTTAAAATTAGGGTGGAGGGAAAATTCAAAATTATCCAAATGGGCCTGTTCCTGTTTAAAAGTTGAGCTTGACTTTCTAGTTTTACTATTATCTCGATATTTTGAGGTGCCATATTCTGTCTGTAGTTTCTTTGGTGGTGGAGTCAGAAGGAGAGTCTGGGAATTCTTTTGGATAGTGGCATGCTGGTGGCTTCAAGGGGCTTGGCGTCAGGAGCCTTGGGGTGAATTCTGCAACTGCTTGCCTGACCCTGGGTGCATCTCGCAGAGGTTTTGTTTCCTCTTATGAAATTGCCAGCAGATAATGTTCTGCTTAAAGGGGAACCCTCCCATCCTGTTGGTGGGAATGCAGAGTGGTGCAGACAGTCTGGGAAACAGTGTGGGGGTTCCTCAAAAAGTTAAACATTGAACAACCACATGATCCAGCAATTGCTCTCCTAGGTGCTTACCCAAAAGATACAAAAATGCACATTCGAAGGGGGTACATGCACCATGATGTTTATAGCAACAATGTCCACAGTAGCCAAACTATGGAGAGAATCCCAAAGTCCATGCACTGATGAATGGATAAAGCAGATGTGGGATACGTATATATATGTATATATGTATATGTGTGTGTATATATATATATATGGGAATATGACCCAGCTTCAAAAAGAATGAAATCTTACCATTTGCAAGGATGTGGATGGATCTAGAGTGTATTAAGCTAAGCAAAATTAGTGAGGAAAGACAAATATCCTATGCTCTCACGCTTGTGGAATTTCAGAAAGAAAACAGATGAACAGAGTTGAGGGGTGATGAGAAAGGCAAACAAGGAAATAGACTCAACCTTGGAGAACAAACTGAGTGTTGCTGCAGGACAGGGGCGTGGGGGGAAGAGTTAAATGGGTGAGGGGTATTAAGGAGGGCGCTTGTGATGAGCACCGGGTACTGTATGCAGGTGAGGAATCACTAAATCCTACCCCTGAAGCGAATATTCCATGGCATGTGAACTAACTGGAATTTAAGTAAAAGAAGAAAGGAAAAAGTGTTCTGCTTCATGAAGAGTGAGGTAAAATTGTAGTGATTTGGGCTGTACTGTTCTATAGATGATAGTTGTAAAACACCCTGTTGTAAGATACACTAGTTTCTTATCACATAAGGAGTCCTCAGAAAGCTGCAATGAAAGATTCAGATCTCAGAGCATGTTCATGTTCCACTGATATGTTACAGTTTGCACAGGTAGGACAGAAGGAGAGAAAGGCAACAGAAGGGGAAAGTAGGTGTGAACCTTTCATTAGTTAGCATTATAGCTTTCTCATGAAAGCCTTGCACCAGTGTGATTTTGCAAGAAGAGGGGGAATCCGGGAGCTTTGCAGGAGACGGGGGAGTTCCAGGTCTGGGTAAAGCTGACAGGGGTCCCAGAGGAGAGCTGAATGCATTCTGCAGCAGGGTGTGGGCAGGGTGGGCTCCAGGGGTGGCTGTGGGTCTCCTGTGTGAGAGTTGTGACAGGTGAGGGCTGTGTGCAAGTTCCTGGCTGAGGACAAGTGAGGCACAGGTGGAGAGCTGGCAGAAAACCTTTTTCTGGGCCTCCAGCCTCACCCAACACACACAGCCTCACCTTCTGTCCCTGTCACTCCTATTCAGACTTCTCAGAAGGCGAGTGAGAACACATCAAGAGCATTCTAAACAGAAGGGAAAGCATGTGCAAAGGCTCTGGGGCAGGAGAATTCCAGATATGTCCAGGAGCAGCAAGAAGGCCCTGTGGCCACAGGGGACAGCTTAGGACATGACCTCAGGGAGGTGACAGAGGGCGACAGAAAGCCATTCCAGGGCTATAACCCCATGAGACCCTGTTTCACTAGGCCATCGTGGCTACAGCGTTGAGAACAGATGACAGAGGGTTGAAGATGGCAAGGCAGGTCAATGACGAAGCTTTTCCAGGAACTCAGGCACTGTGGACCAGACAGGTGGCCTTGGATGGAGTGGTTAGACCTATTCTGGGTCCATTTTGAAGATGGAGCTCACAGGATTTGCTGATGAGTTAGCTATTAGGAGCAGGAGAACGGAGGAATTGGGGTAACTCCCAGCTGTTGTGGGTTGTCCCGATCGAGGGGAAGGAGAGGGTTTCTGGGGTAAGGAGGTAGTCCGTGTTCCGCATGCTGAGGAAGGTGCCTTTCCCGGTGGATCTGCTGAGGTTTGTGTCTGGGAGAACCTTTCACATCTCCTCCCTCAGCAATGCTCAAGTACAAGTATCCCCCAGCTTTTAAACGTTCACAGTAAGACACTTGGCTTTCTTGAAAGAACTACGTTATTACCCAGCTTCAGTGAGAGGAAGAGACCTAAAGAGGATTTCCCTCTTATGAAAAAAGGTGAACAGTGAGAATCGCGTTCAGCATCTGTTTTGGGGAGAAGCACGACAGAGGCGGCGTGCACCCCAACCAGCTCCTTCCGCTGGGAACCGCTCTCCGCATCCAGCCACCAGCACTTTGAATTGTGTCTGTGAGCCTCTGCTGTGCTTTATCTTCATTTATGCTGGGCCTCCGTTAGAAACTTGTGTCCTGAGGCCTAAGAAAAGCCAAAGAGAAGGAATCTTGGAGTCTGAGCACACTGTCCAATTTTTCCGTGTAAATGAACGGTCATCCCTTCTTTACACCATTTCTGCTGTGCAAGGTTTCTCAGAAGCCCTGTACTTTCAAAGAGCAGGGAAACCTATACCCCATGCTGCGGGGTTAGTTTTAGTCTCCATGCTGGACAGAACATTTCATGACTGTCGGATTTTCTCACTCAAACATTGAGACTTGGACCACCTTCACCCGTTTCTACCACCCCATCCCTGAATCTGGCACCTACCAATCTGCTCTCAGTATCTATGTGTTCAGTATTTGTTTATTCCACGTGGAATGTACATGAGAGCATCTGGTATTTGTCTTTCTGTGTCTGAGTTACTTGGCATAAGGCCCCCAAGGTCTGTGTTTCCATGTCTGGTTCTTGTGAATAATGCTGCAGTGAACGTGGGAGTGCATCTGTCTTTTTGAGGCAGTATTTTTGTGTTCTCCAAATCAATACTCAGTAGAGCCATTACTGGGTCATGTGGTAGTTGTATTTATTTTTTCAGGAACCTCCATACCGTTTGTCACAGTGGCTGCACCAATTTCCATTCCCACCAGCAGCGCACAGTGTCTCCTCGTCTGCACGCCCTTGACCCCACCTGGTGTCTGTCTCTGGGACAATTGCTGTTCCAACAGTTGTGAGGGGATAGCCGATTGTGGGTTTGACTGATGTTTCCCTGACGATGCTCAGTGATGTCGAACAACTTTTTCTGTCTGTTGGCACCTGTGTGCCATCTTTGGACAGTATCTATTCACATATTCACCCCATTTTTTATACAGTTTTTTTTTGTTTTGATTTGTATGAGTGTTGTGTGCATTTTGGATATTAGCCTCTTCTCACACATATGATTCGCAGATATTTTTTTCTTATTGGGTCAGTGGCCTTTTAAGTTTTTGATGGTTTCTTTTGCCGTGTGGAAGATTTCAGTTTGATGTTGTTCCACTTGTTTATTTTTGCTTTTGTTGCCTTTGCATTTGGTGTCCGATCTGAAGACTCTTTGCCAAAACCAATGTCGAGAGACTTAGTACCTGTGTCTTCTTGGAGGTTTATGGATTCGGGTCTTATGTTCAAATCATTCATCCATTAAAAATTTTGTGTGTGGTGTAAGAAAGTGACCCAGTTATATTCTTCTGCATTTAGTGTCCAGTTTGCCTGTTACCGCTCACTGAAGAGACAGTCCTTCCCTCATGGCATATCTTCTGCTGCTGTGTCGTAAGTTAGGGTCATCTACGTGTGGGTAAGTTTCTGAGCTTTCTGTTCTGTTCCACTGACCTGGTGTCTGTGTTTCTGCCAGTACCATCCTGTTTAGATGACAACAGCTTTGTAATCTAGCTTGAAATCCAGGAGTGTGTTGACTGCACCTTTCTTTCTCCAGGTTGCTTTGGGTATTTGGGGTCTTTTGTGATTCCATACAAGTTTGAGGACTGTTTTCTATTTCCTCGAATAATGCCACTGGAATTCAGATGGGGATTTCATCACATCTGTCGATTGCTTTGGGTACGATGGACATGTTCACATAATTAACTCTTCCAGTTAAGGAGCATGGCGTATGCTTCCATTTGTTTGTGTTGCCTTCCAAATCTTTGACCCATACATTCTGCCCCCCTCGACACACATGTTTTTCATTTCTTTTCTGCCATGTGTTGAGTGTACTATGTCTTTCTCATTGTTGGTTACTTTTATTCCTAGATTTTTTTTTTTGATGCAATTGTAAATGGCATTGCTTTTTTAATTTCTCTTTGCGAAAGTGTGTCATCAGTATACAGAAATGCAAGAAGTTGGGTCATCTGGGTGGCTCCATAGGTGAAGCGTCTGCCTTCTGCTCAGGTCAGAGTTCTGGGATCGAGCCCCGTGTTGGGCTCCCCGCTTAGCGAGGGTCTGCTTCTCCGTCTTTCTGACACTCCCCCGGCTCGTGCTTTTTCTCTTCCTGTCAAATAAATAAATAAAATCTGAAAAAAAATAAAGACAACAGGTCTCTGTATATTGACTTTATATCCTGCAGCTTTCTTGAATTTGTTTATTCTAACAGTTTTTTTTTTTGTTTTTTTTTTTTTTTTTGTGGAATCTTTTGGGATTTCATGTCATTTGCAAATAGTGACCGTTTTCCTGTATGGATTTCATATCTTTCTCTTTTTTTAAAATGATGTTAGTCACCCTACAGTACTTCATTTGTTTTTGATGTAGTGTTCCAGGATTCATTGTTTGCATATAACACCTAGTGCTCATTATGACACGTGCCCTCCTTAATACCCATCACCAGGATAACCCATTCCCCTACCCCTCCCTTTCTGCAACCTTCAGTTTGTTTCCCAGTGTCAATAGTCTCTCATGGTTCATCTCCCCCTCTCATTCCCCACCTTCACTTTTCCCTTCCTTCTCCTAATGTCCTCCATGCTATTCCTTCCATTCCACATAGGAGTGAAACCATATGATAATTGTCTTTCTCTGCTTGACTTAATTTCACTTAGCATAATCCCCTCCTGGTCCATCCACGTTGGTGCAAATGGTGGGTATTCATCCTTTCTGATGACTGAGTAATATTCCATTGTATAGATGAACCACATCTTCTTTGTCCATTCATCTGCTGAAGGACATCTTGGCTCCTTCCACAGTTTGGCTATTAGGGACATTGCTGCTATGAACATTGGGATACAGGTGCCCCTTCTTTTCATTACTCTGTGTCTATGGGGTAAATACCCAGTAGTGCAATTGGTGGGTCGTAGGATAGCTCTGTGTTCAACGTCTTGAGGAATCTCCATATTGTTTTCAAAAGTGGCTGTACCAGCTTGAATTCTCACGAGTAGTGGTAGAGGGCTCCCCTTTCTCCACATCCTCTCTGACTTTTTTTTATTTCCTGTCTTGTTAATTTCTTCTCAAGATTTTATTTATTTATTCCACAGAGATAGAGACAGCCAGCGAGAGAGGGAACACAAGCAGGGGGAGTGGGAGAGGAAGAAGCAGGCTCATAGCGGAGGAGCCTGATGTGGGGCTCCATCCCATAATGCTGGGATCACGCCCTGAGCCGATGGCAGACGCTTAACCGCTGTGCCACCCAGGTGCCCCCGGCCTTGTTAATTTTAACCATTCTAACTGGTGTAAGGTGGTATCTCATTGTAGTTTTGATTTGTATTTGCCTGATGGCAAGTGATGTGGAGCATTTTTTTCGTGTGTCTGTTGGCCATTTGTATGTCTTCTCTGGACAAGTATCTCTTTGTGTCTTCTGCCCATTTTTTGGGTGTCGAGTTTGAGGAGTTCTTTATAGATCTTGGATACCAGCCCTTTATCTGTAATATCATTTGCAGATATCTTCTTCGATTCCGTAGGTTGCCTTTTTGTTTTGTTGATCGTTTGCTTTGCCGTGCAGAAACTTTTTATCTTGATGAAGTGCCAATAGTTCATTTTTGCTTTTATTTCCTTTGCCTTTAGAGACGTGGCTTGCAAGAAGTTGTTGTGTCCAAGGTTGAAGAGTTCTTTTGATTTTGATATGAGACAGGAATCCATTATCTTTCTTTCCTGATTGCATTCGAGTCCTCTGTCTTTCTTGGTGAGTCTAGCTAAGTTTGTCAGTTTTGTTTATCTTTCCAAAAAAGGCAGCTCTCATTTTCATTGTGTGGTTTTTTTTTTTTTTTTTTGTCTTTTTAGTCTCTGTTGGATTTATTTATGCATTCCTTTTTGTTATTTCCTTATTTCTACTAATTTGGGGCTTTGTTTGCTGTTTTTTTTTTTCTACTTCTTTACCACAGAAATCAGGTTGTTTATTGGAGAGCATTCTCATGGATTGATGAAGACTTGAATTTCTATGAACGTCCCCCCCGTAGAGCTACTTTTGCTGCATCCCATAAGTTTTTGTAGGTTGTCTTTTTCATCAGTGTCAAGGTACTTCTAAATTTTTTTTGATTTCTTCTTTGACTGTTGGTTGTTCAGTAGCATGTTGTTAAATCTCCACATATTTTTTTAAGATTATTTAAGTATCTGGCAGAGAGTGAGACAGCGAGAGAGGGAACGCAAGCAGGGGGGTGGGAGAGGGAGAAGCGGGCTTCCCACTGAGCAAGGAGCCTGATTCGGGGCTAGATCCCAGGCTCCTGGGATCACGACCTGAGCTGAAGGCAGATCCTTAATGACTGAGCCACCCAGGCCCCCCAATCTCCACCTGTTTTTGACTGTCCCATTTTTTTCTTGAGACTGATTTCTAGTTTCATATCATTGTGGTTGGACAAGATTTGTAGCAGAAGGTGAAGAGAGCATTCAGATGAAAGGTTTGTTTCCTGGAGGGTTTTCTGAGGGCAGACCATGAGTTCCGTGGGGACGGAGGAAGGTTTTGTGAGACGGGGGGTGGGGTTAACCCTTGTTAGAATTACTGACTACTACCATGCAGGCTGTGTGCTACCGTTCACACCGTAGTCCTGATGGGCTTGTACTTCATTAGAAATATTTTCTAGGAGGTGTAGGCATAGGCTTCTCTAAAAGAAAGGTGCCATGTGGGTTCATGGCATGACCCCAGGTCAGCAACCAGGATGTATGGTATTGTGGGGGATCAGAACCAGGCTTTCTGTGGGAAGTGACGGAAATAGGGTATGGTGAGCTCCATGACCTCATAGGTGAGGTCCCGAGTGACCCACTGGGTGTTGGGTTCCGTGGATCTGTTTCATCAGGTGCTGTGGAATTCAGGGACACCCTCCTGTCTGTGGATTTGTGTGGAGACAGGTAGACATCAGTGTCTGGCCAGGCACGAGGGTCGCACTGGACCACCACCAGAGGTGCAGCATGCGGGGGAGCCACTGCTTGGTTTCCACGAAAGCTGACCAGGGTCTGTGACCGTGATTCCTAGCAGCTGCAAGGGGAGAGGAGGCCGGGGGTGGTGCACACTTCCTAGACTTGTGGTCAGGACTAGTCTGGAGCCCACTGAAGTCAGCCACACCTGGCACAGAAGGCCCCCAGTCAGTGTAGCTGTGGGCACTGCTCCCATGGCACTTTCGGGCCGGCTCCATGCTGCCACCTCCTGCTTTTCATCATCATCTTCAAGGTCGTGTGCCTCTGCTCTTGCCCCATGGCCTCCGGGGTATTGTCCGTCCTCCATCTGGCCCTCGTCCCTGGTGCCCTGTGCAGTCCGATGCCAGGGTAGCCTTCTCGAGACAAACATCTGGCCCTGATGGAACACTTCCATGGATCTCGTGTGATGCGAGGATGATGTCCTGCCCTGGAAGGGGGCTGCAGGTCCCCAATCAGGAGAGCCATGTCTCCCTTTTCAGCATGGCCTGCCCTCCCCTCAGTCTTCTTCAGGGAAGCTCTCCCCACTTCCTGAGATGACAGCTCTGAACTTAAAAGTGAATGTTATTTTACATATCTCTATGCCTTAGTTCATCCATGGCATGTCTTTCAACGCCGTTAGTGGTTTTTTTTTTTTTTTTTAGCAGTTCCGAAGGGCTGTCTGCTCAAGGAGGGGATGACCTGGGTGGGGCAGCTTTCCCTCTCATCTCCCTCAGCCTGTCGCTGAGCCCTGGGGCCAGCTGTCCCACTGAGGATTGAGGGACCCGAGCCAGCCCATCCTGAGCCCAGGCTGTGTGTCAGCTGTGTAGACTGATGCGTGTCGGAGCGGTGGGCAGCTGGCATAGGCCAGGGGCAGGCAGTGTCTCCCCATTCCTTCCCTCCCTTCCTCCCAGAGGTAGCTCAGAGCAGCCTTCAACCCCTGCATCTCCAGATCCCTTGACCTATGCCTCCTGTGTTCAGCTGGTGACCTTGGAGTTTCGCATGGATTCTACCTCCCATACCCTCTCCTGTAGCAGTTCCTGGATCAGGGGAGGGGTCGGACCCTTGTCTGATTTTGGTCTTCTTCCTGTCCCGCACCAAGCCCACTCACCTTTGCATCTTCCATGTATGTGCTTGGAAGCAAGTCCATCCACAGGGAACCTATTAGCCAAATGGATCCAGGTAATGAACATTGAAGTAGAGATCCAGGATCCATAATAAACCTGCTCGGAAACCTGTCCCAAAGTCTGTGACTCTCTCACACTGAAACAGAAACAATAATAGCTTTCTGGACTGTGAAGTGACATGTGTCTCTACTTCCAATCTTGAAGGCATAGGTGCTGAGCCTGGACAGAAAAGGACCATGGCTCCCGTGGGCTGGGATCCACAGTAAGAACTCAGTGAAATCTGAATTCGAGGCATAGAATGAATAATTATTGTAGAGTGAATCCTCCCAAGTAGGGCTTATGCACATTGCAGAGGAAAAGCTTTTTCAAAGAGGTTCCTGAAAGAAAAATCTTTTTAAAAAATTTATTTTAATTCCAGTAGAGCTAACATACAGTGTTACATTCGTTTCAGGTGTACAAGAGAGTGATTCAGTAATTCTATATATTACTCAGTGGTCATCCAGAAAAGTGTCCTCTTAATCCGCTTCATCTATTTCACTCATCCCTCTATGCACCTCCTCCTCTCTGGTAACCATCCGTTTTGTTCTCTCTTGTTAAGAGTTTGTATTTTGCCAGGCCCATACTCAGGCAACCCTGTTTGGGTAGAGTTTCCGTGTCCCCTGCGAGGGGGGTTGGGGGTGGGCACGCTGTGAGCCGGTATTTCCAGGCTTTTGTTCCCTGGCGGCTTTCTCTGGCGGTCTGCTGTGCCTCTTCTGAGAGTCAGAGCAGCAGAGGCTGAATTGTCACAGAACAGAGGGATTGCGGCCCATTCTCCACCGATGTTCTGGCCACTTTAACTCCGTTACTGTTGGTGCTGCTCAACCCTGTAGCGTCCCGGGATGTGCGCCCCACACCCGGCGTCCCTGCCCTCCCTTCCAGGGCAGGCGCGTCTCTGTCCTTTGTGTTTCTAATGCCGCCAGCCGCCAGCCGCCAGCCGCCAGCCGCCCCCGCGCGCTCCCGGATCTCCCGGTCTCAGTCTGGATCCCGTGAGCACACCAGGATTCCGGAGTTCCGTGAGAAGCCTGGTGGCGCGCGCACCCGGTTCAGGGTCTCGGTCTGCTGTTTCGTGGGTGCCGACCGCGAGTCCGCCCGCTCCCCCGTGCAGGTGGCCCGCCAACCGCCAGCCGCCCTGCGCGCGCTCCAGAAGCTCCTGGTCTCAGTCTGGATCCCGTGAGCACACCGGGATTCAGGAATTCCGTGAGAAGCCTGGTGGCGCGCGCACCCGGTTCAGGGTCTCAGTCTGCTGTTTCGCGGGTGCCGACCGTGAGTCCGTCCGCTCCCCCGTGCAGGTGGCCTGCCAGCTGCCAGCTGCCCCGCATGCGCTCCGGGAGCTCCCGGTCTCAGTCTGGATCCCGTGAGCACACGGGATTCCCGGGTTCCGCGAGATGCCTGGTGGCGCGCGCTCCCGGCTCACCGGTCTCAGTCCGCTCTCTCGCGGGTGCCCTCTGTGAGTGCGCCCGCTCCCCCCGTGCAGGTGGCTGCCGCTTCCCGGCGCCCGAACGCGGCGGCTCCCTCCCCCTTCCGTTTATCTTCCGATATCTGTGCCCGGTTTCACGGCTCCCCGCTTCGTACCTCAATACTCAGCGCTGGAGATGTTCATTTGTAGAGATCCAGATGTATCTTCCTGCGTCTCAGGCTGATTCCGTGGTTGTTTAGGCTGGTCTGGTACCTATCCAGCTCGACTCAGGGGACCTGTGAAAAAGGGGTCCCCTACTCCTCCGCCATCTTAACTCGTCTCTTGTACCTGAAATAGTATTTAAAAACACTCAGCTCAGCCTCTTCTACAAAGTGAGCCAATGCTTATAAACAAGGCTAAAATATTCCCTTACCGGCGATGACTTCCCAGCCATCGTAGTGTTTAACTGGTATGACTGTGACTTACATTAGTCAACATTTGCAGAGAAAGAACTTAGTGCATCCAGGGGGCACTTCATGTTGAAATTAGTTTGTGACAATGAGCTACTGTGTTTTATACTGTAGTCCAAGGGAATGGTGCCAGACATCTCTAAGGTGTCTAGCAGTTCTACAATTCTGATTTTAAGTGGTCTGTGTGCTTCAGAGATTTGGGCAGGAGAAGGGCAGGAGTCCAGAGACTGTGAACACTTCTGTTACCTGTGCTGACCATGGAGCAGGTAGCCTTCTGTGGGCATCATTTTGATTTCTTGGTACTCTTGTGAAAGGTGCTTTTGTCTCAAATTCCTCCATTTAGGAGCAATTATAATGATAAAAGTAATGTTTATCTTATATCATCTGTGGGCCCTGATCCTGGGCTCCCAGGGAAGCTATCCTTTAACATTTTACCCGGCTCAAAATGACTGGGCAAAACCTCAAAGCATGGGCCCTATTTCTGCCCCAAGCACATGTTGTACATCTGTTTCGAGAAGAAAACAATAACCAAAAATGCCAACATGAAGATAAGAAAAAATCAAGAACCTCTTTGGCTCCCATAAGATTAAAGTCATACTGACATGTACATACTGAAAATGCATGAAATCATTGCATGTCCTAAAGCCCAAGCCTTGGAGGGTCTGAGAGCCACTGACCTTGCCCAGAACCAGGCACACCCCAGCAGGGAGGGCTGGTGCAGAAAGGGAAGGGGCAGGACGCTGAGGGTGGTCTGCAGCTAGAGGGGTCCCTGGAAGGGGCCAGGTGTGTGGGGGGAGCCCGGCCCACGACCCCACCCATGCCCGTGCTGGGTGTTGAGTAGAGGAGGCGCCTCTTGGACCCCCTGCACTTTCAGGGTTCCAGGGGCTTGAGGGCGGGTTGCCCGGCATCCAAGGGGCTAGGGCACCACCCTCCCCGACCAATCACCGCTTGGGGGTGGAGCTACGTCTCTGTGGGCGGTCCCAGAGTTGCAGCGGGTTGCAGACCTGGGGCAGAAGAAGGGGCACTGGGAGAGAGAGAGTTGCCCTGCGGAGGTCCGGGCTGGTGAGTGAGCAGCATGCCCCGGGGTGGGGGTCGGGGGGTAGGGTGCGCCCCAGGTGGGAGGCAGGGTTCTGGAAGGGCACGTGGAGAGGGTTCATTGTGGGGACTCAGGTGAGTTTTCTTTTTCCCTTTAAAGTCTCTTCCGCCCCATGTCCTCAACTGGCCTTATTCCCCATACCCGTGAACTCCAGGGCGCCCACTCACCTGAGCTTTTGTGGGATGGGTTGCAGAATTTCAGGGTTTCCCCTGTTCCCCGGGAAGAGTGCGGGCAAGGACCTCACAGAATCCCCACCTTCAGTGGGGTGTCCCCCGGTTCTCTGACACAGTGCAGGTGATGCATCTTGAGCAGTACCCCGAGTTCAGCAGGGTGTGCCCTGGTCCCCCAGGCACAGGTGTGGCAGTAGCAAGCCCCAGAGCCATCCCCCAACTTCAGCATTATGCCCCGTGTGCCCCCGAGTTAGTGGTAATTGGCTGTTAGAATCATGCAGGAAAATCCTCCAGGTGGGGGCCTGGAGGCGGGCGTAAACCAGACCCCACTCTAGTTGCATTGGGAATAGACGAATTGAGGGTTTCTTTAGAAGAGTAAGTCTGCTTTCCAGAAAAGGCAAGGTCATTGGTCTATTGAGAATGAAGATAATTAGTGCTAAACAACAAGTATGTGTTGCCCCTTCGTCCAGAAACCGAAGCAGGTGTGCAGGCTTTAGGTCAGAGGTGCCTTCTTCTCCCCAGCTGACAGCACTTCTCTGCTCTGGCTCCATGAGACTCGAGGTTTTGAACGTCAGCATCTGAGTCAGGGAGGCAGCTTGTCACAGGACGCCAGTGTTCAGAGAAAACACAGCTATTTTGGCATAATGTCCTATCTATGTCAGGACTGGAGGTAAAACCTCTCATTATCCCAAAACCTCCTGGGCTTTTCTCTTTTCTCTAGTTGAGCCACAAAGTAAAATTGAAGTAGCTGTCAGCATTCTGGGTTTGGTGCAAGAATTACTTAGTTTCCCTGCAGGTAGAACTTTGCAGGGGATCACAATTTCTCTGTCCATTTATTGCTTACAAATGTATTTTGACTATCTGTTTCCTAGGAACCCTCTTTTATTAGAAAGGGAAGGTGAGATTCACTCTGTGCCTGTTTGTAACATCTAATTTGTTCCTTCGTCTAACAATGTTTATTCAATTGGGCCTAAGATATGGTTGAGTGGCCAGCATCTAGAGTTAGGTGGCTTTTTTTCATCTGATACAGACTTGGATGATGTCATTTGACAAAGGTGATGTTTCATCATTGATTAGTTTATTCACCAGAAGAGTTA